>NC_135888.1:128317426-128920937 GCF_964194155.1 Cetorhinus maximus
GGGGTGAGGGAGGGAGGGGGGATATGGGGGGGTGAGGGAGGGTGGGGGATATAGGGGGGTGAGGGGGGACATGGGGGTGTTGAGGGGGGATATGGGGGGGTGAGGGGGGATATGGGGGGTGAGGGAGGGGGGATATAGGGGTGAGGGAGGTGGGAATATGGGGGTAGTGAGGGAGGGGGGATTATGGGGGGGTGAGGGTGGGGGGGATTATGGGGGGGTGAGGGTGGGGGGGATTATGGGGGGGTGAGGGTGGGGGGGATTATGGGGGGGTGAGGGTGGGGGGGATTATGGGGGGGTGAGGGTGGGGGGGATTATGGGGGGGTGAGGGTGGGGGGGATTATGGGGGGGTGAGGGTGGGGGGGATTATGGGGGGGTGAGGGTGGGGGCGAATATGGGGGGGTGAGGGTGGGGGCGAATATGGGGGGGTTGAGGGAGTGGCGAATATGGAGGGGATGAGGGAGGGGGGCGAATATGGGGGGTTGAGGGAGTGGGGAATATGGAGGGGGTGAGGGAGGTGGGGGGAATATGGGGTGGGTGAGGGAGGGGGGAATATGGGGTGAGTGAGGGAGGGGGGAAATATGGGGGTGGTGAGGGAGGGGGGGAATATTGGGGGGGTGAGGGGGGTTAATATGGGGGGCGTGAGGGGATATGAGGGGGGAATATGGGGGCTGAGGGGGGAATGTGGGGGAGGGGGGATATGGGGGGGTGGGGATGAGGGAGGGGGGATATGGGGGGGTGAGGGAGGGGGGATATGGGGGTGAGGGATGGAGGGAATATGGGGGCGGTGAGGGAAGGGGGGAGTATGGGGGGGTGAGGGGGGTAGTATGGGGGTGAGTGGGGGAATATGGGGGGTGAGGGAGGGGGGGATATGGGGGGGTGAGGGGGGCAGATTATGGGGGTGAGGGGGAGGGAATATGGGGGGGTGATGGGGGAATATGGGGGGAGGGAAGGGGATGTGGGTAGGAATATATGGGGGTGAGGGGGGGAATATGGGGGGTGAGGCGGAATATGGGGGGAGGGAAGGGGATGTGGGTGGGAATATGGGGGTGAGGGGATGTGGGTGGGAATATGGGGGGGGGAAGGGGATGTGGGTGGGAATCTGGGGGGGAAGGAAGGGGATGTGGGTGGGAATATGGGAGGGGAGGGAAGGGGATGGAGGGGAGTGGATGGGGGAATATGGGAAGGGAAGGGGGAAAGGGATGGGTGATATGGTGAGGGAAGGGGATGGGGGAGAAGGGGAAGGATGGGGGAGATGGGGAGGGATGGGGGGAGATGGGGAGGGATGTGGGGGGAAACGGGGAGGGATGGGGGAGAGATGGGGAGGGATGGGAGGGAGATGGTGAGGGATGGGGGGGAGATGGGGAGGGATGGGGGAGGGGGGATGGGAAGGAAGCGGATATGTGATGGGGAGGGAAGGGGAGGGAGGGAAGGGGATGGGGAGAATATGGAGAGGGAAGGGATGGGGAGTGCTGGGGATGGGGGGATATGGGGATGGGGGGGTTATGCGGAGGGGATGGGTGGATATGGGAAGGGAATGGGGGGGGATATGGGGAGGGGATGGGGGGATATGGGAAGGGGATGGGGGATATGGGAAGGGGATGGTGGGGATATGGGAAGGGGATGGGGGGTATATGGGAAGGGAATGTGGGGATATGGGGAGGGATGGGGGGGAGGGAAGGGGATGTGGGTGGGAATATGGGGGGGAGGGAAGGGGATGTGGGTGGGAATATGGGGTTGAGGGAAGGGGATGTGGGTGGGAATATGGGGGGGAGGGAAGGGGATGTGGGTGGGAATATGGGGGAGGAGGGAAGAGGATGTGGGTGGGAATATGGGAGGGGAGGGAAGGGGATGGGGAAGGCGAGGGGATGTAGGGGAGTGGATGGGAGGAATATGGGGAGGGAAGGGGGAAAGGGATGGGGAGGGAAGGGGGAAAGGGATGGGGAGGGAAGGGGATGGGGGAGATGGGGAGGGATGTGGGGGATGGGGGGGTAGATGAGGAGGGATGGGGGGGAGATGGGGAGGGAAGGGGATGGGGGGAGATGGGGAGAGAAGGGGGGAATATGGGGAGGGAAGGGGGGTGATATGGGGAGGGGATGGGGGATATGGGGAGGGGATGGGGGGATATGGGGAGGGGATGGGGGGGATATGGGGAGGGAAGGGGATGGGGGGATATGGGGAGGGAAGAGGATGGGGGTGATATGAGGGGAGGGAAGAGGATCGGGAGGGACATGGGGAGGGAAGGGGATGGGGTGATATGGGGAGGCAAGGGGATGGGGGATATGGGGAGGGAAGGGGATGGGGGGATGTGGGGAGGGCATTGGGGGGGAGGGGAGGGGGATTGGGGTGAGTGAGGGAATGGGGGGGAGGGGTGGAGAATGGGGGGGAGGAGAGTGGAGGGAATGAGGGGTGCGGAGGGGAGGGAATGGGGGAAGAGGGTGGGGATGGGGGAGGGTGAGAGTGGGGGGGTTTGGGGGAGGGCGATGGGGATGGGGAGGGTGATGTGGGGAGGGAGGGAGATGGTGGGGGGCGGGGTAGGGTGAGATTGGAAGGGGATAGGGAGGGTGAGAGGGGATCGGGAGGGTGAGGAGGGAATGGGGAGGGTGAGAGGGTATGGGGAGGGATTGGGGGATTGTGGGAGATCAAATGGGAAGTGTTGAGGGAATGGCGAATGCAAGAAAGGTGATAACTGCACAGTGGGAATGGCAGTGGAAGAGTGGGAATGGGGAGAAGGTAAATGGGGAGGGGGAGAGAGAAAGGAGGAAGAGGAAAGGTTGAGAGAAGGGTTAGGAGTGAAGAGAGTGGGGTGGGAGTGAAGAGAGTGGAATGGGTTAAGTGAACAGGAACTAGGGAGGTGATGGACGGTCGGGTGGGGGTGGGTAGCCTGGTCCAACGCTCCCAGATTGGCCTAGTGTCTCCATTGGAATGAAGGATTACTCTCTGGATATTGCTGGGAGTGACCTGAAGGAGAAAAAGTACTTTAGGGGCATTAAACAAAAGGTGTTCCACCTGGGCCACACTCAGGAAAATGTTTGTTTTCATTTTAGTTTATTAAACTATTGGGGGTGGGGAACACGGCTGTTTGACTTGGTGAGGCAGTTGGAGGCCAGTGGTGCTGAAGGGCAATTAGGAATGGATAATTAATGCTGGCCTTGCCAGTGACACCTAGATCCTTTGAATATCAAATTTAAAAGGTGCAGAGCGAGCATGGCAGGATTCAAACCTGGGTCATAGAAACATAGAAACTAGGAGCAGGAGTAGGCCATTCGGCCCTTCGAGCCTGCTCCACCATTCATTATGATCATGGGTGATCATCCAACTCAATATCCTGCTCCCGCTTTCTCCCCATACCCTTTGATCCCTTTCACCCCAAGAGCTATATCTAACTCCTTCTTGAAAACATACAATGTTTTGGCCTCAACTACTTTCCGTGTTAGCAAATTCCACAGGCTCACCACTCTCTGGTGAAGAAATTTCTCCTCATATCAGTCCTAAATGGTCTACCCCGTATCCTCAGACTGTGACCCCTGGTTCTGGACTCCCCCACCATCGGGAACATCATTCCTGCATCTACCCTGTCTAGTCCTGTTAGAATTTTATAGGTTTCTATGAGATCCCCCCTTATTCTTCTGAACTCCAGCGAATATAATCCTAATCGACTCAATCTCTCCTCATATGTCAGTTCCACCATCCCAGGAATCAATCGGGTAAACCATTGCTGCACTCCCTCTATAGCAAGTACATCCTTCCTCAGATAAGGAGACCAAAACTGCACACAATATTCCAGGTGTGGTCTCACCAAGGCCCTGTACAATTGCAGCAAGACATCCCTGTTCCTGTACTCGAATCCTCTGGCTATGAAGGCCAACGTACCATTTGCCTTCTTTACTGCCTGCTACACCTGCATGCTTACCTTCAGCGACTGGTGTACGAGGACACCCAGGTCTCGTTGCACATTCCCCTCTCTCAATTTATAGCCATTCAGATAATAATCTGCCTTCCTGTTTTTGCTACCAAAATGGATAACCTCACATTTATCCACATTATACTGCATCTGCCATGCATTTGCCCACTCACTCAGCTTGTCCAAATCACACTGAAGCATCTCTGCATCCTCCTCACAGCTCACCCTCCTACCCAGCTTTGTGTCATCTGAAAATTTGGAGATATTACATTTAATTCCCTCATCTAAATCATTAATATATATATTATGAATAACTGAGGTCCCAGCACCGATCCCTGCGGTACCCCACTAGTCACTGCCTGCCATTCGGAAAAAGACGCGTTTATTCCTACTCTTTGTTTCCTGTCTGCCAACCAGTTTTCTATCCATCTCAATACACTACCCCCAATCCCATGCATTTTAATTTTACACGCCAATCTCTTATCTGGGACTTTGTCAAAAGCCTTCTGAAAGTCCAAATAAACCACATCCACTGGCTCCCCCTCATCAACTCTACTAGTTACATTCTCGAAAAATTCCAGTAGATTTGCCAAGCATGATTTCCCTTTCATAAATCCATGCTGACTCTGTCCGATTCTGCCACTGTTTTCCACGTGCCCAGCTATTAAATCTTTTATAATGGACTGTAGAATTTTCCCCACTACCAACGTCAGGCTGACTGGTCTATAATTCCCTATTTTCTCTCTGCCTCCCTTTTTAAATAGTGGGGTTACATTAGCTACCCTCCAATCTGTAGGAACTGTTCCAGAGTCTATAGAATCTCGGAAGATGACCACCAATGCATCCAATATTTCTAGGGCCACTTCCTTAAGTACTATGGGATGTAGATTATCAGGCCCCGGAGATTTATCGGCCTTCAATCCCATCAATTTCCCCAACACCATTTCCCTGCTAATACTGATTTCTTTCAGTTCCTCCCTCTCACTAAACCCTGTGTTCCCCAACATTTCTGGTATGTTATTAGTGTCGTCCTTTGTGAAGACAGAACCAAAGTATGTGTTTAGTTGGTCAGCCATTTCTTTGTTCCCCATTATAAATTCCCCTGTTTCTGACTGTAAGGGACCTACATTTGTCTTCACCAATCTTTTTCTCTTCACATACCTATAGAAACTTTTACAGTCAGTTTTTATGTTCCCTGCAAGCATACTCTCGTACTCTATTTTCCCCTTCTTAATCAATCCCTTGGTCCTCCTTTGCTGAATTCTAAACTGCTCCCAATTCTCAGGCCTGTTGTTTGTTCTGGCTAATTTGTATGCCTCTTCCTTGCATCTAATACTATCTCTAATTTCCCTTGTAAGCCATGGTTTGGCCACCTTTCCTGTTTTATTTTTGCGCCAGACAGGAATAAACAATTGTTGCAGTTCACCCATGCGCTCTTTGAATGTTTGCCATTGCCTATCCACCGTCATCCCTTTAAGTAACGTTTCCCAATCCAACATAGCCAACTCACACCTCATACCATCGTAGTTTCCTTTAGTAGGAAGAATAGAGGCATAGACTATTTTCTAAATGGGGAGAGAATTCAGAAATCTGGAGTGCAAAGGGACCTGGGAGTCCTAGTCCAGGATTCTCTTAATGTTAACTTGCAGGTTGAGTTGGAAGTTAGGAAGGCAAATGCAATGTTGGCATTTATTTCTCTATACGAGCTATCCACGATACTCTCCACCTCACGGCTGCTCCACAGCGTACCCAGCCGCTGCTCCAGCTCCGAAACCCGGGCTTCCAGGAGCTGCAGCTGGAGACACTTCCCACACACATGCTGGCCCCAGGCACTGGGAATGTGCCCGGCTTTCCATATAAAGCAGGAGGAGCACACCACAGCTTTGAGCTCTCCTGCCGTGACTTACCCCTTTAAATTAAATTAAACCTTTTGGAAGATACTTAATATCAATTACTCTCAGGCCCTTCTTCCTTGCTCTTCGTTGTTACAGAATATAGCCCCTACAAACGATGAACCACAAAATAAGACCTTAAAAACTATGAGCAATAAAAGTAGCAAATGCTCACCCGGCTGTACTCACGGTACTCAAAAGATCACCTTGTTCTCTCCTCACCGAACTCCCTCAGTCACCCCTGCTCTCCCAGCTTCTCTTCAACTCCCGACTCCTCTCACGCTCCTCTTCAACTCCCGACTCCACTCACGCTTCTCTTCAACTCCTGACTCCTCTTGTGCTTCTCTTCAACTCCTGACTCCTCTCGCACTTCTTTTCAACTCCCGGCTCCTCTTGCGCTCCTTTTCAACTCCCGACTCCTCCCGTCCCCAGACCATTACCCTGGGTCTCTGCATTACTAGTCCAGCAACAATACCACTATGCCATTGCCTCCCCCTGCCCTGGGAGTTTTTAAAGGGACAGTGTCATGGGTGTTATGATCCCAGTTGATGATACTACTGGACAAGCCAGATAGACAGCTTGATAGACCCTAACTTTTATTTTATGTTCAGAAACATGGAGGGCAGCTACTGAACAGAGTCACAGGAGTCCACTGATGAACTTTTAACAAAAAGAATAAAACATTTATTAAGCAAGAGAAGATGAACTATATTACAATACTCCTTCACCCACAAGTATACCTTTAAAGATTTATATCGATTCGTAAGGCTAACACGAGTTACAAAAACTATCTTATACTCTCATGTTCACAGTAAGTACACAGTCCATGTAAACCAATCAATGTCCTGTACGCCACACTCTGAAACCAAGTAACAGATGCCACCCCAAACAGATGCTATGGATCTCTCAACAACTCTCCCCAGACGCTTGTCACACCATGAGCCAACTGGTCTCACTGAACTGGTCTTTCACACAAGGGTTTCCAATCTCCATTCTCGAAGAATCCGCTTTGGAATCTTACGCCAAGTGACACTTACTCTCGGACGCATTCCACAAGGGTCCACCTCCAGGGTTTTGAAATCTCCCTCTGTGGTTTCATGCACTCTCTCTCAGAGACTCAGCCTTGCCAACAGAACACCACTGCTTCACATGCCCATAGTAAAGAGTCTTCTTGGATCTTCTGGCTTCTTGCAGGCCTATTTTGCTTTAAGCCTGTGTCCTGCAGCTTTCTCCCTTTAAGCTTGGAGCCTTCCTCTCTGCTCCTTAACTTTCACTTCCACCAAATAGGATCTTGTTCAGATTCCTGTTCTTTTCCTTTGACTAGTAGGTTTTCTTGGGACTTTTTTTTTTGTCCCACTCCCTGGTTTCGGGGATCTGAAGAAGAGTCAAACGGACTCGAAATGTTATCTCTGTCTTTCTCTCCACATGCTGTCAGGCCTGCTGAGTTTTTCCAGCATTTTTGTTTTCATTTCTGGGATCTTCTGTTCTTGTGGGAAATCTGCTTTCTGCAGTTCCATCTCCTGTCCAGCTCTTCCTGGCTCCTGGTTTCAACTGAACTGAAACTACTTTTCTGTGTTTCTCTCTCTGTGGGTCCCTCTCTCTGGACCTCTGCTGCTAAGCAACAGCACAGTTTCTTTCTACCTTGTGTTTGTTTTAACTTCCCTTCAAGAGCCATAAAACCTCATTAGAATGCAGGCATCTTTTGAAGTTAAACCGAAACTCAAATTCCTCCTTTTCTTGACACACAAATACCGAAATACAAATTAAACTTAAACTTTAAAAATATACCTTATTATACCTAACACACACAAACACACATATGACTTACTTAAAACTATCTCTAGTTCCTAGCTAGGAAGCTTTGCTCTGTATCTAACCCTGTACTGTACCTGCTCTGGAAGTGTTTAAAGGGACAGCGTAGAGAAGGGTTTGTCAAACCTTTTGCTTCTGGGTGTCCCTTCCTGTGTTATAAAACTTCCGCTGCGCCCCTGTAACGCAGCTTTTTTTGAATAAAAGAGCTAAAGAAAGACTTACATTTATATAACACCTTGCACGACAATCAGACCATAGAACCACAGAAAAGATACAGCACAGAAGGAGGCCATTCGGCCCATCTTGTCCATGCCAGCCCGAGGGCACCCAAGTGCCCTTTCTAATCCCACCTTCCTGCACCTGGCCCATAGCCCTGCAGCTTACAGCACTTAAGGTGCAGACCCGGGCACTTTACAGCGAATGACATTTTTGCAGTGAGTCACTGTCGTAATGTAGGAAATGGTTAAAGATTTATATTTATTTTTTTCTGTTTTACTTAGCTGTCGCTAAGCAACAACTCCATCAAGACATGGAGATATCTTCGACAAGCACACCGCATGTCACGGCCAATGTTTATCCTGGCTCGGAACGTTGTTTTCATTGACATCATCGCTGAAGATCCAACTTCACATAAGGACATTTTACTAGAAGGGACTAACAGTTTCAGTGTGCGGAAGGAGCAGTGCTGTGTTCAGTTGCATGCATGATAGCTAACATGATCCTGCTTCATGTCCAGACACATGCACTTTCCAGCCGGTGTCACTGAATAGTATTCAGAGATGGAAGTCCTGGTTGACTTTACCCTTCCAATGTGTCCAGTTTCCGCATCAGGCCAGGAGCTCCAAAGCACATCTGGCATTGTCTGCACCAGTGGTCAGGCTCCGTCTTTACTCCCCCTACATACGTTTTTAAATGTATGTTGCGGACTGGTTAGTGGACGTGCCTCGATGCAAATGCAACCTCAGCAAGAGTTCCTCGTGTTAATTACTCAGAGAGCAGTGAAAGGCATTCCAAGGAGCAAAGCAAACGAACGGGAAGATTGTTCAATCTGGGAAAAAGAACAAGGGGTTGGATTGAAAAGAAAATATGCCTCACATAACAGAAGCCAAACTTTGTGGGGAAAATGAGAGCTAAAAAAAACGATTGACGAATGTTCGGCTGGATTCCTGCGTTGAATTTTTTTTTCCCCCTGGGAAAGTAAGTTCTGAAACAACATCTAGATTCTTAAAGCAGAACTAAAGTCAGAGGTGATAAAGCAATGAAACTTGTGATTAGAGATCGCCGATCACAAAGATTAAAAGTGTGGAAATGGTCAGTCAGCACCGAGCTGAATGGATGAACGAATTACCGAAGGTGGGGAAAACTACACGCTTCCCGTCTGAAGTGAATGACAAACACAGGCCAATGCTAAGTGCAACTTTTTAGATTGTTACAACTATATCAAGCAACCGTTTTTGGCAAACCCCGTTGTAGGGTCGCCAACTGTGATGAAACGTATCCCTGGAAGTTTCATCACATGATTTGCCCCACGCTCCAGCCATTGGTTGGCCAACACACCCTCCTTTGTGATGCACTGCCTTCCTAGGCCAATTGAAAAGCAAAAAGACTCTTAGCCCAGTTGGATGATGCTTGACTGTCAGCCAAACAGTCTTTTTAGCCATCCTCAAGATTCTTGAATCTGGTAAAGAAAAATTTTCAAAGAAAACAACAAAAAAAAAACCCCAATCTTTTTTTAATGTCCTGATGATTTTTCTCCAGGGTTGCACACAGCAGCGTCCTGGAGAATTGATCTTTAATTCTTGGAGATTCCAGGCCAGTCCTGGAGGGTTGGCAACCCTACCATGTTGTGATGGCGAATTTGTTAATATGTTAAATAAAATAATTTAAATATATGTTCATGCTAATATGTATGTCATCACAGGAAGTGATGCAATATCACGTGATTTAGTTCAGGGAGCACATATATGCTGAAGCAACAACAAGCCTCCGCCATGTTCAACCTCCCCTCAGTTTCATTTGTATTAATCTGCACCTCCTTCAGGTAGCATGTGCCAAAGAGAGCATTGGCAAGCATGGACTTCCATTGGATTGGTCCATGATTGTGCTTGGCAATCCTGTCGCATTGGTTTGCTATTGCCTTCTGCAGTAGGGCTTACCAGGAAACACTCCCCATTCTTACCACCTGCTATCACACATATTGGAAGGATTTAGAGGCTGATAATCAGCCTGTCTGGCCACAGTATGAACGTACTCCCATGGCCTTGAGGTCCTGAAGTGGGACTTGAACCCAGAGGTAGGGACACTACCGCTGCACCACAAGATCTCCCACTATGTTCACCTAGAAAGAGGTAAAACAATAGACCTCTTGAATCTTTCTCATAGACCCCCTGGTGTAGAGGGAGCTTTACTCTATCTAAACCGTGTTGTGCCTGCTCTGGGAGTGTTCAATTAGACAATGTAGAGGGAGCTTTATCTAACTCATATTTAAGCTGCCCGGGAGGGTTTTGTGCTGATACTCTGTGCCTGAAATGGTTAATGTTCTGTATAACATCCTTCACTTTACTTACATATTTTCAAGATAGAATTACGATTGCCAGACTAATGTCTGTGTTGTGTTGAGCTGACAAGAGTTAATTTGCAGCCTTCTCTGGTTAAATTCCAATCGACTGTTATTCTTCTTTCGCATTGTGTTCCATTCTAGTGCTTGGGTTTGCTGTCCTCTAGTGGTCTCACTGTTAATGCCTTTACGTTTCTTTTAATTTAAATTATTTTGAAACCTTTCTACTTATTCAACAATGATTCCGTCTCCAACCTGCTTTTCTTTTCTAAGGTCCGAATCACATGGTCAGCACCCTGCTGAATGCTATCTTGGATGCCACCCATTGTCACCTAGCACTGCTATCAAAACTGCCTGTGCCCATGGGGTGATATCTCTTCCTGCTGCTTGATGTCTCCACAGCTTTCTACGTGATTGACATGGTGGTGTCACCATCACATGGTCCAAATTCTTCCTGTCCTCCTGTATAAAGCAACGGCTTTCCTTTCCCTGTCCTCTTCCACAGTCCGCCACCACTGCTACCCCAACCCCCCCCAACTCCTGGTGGCACATGGTTCCATCCTAGTGTTCCCATATTCCCTGATGATATGCAGCTTCTTGCCAATATTATCCATAAAAATGGGATCAGCTTTCATACTTTTTGTGACGATGCCCAGCTCGTGCCATTCCCTTTGTGACTAACCCAACACTCCAAACATCAAAAACATTGGTGAGCTACAATTTGTCCCAACTAAGTATTGAGAGGCTGTACGGCTAATTTCCCACCTGATACATCACAGCCTTGATCCAAATCCAACCCCTCCGCCCCCCCCACCCCACCCCACATCACATTCTCATTCCACATCCCTCCCTGACACACCTCCCCCACAAAAAACCCGTTCCCCAACACAGCCCCTCTCCCGCAGCTCCATCTTTCCCTGGCAGACCTCCAGGAGTAACTGAGTTGCTCTTGCCAAGAGCTGCTACAGACATGTTAGAACAAATGGCCTCCTTCTGTACTGTAACCGTTCTACCTAACTAGCTCCACCGAATTGCGAATGTCTGAGTCGCTGCATGCTAAGCCTCAGTTCTGTGACAGTGCACCCTTAGAAGGAATCAACTCCTTGGAAGATTGGTCATCAGTAAGGCCCGTGTTCTCCAAATGCACACACAAAGGCCCTGGTGAAGAGGAAAGATATGAATTAGTCCTGTTGCAAGTTATCATTATGAAGATGATCATATCTCACTCGCTGTTGAAATTAAATCAAACTGACGCATAGACTAGACTCATAGACATTTACAGCACTGAAGGAGGCCGTTCAGCCCATTGTGTCCGTGACGGTGAACAAAGATCTGACTACACTAATCCCATTTTCCAGCGCTTGGCCCATAGCCAAGCTATGGCAACACAAGTGAATATCTAAATACTTCTTAAATGTTACAACAGTTTCTGACTCAACCGCCCTTTCAGGCAGTGAGTTCCAGACTCCCACCACCCTCTGGGTGAAAACGTTTCTCCTCAACTCCGCTCTTAGCCTTCTACCTCTTATCTTAAATCTATGCCCTCTGGTTATTGACCCATCTACTAATGGAAAAAGTGCCTTCCTATCTTCCTATTCACCCTATCTATGCCCTCATAATCTTTTACATCTCTAGCAGGTCCCCTCTCAACCTTCGCTGCTCCAAGGAAAACAACCCCAGCCTATCCAATCTTTCCTCATAGTTCAGATCCTCCAGCCAGGCAGCATCCTGGTAATTCTGGAAAAACTCAGCAAGTCTGGCAGCATCGGCGGAGAAGAAATCAGTCAACGTTTCGAGCCCTCATGGCCCTTCAGCAGAACTGAAGCATAGTTTCAACAAGGGAGAAATATAAATTGGTTTAAGGTGGGTGGGGGGGAAGAGACACATTGAGGGTGTGGTGTGAGCAGATAATCAAAAGATGTCAGAGACAAAAGGGTCAAAGAGGTGTTGAAGGTGGTGGTCTTTGTCTGAGAAAAGTGCTAATTAAGAATGCAAGACAGGATATTCAAAGTACAGCTCTAGTGGGGGTGGGGTGGAAAGACTAAAGGTTTTAGTTTTAGATTTAAAAATAATGGAAATAGGTGGGGAAAGAAGAATCTATATAAATTATTGAAAAAAAAGGCGGGTGGGGGGGGGGAAAGAAACGGGGTGGGGATGGGGGGAGGGGGAGTTTAAGATCTAAAGTTGTTGAATTCAATATTCAGCCCAGAAGGCTGTAAAGTGCCTAGTCGGAAGATGAGGTGCTGTTCCTCCAGTTTGCGTTGGGCTTCACTGGAACAATGCAGCAAGCCAAGGACAGACATGTGGGCAAGAGAACAGGGTGGAGTGTCCGACATCTTTTGATTATCTGCTCACACCACACCCTCAATGTGTCTCTTCCCCCCCACCCACCTTAAACCAATTTATATTTCTCCCTTGTTGAAACTATGCTTCAGTTCTGCTGAAGGGCCATGAGGGCTCGAAACGTTGACTGATTTCTTCTCCGCCGATGCTGCCAGACTTGCTGAGTTTTTCCAGGTAATTCTGTTTTTATTTTGTTTTGGATTTCCAGCATCCGCAGTAGCTTTTAGCTTTTTGTTTTTATCTTTGTGTTTGATTGACTGCCACCTCTCTTCAAAAAAATGCCCTCTTGGAAGAAATATGGTTCTGTCCTCCGACAGGATTTCCGACTGTCTCTTCTGCCCTGCTCACCTTCATTGCTTTCCATTTCTCTCCTGGTGTTTGACAAGGTGTTTACTAAAACCCGCTTTCACAGCCATATCTCCTTTCTCAGTGACTGTCTCCGTCTCCGACTCACCCCACGTGGATTTCAACTGAAATTCCATCCCTCTTGTTTCGAACCCACCCAGGATTACAGGTATCTCCGGGACATAACACGTTTCTCGGACTGCTGTTCCCGTCGCATTCTGAGATCCACACTCAGTGCCATGCGCCGCCATATGAACACACTTGACCTCTCCCTCCAGCAGCACCGCCGCACCCTTTTTCAAAGCTGCGCGTGCCCCCAGTTTCATTTTATTCTTCGCCTCATCCGTCGCCTCAACAAGAAACTTTTTCTCTTTCTCTCAAGTGCTAAGGAACGCAAGCTCCAACAACTCATCGACTCCAACACCCATCGGGGACCCTCCACCCCTGCTTGTCCCTCCGTCCTCACCCCATCTTCCAATCCCAGCCCCAGCCGCGTATTCACTATACCCCCTGACCTTCCCCTCTCCGATGCTGAACGTTCAGTGCTCAGCAAAGGACTTAGTTTCATACCCTTACGCCCTCATCTCAATGAATTTCGGGCTCGGCATGATGCTGAACTCTTCTTCCGCCGTCTTCGTCTCCGTGCTCACTTCTTTGGGCAGGAGTCCTCTCCCCGTTCAACGGATCCTTTTACCCACCTCCAATATTCTCCCTCCACTTGGACCCCTCCCTCTGGATTCTTACCTTCTCTTGATCTTTTCATTGAGAACTGTCGGCGTGACATTAGCCGTCTCAATTTCTCTGCTCCTCTCACCCATTCTAATCTGTCTCTCTCTGAACTCACTGCACTCCGTTCTCTCAGGTCCAACCCCAACATTGTCATCAAACCCGCTGACAAGGGTGGTACTGTTGTTGTCTGGCGCATTGACCTCTACCTCGCGGAGGCTGAGCGTCAACTCGCAGACGTTTCCTCCTACCTCTCCCTGGACCATGACCCCACCACAGAACATCAAGCCATTGTTTCCAGGACTGTCACTGACCTCATCTCCTCTGGAGATCTTCCTCCCACAGCTTCCAACTTGATAGTCGCCCAACCTCGGACGGCCCGCTTCTACCTCCTACCCAAAATCCACAAACAGAACTGTCCTGGCAGACCGATCGTGTCAGCCTGTTCCTGCCCCACGGAACTCATTTCTCATTATCTTGACTCCCTTCTCTCTCCCCTTGTCCAGTCCCTTCCCACCTACATCCGTGATTCCTCTGACACCTTACGTCACATCAACAATTTCCAGTTCCCTGGCCCCAACCGCTTCCTCTTCACCATGGATGTCCAATCCCTCTACACCTCCATCCCCCACCAGGATGGTCTGAGGGCCCTTAGCTTCTTCCTTGAACAGAGGCCCCAACAATCCCCATCCACCACTACTCTCCTCCGTCTGGCTGAACTTGTTCTCACACTGAACAATTTCTCCTTTAACTCCTCTCACTTCCTCCAAATAAAAGGTGTGGCTATGGGTACCCGCATGGGCCCCAGCTATGCCTGTCTCTTTATGGGGTATGTGGAACATTCCTTGTTCCAGTCCTACTCCGGCCCCCTCCCACAACTCTTTCTCCGGTACATCGATGATTACTTCGGTGCTGCTTCATGCTCTCGTCGGGACCTGGAAAAATTTATTAATTTTGCTTCCAATCTCCACCCCTCCATCATCTTCACATGGTCCATCTCTGACACTTCTCTTCCCTTCCTTGACCTCTCTGTCTCAATTTCTGATGATAGACTGTCCACCAATATCCATTACAAGCCTACCGACTCCCACAGCTACCTCGACTACAGCTCCTCACACCCCGCTTCCTGTAAAGACTCCATCCCATTCTCTCAGTTCCTTCGCCTCCGTCGCATCTGTTCTGATGACGCTACCTTCAAAAACAGCTCCTCTGACATGTCCTCCTTCTTCCTTAACCGAGGTTTTCCATCCACGGTCGTTGACAGGGCCCTCAACCGTGTCCGGCCCATATCCCGCGCATCCTCCCTCACGCCTTCTCCTCCTTCCCAGAAACATGATAGGGTCCCCCTTGTCCTCACTTATCACCCCACCAGCCTCCGCATTCAAAGGATCATCCTCCGCCATTTCCGCCAACTCCAGCATGATGCCACCACCAAACACATCTTCCCTTCACCCCCCTTGACAGCATTCCGTAGGGATCGTTCCCTCCAGGACACCCTGGTCCACTCCTCCATCACCCCCTACTCCTCAACCCCCACTTATGGCACCTCCCCATGCCCACGCAGAAGATGCAACACCTGCCCCTTCACTTCCTCTCTCCTCACCGTCCAAGGGCCCAAACACTCCTTTCAAGTGAAGCAGCATTTCACTTGCATTTCCCCTAACTTAGTCTACTGCATTCGTTGCTCCCAATGCGGTCTCCTCTACATTGGAGAGACCAAACGCAAACTGGGCGACCGTTTTGCGGAACACCTGCGGTCTGTCCGCAAGAAAGACCCAAACCTCCCTGTCGCTTGCCATTTTAACACTCCACCCTGTTCTCTTGCCCACATGTCTGTCCTTGGCTTGCTGCATTGTTCCAGTGAAGCCCAACGCAAACTGGAGGAACAGCACCTCATCTTCCGACTAGGCACTTTACAGCCTTCTGGGCTGAATATTGAATTCAACAACTTTAGATCTTAAACTCCCCCTCCCCCCATCCCCACCCCGTTTCTTTCCCCCCCCCCACCCGCCTTTTTTTTCAATAATTTATATAGATTCTTCTTTCCCCACCTATTTCCATTATTTTTAAATCTAAAACTAAAACCTTTAGTCTTTCCACCCCACCCCCACTAGAGCTGTACTTTGAATATCCTGTCTTGCATTCTTAATTAGCACTTTTCTCAGACAAAGACCACCACCTTCAACACCTCTTTGACCCTTTTGTCTCTGACATCTTTTGATTATCTGCTCACACCACACCCTCAATGTGTCTCTTCCCCCCCACCCACCTTAAACCAATTTATATTTCTCCCTTGTTGAAACTATGCTTCAGTTCTGCTGAAGGGCCATGAGGGCTCGAAACGTTGACTGATTTCTTCTCCGCCGATGCTGCCAGACTTGCTGAGTTTTTCCAGGTAATTCTGTTTTTATTTTGTTTTGGATTTCCAGCATCCGCAGTAGCTTTTAGCTTTTTGTTTTTATCCTGGTAATTCTCCTCTGCACCCTCTCCAGTGCAATCACATCTTTCCTATAGTGTGGTGACCAGACTGCATGCAGTACTCCAGTTGTGGCCTAACCAGTGTTTTATACAGTTCCAGCATAACCTTCCTACTCTTGTATTCTATGCCTCAGCTAATAAAGGCAAGAATCCCATATGCCTTCTTACCCACCTTATCTACCTGCCCTGCTACCTTCAAGGATCTGTGGATATGCACACCAAGGTCTCTCTGATCTTCAGTACTTTCCAGGGTCCTACCATTCATAGTGTAATCCCTTGCCTTGTTTGCCCTCCCCAAGTGCATTACCTCACACTTTTCCGGGTTGAATTCCATTTGCCACTACTCTGCCCACCTGACCAGTCCATTAATATCCTCCTGCAGTTTATGGCTATCCTCCTCACTATTTATCACCCTACCAATTTTCATGTCATTCATGAACTTGTTGATCATACCCCCTACATTTAAGTCCAAATCATTTACATACACCACAAACAGCAAGTGCCCCAGCATCAAGCCCTGTGGAACCCCACTGGAAACAGACTTCCAGTCACAGAAACATCTCTCTACATCACCCTCTGCTTCCTGCCTCTCAGCCAATTTTAGATCCAACGTGCCACTTTGCCTTGGATCCCATGGGCTCTTGCTTTCTTGACCAGTCTGCTATGAGGGACCTTTTCAAAAGCCTTGCTAAAGTCCATGTAGACCACATCAAATGCATTACTCTCATCAATACTCCTGGTTACCTCCTCAAAATATTTGATCAAATTTGTCAAACACGACCTTCCCTTAACAAATCCATGCTGACTATCCCTGATTAATCCATATCTCTCCAGGTGCAGATGTATTCTGACCCTCAGAATTCTTTCTAGTAACTTCCCCACCACTGAGGTTAGACTGACTGGCCTGTAATTTCTTGGTCAATCCCTTCCTCCCTTTTTTAACAATGGGACAACATTAGCAGTCCTCCAGTCCTCTGGCACCTCACCTGTGGCCAGAGAGGATTTGAAAATTACTGCCAGGGCCCCCGATACCTCTTCCCTTGCCTCCCTCAACAGCCTGGGATACATCTCATCCAGGCCTGTGGATTTATCCACTTTTAAGGCCGCTAAACCCACTAGCACCTCCTGTCTCTCTATGTTAATTTCCTCTAATATTTCACATTCCTCCATCCTGATGTCTATACCCGCGTTGTCCTATTCTATTGTGAAGACCGACGCAAAGTATTCATTGAGGGCTGTACCCACATCTTCGGGGTCCACACACACATTATCTCTAATGGTCCCTAATTGGCCCTACTCCTTCCCTAGTTATTCTCTTTCTCTTTACATATTTAAAAAACCCCTTTGGGTTTTCCTTTATACTACCCACCAATGCTTTCTCATGTGCTCTCTTAGCTTTCCTAATTTCCTTTTTAAGTTCCCCCCTGCACTTTTTCTACTCCTCTAGAGACTCTTCCATATTGAGCCCTCGGTATGTGCCATTAGCTTCTCTTTTTTTCTTAATCCTAACCTTTATGTCCCTTGAAATCCAGGATTCTCCATACTTGGTCTCCTTCTTTGTATTCACGGGAAAATATTTGCCCTATACTCTTGCTATTTTCTCCTTGAATGCCTCCCAATGGCTCTGACACAGTTTTATCTGCAAGTAGCTGCTCCCAGTCCACTTGGGCCAAATCATATCTCATCTTAGTAAAATTAGCCTTTCCCCAGTTTAGAACTTTTATTCCCAGGCCAACCTTATCCTTTTCCATAACTATCCTAAATCTAACTGAGTTATGGTCACTCTCTCCAAAATGCTCCCCCACTGATACGCCTTCCACCTGCCTGGGCTCATTTCTGAATATTAGGTCCAGAACTGCCCCCTCCCTTGTTGGGCTTTCTACATACTGGCTAAAAAAGCTCTCCTGGATGCAACTTAAGAATTTTCCTCCTTCCCTACCTTACATACTAAAACTATCCCAGTTAATACAAAAACAAAAACAAAAATACCTGGAAAAACTCAGCAGGTCTGGCAGCATCGGTGAAGAGGAGCACAGTTGACGTTTTCCGTCCTCATGACCCTTCAACAGAACTAAGTAGAAATAGAAAAGGGGTGAAATATAAGTTGGTTTAAGAGAGGCGGTGGTGGTTGGGACAAAAAGAGCTAGGTAGAGGGCCAGTGATAGGTGGAGATAACCAAAAGATGTCACAGACAAAAGTACAAAGAGCTGTTGAAGGTGGTGATATTATCTAAGGAATGTGCTAATTAAGGGTAGAAAGCAGGACGAGCAAGGTACAGATAGCCCTAGTGGGGGTGGGGTGGGGTGAAGGAATCTAAAAAGGCTAAAAGGTAGAGATAAAACAATGGATGGAAATACATTTAAAAATAATGGAAATAGGTGAGAAAAGAAAAATCTATATAAATTATTGGAAGAAACAAAAAGGAGGGGGAAAAAATCGGAAAAGGGGTGGGGATAGAGGAGAGAGTTCATGATCTAAAATTGTTGAACTCAATATTCAGTCCGGAAGGCTGTAAAGTGCCTAGTCGGAAGTTGAGGTGCTGTTCCTCCAGTTTGCGTTGGGCTTCACTGGAACATTGCAGCAGGCCAAGGACGGACATGTGGGCATAAGAGCAGAGTGGAGTGTTGAAATGGCAAGCGACAGGGAGGTCTGGGTAATGCTTGCGGACAGACCGAAGGTGTTCTGCAAAGCGGTCACTCAGTCTGCGTTTGGTCTCTCCAATGTAGAGGAAACTGCATTGGGAGCAATGAATGCAGTAGACTAAATTGAGGGAAGTGCAAGTGAAATGCTGCTTCACTTGAAAGGAGTGTTTGGGCCCTTGGACAGTGAGGAGAGGGGAAGTGAAGGGGCAGGTGTTGTATCTTCTGCAGTTGCATGGGAAGGTGCCATGGGAGGGGGTTGAGGAGTAGGAGGTGATGGAGGAGTGGACCAGGGTGTTACAGAGGGAACGATCCCTACGGATGCCGCCGGGGGGGGTGAAGGGAAGATGTGTTTGGTGGTGGCATCATGCTGGAGTTGGCGGAAATGGCGGAGGATGATCCTTTGAATGCGGAGGCTGGTGGGGTGATAAGTGAGGACAAGGGGGACTCTATCATGTTTCTGAGAGGAAGGAGAAGGTGTGAGGGCGGATGCGCGGGAGATGGTCCGGACACGGTTGAGGGCCTTGTCAACCACCATGGGTGGAAAACCTCAGTTAAGGAAGAAGGAGGACATGTCAGAGGAACTGTTTTTGAAAGTGGCATCATCAGAACAGATGCGACGGAGGCGAAGGAACTGAGAGAATGGGATGGAATCCTTACAGGAAGTGGGCTGTGAGGAGCTGTAGTCGAAGTAGCTGTGGGAGTTGGTAGGCTTGTAATGAATATTGGTGGACAGTCTATCACCAGAAATTGAGACAGAGAGGTCAAGGAAGGGAAGGGAAGTGTCAGAGATGGACCATGTGAAAATGATGGAGGGATGGTGATTTGGAAGCAAAATTAATAAAAATTTTCCAGGTCCAGACGAGAGCATGAAGCAGCACCGAAGTAATCATCGATGTACCGGAGAAAGAGTTGTGGGAGGGGGCCGGAGTAGGACTGGAAGAAGGAATGTTCCACATAACCCATAAAGAGACAGGCATAACTGGAGTCCATGCGGGTACCCATAGCCACACCTTTTATTTGGAGGAAGTGAGAGGAGTTAAAGGAGAAATTGTTCAGTGTGAGAACAAGTTCAGCCAGACGGAGGAGAGTAGTGGTGGATGGGGATAGTTCAGGCCTCTGTTTGAGGGAGAAGCGGAGAGCCATCAGACCATCCTGGTGGGGGATGGAGGTGTAGAGGGATTGGACATCCATGGTGAAGAGGAAGCGGTTGGGTCCAGGGAACTGGAAATTGTTGATGTGACGTAAGGTGTCAAAGGAATCACGGATGTAGGTGGGAAGGGACTGGACAAGGGGAGAGAGAAGGGAATCAAGATAGCGAGAAATGAGTTCCGTGGGGCAGGAACAGGTTGACACGATTGGTCTGCCGGGACAGTCCTGTTTGTGGATTTTGGGTAGGAGGTAGAAGTGGGCCGTCCGAGGTTGGGCAACTATCAGGTTGGAAGCTGTGGAAGGAAGATCTCCAGAGGAGATGAGGTCAGTAACAGTCCTGGAAACAATGGCTTGATGTTCAGTGGTGGGGTCATGGTCCAGGGAAAGGTAGGAGGAAGTGTCTGCGAGTTGACGCTCAGCCTCTGCGAGGTAGACGTCAGTGCGCCAGACAACAACAGCACCACCCTTGTCAGCGGGTTTGATGACAATGTCAGGGTTGGACCTGAGAGAACGGAGTGCAGCAAGTTCAGAGAGAGACAGGTTAGAATGGGTGAGTGGAGCAGAGAAATTGAGACGACTAATGTCACGCCGACAGTTCTCAATGAAAAGATCAAGAGAAGGTAAGAATCCAGAGGGAGGGGTCCAGGTGGAGGGAGAATATTGGAGGTGGGTAAAAGGATCCATTGAACGGGGAGAGGACTCCTGCCCAAAGAAGTGAGCACGGAGATGAAAGCAGCGGAAGAAGAATTCAGCATCGTGCCGAGCCCGAAATTCATTGAGATGAGGGCGCAAGGGTATGAAACAAAGTCCTTTGCTGAGCACTGAACATTCAGTGTCGGAGAGGGGAAGGTTAGGGGGTATAGTGAATACCCGGCCGGGGCTGGGATGGGAAGACGGGATGGAGACAGAGGGACAGGCAGGGGTGGAGGGTCCTGGATGGGTGAAAAATTTATTAATTTTGCTTCCAATATCCACCCCTCCATCATTTTCACATGGTCCATCTCTGACACTTCCCTTCCCTTCCTTGACCTCTCAGTCTCAATTTCTGATTATAGACTGCCCACCAATATCCATTACAAGCCTACCGACTCCCACAGCTACCTCGACTACAGCTCCTCACACTCCGCTTCCTGTAAGGACTCCATCCCATTCTCTCAGTTCCTTCGCCTCCGTCCCATCTGTTCTGATGATGCCACTTTCAAAAACAGTTCATCTGACATGTCCTGCTTCTTCCTTAACCGAGGTTTTCCACTCACGGTGGTTGACAGGGGCCTCAACCGTGTCCGGCCCATCTCCCGCACATCTACCCTCACACCTTCTCCTCCCTTCCAGAAACATGATAGGGTTCCCCTTGTCCTCACTTATCACCCCACCAGCCTTCACATTCAAAAGATCATCCTTCGCCATTTCCTCCAACTCCAGCATGATACCACCACCAAACACATCTTCCCTTCACCCCTCCCCCCGGCGGCATCTGTAGGGATCGTTCCCTCCGTGACTCCCTGGTCCACTCCTCTATCACCCCCTACTCCTCAACCCCTTCCCACGGCACCTTCCCATGCAACCGAAGAAGATGCAACACCTGCCCCTTGACTTCCCCTCTCCTCACCGTCCAATGACTCAAACACTCCTTTCAAGTGAAGCAGCATTTCACTTACACTTCCCTCAATTTAGTCTACTGCATTTGTTGCTCCTAATGCGGTTTCCTCTGCATTGGAGAGACCAAACGCAGACTGGGTGACCGCTTTGCAGAACACCTTCGGTCTGTCCACAAGCATTACCCAGACCTACCTGTCGCTTGCCATTTCAACACTCCACCCTGCTCTCATGCCCACATGTCCGTCCTTGGCTTGCTGCATTGTTCCAGTGAAGCTCAACGCAAACTGGAGGAACAGCACCTCATCTTCCGACTAGGCACTTTACAGCCTTCCGGACTGAATATTGAATTCAACAATTTTAGATCATGAACTCTCTCCTCCATCCCCACCCTCTTTCTGTTTATTTCCCCCTCCTTTTTGTTTTTTTTCCAATAATTTATATAGATTTTTCTTTTCCCAGCTATTTGCATTATTTTTAAATGTATTTCCATCCATTGTTTTATCTCTACCTTTTAGCCTTTTTTAATTACTTCACTCCACCCCACCCCCACTAGGGCTATCTGTACCTTGCTCGTCCTGCTTTCTACCCTTAATTAGCACATTCCTTAGATAATATCACCACCTTCAACAGCTCTTTGTACTTTTGTCTGTGACATCTTTTGGTTATCTCCACCTATCACTGGCCCTCTACCTAGCTCTTCTTGTCCCAACACCGCCTTAAACCAGCTTATATTTCACCCCTTTTCTATTTTTACTTGTTGAAGGGTCATGAGGACTCAAAATGTCAACTGTGCTCCTCTTCACCGATGCTGCCAGACCTGCTGAGTTTTTCCAGGTATTTTTGTTTTTGTTTTTGTTTTGGATTTCCAGCAACCGCAGTTCTTTGCTTTTATCCCAGTTAATACTTGGGTAGTTAAAATCCCCTGCTATTACTGCCTTATTATTCTTACACTTCTATGAACTTTGATTACATATTTGACCCTCTATCGCCCCCTGACTGTTTGGGGGGCTTATAGTACCCACCCAACAGCGTGTTTGACCCTTTTGTGTTTTTGACTTTTTCCCATATGGCCTCATTTGATGATCCTTCCAAGATATCATCCCTCTTCACTGCTATAATTGATTCCTTAATCAATATTGCGACCCCCCCCCTCCTCTTCTACCCCCTCTCTATCTCATCTGAATACCCTATAACCAGGAATGTTGAGCTGCCAATCCTGCCCTTCTTTTAGCCAAGTCTCAGTCAGAGTTATGATATCATACTCCACATGCTTATCTGTGCCCTCAGTTCATCTGTCTTATTCCTCAGTCTCCTTGCATTAAAATATATTCGATTTAGCTTTGCTAAACTCACTTCTTTCTTATCTAGCCTATGTTTCCTCTACTTTCCAAACTCACTTACTAGCATTTTAACTTCTAACTCCATTTCAGCTTCTCTCCCCTCTGAACTAATTTTAAGGATCCCATACCCCTGACAATTTAGTTTAAATCAGCCCCAATGGCATTAGCAAACCTACCCGCGAGGATGTTGGTCCTGTTCCTGTTCAGATGTAACCTGTCCAACTTGTACAGATCCCACCTCCCCCAGAAATGGTCCCAATGCCCCAGGAATCTAAAGCCTTCCCTCCTGCACCATCTCTCCAGCCACACATTCTTCTGCTCTATCCTTCTGTTCCTTTACTCACTATTGCATGGCACCGGGAGTAATCCGGAGATTACTACCTTTGAAGTCCTGCTTTTCAATTTTCTACCTAACTCCTTAAAGTCTGCTTGCAGGACCTCATTTCTCTTTCTTCCTATGTCATTGGTCCCAACATGGACCACAACCCCTGGTTGTTCACCCTCCGCCTTCAGAATGTCCTGCAGTCCTTGACCCTGGCACCCGGGAGGCAACATACCATCCTGGAGTCACGTCTACAGCCGCAGAAGCACCTGTCTACTCCCCTCACTAACGATTCCCCTACCACTATTGCCCTTCCACACTTCTTCCTCACCCCCTGAGCAGATGGACCACCCACAGTGCCATGGCTCTGGTTGGCCTCCACAGAGGAACCGTCACTCTCACCATTTCCCAAAGCCGATAAATGGTTTGCGAGCGAGATGCACTCGGGGAATTCCCTCACTACCTGCCTGGTCCCCTTCTTCTATCTGGCGGTCACCCATTCCCTCTCTGCTTGCACTTCCTTAAGCTGCGGGGTGACCATGTCCTGAGATAGGCTATCCACGAAACTCTCAGCCTCGTGAATGTACTGTAGTGCCTCCAGCTGCCGCTCAAGCTCCAAAACCCGGAGCTCGAGTTGTTCCAGTCAGAGGCACCTCCTGCACACATGTTCACCCAGACCGCCAGGAGTGTCTACGATTTCCCACATAGCGCAGGATGTGCCAATCACAGGACTGAGCTCCCCAGACATATCTTAACTAAATAGAATATGGACTCTTGCTTTTATTTTACCCTTACTCCTACTTGAGTATTTTTTTTTGAAAAATATACTTTATTCATAAAATATCTGGACGTTGGTGGATCTGACTGCGAACGCATGGGACACAAACAGGAAGTCTATCCTGGAATGGATGGACCCGTCTGGCCGCGACCAGGTGTATCTACGCTGCGCTCCATCTGCAGGGTTGCTGAAGACATTGTGCAGCTTGGCATCCTTAACTGTTTCCATCAGGGATCTGGACGTAGCGTCCAATCTGCTGTCGGCCCTGCCGGATCGTCCAGCCACATCGATGATGCAGTTGAAGTCACCGCCCAGAATGACCATCCTGGAGGTCACCAGCAGCTGTGGGAGCTGCTGAAAAACCGCCAGTCGCTCGGCCTTTTGTGCCGGGGCGTACACGTTAATTAACTGGAGTGGAGCATTCTTGTACATTACGTCTGCTACAAGGAGGCACCCGCCCACCACCTCCTTAACCTGGGAGATGGTGAAGTTGCCTCCCCGCAGCAGATACCCAGGCCGGAGGAACAAGAGTCGTTTCCGCCCGACCAGATCGATGGCCCGTGGGACCACCATTGTGACCATTGCCTGTAGGAGCTGAGGTGCGGTATCGCACACTCCTGCAGAAACAACAGGTCAGCTTTGACCTTGGCAAGGTAGTCCAAGCTCGCAACACATTGCGTAGTAGATTTAATGCTCCGCACATTTATGGATACAATATTTACACCCATTTTAAAGCATTTAGTCTCTTACCAAACCTGTTGCCTCTGAGAGTCCCAGACCTTTGGTCTGCTCCTACATACCCATAGTGTTCACAAATTGCCTCACTTTGGATGGGCTGAGGAAACTGCCCTGAACCTCCCCATTGGCAATGTTCTGTTCAGGTGGCATCTGGGGGTTCGTGCAGAGAATGGGATTTGAAATGTCCTCTGTTAGAGAAGCTCCTCCAATCCTCTCCCCCTCTGGGGTGTTGCTGCTCCCAGATTCCTGGGGCTGGGGTGCACTGGCCTCTTCGGGTTGTGGGCAAAGTTGGGGGGCGCTGGTCTCCTCATTGTCTCCAATGGTCTGGAGCTCGGGTGTCTCGTCCTCCAACTCCCTAGAGCTTTGCCGCTTCTTCTGTCGGTGCCGCCCTGTCAATTCTTCGTCCGAAGAGCAGCTGCCCTTGTCATCCGTGTCGGATGGGAGACGCCTCTTGCCACTTGTCTGGGAAGTGGCTTGGTCCCTTCTTGGTCCCTTCTTCCTTTTGGCCCTCTTCAGCAGCTGCCACTCCCCCTGCTGATTTTCTGCTGCTTCCTCCTCCATTGATTCGCTCTCCTGAGGAGTGGGAGCTTCAGGGGGCAGTGCTGTTGATTGGCTGCCTGCTGCCTCAATCTTTTCCTCCACCTTGTCTCTCTCTGTGCCCTCCTTTGTCCCGTTGTTCTCACTGGGGGCCATGGTGGTTGGAGTGTTGCAAGTGTCCTTGGTAGTAGTGACACGAAGCATTTCCTCTGCTTCCCCCTCGTTGGCTTTGGCTGCCTGTGCATAAGTGAGGCAGCGTTTGCGGCAGGTCCTGTAGAGGTGACCTGCTTCGCCATACAGGTTGCAGCACTTAGTCTGTTTGCAGTCCTTTGTCTGGTGTCCTTCCTGTTTGCAGTTCTTGCAGAGGGCGGCGCTGCAGTTGGCCGCCACATGACCAGACTTGCCGCATGAGCGACAAAGTTTGGACTGCCCAGCGTAGACATGGTAGCCACGGCTTCCCCCGATAGCGAAGCTGGAAGGAGGGCGGAAGATGGCTCCCTTTACCGTCGGTCTTGAGCGTGACTTTAACCTGGCGTTTGCATGTCCAAATCTTGAAGGCGTCTCTAACCTCGGTGCAGTTTCCGACCTTGTCGACGTACCTGGCGAGGAAGGTGAACACGCTGGCGGCAGGGATGTGGGGGTTGTAGAGATGCACCATCATCACCCGGTCCCGTTGTGATGGCAGAGCAAAGAGCGGCTCCACCGTCAGGATCTTCATCTCCGGCTGGTCTCTCTTCTCCTCGAACACCTTCAGGAACTTGATGCAAGCTGCCACACGCTTGAAAGTCATGTTGAAAAATCCAGCGCTGGGGAAGTCTTGCAGGGAGTAGATCTCCTCCGCTTCAAATCCACACGCCTTCAACAGGATCCGCTTGATGAAGAAGGCTCGATCCATGGGTGCTCCTCCTTCGCTGTCCTTCACCGTGACCCAGACGGTGTTAGGTACCCCACGGTATGGGGCTCGACTGGTTATAGCCATCGCTTCATGACTACACTTGATCTTAGCCCTACTTGAGTATAGACTAGATGCTAGACCCTCTAGATAGACTAGATAGACTCGATCCTCTAGCTGCTGCTGACTGCCTATCCCAGGGTCCTCCTCCTGCACTCTCCTCTAGCTGCTGCTGACTGCCTGTCCCAGGATCCTCCTCTCACACTCTGCTCTTGTGTTTTATGATGTGTGGGTCTCTGATATTTACTTGTGTCAGCAGGTAGCTGGGAGTCCCCCTTCTTCCCCATCTCCAATGGCCAAGGATGTCGAAATGCCAAAAATATCCAGCGCCTTCTCCTCTGCCCTCGGAGCTGTGGGATCTGTGGAGAGCTAACTCCGGTTATTTCCCAATATCACACGTGTTCTTTGCTCTCTTCACTGAGAGAAAATAAAAGACCTATTAGTGAGCATGTATTCACCCAATGGATGGAGACAAGGGCAAAGGCATGACATTGCATAAACATCAGGGTAGGTGGCAGTGGTGAATGGATAGATGGGGATGTAAGGAAGTGTATGGACAGAGACAGGTGAGTGTGCTTGCAAGGTAAGTGGGTGTGAGGAATGATGTGATGGAATGAGCTTGACAAAGCAGATTGCCAATGTGCATAGCAGGATGTAAGTGAATGTGCAACTGTACTCACCTTCCCTGACCTGGCAAGGTCATTAAAGCATTTCCTGCACTGAATCCAGGAACATGGCACAATGCTCCTGCTACTAATGTCCTGGACAACCTCTAGTCACACTATCTAACCTTCAGGTTTCTTCCAGGTGAAGAATATCTCTCCCTGGCTCCACACTGAATCCAGCAGCACATCAAGGGAGGCTTCATTGAAGAGGAGTGCAGTTTTTACCCATCTCAAATCCATCAACAAATTTATATAGCACCGTTAACATGCTTTAAAGGAGGATTATAAAACAAAATTTGACACCTTGCCGTAAGAGATACTCAGGCAGATGACCAAAAGCTTGGTTAAAATGGTAGGTTCTAATTAGTACCTTAAAAGAGGAAAGAGAGATAGAGAGGCAGAGAGGTTCAGGGAGGGTGTTCCGAGCTTGGGGCCCTGAGAGCTGAAGACACAACCGCCAATGGTGCAATTAATTTAAAATCAGGGACGCTCATGAGGCCGGAATTGGAGGAGTGCAGATATCTTGGAGGGTTATGGGGCTGGAGGAGATTACAGAGATAGAGAGGGACAAGACCATGGAGGGATTCAAAAACAAGAATGAGAATTTTAAAATTGGAGTGTTGCTTAATCAGGAGCCCATTAGATCAGAGAGCACAAGGATGACGGGTGAACAGGATTGGTGTGAGTTAGATCGCAGGAGCAGAGTTTTAGATGGCCTAAGTTTGCAGTAGGAGGCCTGCCAGGATTGTGTTAGAATGGTCAAGTGAAAGTGTAACAAAGGCACAAATCAAGGCTTCAGCAGCAGATGAGCTAAGGCTCAGACAGAGTCCAGCCATGTTACAGAGGTTGAAATAGGCCGCCTTATTGATGGTGCAGATATGTGATCTGAAGTTCATCTTGGGGTCAAGGTTGCAAACAGTCTGAGTCACCTTCAGACTGGTGCCAGGGAGGAAAGGAGTCGATGTCATGGGGACCACAGACCACGGCTTTACTTAATTCCCTTTCATTAATTTAATTTCGTCACCCTTTGTGGCATACCGGAGTCGAGATTGTCTCATGTATGGGTCCTCATGGCTAATTGGGTGACAAACCCAGAGAGAGATAAAATGATGGCAGCGGTAAAGGCCTCTGACAGACGCATTGAACATTCGGGTTTCCCATATGGCATGGCCCGAACAGGTTCTGAAGAAGTCGTATTCGACTCAAAACCTTAATTAGCACTTAATTAGCACTTTTCTTAGATAATATCACCACCTTCAACACCTCTTTGATCCTTTTGTCTGTGACATCTTTTGATTATCTGCTCCTATCACTGCTTGCTTGTCTCTACAACCACCCCACCCTCAACTTCTCTCCCCCTCCTAACTATACTTCAGTTCTGTTGAAGGGTCATGTGGACTCGAAACGTCGACTCTTTTCTTCTCCACCGATGCTGCCAGGCCTGCTGAGTTTTTCCAGGTAATTCTGTTTTTGTTTCAAAACCTTAACTCCGTTTCTCTCTCCACAGACGCTGCCAGACCTGCTGAGTTTCCCCTCCCACTCCCCCCCACCCACCCACCCCCAGTACTTTCCGGTGTTTGTTTGAGATCCCCAGCACCCGCAGTGTTTTGCTGCTGTGACATTGGCGTGTGTGTGTGAGGTCTGTGCAGGGAGCCTGGGTGGGTGGGTGTAACTCTTTCAGAGTTAAAACAATAAACTAAATTAACACAATAAGGGATAAATCAAGCACAGCCCCTAAGTCAGGTCAGCTGTCAAAATCAAGAAAAAACTTTAAAGGAACCAAAATGTGATTAAAGGGGGGTCAACAAAACACCCCAGTGGTGGGTGTGTGTACAGTCACACTGTGGGTGCACAGTCAGATTGAGTGTGAGTGTGCACAGACACAGTGAGTGCACAGGTGTTACGTGTGCACCAGGTACAGTTTCAATTTCCGGACGGAGGTTTCGTGGACGGAGTTTTTGGGTCAGGCAAAATTATGAAACAGGGACTTGTTTTTGCAACCAGGAGGCGCGCGGGGCCAATGAGGAGCCGGGGAACCAGCACGTGGGGCCAATGAGGAGCCAGGGAACCGGCACGTGGGGCCAATGAGGAGCCAGGGAACCAGCACGTGGGGGGTGGGCTGTGCTCCCTGTCACTGTTTATGTAACGGGTGCTTTATATAAAAGAAAGGGGACCTGCAGCCCTGAGGGTGATTAAGCGGGAGACTGACCCGGCTGGAGCGCTGATGCCGGGGAGGATGGAGCGGGTGCTGACGTGCCCCCGGTGCCGCCGCCTGCTGCGGGAGCCGGTCACCGCCGCCTGCGGGCACTCGCTGTGCCGCCGCTGCTACTGCGGCGTCAGCCCCAGCCCCAGCCCGAGCCGCTGCCCGGTTTGCTGGGAGCCGCTGGAGGAGGAGCCGGAGCCGGCGGAGTCCCCGCCGCCGCCGGGCAGCCGGCTGAATGTGCTGGCCAGCGGGCTGCTGCAGAAGTGGTTCGCCCGGGAAGGGAGGCTGGACCCGGTGGTGGTGGGCGGTAAGCGAGAGACCTCCGGCTAAAGACCCTGGACGCGCCGCAGGGCGGGCGGGGAGGGAGTTTATGTAACAAGACATCGGGTCATAGTCCACATAGGAATAGAGACATCACCTCCAACACCAGCTTCCCTGGCTCTGTCCTACCGACCCAGGACAGCGTTTGCCCGGGGAACCTCATTCCGGTTTAATAGGGTCTCTCCTGAGTCACTGTAAATGCTCCAGGGAAGGCTATTCGGCCCTTTTGTGCCGTGCAAGCCCCTTTCGTGTGATGCTGAGGGGTTGGGGGGGAAACACTCACCTGCTCTTCCTCAAAATAAACGCTACCTGACACTTTTTTTTATGAAGCATGCACCCAAAAGGCAGGTTTAACATCTCATCCGGAAGATGGTACCTCCACTGCTGCACTGGAAGTGACAGCTGTGATATTTATTTTTTTGTGTGTGTGCTGGAGTGAGACTTGAAGCCACCCCTGTCTCAGAGAAAAGAGCTTAACCACTTGCCTGACGTCACTGCTGGTGCACAGAAAGCTCCCACAAAGATCAATCAGGTCAATGATCAGGCAGCTTGTTCTGGTGATTTTGATTGAAGGACACTGGGGGGAAATCCCCTGCTCCTCTTTTAAATCCGTTTGACTTTTCAGGCAGATGTTAAGCTGAGGCCCCACCTGCCTTAATTGGTGGACAGTGTGTGAGAGAGAGCGGGATGGGACAGTGTGAGAGAGAGTGGGATGGGACAGTGTGAGAGAGAGTGGGATGGGACAGTGTGAGAGAGAGCGGGATGGGAGAGTGTGAGAGAGAGCGGGATGGGACAGAGAGAGAGAGTGGGATGGGAGAGTGTGAGAGAGAGAGCGGGATGGGACAGTGAGAGAGAGAGCGGGATGGGACAGAGAGAGAGAGTGGGATGGGAGAGTGTGAGAGAGAGAGCAGGATGGGAGAGTGTGAGAGAGAGCGGGATGGGAGAGTGTGAGAGAGAGCGGGATGGGAGAGTGTGAGAGAGAGAGCAGGATGGGAGAGTGTGAGAGAGAGCGGGATGGGAGGGTGTGAGAGAGAGCGGGATGGGAGAGTGTGAGAGAGAGCGGGATGGGAGAGTGTGAGAGAGAGAGCAGGATGGGAGAGTGTGAGAGAGAGAGCAGGATGGGAGAGTGTGAGAGAGAGCGGGATGGGAGGGTGTGAGAGAGAGCGGGATGGGAGAGTGTGAGAGAGAGAGCAGGATGGGAGAGTGTGAGAGAGAGCGGGATGGGAGAGTGTGAGAGAGAGAGCGGGATGGGAGGGTGTGAGAGAGAGCGGGATGGGAGAGTGTGAGAGAGAGAGCAGGATGGGAGGGTGTGAGAGAGAGCGGGATGGGAGAGTGTGAGAGAGAGAGCGGGATGGGAGGGTGTGAGAGAGAGCAGGATGGGAGAGTGTGAGAGAGAGCGGGATGGGAGAGTGTGAGAGAGAGCGGGATGGGAGAGTGTGAGAGAGAGAGCGGGATGGGAGAGTGTGAGAGAGAGAGCGGGATGGGAGGGTGTGAGAGAGAGAGCAGGATGGGAGGGTGTGAGAGAGAGCGGGATGGGAGGGTGTGAGAGAGAGCGGGATGGGAGAGTGTGAGAGAGAGCGGGATGGGAGGGTGTGAGAGAGAGCGGGATGGGAGAGTGTGAGAGAGAGCGGGATGGGAGAGTGTGAGAGAGAGCGGGATGGGAGGGTGTGAGAGAGAGAGCAGGATGGGAGGGTGTGAGAGAGAGTGGGATGGGAGGGTGTGAGAGAGAGAGCAGGATGGGAGAGTGTGAGAGAGAGAGCGGGATGGGAGAGTGTGAGAGAGAGCGGGATGGGAGAGTGTGAGAGAGAGAGCAGGATGGGAGAGTGTGAGAGAGAGAGTGGGATGGGAGGGTGTGAGAGAGAGCGGGATGGGAGGGTGTGAGAGAGAGAGCAGGATGGGAGAGTGTGAGAGAGAGAGTGGGATGGGAGAGTGTGTGAGAGAGAGAGTGGGATGGGAGGGTGTGAGAGAGAGCGGGATGGGAGGGTGTGTGAGAGAGCGGGATGGGAGGGTGTGAGAGAGAGAGCGGGATGGGAGGGTGTGTGAGAGAGAGCGGGATGGGAGGGTGTGAGAGAGAGAGCGGGATGGGAGAGTGTGTGAGAGAGAGCGGGATGGGAGGGTGTGTGAGAGAGAGCGGGATGGGAGAGTGTGTGAGAGAGAGCGGGATGGGAGGGTGTGAGAGAGAGAGCGGGATGGGAGGGTGTGTGAGAGAGAGCGGGATGGGAGGGTGTGAGAGAGAGCGGGATGGGAGGGTGTGAGAGAGAGAGCAGGATGGGAGAGTGTGAGAGAGAGAGTGGGATGGGAGGGTGTGAGAGAGAGAGCAGGATGGGAGGGTGTGTGAGAGAGCGGGATGGGAGGGTGTGAGAGAGAGCGGGATGGGAGGGTGTGTGAGAGAGCGGGATGGGAGGGTGTGAGAGAGAGCGGGATGGGAGGGTGTGAGAGAGAGTGGGATGGGAGGGTGTGAGAGAGAGCGGGATGGGAGAGTGTGAGAGAGAGAGCGGGATGGGAGGGTGTGTGAGAGAGTGGGATGGGAGGGTGTGAGAGAGAGCGGGATGGGAGGGTGTGTGAGAGAGAGCGGGATGGGAGGGTGTGTGAGAGAGAGCGGGATGGGAGGGTGTGAGAGAGAGCGGGATGGGAGGGTGTGTGAGAGAGAGCGGGATGGGAGGGTGAGAGAGAGAGCGGGATGGGAGGGTGTGAGAGAGAGCGGGATGGGAGGGTGTGAGAGAGAGCGGGATGGGAGAGTGTGAGAGAGAGCGGGATGGGAGGGTGTGAGAGAGAGCGGGATGGGAGGGTGTGAGAGAGAGCGGGATGGGAGAGTGTGTGAGAGAGCGGGGTGGGGGGGGGTTGTGAGTGAGAGAGGGGGGTGGGGGGTGTGAGAGAGCAGGGTGGGGGGTGTGAGAGAGGGGGGTGGGGGGTGTGAGAGAGCAGGGTGGGGGGTGTGAGTGAGAGAGCAGGGTGGGGGGGGTGTGCGTGTTGGAGCGGCTTGGGGGGGAAGTGGGCTGGAGGGAAGTGGGGTGGGGGGGTGGGCGTGGGGTGGGGTGGGGTGGAGTGGGTTGAGGTGAGTGGGGTGGCAGGGAAGTGGGGGGACTGGGGTGGAGGGGTGGGGGGTGTGTGTGGGATGGGGTGAGGGGATTGGGGTGGGGGGATGGGGTGAGGTAAGCGGAGTGGGTTGTGTGTGTTGGAGTGGGGTGGGGGGTGTGTTTGTTGGAGTGGGGTGGGGGGGGTGTGTGTGTGTGTGTCGGGGTGGGGGTGTGTGTGTGTGTCGGGGTGGGGGTGTGTGTGTGTGTCGGGGTGGGGGTGTGTGTGTGTGTCGGGGTGGGGGTGTGTGTGTGTGTCGGGGTGGGGGTGTGTGTGTGTGTCGGGGTGTGTGTGTGTGTGTGTGTCGGGGTGGGGGTGTGTGTGTGTGTGTCGGGGTGGGGGTGTGTGTGTGTGTGTGTCGGGATGGGGGTGTGTGTGTGTGTCGGGGTGGGTGTGTGTGTGTCGGGGTGGGGGTGTGTGTGTGTGTCGGGGTGGGGGTGTGTGTGTGTGTCGGGGTGGGGGTGTGTGTGTGTGTCGGGGTGGGGGTGTGTGTGTGTGTGTCGGGATGGGGGTGTGTGTGTGTGTGTGTGTCGGGGTGGGGGTGTGTGTGTGTGTCGGGGTGGGGGTGTGTGTGTGTGTCGGGGTGGGGGTGTGTGTGTGTGTCGGGGTGGGGGTGTGTGTGTGTGTGTCGGGGTGGGGGTGTGTGTGTGTGTCGGGGTGGGGGTGTGTGTGTGTGTCGGGGTGGGGGTGTGTGTGTGTGTCGGGGTGGGGGTGTGTGTGTGTGTCGGGGTGTGTGTGTGTGTGTGTCGGGGTGGGGGTGTGTGTGTGTGTCGGGGTGGGTGTGTGTGTGTGTGTGTCGGGGTGGGGGTGTGTGTGTGTGTCGGGATGGGGGTGTGTGTGTGTGTCGGGATGGGGGTGTGTGTGTGTGTGTGTCGGGGTGGGGGTGTGTGTGTGTGTCGGGATGGGGGGGTGTGTGTGTGTCGGGATGGGGGGGTGTGTGTGTGTCGGGATGGGGGGGTGTGTGTGTGTCGGGATGGGGGGGTGTGTGTGTGTCGGGGTGGGGTGGGGGGGGGGTGTGTGTGTCGGGATGGGGGGGTGTGTGTGTGTCGGGATGGGGGGGTGTGTGTGTGTCGGGGTGGGGGGGGTGTGTGTGTGTCGGGGTGGGGTGTGTGTGTGTGTGTCGGGGTGGGGTGTGTGTGTGTCGGGGTGGGGGTGTGTGTGTGTGTGTGTGTCGGGGTGGAGGTGTGTGTGTGTGTGTCGGGGTGGGGGCGGGTGTGTGTGTGTCGGGGTGGGGGGGGGGGTGTGTGTGTGTCGGGGTGGGGGGGGGTGTGTGTGTGTCGGGGTGGAGGGGTGTGTGTGTGTCGGGGGTGGGGGGTGTGTGTGTGTCGGGGTGGGGTGGGGGGGGTGTGTGTGTCGGGGTGGGGTGGGTGTGTGTCGGGGTGGGGTGGGTGTGTGTCGGGGTGGGGTGGGGGGGAGTGTGTGTCGGGGTGGGGTGGGGGGGGGTGTGTGTGTCGGGGTGGGGTGGGGGGGGTGTGTGTGTCGGGGTGGGGTGGGGGGGTGTGTGTGTCGGGGTGGGGTGGGGGGGAGTGTGTGTCGGGGTGGGGTGGGGGGGATGTGTGTGGTGGGGTGGGGGGGGATGTGTGTCGGGGTGGGGTGGGGGGGGTGTGTGTGTCGGGGTGGGGTGGGGGGGGTGTGTGTGTCGGGGTGGGGTGGGGGGGTGTGTGTGTCGGGGTGGGGTGGGGGGGGTGTGTGTGTCGGGGTGGGGTGGGGGGGGTGTGTGTGTCGGGGTGGGGTGGGGGGGGTGTGTGTGTGTCGGGGTGGGGTGGGGGGGGGTGTGTGTGTGTCGGGGTGGGGTGGGGGGGGTGTGTGTGTGTCGGGGTGGGGTGGGGGGGGTGTGTGTGTGTCGGGATGGGGTGGGGGGGGTGTGTGTGTGTCGGGGTGGGGGGGGGGGGGTGTGTGTGTGTCGGGGTGGGGTGGGGGGGGTGTGTGTGTGTCGGGGTGGGGTGGGGGGGGTGTGTGTGTGTCGGGGTGGGGTGGGGGGGGTGTGTGTGTGTCGGGGTGGGGTGGGGGGGGTGTGTGTGTGTCGGGGTGGGGTGGGGGGGGTGTGTGTGTGTCGGGGTGGGGTGGGGGGGGTGTGTGTGTGTCGGGGTGGGGTGGGGGGGGTGTGTGTGTGTCGGGGTGGGGTGGGGGGGGTGTGTGTGTGTCGGGGTGGGGTGGGGGGGGGGTGTGTGTCGGGGTGGGGTGGGGGGCAGTCGCTGGACACTTGCCATTTTCACAAGGACAATCTTGTTTTGGGAAAGGAGAGTTTACAAAAGGGGCAGTGATAGGCTAATGGCACATGTCAGTGATTCCCGTGATGTTTAATCCCAATTAATGTTCCTCATGCCTCTAATAACAGCCTTGTATAACTGACATGACATTGCAAGGGTGGAGACTTAAAAGAAGGACATGACTGCCTTGCAATGCTAGAAGAATTATGTATATGGAACATCTTGTAGCAGTTGATCGGCGCTCGGTTTCATTCCTTGAATTGCGGTTTGCCAAATGACTTATGGCCTTTGAATTCCATGTGTCCCTTCAGTTGCATAATGCTCTGCCCAAACCCCAGCTGGAGTAACTGCTTAGTTCTGGGCACCCCACCTCAGGAAGGATATATTGATTGGGCTTTGAGGGAGAGCCAGTTCCATAGAATAGGCTAGTAATGACCTATGTTTAGAAGAAAAAGGGGGTGATATGACTGAGATGTTAAAAGGATTCAATAGGGTTGATAGAGAGGAACAATTCCCTCTGGTGGTGGAGGTGGGTGATGGTGTCATTTCAACAGCTCTGATTTCTGCTCTCACCACCTGTCCATAAACGAAAATGTGTTTTTGATTTCCCCCTTTATAAGCATTGGCGTATCTTTCACTAACCCTTCAGCTCGGGAGTGATCCAATCCTCTACGAGTAACTCCACAGCGAACTCAGGATAGGGTTAGTTTATTTCACATGCACTCGAAATGTGGGAAGGGCGTTTTTCAATGTCCGCCCCCTTTTTGCATTTATACAATAAGAGGGATAAGGGAAAGGAAGGGGTTCAGGGCAAAGACGGCAGACAAAATAAGAATTATTCACATGAGTCCAGAGTCCAGTAACTCAATGTCCATTGAAGGTTCTATCAGTTGGCTTTGACTGACAGAATGCCTAGTCTTGGTCCTAGGAACTCGATTGCAGGTTGAGTCCATTGAAGATGCAGCAAAGTATTCTTGAATCCTGGGAATTAGTTCATTTTTGTAGGTGAAACAGTGTTCTTTCTGGAGGTCGGACCTGGAGAGAGATGGTCTGAGCCGCAGTCCAGTTTTCTCCTGAGGTTAAACCGCAAAAGAAGATGGAATCTGAAAGCTGTGTAATTAAAACAATTCAAACAGCTTCAGTCTCGGTCACGTGACAGGGTGGTTTCAGGTCGAGCCATTCTGTTAATGAGGCCCCCTTGTTAAAACCCATTGTGTTTTGAGCAGGTAACTGTGGAGCCATGAGCACAACATTGGAGATGAGGAGTCATAAATAGCTCTGCCTTTGTCCAGAGCTGGCTGGCGTAGATGGCCCTTCTACTATCCTTGGTGTTGGCTTGTCTGGAACGTTTATACAATGCAAGGAGTGTTGCATTCCAGGGGTTTGCTAGGTTAGTCTTTGTCCATTTTTAAACAGCGCAGAAACTTCCAGAACTACTGTCATGTGGTCAGTGGTGGCCATTTTATTAGTGCGGCCATTTGTCCGTTTTAAAGAAAAACAGGATTTAAACAAGAGAATGCAGAAAAGAAACAGATTTCTTTGAGATTTTTTTTATTCGTGTGGACCAAAATTTTTCCAGTTCTGATGCAACTATTTTTTCACAGATGCTGCCAGACCTTTGTATTTACAGCATTCTCTGTTTATATTAACACTTTTTTGTGTGGTGTTTTTTTTAATTCATTCATTTGTGGGCATTGCTGGCTAGGTTAGCATTTATTGCCCATCCCTAATTGCCCTTGTTGACAGCACTTTTATGAGTGAACCATGTTGCTGTGGTTCTGGAGTCACATGTAGGCCAGGCCAGGTGAGCACAGCAAATTTCCTTCCCTAAAGGACACGAGTGAACCACATGGGTTTTTATGATAATTGTTTAATGGTCATCATTAGACTTTTAACTCCAAATATTTATTGAATTCAAATTCCACCACCTGCCATGGTGGGATTTGAACCCAGGTCCCCAGAGCATCACCCTGGGTCTCTGGTTTAACCAGTCCAGTGACAATACCGCTACGCCACCACCACCCACTTCTAACACCAGCTCAGTGAGATGGACCGGAATTAGTCGTAACACTGATCCGGTGCTCGGGCCTTGGAGGGAGGAACACGTGCTGCAAATCGTCAAAAAGGATTTCTTAAGTTTAATATCAAAAACCTTCATCTGAATCTCGATTTAATCCCCTGTTGTGGGAGGTGGTCAGGGATGCCAGTTAGCCTTGTTGGCTAATGTGTGGTTCAGAATAACACCAACAGTATGGGGTTTGATCGACTGTGGGCTTGCCCCCTGTCCCACAGGAAAATCATAGCATGAGCCATAGTTCAGCAGCCCTCAAACAATCGAGGATGTTATCTGGAGAAGAAGAAATCTCCTCTTGCCTTCTTTGTTCCAGTGGCTATGTACCCAGCATCTGAAAAGTCTCTTTTTATGACTACAGTTTCCCACTGCTGTATACCCTACATTTTACTTCAGCCTTATCCCTACTTACAACGAAACCGTTTAATTTTAATACATTACCCCATATCGTGTTGCTAAATAGTTTGCTGTATGAATATTATCCTCACCTATGTCTGCCTTTCACTCTCGGCTGCTTTTTTTTCTTTCCCAATCCTTCCTTGTTTGAACACCTTGTCACCTGCCTATTTCACCATTTTGCTCAGAAATTCACACCCTCCTTGTTCAGCGTAGCCAGCCTTACAGAATACCTCCCACTTGTCCTAGAACTAGTGTCAGTTCCCAGTAAGTTTCACTTCTGGATACCACTCGTTCTTCCTTATTGGAGCACATGATTGGTCCTGCACTTGCCTGGATGAATGCAGCTCCAACAACATTCGAAGCTTGAAACCATCCAGGATAAAGCAACGCGCTTGATTGGCACCCCATCCACAAACATTCGCTCCCTCCACCACCAATGAACAGTGGCAGCAGTGGCACTGCATGAACTCATCAAGCCTCCTTAGACAGCACTTTCCAAACTCTTGACTGCTACCACCTAGAAGGACATGGGCAGCAGACGCACAGGAACGCCACCACCTGCAAGTTCTTCTCCAAGCCACACACCATCCTGATTTGGAAATATATCGTTGTTCCTTCACTGTCGCTGGGTCAAAGTCGTGGAACTCCCTTACAGTACTGTGGGTGTACCTACACCACATGGACTGCAGCAGTGTAAGAAGACAGTTCACAACCACCTTCTGAAGGGCAATTAGGGATTGGCAATAAATGCTGGTCTAGCAAGCCACACCCACATCCCATGAATAAAAAAAGTAATCCTGAGAATCTGCCCCCTATGCAGACCTGTTCAAATCTAGTTTCCTGATCCCCTAAACTCATCCTGCTCGATTTCAGAACCTTATCCATCTCTCTGGCCCTCTCTGTGGCCCCTTCATGGACTGATTACTTCCCTTGTGTAACCTTTCCAGTTCATGTCCTTCAGAGAATACAAAGGATCTGTAATCGTCAGTCTGCATCACCGCGTAGTTCTCTGCCCAAACTATAAGCCAAGCTTTGTCCTCCTGAAGTCACTTTTGGTCCTCTTTGCCATTAACCATGCTCCCTATTTTTTGTGATTGCAAATGTTAATATTCAAGTCCTGACCTTTACTTACATATGAAAGGCATCTATTACCCATTACTCCTTTCTGTGCAGTAACCAAAACCCACCATGCTACTATATTCCCTTTAATACCACAAGATTGTGTACGTGCATGGGCTTTCACAAGTTCACAAAGTCTATCACATTTTTTTACCAATGCGTTGCTATTTTCCCAACAAACTATTAAACTTTTCAGACGTGACTTGCTGCAAAAAGTCTACATTAACTATTTAATTAACTTGTCTGTCTCTTGGAGAGTATGAATTTCATCTATTTTATGGCCTCTGGAGTCTCTTGCGCCTTCAACGTGTCTGATTATGGTTAGATCCTGCAAATCCATTGGCAGGATAAGCGCACCAACAACAGTGTTGTCGCTCAGGCCTGTGACAGAGGCTGTAGGTCGCGCATTGGACTCTTCAGTCACCTGAGAACTCATTTTCAGTGTGGAAGCAAGTCATCCTCGACCCCGAGGGACAGCCTAAGAAAGAAAGAAGAGGATTATAGTTACCTGGTTTTATTCTCCCTTTTATAACAATGACGCCCTCTAGTCCAGTTCTTTGGCATGATTGCAACACAAAATATTCTCCCTTCATCACACTTCCAAAAATATTATTTTGATGGCATAAAAAAATTCATAAAAAAGACACGCCATGTCATCAGTTGTGGATCACCAAGACACTGGATACTTAGGATAAACCAGGCTACTGTGTGTATTGGCAGTGTGGGGAGAGATTAAATGGGTGGGTAGAGTCCTTAATAGGGTAGAATGGGCTGTTGGAGGACAGTATTTCATGATTTGTTTTAAATTCACGCTGACAGAAGTTTTCCAAACTTACTGAAGTCAAACTAGTCAGAATTGCACAAATCAGGGTTCATTACTGGTCTGTGTCATTATTTATCCGATACCAGGCAAGAACGTAGCAGGGCATTTGAAAACAAGCAAGTAAATAAGTTCCCAAAATAGAGGTAATTGGGTGAAGAGCATCAACCAGGAATGCTAAGGCTGCTGCTCTCTCCAGATGTTGCCTGACATGCTGAATGTTTTCTTTTCCTGTGTTTATTCTGGATGCAATTAGATATGCTGGATAGGGAAATGTGATTGTGCAGCATTTTTTTTGCAACAAAACTCCCCCTTGCTGTTCCTGAAAGATCTTATGTTCTCTAAACCGAGGGAGATGGAGGAAGCTCTTAGTATTGATTCATTCCAGTGCACATTTCTTACAGAAAATAACACTTTTGGGATCCGGCGTGTTAGTAATTGGAGATGGTCTTCTTCATTTGTCTGGCTGGGTTTAGGGCAACAACTATAATTTTACCTGAAGGTGGTCAAGCCAGGATTTTACATCAGGAGGGGTGGTGCGTATCGCTGTAATACCGCCTTCGTGTTTATGAGTCGAGCATTGAGCCGTTATGTGTTCCATGGCCTGTTCCAGGTGACCACACTCACCGACAGGAGAGTTTTTAAGTTTCAATTTGTGCATCAGGTATCCACATCTGCCATGGTTCGTATGGATAAGGTTTAGGGACGTGCACGAGCTTCGTGGGAGGTCAAAACCAGGAACCTTCCCTGTCGGGTCTTTCACAAGGTGTATGTTCATGACTTCTTCTGAGGACCATTCATTTTCTCCCAGCTTATTGGAGACAGTGTCATGAGTGTAGGCTGTTTGGGAGGAACCAGGTAACTTTGGTCGTCTGGTCCCTATAGATCTCCACCATTGTGGAGGATTTTCTTCACCTCATGTCTGGGTCTATTGCAGACTAATTGATAGAGATTGATTGCTGTAATTAGACAATAACTCCATGACTGTATTACGTGATTACAAGGATGGCAGAAGGTGAATTAGATACACCTTGGTATTTCTTTGTCCAGCAATTCCTGTGTCCCATTAATGACAGAAGGTTGCAGAGGTAGTCAGCCTGACTTACCATTCATCTTGCACCAACAGCATCTGATGGACAGCCCAAACCCCCCCCCACTCCCCCCTGCCCCCGAGCTGAAACACAGGGAGGGAGCCCAGGCGGCGGGGGATGGACTGGATGATTTGGAAGTCGAGTGTAAAAGAAATAGAGGGTCTTGAGCAGGGCGCAAGTTTCAGCTCCCTGTAAGTGGACCAGGATTGGACCTGGAGCAGCAATACCGAAAATGTTCCCCTGTGGCTGCTCTTTCACTGTTCACTTGTTTGTTGAGCTTGGCCTGCTGCCTGGACAGCGTGTCTGAGTGTAAATTTTGGGGAATGTCCAGAACTTAAACTGGTGGCTGTGTTAAAGATGTAATGTATTGTACCTTCTCCTCCTTTTCCTCTACTGTAGAACCTGTCACTGGAAACGACAGGGCATCTGCAGGGCGCACGAGTGTTTTTAGCGCAGGGTGTCCACAGTGGGAAGTGTCTGATGGTCCTTCACCCAAGAGAGAAAGAGGCAACAACCAAACTTTCTGCAGAAAAGATGGTCACATCAACTAAAGTTAAAAGTAAATGTTACACTACCTGTCACACAGCAGGGCAGAAGGTGTAATGTGCAAATGTTGGGAGCGCTCCATCTTGTCTGCTTATAGCTTTGTCTATTATTAATATAAAAATGCTTATCTCCTCTCCAGGTTCTGATGAGGAGGATGTCCCAGACTCCTCCTTCTGCTCCCAGTCTGTGCCTCCTGATCTCCTTAGTATCTCGGATTTTGAGTGCTCAGTCTGTACAAGGTGAGTGGAATTATTTGCTGAATAATTAGTGAAGTGATCCACACCCAGCAGTCTCCCTGAGACTCTGTCAGAGGGAAGCTTGCGCTGCTGCCTTCTTTTATTGTAATGTGGTTGGTTGATTTGCTTTCAGTCATGCATTTGAGAGAAAACACAAGACAAACAGAACGGTAGGAGGCTATTCGGCTCCTGGAGGCTATTCTACCATTCAGTGAGACCGTGGCTGATCTGCATCCATCAACCCACCTTGGCTCCTTGTCTCTTATTACCCTCAACCAACAAAAATCTATTGATCTCAGATTTGAAATTATTAATTGAGTGGGCACTTTTTGTGTGAACAAAGTGTTTCCTAACCTTTCTCTTAATGACCTAGCTTTGATTTTAAATCTATTTCCTGTTGTCCTAGACTTCTCCCAACAGTGGAAAATGTTTCTCTCTACTCCATTCGTCCCTTCCAAAATCTTAGAAACCTTAATTGCCCTTAACCTTCTCTATTCCAGGGACACCCCAAGCCTAGCTTATCTAATCTCCTGTCTTAATTTAACCCTTAGAGTCCTGGTAACATTCTGGAAAACTGCACCGCACTCTTTTTCCAATGCTGGTGTGCTGTACGCAGTCCTTCAGATGTGCTCTGACCAGGGCTTTGTATAGCTTTAGAAAAACTTACCCCCCACCCCTCCCCCGATTTATATTCTAGCCGACTAGTTATAAAGGTTAATATTTCATTAGCTTTATTTTGGTTTTTTTTGTACGGGGTCCGCTCAATCTCTTTGGATCTCCGCTGTTCAGTTTTTCACCATTTCCAAAAATACTCAGATCTATCCCTTTCTTTTGTCCAAAATGGATAACCTCTTTCTTGCCTGCATTGAAATCTGTCTGCCACAAATTCATCCATGCACTTAATCTATCATAGTTTTATACTTTTATGTTCCCACCCTTACTTTTATTTTCTTTCATGGGAGGTGGGCGTCTTTGGTAAGACCAGCATTTGTTGCCCATCCCTAATTGCTCTTGAACTCAGTTGCTTGCTCGGCCATTTCAAAGGGCAGTTAAGAGTCAACAACATTGCTGTGGGCCTGGAGTCGCATGCAGGCCAGATCAGGTAAGGAACAGCAGATTTCCTTCCCCTGAAAGGACATTGGTTAACCAGATGTGTTTTCACAATAATCAATGATGGTTGTCACGGTCACCATTACTGAGACTAGCTTTATATTTCATTAATTTCATTATTTGAATTTAAATTCCTCCAGTTACTGCAGTTGGATTTGAGCCTGTGTCCCCAGAGCATTTGCCTGGTCCTCTGTCACCATCTCCCCATCTTTCCATCAATCCTTTGTGTCATCAGCAAACTTGGATATGTTATCTGAGTCATTAAAAGATATCATGAATAGTTGAGGCCCCAGCATAGATCGTGTGGGGCACCACTAGCCATTTTCTTCCAGTTATGCCCATTGTCCCTAATCTAGAGCTCTACTGCCTAGTCAATCTCCTAACCTGGTCAATAATTTGGTTTCAATTTCAGGAACCTTAAGTTTAGCGAAACATTATCAAATGCCTCCTAGAAGTACATATACACTACACCCATTCCTTGTCTACTACTAGTTACTTCCTCAACAAATTAAATTGTGTTCATCAGGCATGACTTACCTTTTACAAATGCATGTTGGCTCCCTGTACTATGCTCAGTTGTCTATTGAGTGCCCAGTGGGCCTGTCCTTAATTACAGATTCCAGTTTACTTCCCTATGACCAACGTTGGACTAACAGGCCTGTAATTATAGGAATTGACTAGACTGAATGAGGGCAGCCCTAGAAGGGCTGTACCATTATTCAAGGAGGGTATACTGGATAACGAAAGAAAGAAAAAGCTTTTTAATTATTGGAATGTGTGAAACGGGGAAGCCAAATTGCGTGCAGCAGGATCCCACAAAAGAAGTGAGATAAATGATCACATCATCAGTTTTTGGAGGCATTGTTTGTGAGAGCAATTTCAGTTAGATCACTGGGACAACTTGCTGCTCTGTGTGATAGGGCTGGGAACAGATTTGCAAGGGGCATGGAGTGGCAGTGGGGACTGTTGTGTGGGGCTGGTGGGGCCTGCAATGGGTGTGCTGGGTGGAGTCAGGTGTGTAACTGGTCTCGCATCAGCTCAGCAGTGGTTCATTGTCTGACGTGTGAATTGTTGCTTTCCAGGTTACTGTTCGAACCAGTCACCACCCCCTGTGGCCATACCTTCTGTAAGAAATGTGTCGAGCGATGTTTGGATTACAGACCCTGCTGCCCCCTGTGCAAGGAGGATCTGAGAAAGGCAAGTTTAGGAGAGTGGGTTCATATCCATGTATGAGGTAACGGGCATATGCACAGGGCCCATATGTGCACATGGAGGCGTGGGCAAACACAGTACATAGACAGACACGGTCATGGGGGCATAGGCTCACAACACATGGACAAATACAGTACATGGAAGCACAAACTCATGGTACATGGGAAGCTGGGACTGTCTGAAGTTCTTCCCTCTGTTGTCCTCAGTTCCTGCAGCAGAGACAGTACCGGGTCACCCAGCTCCTTGACAGCCTCATCACCATTTATTTCTCCACGGAATTCGCAGAGAGGAAACGGCTGAATGAAATGGAAATGGCCGAACTGTCCAAGTACGTTACAACAGCTGGAGGGGGAGGAAAAGAGAGTGGGAAGGGGACAGTTAAGTGTGGCAAAAGGGGAGGGTTTTGCTGAGAGAGGGAGGTGGGGTGGTCATGAGAGAGTGCAAAGGGTAGGGATGAGGGAGGGAGCAGGTGGGTGGGGGGTGCTGGGGAGGGTCGCGTGGTGAAGAAGGGAACCCAGGCCAGCTGTTTATAAAGTGGTGTTGGGGAGTGGTGGGAGCTGGCAAAGAGTGGAGGTAGTTGGAGGCTGATGTGAGGCATGGGGATTATGGAGGGTGAGGAAGGAGAGTGGGGTTGAGATGTGGAGGTGGTGTATTAGGTTTGAGATGGGAGAAGGGATATTGGGAGGAGTATGAGACTGAGGGACAGGGAGAGCTTCATGGGAGAGGACAATGGGGAGAGAGGCAGAGGTGAGGTGGTCTCCTTATTTAAGGAAGAATGTAAATGCATTGGAGGCAGTTCAGAGGAGGTTTACTAGATTGATACCTGGAATGAGGAAAGGTCACACAGACTGGGCTTGTTTCCACTGGAGTTTAGAAGAATGAGGGGTGATTTGAAGTAAGTGAGATCCTGAATGGTATTGACAAGGTGGATGTGGAAAAGATGTTTCCTCTGGAGGGTGAGTCCAGAACAAGGGGGTACTGTTTTAAAATTAAGGGTTACCCTTTTTGGGCAGAGAGGAGGAGAAAATTTTTTTGAGGGTTGTGCAACTTGGGAATTCTCTGCCTCAGAAGGTGGTGAAGGTGGGGTCATTGAATATTTTTAAGGTAGAGGTGGATAGATTCTTGTTAGGCGAGCGAATCAAAAGGTTATCGGGAGTAGATGGGAATACGGAAATCAAAACGCAAACAGATCAGCCGCGATCTTATTGAATTGCGGAGCAGACTCAAGGGGCCGAAAGGCCTAATCCTGCTCCTATTTCGTATATTTGTATGTATTGTGTTGAGGTCAGGGGGATGTTTGAGTTGGATTCTGCTGCCAGTAATCAGAAAAACATGAACTGAGTCAATTTTCTTCTCCTAGTTTGACGAACAACATTCCAATCTTTGTCTGCACAATGGCATTCCCAGGAATCCCCTGCCCACTGCACATCTTTGAGCCCCGTTACAGACTGATGTTGCGACGCTGCCTGGAGACGGGAACTAAAACATTCGGGATGTGTTTAAGCGATCGTGGAAAAATGTACGTGCACATGTTTGGAGCTGACACCATTACTGTTGCTGTAGAAACTGCCTCATGGGGCAATTGTACACCACCTAAGACACCATGTCAAAATTACTTCATCCCAACGCAGGCTTCACAGAGTATGAATGAGCCGGTCTCTTTGGATTGTTAATGCAGTATTTAGATGATTGAATGGAGCTATGTGACTAAATTCAGTCTGTTGTATATTGGTAGGCTTAGTCTGATGTGATGCAGATGTTCTATGTAAGGTAGATTATAGAACGTTACAGCATGGAAAGAAGTCATTTGGGCCCATCTGAGTCTGCACCGACTCTTTCAAAGAACAATCCTGTTAGTTCCGTTCCCAGTTCTTTTTCCATAACCCTGAATTTTTTTTTCCTCCAAATATTTATCCAATTCTCTCTTTGAACGCTGCCATTGAACTAATTCCATCACCTGATCAAGGCAGTGCATTCCAAATCCTAACCACTCATTGCATTTAAAGAAAAAGCTTTTCTCCGTGTCTTTGGTTCTTTTGCCAATCGCCTTAAATCTGTGCCCTCGGTGCATCGACCTTTCAGCCATCGCAAACTGTTTTTCCTTACTTATAGCCGTTTGGTAGTGTAGAACTTGAGTATTGCTGAAAAAGGAAATGTATCAAAACTTTTCGTCTTGCACTTATCAGGACACTATGCAAGAATACCAATATAAGGGGAAAAGAACAATTTATACTATGTGAAGAGAGTGCTGATTAGTTGGCAAGTGGCATTGCCAAGGAGAATGCACTGCTGATGATGACTGACAGTTAACTGCCAAGCATTGTTTGAAACATAAAACAGGCAGCTCTTTGAAAGAGCTGGTGCAGACTCAAATGGGCCAAATGACTTCTTTCCGTGCTGTAACACTCTATAAACCTACCCTACACAGAACTTCGTGATTTTCAAACATCCATATCAAAACTCCCGTCTGCCTTCTCTGCTCTAAGGAGAACAGCCCAAGTTTCTCCAGTCTCTTCACATAACTGCGCAAATAGAGATGAATTGTTTAGATCTAATCACCATTACAGACACGTGGCGACCAAGGTTTGGAAATAAATATTCCAGGGTACACAAGATTTTGGGGGGGGGAGGGGAAATGCACACACAATGGCAAAGGAGGAGGGGTAGTCCTGACAGTAAAGGATGACATAAGGACATTAGTGAGAAAGGATCTTGGCTCAGAAGACCATGAAGTAGAATCAGTATGGGTGAAGATTAGGAATAGTCAAGAGTCAGAAAACAGTGGTGGGTGTAGTTTATAGGCCCCCTATTTATTTATCATTGGACGGAGTATTAAACAAATTATTGGTGTATGTAATAATAGTGGGGGAATTTAATCATCTTATAGACCGGACCTATCAAATTGACAAGCGTGGCTTGGAAGGTGAGTTTTTAGAATGTTTTCATGATAGTTTCCTGGAGCAATAAGTGTGGAGCCAACTAGGGCTAAAGCTATTTTGTATCTAGTATTATGCAAGGAGGCGGGGTCAATTAATAATGAGGTTATTTTATTTGTTCATGGGATGTGGGTGTCATTGGCTAGGCCAGCATTTATTGCCCACCCCTCATTGCCCTTGAGAAGGTGGTGGTGAGCTGCCTTCTTGAACCAGCTGCAGTCCATGTGGTGTAGATACACCCACAGTGCTATTAGGGAGAGAGTTCCAGGATTTTGACCCAGCGACAGTCAAGGATTTTGACCCAGTGATATAGTTCCAAGTCAGGATGGTGAATGGATTGGAGGGGAACTTCCATAGGAACATAAGAACATAAGAAATAGGAGCAGGAAGAGGCCATTCGGCCCTTCAAACCTGCCCCGCCATTCAATAAGATCATGGCTGATCTGCCCCAGGCCTCAAATCCTCTTTTGTGCCAGCTCCTCATAGCCCTCAACTCCCCGATATTTCAAAAATCTATCTACCGCTTCCTTAAATACTTTCAGTGATCTAGCCTGCACAGCTCCCTGGGGTATGGAATTCAAGACATTAACTACTCTCTCAGAGAAGAAATTCCTTCGCCATCTCAGATTTAAATGAGTGTCCCCTTATTCTGAAACTATGTCTTCTAGTTCGAGATTCCCCCACTAGTGAAAACATCTTTTCAACATCTGCCCTGTCAAGCTCCCTCAGAATCTTGTATGTTTTAATAAGATCACCCCTCGTTCTTCTAAACTCAACTGAATAAATGCCTAACCTGTTTAGCTGTTCTTGATAAGTCAACCCCTTCATCCCAGGAATCAGCCTAGTGCATCTCTATTGAACTGCCTCCAATGCCAGTAAATGCTTTCTCAAATACGGGGACCAAAACTGTACACAGTACTCCAGATGCGGCCTCACCAACATCTTGTACAGTTGTAACAAGACTTTCTTATTTTTAAACTCCAACCCCCTAGCAATGCAGGCCAAAATTCCATTTGCCTCCTTAATTACTTGCTGCACTTGCATGCTAATCTTTTGTGCTTCATGCACAAGAACACCCAGATCCCTCCGTGCTGCACTTTTTTGGAGCCTCTCTCCATTTAAATAATAGTCTTCTTTTTGATTCTTCCTACCAAAGTGCATGACCTCACACTTCCTACATCAAACTCCATCTACCAAGTTTTTGCCCTCTCAACTTATCTATATCCCCTTGCAGATCCCTTATGTCCTCATCACAATATGCCTTCCCACCTATTTTTTGTATCTCAGCAAATTTGGATACATTACACTCTGCCCATTCCTCCAAGTCATTAATATAGATAGTAAATAATTGAGGCCCTAGGACTGATCCTTGTGGCACTCCACTGGTTACATCTTTCCTACCTGAAAAAGACCCATTAATCGCACTGTCTTCTGCGTGTTAACCAATCTTCTATCTATGCTAATACATTGCCCCCAATACCGTGAGCTCCTATCTTGTGCAATAACCTTTTCTGTGGCACCTTATCAAATGCCTCTTGGAAATCCAAATACACTACATCTACCGGTTCTTTATAAACTCTGCTTGTTATATCCTCAAAGAGCTCTAGCAAATTTGTCAAACATGATTTCCCTTTCACAAAACCATGTTGACTCTGTTTGATTGCCTTAAGCTTTTCTAAATGTTCTGCTATTTCTTCCTTAATAATGGACTCTAGCATTTTCCCAACGACAGATTTTGGGTTGACAGGCCTATAGTTTCCTGCTTTTTTGTCTCCCTTCCTTCTTGAACAGGGGCACCACATGAGCGGTTTTCCAATCCGCTGGGACCCTCCCAGAATCCAGAGAGTTCTGGAATATTTTGACCAATACCTCCACTATCCCTGCAACTACTTCCTTCAAAACCCTTGGAAGCAGGCCTATTTCCTTTTAAAACCCTTGGATGCAAGCCATCAAGTCCTGGTGACTTGCCTGCCTTTAGTCCCATTAGTTTGTCAAATACTTTGTCCCTCATGATAGCGACTGTCAGAAGATTGTTCCTCCCATTAGCTTCTTGCTTATCTAATATCCTTGGGATGTTTATAGTGTCCTCCACCATGAAGACTGATGCAAAATATTTATTTTAAATTATCTGCCATTTCCCTGTTCCCCGTTGTCAATTCTCCAGTCACATCCTCCGATTCCCACGCTCACTTTAGCCACTCTTTTTATACACCCATAGAACCTCTTGCTGTTTGTTTTTATATTTCTTTCCAATTTACTCTCATAATCAATTTTCTCCCTCTTTATTTGCTTTTTAGTCATCCGCTGCTGGTTCCTAAAAAATTCCCAATCCTCTGGCCTACCACTAGTTTTCGCCACTTTGTATTCCTTAGCTTTTGATTGGATACTCTCCTTGACCTTTGTTAACCACCGGTGGTTCATCCTTCTCATCGAGTCCTTCTTTTTGACTGGGATAAATTTTTGCTGAGTGTTATGAATTATCTGCTTAAATGTCTGCCACTGCTCATCCACTGACCTTCCCCTTAGTCTATTTTCCCAGCCCGCTTTAGACAACTCTTTCTTCATACCTCTAATTGCCCTTATTTAAGTTGAGGACAATGAAATTCAAGCAATTTGAACAATTCAAACTGAATTTGAAATTCTACCATGTTGCGATCGCTACCCCCTAAAGGACCCTTAATTACAATATCTCTTATTAATCCCACCTCATTACACATTACTAGATGTGGTGGTATTCCCATGTGTCTGCTGCCCTTGACCTCCTAGATGGTAGTGGCTGTGGCTTTTGAAGGTGCTGTCTAAGGTGTCTTGGTGAGTTGCTGCAGTGCATCTTGTAGATGGTACACACTGCTGCCATTGTACACTGGTGACGGAGGGAGTGAATGTTTGTGGATGGGGTGCCAGACAAGCAAGCTGCTTTGTCCTGGATGGTGTCAAGCTTCTTGAGTGTTGTTGGAACTGCACCCATCCAGGCAAGTGGAGAGTATCCTACCACACTCCTGACTCCTGCCTTGTAGATCATGTACAGGCTTTGGGGAGTCAGGAGGTGACTTACTCACTGCAAGATTCCCAGCCTCTGACCTGCTCTTATTAGCCACAGTATTTATATGACTAGTCCAGTTCAGTTTCTGATCAATGGTAATCCCCAGGATTTCATAGTGGGGGATTCAGCGATGGTGATGTCATTGAATGTCAAGGGACGATGGCTAGATTCTCTTGTTGGAGATAGTCATTGCCTGGCATTTGTTACTTGCCACTTGCTGCCCAAGCCTGGATATTGTCCAGGTCTTGCTGCATTTGGGCATGGACTGCTTCAGTATCTGAGGAGCCGCGAGTGATGCTGAACATTGTGCAATCATCAGCGAACGTCCCCACTTCTGACCTTATGATGGAAGGAAGGTCATTGATGAAGCAACTATAGAAGGTTGGGCCTAGGACACTACCCTGAGGAACTCCTGCAGTGATGTCTGGGAACTGAGATGATTGATCTCCAACAACTACAACCATCTTCCTTTGAGCTAGATATGACTCCAACCAGCAGAGATTTTCCCCCCTGATTCTCATGGACCCCAATTTTGTTGGGGTTCCTTGATGCCACACTCGGTCAAATGCTGCTTTGATGTCAAGGGCAGTCACTCTCGCCTCACTTCTGGAATTGAGCTCTATTGTCCATGTTTGAACCAAGTCTGTTATGAGGTCAGAAGCCGAGTGGCCCTGGCAGAATCCAAACTGAGCGTCAGTGAGCAGGCTATTGCTAAGCAAGTGCCGCTTGATAGCACTATTGATGACCCCTTCCATTACTGATGATTGAGAGTAGACTGATGGGATGATAATTGGCCGGGTTGGATTTATCCCGCTTTTTGTGTGCAGGTCATACCTGGGCAATTTTCCATATTGCTGGGTAGATGCCGGCGTTGTAGCAATGTTGTCATGGTTCAAGATCTGCTGGGAGCTGATGATCATAATAGAATTGAATTTCATGTTAAGTTTGCAAGGAAATACAGTGGCTTAGTGGTAATGTCACTGGACTAGTAATTCAGAGACCCAGGCTAATGCACTGGAGACGTGGGCACAAATTCCACCATGGCAGCTGGTGGAATTTAAATTCAATTAATGAAATCTGGAATTAAAAGCTAGTCTCAGTAATGATGACCGTGAAACCATTGTTGATTGTTGTTTTAAAAACCCAACTGGTTCATTTAAGGATGGCAGTTTCTCTTCCCTACCTGGTCAGGCCTGCGTGTGACTCCAGACCCACAGCAACGCAGTTGACTCCTCACTGCCCTCTGAAATGGCCTAGCAAGTCACTCTGCTGAAGGGCAATGAGGGATGGGCAACAAATGCTGGTCTTTCCAGCGACACCCCCATCCCATGAAAGAATAAAGAACAAAGTGACACACTTCATTTACAAACAAGAATCTTAAAAGCCAATTGAAGGGAGAATGAAACCAAAAGGTATGGCGGTAAATAAACAGTGCGAAAAAGTTAAAGAAACAATCCAAAATATTCAATAAAAATACACTCCATTGAAAAACAAACACTCAGCAAGAAAGATCCACCTGTGGCGTACTCAGGAAGTTAAGAATAGCATTTGATTAAAAGAAGAGGCTATAAGGGGATAAAGAATAGTAGGTCTGAGGAATGGGCGTGTTTTAGAAACCAGCGCAGGGTGACCGAAAATTTGATGAGGGGAGAAATGGAATGCAAGAGTAAACTAGCCAGGAATATAGAAACAGAGTTCCAAGCATATGAAAAGGAAGAGACTGACTATAGTAAACATTGTCCCTTACATTCAGAGACAGGAGAAATTATTATGGGGAATGAGGAAATGGCGGAGACTTTGAACAAATATTTTGTGTCTGCCTTTTTGTTTGTTGAACAGCTATGGGTTTGCTCCGCTGCTAATGAATTTAACCGGTCTGATTCTGTGTTCCAGTGAGTTCAGACCTTAGGCTGATTGCTGGACCCTCAGTTTTGCAGATTATGGCTGTATGCTGAAGATTGAAGGAAGTCAGGCCCTCCCAGATGGTCGGTCTCTGGTCAACACTGTTGGCGGACGTCGCTTTAAGGTGTTAAGAAGAAACCAGAGAGATGGCTATAACACAGCCGATGTTGAATACTTGGAGGACAAAACAGTAAGTGTGCGCAGAGCTCACAGTGAGGAACACCATGTCCTGGCCAGCAGCAGGGTCAACCCTCACTGTATGAAAGGCTGCATAGGTGTCACAGAAGAGAGAACAGCACACGAGTTTCAGCTCTGGGAGCTGCTGGCAAATGCTTAATGTGAGACATCATCAAAGGAAACTGGCCATGCAATGGTGCATCAACCCTCCCCTCCAACATATCAATACTTCCTGCTTCAACCACTCCTTGTGGTAACACGTTATCGCTCTGTGTTTTTTTTTTAAATTCCTTCTTAATTCTTTTTTACATGTTAATGATCTTGTATTTATGTCCTAAAATAGAAATAAAATACTGCAGTTGCTGCAAATCTGACATTGAAAACAGAAAGTGCTAGGAAATACTCAGTAAGTCTGGCACCATCAGACCTGCTGAGTATTTCCAACACTTTCTGCTTTTATCTTGTATTTATGTCCTCTTGTTCAGGACTCCCCAACTAGTGGAAACAATTTCTGCAGATCCACCCTGTCAAACCCCTTTGTCATTTTTAAAGACCTGAATCAAGTCTCCTCCAACCTTCCCTTTTTCATGAGGAAAGAGTCCCAGTCTGTTCAAACTTTCCTGATGGTTGCAGCCTCTTGATTCTGGTGACGACCTTGTAAATCTTTTTTTGTATTTTCTCCACTGCCTCCATATTATTTTTAAGGTATGGATACCAGAGCTGTTCAGAATGTTGTCTAACCAAAGTTCGATACAAATTTATTGCCCCTGTTCCAGAATACTTTGCAGTTTTTTAGTGGTCTTATTGGCTCACGGTGCTGCTTTTTGTGATTTACGTCTTGGTGTTCCTCAACCCCTTTGCACCTCTATCCCATGTAATTTTTCATTATCCACGGAATAAGTGACCCTCCATTTGCCTCTCCCCAAAACAAGTCTCGCGCATTGTGTGAAATCAGCCCTGAACAATTGTGATAAAACCCTACCATTGTCATCAGAGCAACATTTATTTACCATAGAATCATTAGAATGGTTACAGCACAGAAGGTGGTTATTCAGCCTGTCGTGTCTGTGCCAACTCCCTGTACCTAATGCCACTCCCTTGCCTTTTCCTTGTAGCCCTTCGAATATTTCCCCTTCAGGTAATGATCCAAGTCTCTTTTGAAAGCTGCGATTGGTCTGCCACCACTACACTCTCAGGCTGTGCATTCCAGATCCTAACAACTTCTTGCATAAAGACACTTTTCCTCCATTGCTTCTTTTGCTTATACCTTAAATCAGTGACCTCTGGTTCTCGATCCTCACACCAATGAGAATTTCCTTATCTACTCTGTCCAGATTCCTCATGATGTTCAATACCTTTGTCAAATCACCTCTCAACCTTTTCTCCAAGGAGAATAGCCCCAGCTTCTCCAATCTATCAATAACTGAAGTTCCTGATCCCTGGAACAATTTTCGTGAATGTGTTCTCCAATGCCCCTCTGTAATGCCTTCACATCCTTCCTAAAGTGTGATGGCCAGAACTGGATGCAATACTCCAGTTGAGGCTGAACAGTGTTTTATACACGTTTAACACAACTTGCTTGCTTTTATACACTCTCTACCCCAAGTTACAAAGCCCAGGATCCTGTATGCTTTATTCACCACTTTCTCAACCTACTCTGCCACCTTTAATGACTCAGGCAGATATGCCTCCAGGTCTCTCTGCTTCTGCATCCCCTTAGAATTGTTATATTGCCCCTTCCTGTCCTTCCCACCAAAATGAATCACTTCACACTTCTCTGTATTAAATTTCATTTGCCATCTTCTACTTGTCTGCCCATTCTATCAACCTGTGCCTGTCCTTTTGAAGTTCTACACTATCCTCCTCATAGTTCCCAATACTTCCAAGTTTAGTGTGTCAACAAATTTTGAAATTGTGCCCTGTAAGTCAAAGTCTAGGTCATTAATGTATATCAGGAAGAGCAGGGGTTGTAACACCAACATCTGGGGAGCCCACTATAAACCTTCCTCAAGTCCGAAAAACAAAACAATTGTGCACCATGGCTCTGTCACTTGGCCAATTTCTTATCTATGTTGCTACTGTCTCTTTTGTTCCGTGAGCTCTAACTTTGCTGACAAATCTGTTGAGCTGCACTTTATCAAATGCCTTTTGGAAGTCCATGTAAATTACATCAACAACATTTCTCTCAACAACCGTCTCTGTTGCCTCATGAAAAACCTCTAGGAAGTTAGTTAAACACAATTTGCCCTTAACAAATCCATGCTGGTTTTCCCTAATTGACCCGCGTTTTCCCAAATGATTAATTTTGTCCCGAGAAAGCTTCGACATCGCTGAGGTGAAACTGACTGGCCTGTAGTTGCTGGGCTTATCCTTCCACCTTTTTCTGAACAAGGGTGCAACATTTCCAGTTCTCCCGCCCCCTGGCACCACCCCTGTATGTAAGGAGGATTGGAAAATTACAGCCAGTGCCTCTGCAATTTCCACCCTTGCTTCCCTTAGTCCCCTTGAATGTATCTCATTTAGCCCTGGTGACCTATCAACAAGTGCAACCAACCTATCTATGCCTCCTTATCAATTTTGCTTTTGTCTCGACTAATGTCTTAACTACCTGCAGTTTCACCATGACTTTGACAGCATCATCTTTTTGGTAAAGACCGGTACAAAGTATTCATTTAATACCTCAGTGATTTATTTTTGTTTGTCTTTTTTTGCCCCAGTCCCACCTCCATACATAAATTCTCCATTTCATCCCTATTCATCCCGACTCCTAACCAGCCTTTTACCCTCTTACCAGCCTTTTACTACTTGTGTGCCTGCAGAAGACTTTTGGATTCCCTTTTATGTTAGCTGCCAGTCTCTTATCATACTTTCTCTTGTTTTCAATTCTCCTCTGAACCTTATATATTAAGTCTGATTCTCAATTTTATTATCCACCTGACATCTGTCATAAGCACACTTCACGCTTCATCTTATTCTGTCTCTTTCCTCATCCAACAAGCTCTGGGTTTGTTTACCCTGCCTTTCCCCCTCATGGCAATGTACTTTGACTGTAACTGAACTATCTCCTTTGTAAAAGCCACCCAGTGTTCAATTATAGTTTTGCTAGCGCATCTTTGATTCCAATTTGTCTTAACTCTAACCAAATAGATTCTGTCCTTGACCCCTCTGGAACATCTTTCTCCAGCACTGCAATGTTCTCCTTAATACCCCCAACCCTCCTCCTTTCTTTTCCTTTCCTGTCTTCCCTGAATGCCTGTACCCAGGAATATTTAATAAGACATAGGAGCAGAAGTAGGCCAGTTGGCCCATCGAGTCTGCTCCGCCATTCAATGAGATCATGGCTGATCTGATAATCCTCAATTCCACTTTCCTGCCTTTTCCCCATAACCTTTGATTCCCTTACTGAAAAACCTGTCTATACCTGGCCTTGCCCTACCATACCTCTTGATATCACCACAACATCATATTTCTATGTGGCTATCTTCACCTGCAACTCAGGGACCACTTTTACCACACTGCATGCATTCACATGAAGCATGAAAAGGAGAGAGGGAGGGAATTCTGGAGATTGGGACCAAAGCAGCTAATGGCATGCCTGCCAATGGTGGAGTAGTTAAAATCAGGGATGCTCAAGAGGCCAGACAACTCTGAGGGTTGTGGGGCTAGAGGATATTACAAAGATATGAAGGGATTTGAAAACAAGGATGGGATTTGAAAACAAGGATGAGAATTTAATCATGGAGTTGTTGCCAGACTGGGAGCCATTGTAGGGAGGCGAGTACAGGTGTAATGGCTAAACCAAAGTTGGTGCATGTTAGGACATGGGCAGAAGAGTATTGGATGAGTTCAAGTTTAGAGGGTAGATCATAGGAGTGTGTTGGGCGAGTCAAGTCTCGAGGTAACGAAAGTCATGGATGAGGGTTTCAGCAGCAGATGAGCTGAGGCAGGGGTGGAGTTGGGTGATGTTGTTGGGGTGGAAAATGTTGGTCTTATGTGGGAAATTCATCTTGGGGTCAAAAACGACAAAGCCTGGTTCAGCATCAGATAGTTGTCAGGGAAGGGAATGAAGTCTGAGGTTGGGGATTGGAGTATGTCCCAGGCACCGAAGACATTGGCTTCAGTCTTCTGAATATGAAATTGGAGGAAATTTCTGCTCATCCTGTACTGAATGTCGGACAGCAGCCTGCCCATTTTGAGAGAGTGGAGGGGTTCCGAGAGGTGGTGGTGAGGTAAAGCTGAGGGTCCAAAGCATACATGTGAAAACTGATGTGTTTCAAATGATATCGCCAAGGGACAGCATGTAGATGAGAAAAAGGGAGCCAAGGATAGATACTTGGGGAACAGTAAAGGCAATGGTGTGGAAAGAGAAAACTCTCTGACTACCCTTAAATAGATAACATCACAATCCCAGTCCATTTTAAATTACTTACAATTTTAACCCTATACTTTATTATGAGAGGAATTAACATAAAAGTCCATAAAAGGATGTTATGCTTCAGTTATGCAGGACATTGGTGAGATCACATCTCGAATACTGTGTGCAGTTCTGGAGTGCTTATTTAAAGAAGGATGTAAATGCATTGGAGGCGGTTCAGCGGAGGTTTACCAGATTGATACCTGGAATGAGTGGGTTGTCTTATGGGGAAAGGTTAGACAGACTGGGCTTGTTTCCACTGGAGCTTAGAAGAGTGAGGGGTGACTTGAATGAAGCATGTAAGATCCTGAATGGCCTTCTCAAGGTAAATGTGGAAAGGATGTTTCCTCTTGTGGGTGAGTCCAGAACTAGGGGGCACTGTTTTAACAGTAGGGGTCATCCTTAAAGGACAGAAATGAGGAGAATTTTTGAGTTGTGCGACTTTGGAACTTTCTGCCTCAGAAGGTGGTGGAGGTGGGGCCATTGAATGTTTTTAAGGCAGAGGTAGAAACGTTCTTGTTAGGCAAGAGAATCAGAGGTTATCAGGGGTAGATGGGAATGTGGAACTCAACACAAACGGATCAGCCATGACCTTATTGTCTGGCAGAGCAGGCTTGAGGGGCCGAATGATCTACTTCTGCTCCTATTTCATATGTTCGTATTAAAACATAATTGTAGAATGACACAGTGCAGAATGAGGCCATTTGGCATTTCATACCTGTGCCTCTACCTCTTGAATGTTGTTTACAAATTCTGTCTTGCATTCTATTTTCATTTACTCGCAGGACTGTCATCACTTCATTACAACAACTGAACTTTGTCCAAAGCGACTCTGACTGACTGAACCACTTCTAAGTGTAAATCCTGAGGTTCTTGCTGGTTAGATCTGCTTCCCCACCAACATTTTTCCCTTCACAGTCCCTCCTGAAAGAGCCGAGTTCAGGAATTCAGAGGGAATTTGAGCAGTGAGTGGGGGAACTGAGAGAATGTTCCAGCAGGGCTGGTGGGGGACACTCGTTCCCTGTGAGAGTTCCTGGACTGGCCCTTGTCAGGTGAATGATTTTCTATTAATGCGCAGCGGGCTGGACTATTCAGAATAGGAATTGGTGGAAGAGTGATGGGGTGGGGGAAAAGCGCAGGAGATTTCTTCATTTGTTCATGGGATGTGAGCTTCGCGGGCAAGGCCACAAGGCCAGCATTTATTGCCCACTCCTAATTGCCCTTGAGGTGGTGATGAACAGCCTTCTTGAACTGCTGCAATCTGTGTGGTGTATGTTCAATGCTGTTAACGATTGAGAATTGGAGTCAGTGGCCGTTCCTGAGTTTTGCCCTCTCTCTCTCTCTTTCTCTCTCTCTTTATGTAGGTTGAAGGAGAAGAGCTCACTGAGCTCCGCCATTTTCAAAGGCGTGTGTATGAACAGGCCCGGACCTGGTTTGACCATCTGCCGAGCGCGCTCCAGGGACAGATCCGCAACCAGCACGGGCCACTTCCGGACCAGGAAGAGGATGTACAGGTGAGGGGAGAGCTGGTGTTTCCCAGTTTATATCAGACACTTAATCTGCCCTGTATAAAACTATTGCTGACAGGGCGGATCAACTTAACCCAGTCATGGTGTGGTTCACGGAGGGAGGGTTGGGGTGGGGGGGGGCCTTCCCAATTTTAAAATAGCAGTGGTTTGTTCCTCGGGCTGGGGGGGGATGTCATTGCAAGCAACAGAACACTTCCCGTTTTAGATATCTAGATTGACATCAAGTGTTGGCAGATCATGGATGCTACGGTAAGATGTGGAGTAATGCTCTTTCCACACCGTTCTATTAAATAGATATAGCATAGCAAATCTACTTCTGTTCCAGGAGGGTGGGTTTAGACAGGGTGTGTATTTTTTTTTTCCTCTTTCATGGGATGTGGGCAACACTGGCAAGGCCAGCGTTTGTTGCCCGTCTGTAATTGCCTTTGAACTGGGTGCCTTGCTAGGCTATTTCAGGGGGCATTTAAGAGTCAACCACGTTGCTGTGGGTCTGGAGTCACATGTAGGCCAGACCGGGTAAGGATGGCAGATTTCCTTTCCTAAAGGATATTAGTGAACCAGATGGGTTTTTAATAACACCGATGATCATTTCAATTTAAATCCCAGCAGCTGCCATGGTGGGACTTGAACCCATGTCCCCAGAGCATTAGCCTGGGCCTCTGGATTACTAGTCCAGTGACATTACCACTATGCCACCATTTCCCCATTAAACAGCGTGGGGAGGGAGGGAGAAGACCTGTGAGCAACCAGTAACTGCTCACAAAGTCGTGATGGCCTCTCATTGCTCCAGTTTACAAACTAGGTTTTGCCTTGCCCCCATATTTGCTGCCACCCTATGCGGCAGAGTTTCTGTACCCCATTGCTAGTCACAGAGCAATGTGGAGTCGAGCAGGACGATCAGCGGAATCACAAGACAACAGGTTGTAGCCCCCTCCCCCTGCTCGCTGCAGTTTGATCATGGAGAACTGGTGGTGGATAACCTATGTCAAAAAGTTGATGCGTTGCTCTGTTTGTTGGATTTCAGGCTTCCCCAGATGGTCCTCGTTGGTGCTGGTGGCTCCTCGCTGTTCTACCGATGGACCCAGCTCTTCAGACAATGGTGTTTTCATCCATGTCGTTGCATGACCGATTGATTCACCTCCAGAGGGTCCTGGATTATTTAGCACAGAATCCAATCCAGTAACCGACCCTGGGCTTTCACTGTGAAGTACAAGGGGGATGGTAGCAACTCTTTACTATCATCCCAACTCGAACTACTAGGGGATTTGGAGAGGGCAGGTGGAAGATATCTGTCTTTTGAACTCCAGGAGGCTGCAGTCTCCACTTGTCCTGTAATGGCTTATTGAAAACTGGGGGAACTGGAATCGCTAAAATCCTCTGATTTCATAAAAGAAATGAGTAGGGCAGGAAGAGAGCAAATGACAGCAGAATTGGGTTTAAAAGTTCTTCAGTCACTAGCTGAGACAACTGAGGAGTTGGGAGGTTCTGGGATGATGTGATGGGATAGGACAGGGTGTGATTTGACCCCAACACGGGGAAGATGCAGAGATTCCTGTCGTCCCCCATTGCATCACTGAGCTGAATGCCACCCCCAACATCTTTCACTGAGCAACAGGCTAGTTTTTGAGAACTCCCCATCTCCAGTGGACAATGGCCACAAAATGGTGGCACCTGTGAAACCCTGACCTCTGCCATGGTGACGGGGGGGATTGGCGGGGTGGGGGGGAAGGCACAAAACACTTTTAACAATGTGACGCAAGCATTTGTATTTCTCAGGTGAATGACTTGACGCTGATGCGAAGTAGTGAGCATTTCCACACTTTACCCATTTCACCAGCAAATTGTTATCATCATCCTTATCTCAAAATTTTTACAGCATAGAAGGCCAATCTGCCCATCATGTCTGCACTGGCTCTCTGAATGAGCAATTCACTTGGTGCCGTTCTCCCGTCTCTTACAGTGTCTTATGCAACACTTTTCTCTTTCCTCCCCACCCCCCCAACATGTAGCAGCCTTTGTTTAAGAACTCATGAATCTCAATAATTAACGTGCAATTTTACAAACTCTCAATAGACTATGGGAATTACAAAAGGGATCAATAAAGTAATTGGTCTCATGTGTATTTGCTTGCTGAGATTCTAAATTTGGCTTCAGCTCTTAGAATTGTGCAATTCTTCAATATCTTTGAATGTTTAAGTTGCTGAGAATATGTTAAATGTTCACCACTCTGAATCCCATGCACAAATGACTGTCTTTATACAAAGTGACCACATAGGAACTTAGGAGCAAGTGTAGGACATTCAGCCCTTCAAGCCCACTCCGCCATTCAATAAGATCATGACTGATCTGGTTGTGGTCTCAATTCCACTTTTCCGTCTGCCCCCATAACGCTTGTCTATCAAAAACCTGTCTAACTCTGCCTTGAATAAATTCAGTGACCCGGCTGCACTGCTCCCTGGGGAAGCGAATTGCACCTCCTAATGACCCTTTGACAGAGAAAAGTTATCCTCACCTTTGTCTTAAATGGTATGCCTCTTATTCTTAAACTGTGCTCCCTGGTTCTAGTCTCCCCCACAAGAGGAAACATCCACCTTATCAATTCCCCTCAGGATCTAATGTATTTCAGTAAGATCACCTCTCATTCCTCTAAACTCCAGTGGGTGTAAGCCCAACCTGTTCAATCTTTACTCATAAGATAAGCCCCTTATCCCAGAAATGAGTCAAGTGAGCCTTCTTTGAACTGCTTCTAATGCAATTATCTCTCTCCTCAAATAAGGAGACCAAAACACTTCACAGTACTCCAGATGTGGTCTCACCAAGGCCCTGTACAGCTGCAGTAAAACTTCCCTACTTTTATATTCCATTCCCTTTGCAATAAATGCTAAAGTTCCATTTGCCACCTTAACCACTTGCTGTACCTGCATACTAACTTTTTGTGATTCATGTACCAGGGTGCCCAGATCCCTCTGTACCTCAGAGTTCTGCAATCTCTCTCCATTTAATTAGTATGCTGCTTTTCTATCCTGCCAAAGTGGACAAGCTCACATGTAATTTGAGGAAAATATGTTATAGAACCATAGAACACTACAGCACAGAAAGCAGGCCTTTCAGCCCTTCTAGTCTGTGCCGAAATATTATTCCGCTAGTCCCATTGACCTGCACCTAGTCCATAACCCTCCAGACCTCTCCCATCCATGTATCTATCCAATTTCTTCTTAAAACTTGAGTGAGCCCGCATTTACCACACTCTCACCACTCTGAGTGAAGAAGTTCCCCCTAATGTTCCCCCTAAACCTTTCCCGTTTCATCCTAAAGCCATGTCCTCTCGTGTTTATCTCTCCTAATCTAAGTGGAAAGAGCCTACTCGCATTTACTCTGTCTATACCCCTCATAATTTTGTAAACTTCTATCAAATCTCCCCTCATTCTTCTACGCTCCAAGGAATAAAGTCCTAACCTGTTTAATCTTTCCCTGTAACTCAACTCCTTAAGACCCGGCAACATCCTAGTAAATCTTCTCTGCACTCTATCAATCTTACTGATATCCTTCCTGTAGTTAGGTGACCAGAACTGCACACAATACTCCAAAGTTGGCCTCACCAATGTCTTATACAACCTCACCATAACATCCCAACTCCTATACTCAATACTTTGATTTATGAAGGCCAGTATGCCAAAAGCTTTCTTTACAACCCTGTCTACCTGTGACGCCACTTTCAGGGAATTATGTATCTGAACTCCCAGATCCCTTTGTTCCTCTGCTCTCCTCAGTGCCCTACCATTTACTGTGTATGTCCTACCTTGGTTTGTCCTTCCAAAATGCAACACCTCACACTTTTCCGCATTAAATTCCATCTGCCATTTTCTGGCCCATTTTTCCAGTTGGTCCAGATCCCTCTGCAAGCTTTGAAAGCCTTCCTCGCTGTCCACAACACCTCCAATCTTATTGTCATCAGCAAACTTGCTGATCCACTTTACCACATTATCATCCAAATCATTGATATAGACAACAAACAACAATGGTTCCAGCACAGATCCCTGAGGCACACCACTAGTCACAGACCTCCAATCTGAGAAGCAATCATCCACTACCACTCTCTGTCTTCTCCCACAAAGCCAATTTCGAATCCAGTTTACAACCTCTCCATGGATACCAAGTGTCTGAACCTTCTGAACTAACCTCCCATGTGGGACCTTTTCAAAGGCCTGACTAAAGTCCATGTAGACAACATCCACAGTCTTTCCTTCATCTACTTTCTTGGTAACCTCCTCGAAAAACTCTACAAGGTTCGTTAAACAAGACCTACCACGCACAAAGCCATGCTGACTATCCTTAATCAGCCCTTGGCTGTCCAAATAATTGTATATCCGATCTCTCAGAACACCTTCCAATAATTTACCTACTACTGACGTCAGGCTCACTGGCCTGTAATTACCTGGTTTACTTTTGGAGCCTTTTTTAAACAACGGAACAACATGAGCTACCCTCCAATCCTCCGGCACCTCACCCGTGGCTAAGGACATTTTAATTGCAGGGCCCCTGCAATTTCTACACTAGTCTCCCTCAAGGTCCGAGGGAATATCATGTCAGGCCCGGGGGATTTATCTACCTTTATTCGCTGTAAGGCAGCAAGCACCTCCTCCTCCTTAATCTCTATATGTTCCATGACACTACTGCTTGTTTCCCTTCCTTCCTTATACACTATGCCAGTTTCCTGAGTAAATACTGATGCAAAAAAACTGTTTAAGATCTCCCCCATCTCGTGAGGCTCCACACATAGACGACCACTCTGATCTTCAAGGGGACCAATTGTGTCCCTTACTATCCTTTTGCTCTTAATATACTTGTAGAAACCCTTCGGGTTTACCTTCACATTATCTACCAAAGCAACCTCATGTCTTTTTGCCTTCCTGATTTCCTTTTTTAGTATTTTCTTACATTTTCTATACTCTACAAGTACCTCATTTGCTCCTTGTTGCCTATACCTGCTATACACCTCTCTCTTCTTCTTAACTAGATCGCCAATATCCCTTGAAAACCAAGGTTCCCTATGCCTGTTAACTTTGCCTTTAATCCTGACAGGAACATGCAAACTCTGCACTCTTAAAATTTTGCCTTTGAATGCCTTCCACTTATTGAGCACATCCTTGCCAGAAAACAGCTTATCCCAATCTACTCTTCCCTAGATCCTTTCTCCAATTTAGAATCTCAACTCGAGGACCAGATCTATCCTTATCCATAATTAACTTAAAACTAATGACATTGTGGTCACTGGACCCAAAATGTTCGCCTACACATACTTCTGTCACCTGACCTGTCTGGTTCCCTAATAGGAGATCAAGTATTGCATCCTCTCTCGTTGGTACCTCTATATATTGATTTAGAAAACTTTCCTGAACACATTTGACAAACTCCAAGCCATCCAGCCCTTTTACAGTATGGGAGTCCCAGTCAATATGTGGAAAGTTAAAATCTCCTACTATCACAACTTTCTGTTTCTCACATCGGTCTGCTATCTCTCTACAGATTTGCTCCTCCAATTCTCTCTGACTATTGGGTGGTCTATAAAACAACCCTATTAGTGTGGTCACACCTTTCCCATTCCTCAGCTCCACCCATATGGCCTCTGTAGACGAGCCCTCCGGGCTGTCCTGCTTATGCACAGCTGTGATATTTTCCCTGACTAGTAATGCCACTCCTCCCCCTTTCATCCCTCCCCCTCTTCATGTCTGAAACAACGGAACCCCGGAACATTGAGCTGCCAGTCTTGTCCCACCTGCAACCAAGTCTCACTAATAGCAATAATGTCGTAATCCCACGTGCCAATCCACGCCCTAAGCTCATCTGCCTTTCCGACAATATTCCTTGCATTGAAATAGATGCACCTGAGAACATTTCTATCACGTACAAACCTTTGATTTCTGTCTATACATGCATTCCTCGCTTGACCTTTATTCTCCTCCACCTCACTATCTTCTCTAACACTCTGGTTCCCCTCCCCCTGCAAATCTAGTTTAAACGCCCCGGAGCAGCACTAGCAAACCTACCCACAAGGATGTTAGTCCCCCTCCAGTTCAAGTGCAAACCGTCCCGTCGGAACAGGTCCCACCTTCCCTGGAACAGAGCCCAATTGTCCAGAAACATGAAGCCCTCCCTCCTGCACCATCTCCTTAGCCACGTATTTAGCTGCATTATCCTCCTATTTCTAGCCTCACTAGCACGTGGCACGGGTAGCACTCCTGAGATCGCAACCCTGGAGGTCCTGTCCTTCAACTTTTGCACCTAACTCCCTAAACTCTCTTTGCAGGACTTCCTCCTCCTTCCTATCCACGTCATCGGACCTTACATGGACCACGACATCTGGCTGCTCACCCTCCCTCCTGAGAATACTGAGAACTCGATCCGAGATATCGCGGACCCTGGCACCAGGGAGGCAACAGACCATCCGGGATTCTCGATCTCTCCCACAGAACCTCCTCTCTGTCCCCCTAACTATCGAATCCCCTATCACTACTGCTCTCCTCTTTTCCCTCCCTCCTTTCTGAGCTGCGGGTCCAGCCTCAGTGCCAGAGACGCGACCACTGCTACTTGTTCCTGGTAGGTCGTCCCCACCAACAGTATCCAAAACGGTATACCTATTGTTGATGGGAACGGCCACAGGGGTGCTCTGCTCTTTCTGTCTATTCCCCTTCCCTCTCCTGACATTCACCCAGCTGCCTGCCTCCTGACTTTTAGGGGTGACTGTCTCCCTGAAACTCCTGTCTATTACTGCCTCTGCCTCCCGAATGATCCAAAGTTCATCCAGCTCCAGCTCCAGTTCCCTAACTCGGCTTCTCAGGAGCTGCAGCTGGATGCACCTTTTGCAGGTGTAGTCATCAGGGACAATTGTGCTGTCCCAGACTTCCCACATGCTTCATTCAGAGCACTCGACTGCCCTAACTGCTGCCTCCTTTACCTACTCCCAATTTAATTAAAGGACTTTACCCGGCCCTACCCCACTGGGAGCAAGCTCGTCTTCAGCCTCTGCTCGCCGAAGCCTCTCGAGCCAAAGCCTCAAGCTCCACTCCTTCACTGGGCCACTCACACACTGGCCGCTCCTCTTCAGCTTCCCCTCCTTTTATCTTCAAGCTCCGCGCTCTTTTTCAAATGACCTCCCCCATGTTATGCTCCATCTGCCAAATTTTTGCCTACTCACTTAACCTGTCCATCCACATCCCTTTGCAGACTCTACCTCCTCCTGACAACTTACTTTCCTGCCCATCCTTGTGTGTCATTGTTTCTGCATTCACCACCCTCAAATTTAGCTACCATTCTGTCCCTTCACCTAAATCATTGATGTAGATTGTAAACAGTTGAGGCCCCAGCACTGATCCCTGTGGCACTCTGGTTACAGCTTGATCACCCGAACTGCGCTCACTGGCACAGTGCAGCTCACTAGAGCCGAGAGACATCATACATTCAATAACTGACCATTTCCTTTGAGAACGTTCGGTGGGACAGTGTTCAAAGAGGAGCTGCACCAACTCCTGCTGAGCTGACAGGTTGTGGTGAGCTGGAGTATGGGAAAAGGACAGGAAGTGAGAGAAAGCAGAGCTGGCAAAGAGGGAGCGATCTAGCCTACATGTTTCCTTAGAGCAGAGAAGGCTGAGCGGGGCGGGGGGACCTGATAGAGGTATACACAATTATCAGGAGCATAGATAGGAAGAAACTTTTCCCCTTAGCGGAGGTGTCAATAAACAGGGGGGGCATGGATTTAAGGTAAGGGGCAGGAGGTTTAGAGGGGATTTGAGGAAAACATTTTTTCACCCAGAGGGTGGTTGGAATCTGGAAAACACTGCCTGAGGGGGTGGTAGAGGCAGGAACCCTCAGAGCATTTATGAAGTATTTAGATGAGCACTTGAAATGCCATAGCATACAGGGCTACTGACCAAGTGCTTGAAAATGGGATTAGAATCGATAGGTGCTAGATGGCTGGCATGGACACAATGGGCTAATGGGCCTGTTTCTGTGCTGTGACACTCTGTCTCTGTGCTCATGGGCAGAGAGAAGGAATGACTTTTTGAACACCTTCAGATATGAAGAGAGAAGTTGAAAGTAAAGGTTTTGGATTTGATTTTATCCTTGAACATTTTTAGAATTGCTGACCTCCCTAGAGCCAGACCTGGTCGAATTGTGCCTTGATACTGCAGGCAACTTGTCTGTTAGCTCCTTGTGTCCTTTCAACTCGCTCCCTACGAGGGTGGTGAATGCAGAAACAATCTCTGATTTCACAAGGAAATTGGATGGGCACTTGAAGGAAATAAACTTTCAGGAATTAACAAGGAGCAAGGTGATGGGGGACGGAGTGCGATTGACTGGATTCCTCTGTGGGGAGCCAGCATAGGCTCAATGGGATGAATGGCCTCCTTCTGTACTGTGAATGACTGACTCTGTCTGTATGGTGTCGGGAGCTGAAAGTTCTGATTAAAGCCTAGTCTAACTTCTGGGTTACGATACAACTCACCTCCGATGCTGATGATTGCTGTTTTACAGAGGATCCAGGCCATTATATTTGTGACCTTGCTGTTCTATACAAGTTTAATTTAACTTCTGCTTTTCAGTTCTATTTCTCTAGAAATAAAAGTGCTTAGTTTGCTTTTATTATGGCCTTATTAACCTGCATCGTTACTTGTAGTGATTTGCCTATCAATCTCCAGGCCCCTTGCTCTGCTACCCTGCTTAGACTCTTGTTATTCAAGCAATATGTGGCCTCTATCCATTTTTCCATTAATGTACCACCTCACACTTGTTTATTAAAATTCATTTGTGCACTAAACGTTCATTCTTCAAATTTATTACATTTTTTCTCTGTTTCATTGCAGTCCTCCTCGCTATCGACTATATCCCTCTAATTTGGCGTTGTCTGTAGACTGTAGCAGGTTCCGGCTCCTGAACCCAGGAGCCGTCTCCCTCTGCTGCTGCTCAGCTTCACCGATTCCTTCCTAAGCAGAAAGTTTTTCACTGCCGCTCTCGGCCCCTACTCTAGCCAGAATGCACCTCCCTTTTTACGAAGTGCAAGCCAGCTTTAATTGATACTAGCCTCACGTGAACTCGGCCCCCTGTTCAGCAGGCTGCCATTGGGCACTGCGTTTAGTGCTGGCCTGCATTTTGCAATGATGGTGAACAGCCAACATGAGGTGTGATGCAGGTAGGATGCACTGTCGTCGGCAATGGGATAATTGAGCAGCATGACCCCCCCGCCGCCCCCTCACCCACTAGTGAGCCTTATCCAATTTTTTAGCCTTTTATGTCTTCAACCTTCTACTGTTGTCGTCTGATTCAAATTGATTGATTAGACAGAGAAGGCATGAGCAGCCTCTTGTGATTAATAATTACTGCTCAAAACAAATAATTGAATATTGCTGAAAAGGGCGATGAACTTATGGTCTCGCACTCATCAGGATGAATGCAAGAATTCCAAATTTCAAACCATCACAACAATTTATACTACAGGAGAAAAGGGTGCTGATTGGTTAGCGAGTCGACTATGATTGGCTGAAGCATTGTCACGGAGAAAGCAGTGGGGAAAGAATCTTATAGGGGGAAAGGAGTGAGGGGGCTAAGAAGCAAGGATTGAGGATGAGGAGTGGGGGAGAATGAAGATGAGTGAGGTGGGTAAAGGTGAGGATCAAAGGGAATAAGGATTGGGGATGAGAATGAAGATAAGGAGTGAGGTGGATGAGGGTGAGGAACAAAGGGAGTAAGGATAAGGATTCGGGATGAGGAGTGAGGGAATGAAGATGAGAGAGGGGATGAGGATAAGGAATGGTTATGCCGTACACCAGCCCCTGGTTCTTCAGGAAGAGATGTTGCTGGGAGCTCAAGCCTAAAACTAGTCTCACTGAAGCTTTAACTCTGGGGAGTTGCAGCTCTTCAAGCTCCATTTAGCAGTGATTGTGCAGCTGTATGCGTGATGTGACAGAGTGGGTGAGAAGTTGGTCACTCGGAACCCTAGGGAACGATACTGTATGCTTTCCTGCAGCCTGAGAAACAACCATGCGTTATGACACTCTGCCTTCTGTCCCTTAACCAGTTTTGCATCCATGTTGCCACTGCCCCCTTTAATCCCCCGGGCTTTCACTCAGTCTGACTCCTTCCCTTTCTCTCCGTCACACAGTACAGAATTAACAATGCCCCTTCCTAAATAATCGGCATGGAATTGACATTGCCCCTCTCTACATTTGAACATTAGTTCTGGGGAAGTTGGTAGAATCCACCCAGGACATGTTTCCCGTAGAAAAAAAAGTGTGAGCTGATTAGAGAACCAATGTGGTGATGTTAAATGCTGGCTGTGTAATTAGAATTTTTTGAGGATGTCATCATTAGGGTTGGTAAGTGACCGCCTATATGGACTTGTAGAGGTTATTCAGTAAGGGTCTACACAAAATTACCGGCAACAATGAGAATCCATGGATTTGGAGGACTCCTTCTCAGATCGAAAGACCTTTGCTTGGTAAGGAAATTGAGGGATATGTGGAAAAACAGGTAAATGGAGTCGATTCAATGCAGTACTGGCTCATGGGAGTGAATGGACAACCGTTCCAATGTTGTTCAGCTGTAGTTATGTCTCTTAAGTAAGGTACGAGAAAAGTCAGTCTCAGCAACATCGTATTCGCTATTTATAAAGAGGTAACAGCTTGCAAACTAATGTACTGAGATTAAACAGAGGGCAAGGTGGGAGTGGGTTACACAGAGTTCCATCCCCTATCCCCACCTGCCAGGAGTTCTGCTGGCAATGGGTCAGGTTATTATTTAATGGAACCATAGAATGGTTATAGCACAGGAGAAGACCATTCGGCCTGCTGTGTCCATGGCAGCTCTTTGCAAGAGCAACTCAGCTAGCCTCACTCCCTCGCCCTTTCCCCATTTTCAGATAATTCCCTTTCGTAAGCCAAATGCAAAAAATGAGGTGGATATGTCACGAGCGACGACAGTAAGAGGGAAGCGGGTATCTGAGTGGCCTACAGTTGCTGTGGAGGGGGAGCGGGAGTCACACTGGCGATGAGCTCAATGAGGCCTGGAGCGAGAGCACCAAATTACAGAGCATGAAGGATCCAGGCCTAATGTGGATTTGGGGCTACGAGATCTGGGCAGTGAAGGAGGTGACAGGAAGAAGCTAATATGAAAACCAGAACTAATTATGGAAATATAGCTCATTGACAACAGATCACCTGGAGTAAACTGACATTTACCTTGTTCACCATGCAATACTAGTGTATCCCTCAGGGTGGCAGCCTCAGTCCGCAAATCAGTTGTAACTTTGGTCTTCCAGTCTGGCTGTTTTCTGGCCAGCTTGTTGAGTAGTTACAAAGGGGATCTTTATCGCACCAGTATTTAATGGGAGGCATGAGGGTTGGCTTCTGGGAGCAAGAGGGATCAGTCGGGTTAGTGGAGCATAAAGTGAGAAAGGACACCATTTAGGAATGAGATGGGGAGAAATTTTTTTTAAAATGAAATGGTGCAGGAAAAGCTCAGCAAGTCAGGCAGCATCTGGGGAGAGAAACAGGATTAATATTTCAGGATCTGGGACGTTAACGCTTGTTTCTTGCTCCATAGTTGCTGCCTGACCTGCTGAGTATTTCCAGCACTTTGGCCAGAATTTTCGGGTCGGCGAGTGGGGGTGGGGTCCGCTCACCGCCGTGTAAAATGACGCGCGGTGACGTCGGGCGTGCGTCATTCAGATCTTCAGTTCGGCGGGCGCGCACCGGAGTCATCTGCGCGCCCGCCAAACTGTCAAAGGCCTAATAAGGACGTTTAAACATCAATTAAAATAATTAACAGAGCTGCCCGTCCAACCTTAATGTTGGCGGGGGTGCAGGCGAAGAGCCCAGGCGGCCTTCGCATTTATCATGAAACCTCATCCACGGGTGGGATGAGGCTTCATGAAGTGTTTATAAATTGAATGAAAGTTTTTATTAAAGTCCATTGACATGTCCCAGCACATGTGACGCTGTCAGAAGATAGACAGGGGAGAGGCCCCGGTAAGATTTAAATATGCATTTAGGTGGCAGGGGAAGGGCCCGGTCAGACAGGGCAGGACATTTCTGCTCTTATTTTGAAATTAAAATCCACATAAACTCTCTGAAGCAAAAACTTGGTGAGGAAGGGGACACACAAGTATCAGGCAATGACCATCTCCAACAAGAGAGGATCCAACCATTGCCCCTTGATGTTCAATGGCATTACCATCACTGAATCCCCCACTATCAACATCCTGGGGGTTACCATTGACCAGAAACTGAACTGGACTAGCCATATAAATATTGTGCCTACAAGAGCAGGTCAGAGGCTGGGAATCCTGCAGGGTGTAACTCAACTCCTGACTCCCCAAAGCCTGTCCAACATCTACAAGGCACAAGTCAGGAGTGTGATGGAATACTCTCCACTTGCCTAGATGAATGCAGCTCCCACAACACTCAAGAAGCTCCACACCATCCAGGACAAAGCAGCCCGCTTGATTGGCACCACATCAGCAAACATTCACTCTCTCCACCACCGATGCACAGTGGCAGCAGTGTGTACCATCTACAAGATGCACTGCAGGAATCCACCAAGGCTCCTTAGGCAGCACCTTCCAAACCCATGACCACAACCATCTAGAAGGACAAGGGCATCAGATGGATGGGAAAACCACCACCTAGAAGTTCCCCTCCAAATCACTCACCATCCTGACTTGGAAATATATCGCCGTTCCTTCACTGTGGCTGGGTCAAAATCCTGGAACTCCCTTCCTAACAGCACTGTGGGTGTACCTACACCACATGGGACTGCAGCGGTTCAAGAAGGCAGCTCACCACCACCTTGTCAAGGGCAACTAGGGATGGGCAATAAATGCTGGCCCAGCCAGTAAAGCCCACATCCCATGAATGAATTAAAAAAAAACAAATAATGGTGATAATTGTTGGTTTCATCCAGTTTACGAAGCCACTCTCCTGAGTCAGGTTAGTAAGAGTTGACGATTTGGACACAACCGCTGCCCCCTTTAATTGGTAACACTTACCAAAGCAGATTGCTTTTCAAATTCATTTCCCTTTGGCGTGTTCTGTTGCCCTTGCCGGAATAGGATGATATTTTTCTGATTTCGCTCCAATTTCAGCTACTGACTTTCCTCGATAAGATTGAATTTTGCAAATCCTCTGGGGGAATTTATTCGCTACAGTTCAATCCCTCGAGAGCCCAGCGGAGAGGATTTGAAGTCCTGAGCTCACGGAGTTCTGCGAGTTGCATGTTCGGCTGGAGTTCATGGGTCGGTGAGATTCCTGAACTGGTTTGAGTTCATTGATGAGGTGCTTAAGCAGGTATAGGGGATGGCTTCCTTTATTAGCCAAGGTGTAGAATGTTAAGAGATATACTTTATACTGTGTAAAACAGTAGTTAGGTCAGAGATAAGAGTACTGTGTACCGCTCTGATCACTACATCGCAGGGTCGCACTAGAGAGGGGACAGAAGAGATTTACGAGGATGTTGTCAGGAATGGTGAATTTTAGTTATGAGGAAAGATTTTCTTTGGAACAGTGGTGGCCGAGAGGAGATTTAATTGAGATCAAATGGGAGGATGGGAAGGACCCATTCCCCTTAGTCAATAATCAGGAGACATAAATTTAATGTAATTAGCAGAAGGATTAGCGAGGAGAAAGTATTTTCTCCCAGAGGCTGATTGGGGTCTGGAACTCACTGCCTGAAAGGGTGATAAAGGCAGGAACCCTCACTGCATTTTAAAAACATACCTGGATATGTGCTTGAAGCACAGGGCTATGAACCAAGGGCAGGAATGTAGGATAAGGCTGGATCACTCTTTTTCAGCTGTCACAAAGACAATGGGCTGAATGGCTTCCTCCTATGTTTCCAGCCAGGTGTGCCGCTGGGGTTCCTCTGTCTATATATAGCAGATTGCCAGCGTGTCTTCAGTTGGGCTTAAAGCAAGTCATTCTTTTCATATTTCAAAACTTTGAGAACAAGTATGAGTGAATGACTGGATATATTAACAAACCGCATTGTCTCAAACAGATATGGCTCGCGAGAAACAAGATGCTCCCAGGCACCATCTGGTCCCACCTGCTGAGTTCCCAGATAGCTTGTTTGTTGTGTGGATTTAACCCCTTGTGTACTCAATGTAGCAGCAACATCTTGATGTCCATCAAACCATAATGCTTACGAGGCCAAATAGCCAAAGGATCTCAAATTGGGATGAGAATTAAAGGTAAATTTGTACAAAGCTTCAGTTACCTCACAGTTCGGAGACTGAGCGCAGTATTTTCTACCAAATTATAGAATCATAGAATGGTTACAACACAGCCCATCATGTCTGTCTTAGCCCTCTGAAGGAGCAACTCATTTAGTGCCTATAGAAGGGATGTTAAACCCATGAACAGTGTTCAGTGTAGATTCACTGGATGATACCTGGGATGAGAAACTGCAGTTATGAGGAGATTCTGCAGTACTGGAAGTAATGCCATTGGAGTGGAGAATTGGCCATGAGAAGATTTTATTGAACTTTTTAAATTATGAGTAACACTGACAGAATGAATGGGGGAAAACAACTTCCACTGTCTAGGGAGTCAGTGACAGGTTAACACTTTAAGACTGCCGTTGGGAGACTGAGTAGAGAAAGAGTTGGAGTGAGAATGAGCGGTTAGTAGAGAGTTAATTACCCGTTTGGAAATATTTCTCCCCAGAGAGCTGGGTCCTATTCATTAAACACCCCTCCTGGGTTAATAACTAGTCTTGAGATCGGTTGGAACCTTCTCTCTGCAAACACTCCCCGAGTCCCTTGCTGAGCTCCAGGTTCATTGTAGGAAGGTCTCAGAAGTGGACGACAAGAGGCTATTTTAAACCTCTCACTATAATTTATCCTTCAATCATTTGTCATTTGCAGCTTTCTGATTAGATAATTATCAGGGAACAGCTGCAAAACAATTGCTGTGAGACATCTTAACATTGGTGCTGAATTAAGTTGGATTACTTTACAGAGGCGCAAGCTTCACAAAAGGACAAACCATATAAGGGATGGAGTGGGTCTGATGATCTGAATCAGTAATAGTTGTCTATTATTTACAGCACAGAAATGGGCCATCCAGGCGTCCATGCTAGTGTTTACACAGCTCTATAAATTCCTCACACCCCTCCTTCATCTAACTTCCTCGTTCATATTCCACCATTCAACTCGATCAAGGCTGACCCTTATCTTAAATTCATTCATCAGCATTTCCTGATATTCTGTTCCCTCCCATACGATTACCTCGCTTGCACCTATACCATTCACCACAACTACTCCTGTGGTAGTGAGTTCCACATGCTCACCACTGTCTTAGGTTAAGAAGCTTCAAGGCCCCTACGTCTGGTCTCTACCCCAAGTGGAAACATTTCCCTGCATCTACCCTATCAAGCCCCTGCATAATCAGGTCACACCTCTCAGCTTTCTGGTGTACAGAGAAAAAAGCCTCAGCCTGGTCAATATTTCTTGACAGTTATAACTGTTAAATGGACCTAAGCCAGATGATGAAGTGTGAAACTGGACACAATCCTTTACTTGATAGTAGGTTTATCACATATCTCTGCCTTCTACCTGCCAACACCCCAGTGTTCCAGCAGTCCCTTTTTATATGTGCACAAGATACTCAATCAATACCCTCCACCTGTGTATCCTTAACCATAATAGTACAGTTAACATAACATTAACAATACCTCAGTTCTAATATAATCCTAGTAACTCTTTTTTTGCACCTTCTCCAGTGTCTCTACATCCTTTTTATAATCTGGGGACAGGAAGTGCACACAGTAATTTCCCATTAATCAGACAATTTCGGAATATTGGTCATTTTACAAGATTGAAGGGAAATGAACGACAGGATCTCGCCCTATCTTTTCCAGCCTACAACCTTCCTGTGCTGACTGTAAGAATTCGCTGCAAGCGACAGCAGGCAGAATCTTCACTCCCTGTTCCAACTCCTCTCACTTGCCCCTCCACGCCCAGCGATGGAATTAAATCAGACAAATACTTGCCTGTTGAATCAATTTAGTTGGTTTGAGTCTGTGTCACATAAAAATGAAAATGACTTTGCTGAAGGCTACAAGATGTTAACATTCTCCGGTTTTCACTCTGGGAATGTCATCCAGCTATTTTGACAGCTAGTGAATTTCCACACTCACTCCATCACTTCCAACTTATTTGTTGCTGTGATGATGGGTTTTTGTCGGCCACGGGGATTAAAGGTTACAGAACCAAGGTGCGTAACTGGAGTTAAGATACAGGTCAGCCCTGATCTAATTTATTGACAGAACAGGCTTGAGAAGGTTGAATGGCTGTGTCCTTTTCCTATGTAACGGGTTCAAGCAGGTCAATGGTCTCCTCCTGTTCCTATTCTACTGTAAGAATACAGGGAAGTTCGTTAGTAACATACCACGCAGTGGATTTGGACTTGGGTCAGGGGTAGGAGGGGAGGGGGAAGGACAGGCAGGAGGGCAGAAGGATGGAAAGGGGGGGTGGTTGGCGGCCGAGGGGAGACATTGGAAGGAGGAGGGGAGGGTGGATATCTGATGCAGCAATGTGAAAGATCTAGTTAATCCAATCCCCCTCCCCCTCCCCCTGAACCCCATTCTCCTCCCTCTGTGTGAATTGAGGCATGGTACGCATTGAGGTCTGATTTTCACAGTGGAGGTGGGGAGGGGGAGGCGTTTGAAGGACTGAGCTGCCTCCTGCCTGCTCAGTTGTTTAGCCGCCAGCCAGCTCATGCCCCAGTTTGAGTTTTTGATGCCAATTTGGCCTCTTTGCTTCTCTGCTATTTCCTGACCAGCCTCTAGCTGATTAGTGAAGTTTACTGATTAGTGAGTCAGCCTCAGTGTTTCTCAGTTGAATATAACGGTTTGTAATGATGGCGGGCTCAGCGGTCGAAATAAAATCATATCGCTCAGCTTGTGAAAGGAGAATAGAGGTGTTACGATGTTTGGTGTGTCCTCTTCGATGGAACAGTTGACACATGACATACAACACACATTATGCGACATGCGATGCTGAATAGATGACATCCCATCCATCCCCTTAAACATTCACTCCCTCCACCATTGAGCAGCAGTGTGTACCATCTACAAGATGCACTGCAGCAACTCACGAAGGCTCCTTAGACAGCACCTTCCAAAGATGCAACCTCTACTACCCAGAAGGACAAGAGCAGCAGACACGTGGGAACACCACCACCTGCAAGTTTCCCTCCCGAGCCATACACTATCCTGACTTGGAAATATATCAGCCGTTCCTTCGCTGTCGCTGGATCAAAATCCTGGAACTCCCTCCCTGACAGCTCTGTGGGTGTACCTACGCCATATGGACTGCAGCGGTTCAAGGAGATGGCTCACCACCACCTTCTCAAATGGCAATTAAGGATGGACAATAAACACTGGCCCAGCCAGCGATGCCCACATCCCATAACGGACAAAAGAAAAATGACACACAGTGGCACACATTGGGTGGAATTTAATCCAGCCTGTCACAGCAGGCAACAATGCAGCCATACCCACTTAGTTGCATGAGAGACTGGGCATCAGTCTGCCAGCAGTGGGAAACCCTCCCCGCAATTAAGTCGGAAGTGAGTGGGAAGGGGGTCCGTGTGGAAAACTGGGCTGCTTGTGGCTGGATGCCTTTTAGGCTCATTAACGAATCCATTGGCAGCAATTTATCCCTGGTCAAGTTTCTGCAGCATCACTGGGGCAGCAGTCACCGGTAATGGTGAGCTGCCTGCCTTCTCGCAGGCGGGGGTGTGCTGGGGCAAAATTTCCTAGGGGCGGGGTCCTAAAATCATGATGAAGGCCTGACGCTGGCCGGTTAAGTGCCTGAGGGGCACTTAAGGCTTTCGGACCCCCACCCCACCCCACCCACCCACCCACCCCATGGAATTGATGCCGGTTTTCCAACTGGTGGGGCTGGACCCACACCGGGAACATTAAATTCTGCCCATTGGCTCAGTCCTTGTAGGAAAGCAGAGAATGAATCCATTAGGTCCACAGCCAACAACCTGAATTAATGGATGCTCCTCTCAGACTTTTCAGGCACCATGGCTGTGACCATACCCAGGCTACACATCTCTCTTACAGTCATTGTTTTAAACTGTATCTCAGACGAGTCTGTTTGCTATTGCACTGTCAGTGAACTCTCAATTCACTCAGAGACTAATTTCATGGCAACTGACCTCAGAGATTCTATGTGTAATGAAGTGTGAAATAGTGTCAATGGGAAACTGAAAGAAATGTCATTGGAAAGTTGAATGATATATTCCAGTGCACAGTGACCTAATGGATAAATAGTCAGTGGGTCATGCAATCCCAATACAAAACAATTGGCATGTGGAAACCAAGTCACAGCTGACAACATTCAAACATGTGCTTTATAAATATTTAATTCTTTGATTAAATTTGTCTGGGATGATTGAGCAATTAGGGTGCAGTGAAGAGCATTGCTTCCTGCAATTCCCTCATGACATCTTTTAGGCGATGGTAAGTTCCTAATGTTCTGTCATGATGTGTTAAACTCAGACGTGTGACCATCAGCGTTCTTTGCAAGTTTACAATAGCGTCTGAAATTGCGAATGTAATTACTGATGGTAAATTAGCAAGTACAGCATGTACTCCCCTGGGTGATAGGTAAACCAGTCCTCTACATAAACGTTGATCTGGGGTTTGCTAACTTGTTAATCATTGAATACGCTCTTCAACAAGGAAGAAACTCATTAGGCGCCACATTCCATCCACTTTTTATGTCTCAGGAACCTGGACAATAAGTGAAGATCTGTGGAAGAAAATAGAAGCCTTTGAGATGTGGATGCAAAGACATATGCTTAAAATTCCATACACAGACCATGGAGAGGTGCTTGAAATTGCAGGAACAAAAATAACTCTTAAAAAGTGACATCCAGAAAAGAAAATGTCAGCATTTTGGGCGTTTGATCAGGGATGAAAAGCCACAGAGATCTCTTCCAGAGGGCAAAGTGGACGGCAGCAGAGAGAGGGGTCAACCTAGGCTGAGTTGGATGACAGGCATTCACAGAGCGGGTGGAGTCGAGCGACAGTGGATGTGTGAGGATGGTACAAGACAGACGTGGGTGACATACCATGATAGCAGATCTCCTGGTAAGAGTAGCTACAAACAGCAGCAGAAACTCTCTTCATACTATGGTGACGCAGAAGTTAGTACACGAATGGCCTAAAGTTACCACATAAAGAATTAGAGATTACAAAATTTTGTTTACAATCTACCATAAACTGTTGCTGAGGGAGAATCTGAAAATCCTTCAAAGAGGATTAGATCATTGCTAGAAAACGTGAGATTTGATAATATGCTAACGGCAGAATATTTGATATTCTTGTGGAGAAATTTTGGTTTTGAGCTGTAGAATCAAAAAAAGACATTTTGGCTGGAATATTCCAGGAGCTTTGATTACATGACCTACCACTCCTGACTGCCCAATCCCCTCACCATCCCACCATTGGTCACCCAACATGTCCGTCCTCTAGTGCCCCACCCCCACGCCAATTGGAAAGTAAACAGACTGTTTGGACAATGGGACAATTCTTTTCTTTTTAACCGAGTGGTCGAAACTGCACACGGCAGCTGGTGTTCAATGCGGCGAAGGGAGGTGAGAGATCATCCACCTTGGACCCAAGAAAGATGGATCAGAGAGTTTTCTAAATGGTCAGAGACCAGAATCTGTGGAGTAACAGAGATTTAGCGAAAAGCGACTCAGTGGACAGGTACAAAAAGCAACCAAAGGCATTAATGGAGTGTTGGCCTTTTTTTCCAAGGGGACTGGAATACATACAAGGGGAAAGATGCTTCCATTGTCTAACCCCTTGTTCAGGCCCCAGTTAAACTACATTCAGTTCCAGGCACTGCACCTCGGGAAGGAAGTATTGGCCTTGGAGGAGGGAGCAACGTAGATTCACCGGAATGATACTGGGCCTAAAAGGGTTAAATTATGAAGATAGGTTGCTCAGACCATGCTTGTATTCCCTTGAGTATAGAAGATTAAAAGTGTTTGAGATATTTAATTCAGATTTTTTAGATGCTTAAAGAATCAGATAGAGTTGTTGGATCAGGAACCAGAGGACAACGATTTGAGGTGAATGGCAAAAGCACCAAAAATGATATGAGGAAAATCATTTTTACGCAGTGAGTGGTTAGGATCTGGAATGCGCTGTAGATTGTGTGGTGGAGGCAGATTCGATCCTGACTTTAAAAAGGAATTGGATGATTATCTGAAGAGAAAAAATTGTCAGCACTATGGGGAAAAGGACTACCTCAAAGAGTCAGCATGGGCATGATGGGCTGAATGACCTCCTCTGTGCTGTAACTATTCTAGGATTCTATGATAGAGAGAAACTACTTCCTCTGGTGGGGCAGTCCAGAACAGGAGGACATAACCTTTAAATCAGAGCTAAGCCATTCAAGGGTGATGTCAGAAAGCAACTTCTTTACACAAAGGGTAGTGATAATCTGAAACTCTCTCCGCCCCAAAAAACTGTTGCAGCTAAGAGGGGGGCGGGTGGCCAGTTGAAAAATTCAAGACTGAGATTGATGGAATTTTGTTGGCTAAGGCTACTGAGGGTTACAGAACCAAGGTGGGTAGATCCAGACAGATCAGCCATGGTCTAATTGAATGGCAGAACGCTTTTGATGGGCTGAAGGGTCTCCTCACGTTCTTATGCTGCTGCTCCTGTGAGCACACTGTGTGGATATGTTGTCATAGGGATGGCAAGGGTAACATCTTATTGTACCATCCGTTTCAAATTACCGATGAAAGTAAACATCGAGAGCAGCTGACGTTCCTCAGCGTATCTAACAGCTGACGAGAGCACCCAAGCAGAAAATAAGGGAACAGTCGATCATCTGGTAATTATGTGGGTGATAGTGATGAATAAATAATTGGTATTAAGAAGGCAGCAGCTGTGAGTGGGCTGTGATTTCTGTTACCCAGGCCCAGCAGACCAGAGTTTCAGAGACACCGTGTAACAGATTCAGAAGTAACAGCTTGAGTCTCTGACTCTCCGTCTACTAATTCTTGGTTGTTTTAGGTGGTAGTTCAACTCCCACTGCCTCCACGACCTATTTATTTGGGGACACCGTCTCTTAATTTTCCCTTACATGCTCCTCCCACCTTCCCCGTGCCAACTGTATGACTGGGCATTGTCCTCAGGTGTCCCACACTTCCAAAAAGCCAGCTCGTTCTCCATTATCAGGCAGGTTTGTACTCTCCCACCTGTCCTAGGGACAAGCTGGTGCCCCAAAATTTGATCAACCCTGGCTTATTCGCCAATAAAGGACATCAATGCTGGTACAACAGTCCTTTGTTTTCTACAACAAGTCCTAACGCATCTCAATATTTAAGCAGTAATTTACAGAGAAACAAAGCAATATTACCCTGTTCCTCCTATGGGTGGATGGGCGTAAACAAGGAAATTGCAATTATATAGCGTCTTTCACAACCACCGTGCTTTGCTGCCAGATGAAGTAGTTTTGAAGTGCAGTCACTGTTGTAATGTGGGCAGGGCAGCAGAAAACCCTTCACACAGTGAATTTGAATTCGCACCAACTGCGACGTGATAACGTGTGTTTTTTTTAATGTTGATCGAGGTATAAATATTGGCCAAGACGCCGGGGACAACTCCGCAGCTCTTCTTCAAAACAGTGGCATGGGATCCTTTGCATCCACCAGAGCAAGCAGGTGGGTCTCGGCTTAGCATCCCATCTAAAGGGCAGCACCCCGTCAGTACTGCCCTGGAGTGTCAGCCTTGAACTTTGTGCTCAAACCCTGTAGGGGACTTAAACCTAGAAGCTTGTAACTCAGAGGTAAGAGTGCTACCAACAAGAGCCACAGCTGACACAAAGTAATCTTGACTTTGGTTATGATCCCCCTAGAGACCAATAACTTATAAACGACAGAGTTGAATTCCCAGTGACTGACTCCACGGATCACACAAGATTTCACGTCTTTAGACCTTTACTGTGACAAACAAGCTAAAATCAGCAGCAATTAAACATTAAAATAAAAGCAAAATACTGCAGGTGCTGAAAATCTGAAACAAAAACAAAAATTGCTGGAAAACTCAGCAGGTCTGACAGCACCCTTTCCACCTTTTGTCTACGACATCTTTTGCAATCTGTCCTTTGCCTCCACCTATTGCTGGCCTTCTTTCCAGCTTCGCCTGTCCCACATTTTTCACCACATTTTTACTTATCTTTAGTTCTGAAGAAGCATCATATGGACTCGAAACGTTAGCTCTGCATCCCTCTCCACAGATGCTGTCAGAGCTGCTGAGTTTTTCCAGCATTTTTTGTTTTTGTAGCAATACTTAGTAGGCAATTAACGCACTAACCTACAGAAAAGACATCCCTTATTAATGTTTTAATACACTTGAAAGCCCCACACCACCTTTAGACATTGCAGCATTCTCTGCATAGAATTGCAAGTCTTTACAGGATCCAACCCAAAGTTACTCCCAGCCTCCAATAGGTTCGCTTCTCTCCATTTTGCTGAGTTGTAACATCCAGTGACCGTCAAATGCCCCTTTGCTCAGTCTCCCGAGAAAACTCAAACCAACCTCCAGCAGCGTGGCTCACTCCGGTGATTCCTTCCCCCGGCAACGCCAGGACAAATCTTCCAGTGCCCTTAAATTTCCATGGGTACCATTTCTTCGACAGGAGAATGTCTTCTCACCCACCTTCGGTCTGGTGGCTAAAACAGAAACGGCCTTTTTCCCCTCTGCTAACCACAGCAGCTGCTGTCCCTCTCTCTCTCTTTCTGTCCAGGCTTTTTAAATCAGATTGCCTAAGAGTCTGTAAGTCTACCCAAGGGCAAAGTCACTTGACCTGGGCCGCCGGTCCCCATGGTAACCAGGTCACCAGGCAGAACTATCAGGAGGCCACATGCTCCCTTCATACCTTGAATTAAAAGAGAGAGTTTAAAATATAACCACATTATAAAACCTGTATTCTTAACATAGTCTTCCTACTTTTCCTTCTGATCAGTCTACCACTCATTACTGCACAGTGTCTCTCTTTTGTGTATTGTTTGTATCTTAGCAAATAGGACTGATTTATTATTGTGGGACAGGAACACTGAACTCTGAAAATTCTTGGGCTTCTTGGCGCCCACTTTCCGATCTCAACCTCATTCGCTTCAGCAGTGGGGAGTTCAGGTGCCATCTTATGGGAAGTGGAAAAGTAAGAGCCTGCCTCTGCGATCGACATCCAGTTAGGGATGGCAGGTTGGCCAAAGGAGACGGGAAGGCGAGTCAGGAACTGAGATGTGAGCGAGGCCAGCAGCCTGCACTGCATCTGCAGTGGAAGTGCAGCTATAGTGACTGAAACACAAGAGGGAGGAACCACATTACAGGAGGAAAGGGAGACTGAGACTGAAGACACCGCAAGGCTTGCCTCGATCACTCTTGGTGGCAGTAGTCTACAAGGGCAGGCCTGTGTGTGGGGATGATCACTATCTTTCTGTTTTCAGCAGTTAAGGGCTAGATTACATGTAAACAGCTGGGGACTCCTGTGAGCTGTCAACTTCTGCACACTGCAGGGAGCTTGCCCAAATCTTCCTTTTGCCATTTTCCTGGCTCCCTCATCTCCAAGGTAATGGGAAAACTCCCCCAAGACTCCCAGAAATGGGATAGATCTTCACAGAACTCTACATGCTGAGCCCGTTTCATGTTAAGCTCATAGTTAATCACTACCTTAGGCCCATTGTTCTCTCACAAGGCTGTCTTGTCTCACAAGGTGGTAATTATGTCTAGTGAGAAGTCACACCTTAGCACATTTTTCTTTTCAATTGAACGAGCACGTTAATGCTGAGGCATTAAGCACATCATACACTCTTTATACCCTGCTTCCTCATTAGCACCCTTTACAATTGACATTCACAACTCGAGGAATATGGAAATATAAACAGGAAATGCCTAATGGGTCAATGAGATGGTGAAATGGAAATGGAGTTGGTGTTTGAGGATGTGAGTTTACATTTACAGGCTGAATTTTACTCTCCTGACTGTCATCCTGTCTGTCCCCAGTAGCCCATGTTCCTGCTTCTAAAGCGACCTGCGGTTAGTTCTTTGCTGTCTGGTTTCATAACCCAGTCTGATCAACATTCAGGTATTGTGCTGCTCTTTCTGCCTAGGATTCCCTCTTGAGTTCAATGACATCAGCCACTCCAGCAAAGCCTAATTTTAATGGGGTGGACCTACACTGCCTCATACCAATGGACACAATTTAATGTCCTTCCTCAGGTAGGAGGGTGGCACATAGGGACCCCGTCACTTTCCAGCCTCTGTCCCAATTAAGTGCTGGACAGGAATGCAGGACAGGTGTATGGTCTTCCCGCCTCACTGCCAATTGAGGCCCTTAAGTGGGCAATTAAAAAAAACACTTATGAGCCTTAAACCACCAATGCTGGTATTCATCCTGCAGCGGGCGGGAAACTGGCCAAGGAAACCCTGTCTGGGTTGCTTGCAGGCTTTCAGTGGGGCTGTCTCATTAAAAAGACACTGGATTGAGGGACTCGGCATCGGGAATGGGAAGGACCATCTGAGAGCCATTTACCCCCGACCTTGCTGCCTACCCTCTCCACCGCAACCCCCTCCTCCTTCCCCGCCATCACTCACCTGTGCCTGGGTCTCTCGGCGACCCTGGGCCTCTGGTGGGTGTAGCACTGGCAGCAGTGTCACCTCCCCGGTGGCGCTGCTGAGCAATGAAGAACTGCAGGCCTCTCTGATTGGCTGGCAGCCCTCGGTGGGTGGGACTTCGATCCCGGGGTCCTTTATCCCAGGGTAGACCTGCCGCTACCCAGTGAAGTGACTGATTGACACTTAAGTCAGCGGGCTCTCCCAAAAAAAGGCAATGCAGGCCTCTTGGCGGATCTGTAGCCAGAGGGCGAGACCCCCAACACCTCCATTACATACTGCCCTACATGGATGGCAATGGGATACAAGGCATGCAAAGTAACATCCTTATGAACTGTACGGAGTCATTCCAATTACGAACCAAGTTCAGACAGGATGAGGCAAAGTTTGGTTCAAGTTGCGAACTGTTTTATTCTACGGTTATGGTAAATTGTCCAGAACAATGTGTGTGACTTATATCCATAAGTGAAATCGGTACAAATTATGATTGCTTACTGTTAGGGCCACAGGGGGATGGGTAAAAAATGACCCTCCTATCATACAACTCCAAGTTTGACCGTAACACGTTTTAGTTGTGAATTTAGAGAGGATGAAGGCATTTACTCACTGTCTGTGCTTAACCATTTACATGCTGGTTGTAAAAAAAAAACTAGCCTGACTGGCTTTCTTGAATTTAAAACAAAAAGGGCTTAGTCTTTATTGAGTTAAAAACCCACCCAGATAAAGATATAAAAATATTTAAAAAGGTAAACCCCCGTCTCGACCTTCGCAACCCACATATACACACAAATGCTTGCAAAATTTACAAGTTATACTGTTGGTAGTTACTTTCTTACCCAATTTAAAGTTCAATGCTGAAAGGTAAAAAAAAAGGAGATTTCACAGTTTGTGAGTCCTTGCCTGCGGCAGAGTTTTCTCCACTGTGGTCTTGAGGTTTCAGGAGTTGAAGCCCATGTAAAGCTACAATTTCCAGAGATAATTTCTCTTTAAAATGTAATCTGTCTTCTCCAGAGGTCAATGATTTTTGCACCTAAGATTCCTTCTGATGGAAATTCACTATCTCTGTGCTGGACTTTTAAATTAGGATAGAGATAGGGTCTTAACTTGGAAGAGAAGAGGAGGGGGTTTGTTACTGCTTCATTTGCGGCTTTTCCAGACTACTGTTTTAGCAGCTTGTGTGCTGTAATCAAAGAGATTTCAAACATGATTACTTCAGTTATATGACCTCTCGCCCCATAATTGTTTCAAAAGATGTTTGCTTAGCTGATATCTGGACAGACTGTGGCTTTTGTTTCATGGCTGAGTTGATGAGATTCTGTAATGTCCCAGTCATTCACTCCTGAATATGCATTATCCATCTTCCCATGTAGCTGTTGTCCTAGTTTGTCTCCGTTTGAGAGGTAGCCTCATAGAAATGCAAATGTGAGGTCCAGTGCATTTTCCAAGTAAATCCTTTTGAAGTAGGCATGAAATCCCATGAGGGTGTCCTGGAATGTCTGAATTGTAATTCACATTGGAACTTTCCAGAAACTGGTTAACTTGCAGTACCAGATGCCAGGTGACTTGTGGCAGTCATCTTAAATCAGTGTTTTTTTTCTTGTTTTTAAAAAGTCCTTTTAAAACAGTTCAATATATGTTTGATCAGCTGATGAAATTACAGATTGATATCACTCATGCACAAGTCACATAATCATGACATTACTGATATAAAATAAGTACTCCACTTTGAATGCTATTCTTACTTAAACAGAATGATGTATCAGCATGTCCTAATGCCCAGGACAGCTGCCATGGTAGTGTGTGTTCCAATTTTTAGAAGTTTCTCTCACAGCTTTCTGAAATCAAATCATTGACAAATGCTAGGTTCAGACTCTATTCTTTTACACCCTGAGACTGGGCATAGTAGGCCAAAAAAATCATAGAATCTTACAGCACAGAAGGAGGCCATTTGGCCCTTCATGGCTGTGCCAACTCTTTGAAGGAGCATGCCAAATAATCGCATTGCCCCGCTCCTAAATTCCTTCTCCAACTCAAGTACTTATCCAATTCCCTTTTGAAAGTTACTATTGAAACTGCTTCTACATATCTTATCACAACTCACTGCTTAAAACATTCCCCTAACCCTCCCTCTGATTCTTCTGTAATAATATTAAATTTGTGTCCTCTGGTTACCGACATCCTGTCCCCAGTGGAGGAAACTCCTGCTGCAGGTAAGAATGTAAAATACCTAAATCCTGAGAGGAATAAATGGCTCCCTGTTAATGCATATTGCAGGAATGAAATTGAGCTGGATTTTACAGGCCCCTGCCGACATGTTTGAAGGTGGGGGGGGTTGCTCAAAAAATGTAGCACGTGGTCTGTCTGCCTTCCTGCCCCCCCTGACCTGTCTCCCATTTTATGGAGGGGTGGGGTGGGGGGAGGGGGATGCCGGTGGAATTTTATGGTTGACTTACCCGCTGTCTACCCGCTCGCCCTTGACCTTGCCACAATTTTAAGGGCGTTGGACGAGATCTAGAGCTGTCCGCCTGCCCTCACCCAGTTGAGGCCCTTAAAGGGCACTTTTTGCTCCAGCCACAATTTTTTGGCCGACGGGAGGAGATAGGAGACGGGTTGGGGGACGGGGTGCCCAGCAGGTTAGCCTCCTCGGACTTTGACAGGGAAGGGGCCTCCCCACCAAGGTCTGTCCCCCTGAGTGTGCCCTCCCTCTCGGCACCCCATCCCTCACTCCCCTTGACCACCTCTGCCCCAACCCCACCCCTCTCAGCTAGGGCTAGGTGGCACTGCTGGAACCAGAGACAAGCTAGCCAATCAGATGGCTGGCAGCTCTCGGAGGCGGGGCTTCTTCCCCAGGTAGGGGCAGAGCAGGGATGAACTCCCTGATGACTTTCTCCGGGGCAGGTCAGGAAACCCTGCCACCCATTAAATTCTGCCCGTTAACTCTATTTCCCTCCCCTCAGCTGCTGACACACCAGCTGAGCATTTCCAGCATTTTCTGTTTTAATCCCTTTTGACATTATTTATGCATTAAGCTTTTGCTCCCTTTCAAGGCGTTGAGTGTTCCAGATCCTGACAACTCTTTGAGTGAAACAAAATTCTCTTTGTCTTTCACTAGATCTTTTGCCATTAGTTTTAAATCTCTGACCTATGATTAGTGACCCACTTGCCAGAGGGAATAGTTTTTCTTTATCAAAGCCTCTCATCATCTTGACACCCTTTATTAGGTAACCTCTTAACTTTTTCCATTCCAAGGGAAACAGGCCTAACTCTTTCGATCTCACCTCATGAATGAAGTTTCCCATCCCTGGCAACATCCTTGCAAACCTCCTCTGTACCCTTTCTAAGGTCTTTACATCTTTGCTGAAGGATAATGCCCAGAAATGTCCTCAATGCTTCAGCTGTGGTCTAATCAGTGATTTCTAAAGCTCTGATCTCTCTTTTTATATTCTATTCTTCTATACCTAAACCCATACATACTCTATAATGATGCTCCTTACACCTGTGTCTAGACTGTTTATAAAAATTGAACAGAGTAATGGACACAAAGATGACCCTTGGGGAACCATTGTAAAAACATTCATTCACTACCACCCTCACTACCATCCTCTGTTTCCTGTCACTGAATCAATACTGTATCCTTACCATCACTTTTCCTTTACTTCTACGGACATCCATCTGCTTAATAAGGCTCCTGTGTGGCATTTTGTCAAATGCCTTTAGAAAGTCCAGAAATACCACGTCTCCCGCACTACCTTGATCAACCTCCTCTGTTACTTCATCAAATAATTCAACCCAGTTAGTCAGATGCATTTTGCCTTCAAATTTGCCTCTCTCCTCGATTAACCGATGTCTTTCCAGATGAAAGTTTATTTTGTTCCCGATAATGGTTTCCCCTAATTTCCCCACCTGGAATGTTAGGTTGACTGGCCTGTAGCTTGCTGGTTGATCCTTTCCCTTTTTTTAAATGGTGGTATAATATTAACAATCCTTCAGTCTTCCAACACTAGGTGAGGATTGAAAGATTGTGACAAATGCCTCTGCTATTTCCATTCCAAAGAAAATTCCAAAGCTTCAAAATCTTTGGAATTCTCTACTCCAGAGGGTTGTGGATGCTCCATCATTGAGTATACTTAAGGTTGAAACAGACAGATTTTCTTTTGCCTGCTATGGAATCATGGAGATATGGGGAGTGGATGGGAAAGTGGTGTTGAGGCCAAAAGTCAGCCATGATCATATTGAATGGAGTGTTATTGTGCACAGTTATGATTTTAGAAATTTTTAGAAAAACTCTTCTGAAGGTCACATTGTTGAAAAAAAATAACTTGAACTGAGTTTAAGGGCTATTCTCAAAATGGCTCCAGGCTACCAGACAGAAGTGTGGATTTCAATCATCTTTCTCTTAACTCCCAAGGAGATAAGGATGCATTCCTCAGACATATAGATTTAAAATTCAATGAGTGTTCCAAAAGAGTAAACAGACTTATTAACTTGATGGCTTTTCCTCCAAACATAAAGACTGATAAACCACTGCAAGTTGTAAACAACCTTGACCCTTTTGACCACTACAGGGGTCAAGGAGACTTCGGATAACTGTAATGGAATTACTACTTGCCTTATGTGGAAAGTGAATCGGCAGTGTCATACACTTCATATGATATTGGTGGCCAACTTGCCTTACCTGCAATAAGCATTGAAAAGGGCAGGAGAAAGGTAGATTCACAGAGAACCATTGAAGAGAAAAGGCTTCAACCCAGGGGGAGAGAGAGAGAGAGAGAGAAAAGCATCTAAAAACAGCTAATGGTCTGCTGTCAAGTAACTAGGCAGCTAAAAGTACCATGCTGCAGAACTTAAGTACCTTCTCTCCTCCCTGTAAATCTGATTCAACCTATTAAGCTCACTTGCCAAAGTAACTTCTGGCAATTTGACAGTGAAAGCCATCACAGCTGCAGTGACAACTCTACAACCTTAAGACCTTTGCTTCAGACAACGCAACCTCTCCACTTCAAAACATATCAGATCTGCACCTAATTTGGACTTATTTTGATTTATGTTTATAAGTATCATTTTATCTTCCCTTTTAACTAATCTTTGTGTGTGTGTGTGTTAGTAACTTTATCTTTTCTTTGGTAATTTAGGAACAGGCTTGGTCTATGCCTGCTCCTATTTCTTATGTTCTTATGTTCTTATTTCTACCTTCACTTCTTTCAGCAATATAGGATACACTGCGGGTGTACCTACATCACATGGTTCAAGAAGGCGGCTCACCACCACCTTCTCATGAGTAGTTAGGGATGGGCAATAAATGCTGGCCTAGCTGGTGATGCCCACATCCCGTGAGAGAATTTTTAAAAATGTTACATTCCATCTGAACCAGGTGACCTACCAACCTTCAGTAATGACAATCCGCTTAGTAATTCTTTATGTATTGCTATCCTGTCCATATCTTCCTTCCCTTCCATATAGTGTAGCCTTCCCTACATCAGCTTGCTTTGCACAGAGAGATGTAAAATATTTATTTAATGCTTTAGCCAGGTTCACTGCCTTTATATGAAAATTTCCCTTTGGGTCTTTAATAGGTCCAAATTTTTTTGAGCAATCCGTTTATATTTTATATGTATATGAGCTGTCTTAGTGTGCAATTTAATGTTGCCTGCTAATCTTTTCTTGTCGCCTCTCTTTGCCTCCCATATTAATTTTTAAAATTCTCTTCTGTAGTTTCCATAATCTTGCTGGTTATTAACTGAATCTTGCTCCTGACATTTGTCACAAGCCTCCTTTTTCTGATTCATTTTTTTTAAAGTTCCTTTGTTGTCCAGGGTGCATCAGCTTTGGCATGGTCTTCAAAGGCATCAGACTAGTTTGTGCCCCAGCTATCCTCTCCCTGAGTGCTCCATTATTCTGTGACTGCTTTACCTTGCAATCGCCTTTTCCAATCGACCCGTGCTAGGCCCTGTAGTGAGTTCACACTGCAGTTCTTGGAAGCATTGCTGACTCCAGTTAACAGGAATAGTTAATAAAATTTAAAAATGTTTAAGAAATGCTCCCAATAACTTTAAACAAAATGACAAACTGCAAAAGGTCAGTGCAGAGCCTTCTCCTCACCCAGCCTTCCCAGCCCCGAATTCGGAGCATAATTAAACCTTGGGTTCTGGTAACACCTTTTCATAATTATCTGGTGACTCACTCTCTTTCAGTTCACCCACTTCAATTCTTTACACTTCAGCTTACTCTTTAGATAATAATTGTGACCTACAGCTGGTAAATACTGCAGAGTTTAATGAACACTTTAATCCCCGAGAAGAAAAGAATCGTGGAATCATGGAATGGTTACAGCAGAGGAGGCCATTCGGCCCATTGTACCCATTCCAGCTCTCAGCAAGAGGAACTCCAGGACAAAAGGCACCCCTTCTACCACCTTCAGCATTCACTTCCCCCACCATCGGCACGCAGTGGCAGAGTGTGTGGTGGTAAACTCCTCGTTATTCGAGTATGTCCAAGCTATAAGTGACTTAATCATCTTTTGTCCATCCTCTCATGACTGAAGAGTTCGATGTGGATGTCCACAGAACTGGCAGTTTATGTTGGCGTTGTTGACGCTTGGGGGAACTCCTACAGCTGCGGCACCTCTGGCCTTCCTCTGGGCAGGTAGGATGTTTCGAGTTTGGTGTAGATGATCCTGGAATCAAATTTCAGCGCTCGCCCCCATATGGTCCAGTTGGCTGTAGTGTCTTCCCACGAGAGGTGGCCTGCAATGCAGAAGTTTGTAAGGCTTTTTTTTTAGGGTGTCCTTGTATCACTTGTACTGGCCAGCTTGACGTTGTCTGCCCTGAGACAATCCCCCATAGAAGATCTGCTTGGGCATTCTGTAGTCACCCGTGCTGGAGACATGGGCTGTCCATCTAAGTTGAATTTTTCGGAGCGTGATCTCCATGCTGTTGAGACCTGCATGCTGAAGGACCTCATTGTTTGTGATTTTGTCCTGCCATCGAATTCTCATGATGGAGCTTAGGTGTCTTCGATGGAAGCATTGCAGAGTGCGTGGCACCTATAGCAGGCCCAGGTTTCTGTGCCTTACAACAGGGTGATAAGGAGAATGGCCTGGTGGAGTTTGATTTTAATCTTCAGCTTAATGCCATGCTGCTTCCTGACATAACTGAGGAGTCGACCATAGGCTGAACTTGCATTCCGGATGCATACTCTGATATCTCCATCAATAGTGGCACCCTGGAGACACAGTGCCAAGCTATGGGAATTTTTCTACAACCTTAAGACTGTTTCCATCAACATGCCTGGTGCTTCATGGTGTGTGCCTGGTGCTGGCTGAAACATAGCCTTTGCCTTGAAGATACTGACCAAAGTTCTGGCAACGCTCGAGAATTTGTTTGCCTCAGTCTGCATGTCTTCCTTGTTGTGGTCAGCTAGGCACAGTCATCTGGTGGCATCTTCCCGTCTTGTAAGAGGATGGTTTGTGTTTTGGTGGTCAACTCTTGTGTTAAGAATCGACTGATGTGGTTCAGGAGCCCCAATCTAACATGGTGGTCTCTGCCACGTTTACTGCAGGGAAAGACATTGGGCTGAGAAGGTGCACAATTCGTTGGCCTCAGTTTTCTCCGGACCCTCTTTTCAGCCAGCCGAGTTTTCCGTTTCTGCTCACCTCTTTCAATGTCCCTCCAAACAGTCAGCCTCTAGAGGTCACGGCCGTCAGCAATTGTCTCCCAGTTTTCAATGTCAATGTCCGGCACCTTCATACCTCACTGGCAGCGGAGGCATGGGCACCCAGGAGGTTGTGTCCTCAGTCAGGCTGCTGTCACCCCACACTCTGTTACTCAGCTTGGACATAACAGCTGCAGCTTTTGCGATGTGTGTGTTGATTTCAGCATCAAATGACAGATTGTTGGTGAATGTGGAGCTTAGATATGTGAAGCTATCATAACCTCCAGTGTCACATTGTCAATGCTGATAGACGGCGGTATGGCAACATCCTGGACTATGATATTCTTCTTCCTGATGCTGATGGTCAAACCAAACTCTTTACAGGTGTGAGAGAGTCTGTCCATTTGCTGCTAAAGATGTTCCTCAGTGTGGAGTGCTAGCACGGCATCGTCAGCATAGAGCAACTCTCTGATGTGGACCTGGCACAACTTTGTCTTGGAACTCAGGCGAGCAAGGCTGAAGAGCTTTTGGTCAGTTCTGGGATGTAAGTAGACCCCCTCCCATCCCCTGCTGTAGATGACCTGTATGTGACAGCAGCAAGGAGAAGAATATGCCAGAGTGTTGGTGTCAGAATACAACTCTTTTTGACCCAAGTACAGACCTGAAAGGGTCCTGCTGTTGCCCCATCATAGCTGACCTTGCCCATCATGTTATCATGGAGAGAGGAGATCACACTGAGCAGCTTCAGAAGGCAGCCAATTTTCTCCAGCAGCTTAAATAGACCACCTCTGTTCACATGGTTGAATGCCTTGCTGAGTTCAATGAAGGCGATATATAGTGGTCTCCTTTGTTCATGGCATTTCTCTTGCAGCTGCCGGACTGAGAAGACCAGCCTGCGCTTGTAGATCTTCTAGTTCTGAAACTACCGTGGGATAGATCTGTTCAGCCAAGACCTGCAGCCTGACAAGGGCAACACAGGCAAATAATTTTCCCATGATGCTCAATATGGAGGCACCTCGACCGTCGTTGCAATCACTGCGATTGCCCTTGTTCTGGTACAGGGTCACATGTTTGCATCACACGTATCCTGAGGCACTGCCTCCTCTCTTCCAGCAGAGACAGAGAAGTTTGTGCAGATGTTGCAGGAGTGCTGGTTTCCCATGCTTGATCAGTTCAGGCTGTGTAGCAATTAGAACCTGGAGTTTTGCCCATGGCACTGAAAGATGCCCAAAGTGACATTCTGCCTATCACATAATTGGACAACATCGTGCATGAATTTCAGTGCCAAGCCGTGGCCCCAGTGATTGGCTGATCGAATCAAACAGCAAGTTCCTTTGTTTGTTCATAATAGGCAGAGTATAGACCAGCCTGCGCTTGCAAAACCCAAAACAAAACATCTACTGTTAGGTGTGATCCCATGATTGGGCAGAACATGCTGAACAATCCTGAGTGCGCTAATAGCTACACTAGCAACCAATTTAAGATAACCAGTCAAACTCATAACATGGCTCATTTACATTTGCTGGAAGTGACACGCATTCATACGCAGGGACCTGTTCTCTGCAAACAAAAGGAATGTGATCAGCTTTGCACCTTTTTTGAATTACCCGGGAGCTTGGGGAGCCTATGGTTTCCTGCTGATTTCTCCATGGCAACATCTTGGCCAATCAGATTTGACTTGCCAACCAATCAGAGCCTCTTCTCCTGTCATATAAATTGTTGTGATTATTTGAAATTTGGCATTCTTGCATTTGTCCTGATGAGTTCAAGATGAAAGACTTCAGCAACATGTCTCTCTTTTCAGGAATATTCAAATTAACCAGTTATGAAAAGGTTACTTACATGGTTAAATTCAAGCCCAACTTTCTGTGATTGGTTTAACAGGTGCAAATGTGCAAATTCAGCAAATTATTTAAATTACGGGCAGGCTTATGTTGAGATGCGGAATGATGGGGAGGTGGTGGAAGAGTGGTATTGTCACTGGACTAGTAATCTAGAGACCAGCGTAATGTTCTGGGGGCCTTGGTTCAAATCCCACCGCTGTTGGTGGATTTGAATTCAATAAAAATCTGGAATTAAAAGGCTGGTGATGATCATGAAACCATTGCTGATTGTCATAAAATCCCGTCTGGTTCACTAATGCCCTTTTGGGAAGGAAATCTGCCATCCTTACCTGGTCTGGCCTACATGTGACTCCAGACACACAGCAATGTGGTTGACTCTTAAATGCCCTCTCAACAAGGGCAACTAGGGATGGGCAATAAATGCTGGTCCAGCCAGTGACATCTACATCCCATGAATGAATTAAAAAAAATGTAAATCAGCCAGCAAGTTCCAGAGATTTGCTGTCTACAAGAGTGGGTGAAGTAGAGGCAATCAATGATTTTGAAAGGAAATTGAAGGGCACTTGTGGGAACTAGACTTGCATGGATATTGGAATAGAGTGGGGTAATGGGACTGATATGATTGCTCTACAGAGAGCTGGCAGAGGCCTCATTCAATACTCCCCAGATCGTGTGTCACTGATAGTGGTTGTATGTTGCGCTCTCCACAATCTGGTGTGGAAAGGAGGGCGCAGTGGAGGAAGCAGATCTTGATGCAGCTGCACAGCCAACAGGCGATGAGTTCAGTAGTGAGTCCGAGAGTGAGCACGGTCAGGAGAACGCTGAGGGTGCAGATGCTGATCTGGGCAACCACCAGGGAGGCAGGGACACCCGGGACCCTTTGATCCAACGCTCCTCAGCTAGCCTACCAAATAAGAACCATCACCACATGCCAGGGCTGCAGGTTCCATACTTGATTCCTGACAGGAACATTTGCTTGGTCAACATTATGCACTATGTGCCATTTCAATAAAAATTAATGAGAAACAAGTCAGTCATAACATCATTGCTTACCTTACACCTGCAGAATAAATGAAGCACCCGGAGGCTTGTTGTACAAAAACATATTTAAAGAAATGGTGCCTGGCAGACATTCTACAAACTAACATTGACAGTGTTATCCATCACACCAATGAACCATGAACGTAAAAGTGGGGGAAACAAATATCACCCATGATCAGACCATGTTGTGCCTAAGGTGCTTTAAGTTTGCGCTTGTGGTGCTACGTCTAGGTGCTCCCCCCTCACTGGCACCGACTTTGGAGACACCCTGCTCACTCTGCCATCCTGTTGGCCTTGATGACTTTGGCAGGCGTCTTCTGGCCCATGGACCGTGTGCTGGCCCCGCCTGGGAGGGAGCAGCCAGTGCCACAGCTGGCATCTCCCCAGTCGCTGTGGTCCCACCGGATGCCATGGTCACTGGCAGAGGGGTGGAGGAGTCACTCTGTCCATGGAGGAGGCATTGCACTCGGCCATGAGGGTCAATGCATTGCTCACGCTCTGCAAGGACTCCTCCACAACGGAGAGCATAGCACGCATTCCCTCCTGTATCTCCGCCAGATCCTCCCACACACCCTGCTGGACTTCCAGCATCTGCTGCCTCATGAACGACTCCAAAGGCACATCATCAGCCACCGACTGAGCATGTTCCTGGTCCCCAGCAATCCTCCGGCTGCTGGCACCCTGGGCACACTCTGCCTCCGCCTGCACCTCAAGCGAGTGTGAAGTGCCCTCACTGATGTGCACCAAGATACTAGCCGGCAATCTAATGCCCACCCATCTGCGCTGGTGTCTGTTTGAGAGAGCGGATGTGATGGAGGTGCGTTGCGATGGGTGTTGTCCTCAGGGGTCAGGGGTGGGCCTTCAGTCTCCTCATCCCGATGGGCTGCTGGTGAGCCCGAAAGGAAGAACAAGGGCAAGACATTAGTTGAAGTCATTACCCTGTTACTGTGCATGCCTGGCACCCGGATGAGACAGAGATATGCATCAGGGTGCCCTTGTCTTTCCATCAACAATGGGGATTCCAGGTTCAAGGCTCACATCAATATAGAGACTATAGTGGAATGGCTGCGATTACCGACATTCTCACCTCAGTGCACTGCACTCTTGCCTCCCTGTGGCACCCCAACCTCACCGCAGCCAGTTGACCGAGGCACACGGCACCTCTCCAGCTCCACTGAGTGAGGATGGGTAGGTGGGGCAGTCCCCTGCCAGTCCACGGCCTCTCTGCCACCTCCCCCAGGATGGCAGCGAGGCACTCATCAGTGAAACGCGGGGCCGAATGCCCTGCCGAGCCGCCCACCTGCCTGCCATGTCCGCCCGCAACCCTGTCCGTCCCGAGTTCAACGTCCTTCACCGGCAGCCTTCCAAGGGCTGCCACGGCCGCATTTGAATCAGCTGCCGGGTGGCCATTGGTGCCGGTGGACATTGAGCACCCACCCCCCGCCCGCCCCTTCACGCTCATTCCGCAGCCACGCCTTATGCTGGGTGGGCCTTAATTGGCCAGCTCATGTAAAATCGCGGTGCGGAGCCCATCGCGGTAGGCGGTCAGGTTCTAGGCCTCCCCCGCCTGCCCCTGCCAAGCACCCCTGGCCAAAGGAAAAATCCTGCCCTATGACTCACAACTCACAGTGAATCTCTTAACTGCATTAACTTTCCACCCTGTATTTATCATTGATAACAGCACTGTTACTACTCCAGGCAGATTTGCCCTGATTTGTCGAGGTGGTGGATCAGGAGCAATGCGGACAATATCAGCACTGGAGGCCCAACACTCAGCATGCTGCCTCGCAATTCCACAATGTTAAAAAGAACTCAGCATCTCCTGCAGGATACACACTTGCATAATTTAAAAATTAGTCAGATTATATGTGTTGATCTTCAAACAACTTTTCTTAGTGGAAACATTTGGTTTTATTTACAAGACAGCAACAGCAGTTACACGCTTCCATCAAACTCCATAACTAAAGAAAGACTCTCTTCTAGAGGCCGCCAAGCTGCTAACACATTGGTTTGCACAGATCGTGTGATCTTACAGCACAGGATTATTCTTAAAGCTACAGTCCAACATTTCCCAAAACTATAATGACTACATTCCTCCCCTTTTAACTTTTCTGTACATTTTGTATTTACAAGGATATTTATCACATGACATTACAATATTTACACAGGTCATGAAATTACAAGTTCAGTCTTTCAGGAGGAACGTTGCAGCTCCACAACTCCACGACTTCAGATCCTTTGGTAGGAAAGACATTCTCTGGAACCACATTAACATCAGATACCTCATTAGGCACATGCAGTTCAGTGTCTTCCACTCTGACAGAGACATTAGGCATGTCTGTCCTTGGTTGAGCAACTTCAACAGGAACCATTAGTTCAGTAATTGTTACAGGTGGAACAATATCTTGTTGGGGTATCTCTCTTTTTCTTAAATGATCTACACGCTTACGGGCGATCTGGCCCTCCATTTCCACGTGGTACGACAATGGCCTGGTCATTGAACTTACTTTACCAGGTAACCACTTTGGTCCTCCACCGAAATTCTTTACATATACTTCTTCTCCAACAGTAAATTGCCACTCACGACTATGCAGATCATGAGTCGCTTTTTGGCTGCCTTGACTTTTCTCCACCTTCCCCTCCAAATTGGGAAGTGTTAGGCACAATCGCTGGGTGAGGTACAGCACCAAACCTGATTTATGCTCATCACCAGTTTGTTATAGAGTTGATCTTCAGACGACTTTTCTTAGCGGAAGCATTTGGCTTTATTTTCAAGATAGCAGCAGCAACTACATGAATCCATCAAACTCCACAACGAAAGAAAGACTCTCCTCTAGAGGTTCCACATGCTGTTAACACAGTGGTGTACACAGATCATGTGATCTTACAGCGCAGGATTATTCTTAAAGCTACAGTCCAACATTTCCCAGAACTAAAATTACTACAATATGGAATTGGTCGCTTCCTTATTTTGCAAGAATCCTGGTTGCTTATAATCAGGCTGGTATGATGGGAAAAACGGTTCACGCCAAAACAGGGGCTACTCAGTGTTGATGCAAGTCCTGTGGATCTGCTTATTTTTCCATCCGATGCTGTCTCTGCTCAGCAAGCAGACGGCTGCATTATTGTGGACATTAAAGTAAGGTTGAAACAAAAACAGAAAACGCTGCAAAAATTCAGAAGGTCTAACAGCATCTGTAGAGAGGAAAACAGGGTTTGTTCAACTTTGTTTTTCCCTCCCCTCAGATGTTGTTAGACCTGCTGAGTTTTTCCGGCATTTTCTGCTTTTGTTTCAGATTTCCAGCATCCACAACATTTTGCTTATATCTTAAAGTTAAGGTGGGTTTGATTGATGAAGATGGAAGCCACTGACCTCGAAGTCAGTTTTGTGCCTGTTGGGCTCAGTGCAAGCCAAATTCTGAAAGACAACTTCAAACAGGCGTTAGCATCTTATTTGCATATTTAAAGGGCCTGACTCAGAGTCAAGGAACCTGGCTGTGTCCTTTGACGCCCAGACTCATACGGTGGTCGGCACACTTCTGGCATAGACTGTGTGCCTGCCGCTTGCCATACTGGTCACCTTAGCGCCTGTTTAACACCTTCAGAACACAAGAACCTTTATCCCATCCCAAGGGCCCTTACCTCCTTGAATGACCTCCTTTTATTCTGTGATTCTACGATTCTTCAATCGAGAACGAAACCTAAGCAGAAGGGAGGAGACGGGGAAGTAAGGATCTGACTGTGAGCCTCAGCGACATGTGTCACTAAGCCTGCCCCCTGTCACAGAAATGTAAACACGAGCATCTTCCCTCCCTGCAGGGGCAGGTCGGGCAGCGAGTGAGCCCTTCACTAAAAATAGACTGTCATGTCAGTAGCTGTCAATCAAATAGCATATGGCCATCCGTGTAAAACCTGCTGTCAGGTTCTAAGCTCCAGCTCATTCCTTTTTTTAAATGCAATTCAGTTACAGGTTGGCAAACGATCCCAAAGCGAATTCCGCTGTTTACCGGACGATGGGTTCACTGAGGTAAAGGGCAGTGAGCTCCAATAAAATCAAACTGTTTTTTTCTTACGAGATGCAAATGTCACTGGCAAGGCCAGCATTTGTTGCCCATCCCTAATTGCCCTTGAGCTGAGTAGCTCGCTAGGCCATTTCAGAATCAACCACTTTGCTCTCTGGGGGTCACACGTAGGCCAGGCCAGGTAAGGACAGCAGGTTTCCTTTCCTAAAGGATGTTAGTGAACCAGATGTGATTTTTAACAACGCTCAGTGATCGCTTTAATGGTCGCTATTACTAAACTAGCTTCCAATCCCAGATTTATTAATCAGCTGAATTTAAATTCACCGGCTGTCAAGGTGGGATTTGAACCTGTGGGCAAAATTTTGCAGTCGCTTTCTGAATGGCTTGCAGCATTTTACAGCCCCGTGCCCGCAAAATTCCACGCCATGTCCCAAAGCATTAGCCTGGGTGGGATGTGAACCCATATCCCCAGAGCATCAGCTGTGAAAGTACTGGGGCAGTGACATTATCACTCCAGCACCATCACCCCAGCCTATTTGCTTGACTATTTATTTAAGATATTATGACTTTAGCTAATAAACGCAGTCAGCCATCACAGTCATCAATTCAACAAATAATATTGTTGATAAACAATGAAATTAGTGGCAGCAATTCTACATAATTAATGAAACTGCTGATAAATTGATGGCGATGGTTTATTAATTAGAACTAAATGGCTGAAATGAAACTTGAAAAGCGGTGGATTCATGAATTAAAAAAATCAAAGTGACTGCATTTCCCTTCACTGAATGATAGGATTTTTAATTTCCCTTTTGTATTGGTGTTACTCCTAGTCTGCACTGTGACATAATCATATGTATAGAACGTAGGAAAGCAAGCAGGGCCCTGATTAATGAATTGATGCTTCTCTGTCATTGCATAAATACTATGGTTGTGTTTGATTGGCCAATCTTCCCGTGCCCTTGCGTTTATCCTACCGCCAGCCCATATGAGTTTTTCTATTTTTACAATAAGCTCTGGCATTGGTTTGAGAAAAATTGTAAAGGAATGGTAAGAATTTCAGTTTAAGTTTGAGGGCGAGCAACTCAGATCTCAACCCAGAGAGGAGGCTTAATAGAAGTTTTCAAAATCATGAGGGGGCTGGACAGAGTAGATAGGGAGAAGCTGTTCCCACTCATGAAAGGATCAAGAATGAAAGGGCACAGATTTAAAGTGATTTTCAAAAGAAGCAAATGCGACGTGAGAAAAAAAACCTTTTCACACAATGGGTGGTTCGGGTCTGGAATGCACTGCCTGGGAGTGTGGTGGAGGCAGGTTCAATCGAGGCATTCAAGAGGGCATTAGATGATTATTTGAATAGAAACAATGTGCAGGGGTACGGGGAAAAGGCAGGGCAATGGCTCTAGGTCATAATGTTCATTTGGAGAGCCGGTACAGACACAATGGGCCAAATGGCCTCCTTCTGTGCTGTTAAGATTCTGTAATTCTGTGATTCAGTGCCCTCAACTTAAATAAGGGCAATTACAGAGGTATGAAGAAGGAATTGTCTAAAGAGGGCTGGGAAAATAGACTAAGGGAAAGGTCAGTGGTTGAGCAATGGCAGACATTTAAGCCGATATTTTATAATGCTCAACAAAAGTTTATCCTGGTCAAAAAGAAGGACTCGATGAGAATGATGAACCACCTGTGGTTAACAAAGGTGATCAAGGAGAATATCCAATCAAAAACTAAGGCATACATAGCGACGAAAACTAGTGGTAGGCCAGAGGATTGGGAATTTTTTAGGAACCAGCAGCGGATGACTAAACAGCTAATAAAGAGGGAGAAAATTGGATTATGAAAGTAAATTGGAAAGAAATATAAAAACAAACAGCAAGAGCTTCTATGGGTATATAAAAAGAAAGAGTAACCAAAGTGAACGTGGGACTCCTGGAGGATGCAACTGAGGGAAATGGCAGATAGTTTAAACCAATATTTTGCATCGGTCTTCACGGTGGAGGACAAGCTAAACATCCCAAAGATATCAGGTAAGCAAGGAACTAATGAGGGGAACGATCTTGTAACAGTCATAAGGGACAAAGTATTTGACAAGCTAATGGGACTACAGGCAGACAAGTCACCAGGACCTGATGGCCTGCATCCAAGGGGTTTAAAGGAAGTAGCTGCAGAGATAGTGGAGACATCGGTCAAAATATTTCAGAACTCACTGGATTCCAGGAGGGTCCCAGCAGATTGGAAAACTGTTAATGTGACGCTCCTGCTCAAGAAGTGAGGGATACAAAAAGCAGGAAACTATAGGCCAGTCAGCCTAACATCTATCATTGGGAAAATGCTAGAATCCATTATTAAGGAAGAAATAGCAGGACATTTATAAAAGCTTAACACAATCAAACAGAGTCAACATGGTTTTGTGAAAGGGAAATCAATGTTTGACAACTTTGCTAGGGTTCTTTGAGGATATAACAAGCAGGGTTAATAAAGGGGAACTGGTAGATGTAGTGTATTTGGATTTCCAGAAGGCATTCGGTAAGGTGCCACCTAAAAGGTTATTGAACAATACAAGAGCTCACGGTATTGGGGGTAATGTATTAGCATGGATATAGGATTGGTTAACGCACAGAAGACAGAGTCAGGATTAATGAGTCTTCTCCAGATTGGAAAGACATAACTATTGGAGTGCACAAGGATCAGTCCTAGGGCCTCAATTATTTACTATCTATAATTAATGACTTGGAGGCGGGGTGGGGGTGGGGTGGGGGTGGGGGGGTTGCGGTGCAGGTAGAGTGTTATGTATCCAAATTTGCTGATGATACAAAAATAGGTGGGAGGGCAGATTGTGATGAGGACATAAGGAATCTGCAAGGGGATGTAGACAGGTTGAGTGAGTGGGCAAAACCTTGGCAGATGGAGTTTAATGTAGGAAAGTGTGAGGTCATGCACTTTGGTAGGAAAAATCAAAAGGCAGACTATTATTTAAATAGAGAGAGACTCCAAAAAAGTGCAGCACAGAAGGACCTGGGTGTTCTTGTGCATGAAACACAAAAAGTTAGTGCAGGCGCAGCTAGTAATTAAGAAGGCAAATGGAATTTTGGCCTGTACTGCTAGGGGGTTGGAGTTTAAAAATAGGGAAGTCTTGTTACAACTGTACAGGGTATTGGTGAGGCTGCACTGGGAGTAGTGTGTAAAATTTTGGTCCCCATATTTAAGAAAGGATATACTGGCATTGGAGGCAGTTCAAAAGAGATTCACTAGGCTGTTTCCTGGGTTGAAGGGGTTGACTTATCAAGAACGGCTAAACAGGTTAGGCCTTTATTCATTAGAGTTTAGAAGAATGAGGGGTGGTCTTTTTGAAACGTACAATATTCTGAGGGGGCTTGACAGGGCAGATGTTGAGAAGATGTTTCCACTAGTGGGGGAATCTCGAACTAGGGGACATAATTACAGAATAAGGGGACACTCATTTAAAACTCAGATGCGAAGGAATTTCTTCTCTCAGAGGGTAGTGAATGTCTGGAATTCTCTACTTCAGGGAGTTGTGGAGGCTAGATCACTGAAAGTATTTAAAGAGGAGGTAGATAGATTTTTGAAATATCGGGGAGTTGAGGGCTATGAGGAGCTGGAACGAAAGAGGATTTCAGGCCTCGGGCGGAACAGCCATGATCTTATTGAATGGTGGAGCAGATTTGAGGGGCCGAATGGCCTCCTCCTGCTCCTATTTCTTATGTTCTTATAACCCCTAACTAATTCTCTAAAACCTGTTGCTGTAATGTTGTGGTCATGCTGAAGGAATTGATTGAAATTACAACAAAAAGTAAGTCCATTGCACAAATACTGCCAGCGCCAACTCTTCAACTGAACCTTTCTACTCTAATCTTACCCTTGCTTTTCCCCTGTATCCCTCCAGATTCGAGATACCAAATTCCCTTTTACACTAATGTTGCAGTCTCTGTCCCGATAACCCCATCTCTTACAGCACCCCTTCATACAATAACCTGTTGTGTGTAGATGGGAGTGGTAATATGTTACAGATCCCTCCGGAAGTCACATGCATTTTTCCACGCATATCATAGTCCAGAGCTATAGACAGAGATAGTATAGGTAGAGGCTCCAAATTCCTTTCCATCGGATGCCTGGCCAAGAATCTCTCAAACTGTTACCACCTGCCTTAGGCTTGTGTTGGAAGGATTTACAGGTTGATACTCAACCTGTTTGGCTGCATTATGAATGTACCTTGTAGTTGGGAGTAGGAATTATAAAGGGACATTGATAGACTAAATGAGTGGATAAAGCTATAGTAGATGGAGCTCAATGTGAACAAGTGTTGAGGTCATCCACTCTGGACCTAAGAAAAACAAGTCAGAGTATTTTCTTAATGGTAAGAGACTAGGATCTGTGGAGCAGCGGTGGGGTTTAGGAGTCCAAGTGCTCACCCCACTAAAAGTTAGTCAACAGGTTCAAATAGTTATCAAAATTTCTAATGGAATTGCGTCCTCTAATTCAAGGGTTCTGTAATTTAAAGAGGAGGAAGAGGTTCCTTGACCAGACCACAACTGGAGAAACTACATTCAGTCCTGGGCACCACAGCTTGGATCTCCCGGCCTTGGAGTGGGGCGGGGCAGGGGGGTGGGGTAGCATGGGTGGGCGCAGCGCCATTTCACCAGCATGATACTCAGGCTCCAAGAGTTAAATTACGAGGACAGGTTGCATGGGCTTGTGTTCTTTTGAGTTTAAAACTTTAAAGGGTGGTCTTATCGAGATGTTTAAAATGATAAAAGAATTTGTTGGTGCAGATCGAGAGAAGCTGTTTCCTCTTTTGAGGAGTCCAAAGCAAGGGGACAAATCTTAAAATTAGAGCCAGGCAGTTCAGGGGTGATGTCAGGAAGCAGTTTTTTGATGGGGGTGGGGTTTCAAGCATTCTGGTGAGTACCTACCAGAGGTTCTGAACAGTAGGTGTGGTGATCATCTCCCTCTGGGGCCCCTGCAGGGTCTGTGGGCATCTATGGGGATATATTGGGGATGTATGTCTGTGAGTGTCTGTGGGGGTTCTTTGAGAGTCTGTGGGGATCTGTGAGGGTTTGTGGTGTTCTGTGGGTGTATGGGGTTATACAGGGGGTATGTGAGGTTATGTGGGGATATGTGGGAGGTTATGCGGGGATATGTGGGGGTCTGCGGCGTATGGGGTGTATGAGGGGTTGTGGGGTTAATTGAGGGTACATGTGGGGGTCTGTGGGGCCTGTTTGGCAGTCAGAGGGAAAACTACCTTCTACTTTACCCTAAAGAAAGAAGACAGAGAGAAAGAGAGAGAAAAAGACAGGAGTGAGAAGCATGAGAGTGAGAGGGAAATGAGTGCAAAATGAGATAGAGAGGAAAAGTATGATATAAAAAGAAAAATGATGAAGAGAGCAATAAAGAGAAACAAACCTGGTGAACAGTGTCATGAACATTCCTTCTATGGCCATCAAGTCACGCAGGCCTGGAGGCCACTTTAATCAGAGCTTCTCGATCAGAGACAAGGGCGATACCAACTGAGCCACATGGCCTCTTCAAAGAGCAAGTGAGAGGCAGAAAGAGAGGAATTGGGAGGGAAAGAAAGAGAGAGAGAGAGGGAGGGAGAGACACAGGGATGGATTGTTCTTCTCATTATTCTTGACCTGTCTGCGGCCATCCTCCTCTAACAGTTGCCCAACTGGGTGGGCATGCACATACCTGGTTTCATTCTTATCTATCCAATCAAAGCCAGAGTATCACTTGCAATGGCTTCTCTTCCTGCTCCTGTACGCCTCTGGTGTCTCCAAAGGATCTATCCTGGGCCCCTCCTATTTCCCATTTACATGTTGCCCCTCCACAACATCATCTGAAGGCACAGCATTAGTTTTCACATGTACGCTGACAACACCGAGTTCCACCTCAGCGCCTCTCAAAAACTGTCTCTCAGTAATCAGGCTGCTTATCTGACAGACATTACTGGATGAACAGAAATTTCCTCCATTCAGTTATAGGGAAGACTGAAGCCATTGTCTTCAGGGAGTGACACAGTGAGAGAGTAAGAGACTGGGGAGAAAGGGAGAGAGTGAGAGAGCAAGTGAGAGAGATGGAGAGGAAGAGGCGTGAGAGAGAGAAAGAGACAGACAGAGAGGGAGGAGGGGATAAGTTTATACAATAATAAAGACTGGGTTAAAAAAGAACCAATGCGGTTGTTGGAAATGAATGAATTTCTGTTAAACAGGTCCAAAGGGAAATGAATTTCTGTCACAACAGTGACCTGGACTTGTGTCAACTTAGTCATTTAGGATTAATTGCCTGAGCTTAACCTGAATTATTCAAGATCCATACTGATCACATTTGCTCAGTTTATTGTGATTGAGAACACGGGGATGTCAGAGGTTTCATTACACTAATGAAACACAGCTACACAATTCAGACTAAAATAGCAATATTTATGCAAAGTGAACACAATCACATTCTCAATTGCAGTCACGCTGCTCCCAGCATTGTGACAGGAAGGGAAAATCTGAGCAAATTATTTATAAAGAAATAATGTCAAAGCAAAGTTATCACATGATCCATCAGCAACTGTGGAACTCGTACCCCAGTGAGAGTCAGTATCTGTGGAACCCGTATCCCAGTGAGAGTCAGTGTGTGTGGACCCCGTACCCCAGTGAGAGTCAGTGTGTGTGGAAGCCGTACCCCAGTGAGAGTCAGTGCCTGTGGAACCCGTACCCCAGTGAGAGTCAGTGTGTGTGGAACCCGTACCCCAGTGAGAGTCAGTGTGTGTGGAACCCGTACCCCAGTGAGAGTCAGTGTGTGTGGAACCCGTACCCCAGAGAGAGTCAGTATGTGTGGAACCCGTACCCCAGTGAGAGTCAGTGTGTGTGGAACCCGTACCCCAGAGAGAGTCAGTATGTGTGGAACCCGTACCCCAGTGAGAGTCAGTGTGTGTGGAACCCGTACCCCAGTGAGAGTCAGTGTGTGTGGAACCCGTACCCCAGTGAGAGTCAGTGTGTGTGGAACCCGTACCCCAGTGAGAGTCAGTGTGTGTGGAACCCGTACCCCAGAGAGAGTCAGTGTGTGTGGAACCCGTACCCCAGAGAGAGTCAGTATGTGTGGAACCCGTACCCCAGTGAGAGTCAGTGTGTGTGGAACCCGTACCCCAGTGAGAGTCAGTGTGTGTGGAACCCGTACCCCAGTGAGAGTCAGTGTGTGTAGAACCCGTACCCTAGTGAGAGACAGTGTGTGTGGAACCCATACCCCAGTGAGAGTCAGTGTGTGTGGAACCCATACCCCAATGACAGTCAGTGTGTGTGGAACCCATACCCCAGTGAGAGTCAGTGCGTGTGGAACCCATACCCCAGTGAGTGTCAGTGGAAGGAGTTTTCTGCTCCCGTCAGTGGTGGGACTCATGACGGGCGGGGGCTCAAAATTTGGAGACTTGGCAAAAGTCAGTTTCCTGAAATTAGTTTAGAATTTTGTTCTGACTTTCTTAGTGGGTCCATGTCAGGAACTATATTTGCAGTGCCTTTGCAACTCATGAATGCTCATTAATAATGCAATGCGCCGGAATCACGTTCTCCCTCTAAATTTGAAAGCCCCGCCAGCGGGTAATTAGAATGGCCTGTTTCGCGACCATATTTAAGTGGCGTGCACCTGGCATCCTTCACTTCACTAGCAACCTGGAGGTACATCGGCACTCCTTTAGGGTGCTTTCAGGTGGGTCTATGAAACTGCACCAGAGCTGCTGGGCAGGAGGCAAAATCGGGCTCCGAGTGAGGAGGGAGAAGGCAGAGGCGTGATTGCAGGGGAGTGAGTGGAACACAGGAGGCAAGGCGGGAAGGTACAGGCATGACGGGGGGAAAAGTGAATGAAGCACGGGAGGCAAGGGGAGGACACGGGCACATGACTGGGGGTGGGATGGGATGGGATGGTGGGGGTGAGGGTGGGGTGGCATTGTCTACTTCGTTGTCTCACGCTACTACCCAAGGTACAGAGGGTAGTTGTGTGAGATAGTCCTGGGGCTGAGGCCACACTGACGAGGTCAGATTCAGAAGGACCGTCCTGAGGCTGAGCGGGCCACACTAGAGGGCTCTGCATGACACACATGTCGAGGTCCTGGTGCTGGGAGGGGAAAGGACTACCTGGGCAGGGCACAGCATGCTGTGCAGAGCATGGTCAGTGCGCTGCAGAGGTTGGTCCTGGGGGTTTGAGGAGCCAGACGGCACAGTCACGGTCAGGCGTGGCATCAGCACCCAGTAAAGTGAGGGCTGGGAAGTCATGGATGGGTATTGGGAGGTCTCTTGGGGTGTGGCTGGGAGGCAGGATTCCCTGAAAGTCACGATGCATGTGGCCTCAAGAAGAGGAGGGGTCAGGCCGACAGAGGGCATGGGGACATCTACATTAAATCGTGCTGGTGCAGATACGATGGGCTGAATGGCCTACTCCTGTGCCGTTAAGTTCCGTGATTCTGTTACCACTGCCTACTCTTGCTCACCTACAAAGTGTGAGTAACCAGATGAAAACACATCTGCTAAACTGATCCCACTGAAATGTAAGTATCTGAGCTAGTGCATGGTAAACCTGAGTCCTGTGGCAGTGCACTCTCAGAGGGAATCAGCTCCTCAGGGGACTGGCATCTGTAAGACCCATGTAGTCCCTGGTAAAGAACAAAGACATGAATTTGTCCTGTTGCAAGTTATCATTATGAAGATGATCATATATCAACTGCTGTTGAAATTAAATCAGACTGTGTTATATGATGTGTGGTCACTGATATTTGATTATGTCAGCAGGTAGCTGGGAGTTCCCCTTCTCCCCATCGCCAATAGCCAGGAATGTCAAAACACCAATGATCTCCAGCACCTTCTCCTCTGCCTTCTGTCCTGTGAGATCTGTGGAGGACCAACTCCCGTTCCCTCCCACTCTCACACGTGTTCTTTGTTCTATTTTCCTGCAACGAGGGTAATCGACCTATGAGTGAATATAATGGCATGTGTTCAACCAATGGATGGGATGCATTCGAAGAGGGTGTCTATCAGGGAGAGGCAGCAAATGGCACGAGGATGAGGGTGAGTGGCAGTGGTGAATGGATAGACAGAGATGTGAGGAAGCGCATGGACAGAGAAGGGTGAGTGTGCTCACAAGGTAAGTAGTGGATGTGAGGAATGAAGTGATGGATTTGGCTTGACAAAGCAGATGGGGAATGTGCATAACAGGATGCAAGTGAATGTGCAACTGTACGCACCTTCCCTGACCTGGTAAGGTCATTAAAGCACTTCCTGCACTGAATCCAGGAATGTGACACAATGCTCCTCCAACTGACCTCCTGAGCCACCTCCAGCCCTGCCACCCTGGCTTTATCATCAGGTTCTTTCCTCCCACCTGCTGGGCAAGAGTATCTTTCTCCTGCGCCTCACTGACTCGAGCAACACATCAAGGGAGGTATCACTGAAAAGGGGCTTCCCGAATCCATTATCATACCTTACCTTCTCTTGTTTTCAATTCCAACTTCCATTTTTGGATTGACTCTTATCAGCACTCTGGTTGCATTATGCGAGTCCTCAACATGTTCACTGCTGCTGATTGGATGGCCAACCCAGAAGTAAAATGATAATGAGCCGACTGCGTTAAAAAGCCACTGACAAGGTGCTGAAATTAACTACTAGATTTCCCATGTGATGTCAGACACCACTATTCTATAGCAGGTAATTCAATCCTGCAAGCAGGGAAAGTGAAAACATAAAACAAAAACAGAATTACCTGGAAAAACTCAGCAGGTCTGGCAGCATCGGCGGAGAAGAAAAGAGTTGACGTTTCGAGTCCTCATGACCCTTCAGCAGAACTGAGTAAAGTTAGGAGAGGGGTGAAATATAAGCTGGTTTAAGGTGGGGGGGGTGGGGGGAGAGAAGTTGAGGGGTGGGGGGAGAGAAGTTGAGGGGGGGGGAGGTGGTGGTAGTAGGGACAAGCAAGCAGTGATAGGAGCAGATAATCAAAAGATGTCACAGACAAAGGAACAAAGACGTGTTAAAGGTGGTGATATTATCTAAGAGAATGTGCTAATTAAGAATGGATGGCAGGACACTCAAGGTACAGCTCTAGTGAGGGTGGGGCGGAAAGACTGACAGGGCATTACAAGTATAGATTTAAAAATAATGGAAATAGGTGGGAAAAGAAAAATCTATATAAATTATTGGAAAAAACAAAAGAGAGGGGGAAGAAACGGAAAGGGGGTGGGGATGGGAGAGGGAGTGCAAGATCTAAAGTTGTTGAATTCAATATTCAGTCTGGAAGGCTGTAAAGTGCCTAGTCGGAAGATGAGGTGCTGTTCCCCCAGTTTGCGTTGGGCTTCACTGGAACAATGCAGTAAGCCAAGGACAGACATGTGGGCAAGAGAGCAGGGTGGAGTGTTAAAGTGGCAAGCGACAGGGAGGTTTGGGTCTTTCTTGCGGACAGACCGCAGGTGTTCTGCAAAGCGGTCGCCCAGTTTGCGTTTGGTCTCTCCAATGTAGAGGAGACCGCATTGGGAGCAATGAATGCAGTAGACTAAGTTAGGGGAAATGCAAGTGAAATGCTGCTTCACTTGAAAGGAATGTTTGGGCCCTTGGACGGTGAGGAGAAAGGAAGTGAAGGGGCAGGTGTTGCATCTTCTGCGTGGGCATGGGGAGGTGCCATAGGTGGGGGTTGAGGAGTAGGGGGTGATGGAGGAGTGGACCAGGGTGTCCTGGAGAGAATGATCCCTACGGAATGCCGCCAGCGGGGGTGAAGGGAAGATGTGTTTGGTGGTGGCATCATGCTGGAGTTGGCGGAAATGGCGGAGGATGATCCTTTAAATGTGGAGGCTGGTGGGGTGATAAGTGAGGACAAGGGGGACCCTATCATGTTTCTGGGAGGGAGGAGAAGGTGTGAGGGTGGATGCACGGGAGATGGGCCGGACACGGTTGAAGGCCCTGTCAATGACCGTGGGTGGAAAACCTCAGTTAAGGAAGAAGGAGGACATGTCAGAGGAACTGTTTTTGAAGGTAGCATCATCAGAACAGATGCGACGGAGGCGAAGGAACTGAGAGAATGGGATGGAGTCCTTACTGGAAGCGGGGTGTGAGGAGCTGTAGTCGAGGTAGCTGTGGGAGTCGGTAGGCTTGTAATGGATATTGGTGGACAGTCTATCACCAGAAATTGAGACAGAGAGGTCAAGGAAGGGAAGGGAAGTGTCAGAGATGGACCATGTGAAAATGATGGAGGGGTGGAGATTGGAAGCAAAATTAATAAATTTTTCCAGGTCCCGACGAGAGCATGAAGCAGCGCCGAAGTAATCATCGATGTACCGGAGAAAGAGTTGTGGGAGGAGGCCAGAGTAGGACTGGAACAAGGAATGTTCCACATACCCCATAAAGAGACAGGCATAACTGGGGCCCATGCGGGTACCCATAGCCACACCTTTTATTTGGAGGAAGTGAGAGGAGTTAAAGGAGAAATTGTTCAGTGTGAGAACAAGTTCGGCCAGATGGAGGAGAGTAGTGGTGGATGGGGATTGTTCGGGCCTCTGTTCAAGGAAGAAGCTAAGGGCCCTCAGACCATCCCGGTGGGGGATGGAGGTGTAGAGGGATTGGACGTCCATGGTGAAGAGGAAGCGGTTGGGGCCAGGGAACTGGAAATTGTTGATGTGACGTAAGGTGAAGTGAAAACATACTCCAACAGGAAGCCGAGTAATCAAGTCTGGGAATTCAACAGTGGTATATTGTAGGAGGGAGAGGATATCAAGGGTGGGCTCAAGGCTCAAGGCTCAAGGGAGGAGAGACTGAAGAGGGGACTGACGGAGGGGAGGCCAAGGGAGGAGAAGCCAAGGGAGTAGAGGCTGAGGAAGGGAGTGCAGGAGGGGAGACCAGGGGAGTCTCCAAGAGAGGGGAGGCTCGGAAAGGGATCTAGGGAGGGGAGGCTGAGGCAAGAATTGAGGGAGGGGTGATTGAAGGAGTGGAGATTGAGAGGATATTGAGGGAAGAGAAACTGAGGGAGGCAAGACGGAGAAGAGACTGAGGGAAGAGAAACTGAGGGAGGGGAAAGGCCGGTGGGTGGCGGGGGTGATGGACCGAGAGAGGAGACAATCACAGTCTCCCACTGTATGGACATTCTGTACATCACTTGTGCATCTGAGTGAATTGGTGGTTATCAGCGTAATGACCCTGCAGGATGACTGTTCACCTTGCCCTCTCCAGATAACAATGATTAAAATTAAACCATTTATTGGGTGTCAGTTTCAAATGTCCGAGCTTATGAATTATTCAAGAGTTTAACATTCATTAGAGTCATGATTTGCGCATATTAATGAGACTGGGAATGAACTCAGGGCGACTGCAATATTCAGAGTCAAGCAACATTAAGATTAAAGAGTCTTAATTCAACTATTAATCCATTTCCTGTGATATCCTTCACGGACAGAGAAGATAAATGAGGTGTTCAGCTGAAGTGGGTGATATGACAGAGGAGTTCTATTGCTATTCAGTCTCCATTTTAGAGTCATGTATTCCTTTTTAATAATATTTTGATGTTACTTATTAATATTTGTAGATTAACAACAAAAATGATATAAGTTTGGGAAGAGGAGCTGGTAGGTTGGAGAGATGCAACACTAAGGCACTACAGTGCCACCACTGGCGGGCAGGAGGTAATTGCCATATGACATGTTTACAGAGGACAGGATTTTCGGGTTGGCGAGCGGGGGGGCAGGGCCCGCTTGCCGATATGTAAAATGATGCGCGATGACATTGGGCGTGCGTCCCAACATCATTCCAATATTTCGTTTGGCAGGCGTGCGTCAGAGTCAGCTATGCGCCTGCCGAAATGTCAACGGCCAATAAAGGCCATTAAGGAGTCAATTAAAGCAGCTTAGAATGCTGCCCGTCCAACCTTAAGGTTGGCGAGGGGGCGAAGAGCCCAGGCGGCCTTCGCATTTTTCATGGAACCTCATCCACGGGCGGGATGAGGTTTCATGAAGTGTTTAAAAATTGAATAAAATTTTTTTTAAAAATTCATTGACATGTCCCAGCCCATGTGATGCTGTCACATGAGGGGACATGTTTTAAAATTTTTAAATGTCTTTATTTAAGCATTTTAAACTTAAACTAATCTCCCTGAGGCACAGAGGCATGTGTGAAAGAGCACAGGCCTCGACTCAGGGATTCACCCCCCCCACTGCCCGCAATGGGAGCGCTCAGCTTGTCCCGCTTAATTGGCCCACCCATGTAAAATGGCGGTGCGGACCTGATCGGGGGTGCCAATCAGGTTCGCGCCCGCCCTCGCACAACTCCCCCAACGGGGAGGACAATTCCCTCCCCACAGACTATCTCCATTATTAAGAGAAAAAGAACGTTATAATGCAAAAGCTTCCCTTAAAGTCTGACAAGAGCTTTATAAATAGAGGCATGCAGTGCAAAAGCAAGAGAATTATACAAATTTAAATCTTTGTAACTCACTGGTTAGGCGTCAGCTGGAGTTTGTGGCCAATTCTGGGCAGCACACTTTAGGAAGGATGTCCAGGGTTTGGAGAGGCCACAAGTGAGAAGTACTGTGGTACCAGGGATGAGAAACTTCGGACATGTGGAGGGACTGGGGAAACTGAGGTTGTTCTCCTTAGAGCAAGACAGTTAAGGAGAGATATAATAGTGTTTAAAATCATGAAGGATTTTGGTAGACGAAATAAGCAGAAAGTATTTCCAGTGGCAAGAGGTGGGTAACCAGAGGGCACAAAGTTAAAGTGATTGGCAAAAGAACCAGAGGGGAGATGAATATTTGTTAAGCAGCGAGTTGTTATGACATGGTATGGGGGATTGTGGTAAAAGATTCAACAGTAGCTTTCAAAAGAGAATTGGATAAGTTCTTGAAGGGGAAAGAAACATTTGCAGGGCACTGGGGAAAGAGAAGGTGGAGGGAAACTAATTGGATAGCTTTACCAAAAAGCTGGCACAGGCATGATGGTTTAAATGTCTTCCTTCTGTGCTTATCATTCTATAATGCAGTGTTTCTATGAATTGCATGCAAATATATATAATATATTGGTAACATAAAATATAAAAATATTAATACATTATAAATGTGTGTGAGAGAGACATTAATGATGAACTCACATACATTACTGCCTTACGATATCCCAACCCTGTTAGATGAAGCATTCGTTCAGTTTTCAGACATCAAAAGAGGCAGTTATAATGTATATTTAGTTTAATGTCCTTGTACAAACAATTATATAAAACTGTTTTAAACCACTCCAAAGTGCAACTGAGACGATAGAGTGTTCTGAATGACATCTGTTGTTAGACTGTTGTCCATCTCTTGGTCCTGTGCCTGCTAACAGATGGTTAACTGTTAAATGAGTCTCTAGAAACACAGAAACAAACATCACCACCAATGACAAGCTGTAAAAGCCGATGCACAATTCACAGCATGTAACAGCAAATAGCAACTACTAACAGGAGAATCCTACACAGAGACAGAAATACTGCTTCATTAGGCAAGGTTGTTAAAAACTTAACACTTTTTGTCTCTTTAAGGTGATTTGAAATAATATTTAGCAAAGTCACTTGAAGTAAACAATGGCCTTAAGAAGCTGTGTTTAATATTTCAAAGGCAGGACATTCATTTTCTTGGCATTTTGTAATTATCTGATAGCTTTAATAAAAGCAAAACCTCAATCAGCACAACATCACTAACATCCCTCCCCCTCTCAGCACCAGCATTTCATTTCTTTATTTTACTTCATTCTTCCCTTCGCTTTCCTATTTTTTTTCCCCAGCATTTTATTCTGATTTGTTTTATTGACTCATTAACTCCCTGCCCTTTGCTTCTCTGCACTGATTTATCCTAAAACTGGGGCGAATGCAGTTGGAAATATTTATGAATTGTGCGAGAGCCTGGAAGTTGCACTGGAAGCAGATTAGTGATCAGTAGGAATGAGCTTCTCTGTGACTAACTCCGCCAGGCACAGCAGTTAATGCAAGACTGTGATTCCTGTCAGAAATACTAAACACCAACTAGAAAGAAATGGTCCACCGAAGATGAACAGACACAGTTCTGTTCCCACGCGGAATAGTTTGATATAGATCTTACTCTCAGAGTCCTCCTTCCAATTATTGCAGCTTTACAATATTTCGCAACAATTTTTAATATTTCCTTTATTGAAGATTGTTATTAAAAAGTCCCCGTAACCTTGTTTGTTCAGTTCACTGAGCCATTCCTGGGTTTGTTTGTGTTGCTTTGTGATGTTATGAGATCCCAGTCGCGCCGAGGCTCATTCCACTTGTGTGGCTCATGCGAGGTAACGTTTGCATGGATTTGCTGTAATCATGAGTTACAAGTCGCCCGTTCTCCCCGGTGCCTCCCTGTGCCGATGCCCTCTCCGTGGCCCTCATCGCTTCACTTATCGAAAGCTGCTGAGAGAGGGAAGCAAATACCAGATAAGATAATGGAATCCATAGCCAGGAGTTGAAGGTTACTGGTAGGATATGAACCCACTGACACGCAGGTAACAGAACCGACTTAACCACAATATCTTCGCTGACATCTCAAGGTCTAGAGTGTTTGGACTCCAGAGTTCCTGCAGCAGGACACTCCAGGATCTTGGGACTTGGAATAAAACCTGGGGCAGAATTTTCACCTGGACGGGTGGGCGCGTGCCCGACCCGCTCGAGCATGAAATGACGTGCGATGACACCGGACGAGCGTCCCGACACCAACACGCAGCCGCGCGATATATTGGTCGGTGGGCGGGCGCGGGGATCAGTAGTGCACCCGCCGACAATTAAAAGGCCTATTAAAGTACCGACTAACTTAAATTGTTCGCTGCCCATCTAACCGTAGGGTCGGCGGGCAGGCGAAAAGGCCAAACGGCCCTTTGCATTTTTTTTTTTTGGAAACCTCGTCCACGGGCGGGATGAGGTTCCCTACATCAAATAAAAATAAAATAAAATTTAAAAAATTTCATTTATAATATGTTTCCTATTCACGTGGCAGAGTCACACGTTTTATAACGTTCTTTAAATCTTTTATTTCTAATTTTTACAACTGTTCGTCTTCCTGAGGCAGCTCTGTGCCTCAGGGAGATTTTCAAGCGTTCGCTCGTGCACATGTGCGAAGTTCCCCGCTTGGCCCGCTCGCTTCTTTGGCCCACTAGCGTGACATCACGGCCCAGCCCCGATTGCTTCCTGACCGCCCCTGTCAAGCTGCCCCAAGAATGGAAAATAAACCAGCAGGAAGGCAGCATTAATATCAGGGTGGGGAATGGGTGATGTCATGGTGGGCAGAAGATAATTGGGCTCCTGGGGATGGGTGGTTGAGCCATGGGGATGGGTGGTTGAGCCATGGGGATGGGTGGTTGAGCTATGGGGATGGGTGGTTGGACTCCTGGGGATGAGGAGCTTGTTTTTTTATCCGAATATGGCGTTGGGATCCTGGGGATGGGGAATGGGGTTCCAATTTATGTGCTGCCGAATTCCTGGGAATGGGTCATTAGGTTTGGGGATGGGGAAGCGGGTTCCGGTGAAGGTGGAGTTGGGGTGCCTGGGGATGTGCAGTGACTCTCAATTCAGAGAGGACATGAGAAACAACTGGAAAGAATTGGCCGAATGCTTGCTCAGCGAAATCCAAGCCACAGGTAGTGAACGTGAGGCCTTTGTGAGTTTTCGCCACAGTATCTGGGATGCCTTTGAGTGAGAGACAGGGCTCCAATTCGCCCATGCATCAGACAGATTAAAATCAGATTTAATGAAATCTCAGGGAAATATAATTAGAGGTAATTGGAATGAGTACCCGGGGAGAAGATTAGGCTCTATCTGTGACAGAAGGAGACAGCTGTCTGGTAAACGAGGATCAATTATAAATGAAAGGTGGAGAATCAGAACCACAGGAGCTCTGGGGGCTGCTGAGTGTTGCACTCCGGGTGACATGATTGAGCTTTCCTAATTGTTATTGAGCTCCAGGAGGAAATGGAGCAGGTTTTTCTGCAATTTGTTTTTTGCATAAGCTTTTGTAAAGAGTATATTTAAACTCAAAGTGAATTGAGTGTTTTTCTGAGGGAGGGATCACCTGTGCACCTCAGCTGTGTGTCTGGGTCTATTATCCATCTCTTACACCCAGCGTCATTTTAAAAAATTCATTCATGGGATGTTGGCTTTGCTGGCTAGGCCAGCATTTATCGCCTATCCCTAGTTGCCCTTGAGAAAGTGGTGGTGAGCTGCCTTCTTGGATCGCTGCAGTCCGTGTGCTGCAGGTACACCCACAGTGCTGTTAGGAAGGGAATTCCAGGATTTTGACTCAGTGATAGTGAAGGAACGATGATGTATTTCCAAGTCAGGATAGTGAGTTCTTTGGAGGGGAACTTCCAGGTGATGGTATTCCCGTCTATCTGCTGCCCTTGTCCTTCTAGATGGTAGTGGTCATGGGTTTGGAAGGTGCTGTCAAAGGAGCCTTGGTGAATTCCTGCAGTGCATCTTGTAGATAGTATGCACGGCTGTTACAGTGCATCGGTGGTGGAGGGAGTGAATGTTTGTGGATGGGGTGCCAATCAAGCAGGCTGCTTTATCCTGAACTAGAACAGCTTGGCTAGGGGTGCGGCAAGTTTGAGAACACAAGTCTTCAGCACTATTGGCGGAATATTGTCAGGGCCCATAGCCTTTGCATTATTCTACCGATACTGTCATGGACAGATGCATCTGCGGCAGGCAGGTTGGTGAGGATGAGATCAAGTATGATTTTTCCCTCTTGTTGGTTCCCTCACCACTGGCCACAGACCCAGTCTAGCAGCGATGTCATTTAGGACTAGGCCAGCTCGGTCTGTACTGGTGTTGCCGAGCCACTCTTGGTGAAGTCGCCCACCCAGAGTACATTCTGTGCCCTTGCCACCCTCAGTGCCCTTGCCACCCTCAGTGCTTCCTCCAAGAGGTGATCAACATGGAGGAGCACTGATTCATCAGCTGCGGCAGGGCGCGGTGGGCAGGCTACATGGTAATCAGCAGGAGGGTTCCTTGCCCATGTTTGACCCGATGCCATGAGACTTCATAGGGTTCAGAGTTGATGTTGAGGACTCCCAGGGCAACTCCCTCCCGACTTTATACAACTGTGCTGCCACCTCTAGTGGGTCTGTCCTGCCAGTGGCACAGGACGTACCCAGCGATGGTGATGGTGGTGTCTGAGACATTATCTGTAAGGTATGATTCCGTGAGGATGACTATGTCAGGCTGTTGCTTGACTAGCCTGTGAGACAGCTCTCCCAATTTTTGCACTAGCCCCCAGATGTTAGTAAGTGGGACTTTGCTGGGTCGACAGGGCTGAGTTTGCCATGGCTGTTTCTGGTGTCTAAGTCAATGCCAGAAGATCTGCCGGTTTCATTCCTTTTAGACCTTTTAGCGGTTTGTTACAACTGAGTGACTTGCTAGTCCATTTCAGAGGGCAGTTAAGAGTCAACCACTTTGCTGTGGGTCTGGAGTCACATGTAGGCCAGACCGGGTAAGGACGGCAGATTTCCTTCCCTGAAAGGCATTGGTTTGGGTTTTAACAACTATCAATAATAGTTCCATGATCACCATTACTGAGTCGAGCTTTCATTCAGATTTTTTTTGATTCATTAATTGAATTTAAATTCCATCAGTTGCTATGGTGGGATTTGAACCTGTGACCCTAGAGCATTAGCCTGGGCTAATTTCTAGTCCATTGACAGTACCAATATGTCACTATCTCCTCATCTCCTTAAACCTCTTCTGTCCAAAAATCTGCCCATCCCATATCCCTCGCTCAAACTTCCCAACCGACTCTTGTCTCTTCCCCATTCCTGCATCCCATCTCTGTGCCCAGATTCCCCTTTCCCACCCTCCTATTTAAAACACCCTCCATCCCACCAGCATCCCACCATTCCTCCCTCCGACCACGAGGTCCAACCCCGCTCTCCCAAACCCCCTCTGTCCCACCCTCCTGTCCCCACATCTGTCCTGCACCCTCCTTCCAACCCGTTCCAAACCCCATCCCAAACACCTCTCCACCCCACCCGGCCCATCCCTCCATCAGTCCCGGCACCCCCATCTCAAAGCCCCCCCCCCCCCACCTCACCACCCACTCCCTGTCGCACCCTTAGATCTCTTCACCATGTCCCACACCCATTTCACACCCCCCACTTCAACATGGGAACAACATTAGCTAAATTAAGCATCAAGAACTTGGGTTCCTTCAGCTTATTTGTTTTCCATCCCAAACGCTTCGCAACTTTGATAGATTTGCACTCGCCCCCGAATTGGGTCAGGAGGTCGTGTAAACAGCTCTTGAATGATTTGTCACCTTCATTCGTGTCGCTTCAGTCCTTGACTTGTAACAAAACTCCACCAGCGCCACGAGCATCGCCAGTCCGAGGCCACCGATCAGGATGTAGAAAACCCCTGCTACATTACTCAGACTCAATGCACTCGTCTTGTCCTGAATGAGGTGAAGGAAAAGGTAAATTCACTCAGAGTAAATTCAAAACAAAACAAACTTAGAAGAATAACCTGAGTGATGGGCTGAACTTGGCTTTGAATCATGATGTGAACGAGGTGACAGTGGGTTGGCTGTCGGGTAAGAGCGGGGGAAAGAATTGGAAATAAAGCTGGGGAGAGATGTCAAATGGGATGACCTATTTTACTTGAATGCAGAAAGCCAAGATCGAGCCCACACTGCCCCGTTCGCAAATTCCATACATTTAATCTCAATCACTAACTTGCTTTCTGAATCCAAAGGTCACACTGCCTTTACTCTTGTCACATTCTGATATTTCGGGGGATTTAAAAGTGACATAAATGTTCCCATGGAACGTCGTTTTGGATTGAGTGTGGGGACTGTAAAGGGGCTGAGTGTGGGGTCTTTAGGGGACTGAGTGTGGAGGACTGCTGGGGAGTGGGTGTGGGGACTGCAGGGGATTGATTGTGGTGATTCAGTGTGAGGGACTGTCTGTGGGAGACTATAGGGGAGACTGTGTGCAGGGACTGTGTGTGGGGACTGTGTCTGGGAGACTGTGTGCAGGAGACTGTGTGGGGGAGACTGTGTGCAGGAGACTGTGTGTAGGGACTGTGCAGGAGACTGTGTGTAGGGACTGTGCGGGAGACTGTGTGTGGGGACTATGTCTGGGAGACTGTGTGGGAGACTGTAGGGGAGACTGTGTAGGGGAGACTGTGTAGGGGAGACTGTGTAGGGGAGGCTGTGTAGGGCAGACTGTGTGCGGGGATTGTGTGCGGGAGACTGTGTAGGGGAAACTGTGTGTGGGAGGCTGTATAGGGAGACTGTGTGCGGGAACTGGGTGCGGGGACTAAGGTGCAGGATTGAGTGCGGGGAATGTGTAGGAGACTGCTCAGTTTGTAAAATATGATTCATTCTAAAGAATAAAGCACCAGTGAACGCAAACAGACCATGCTTCACTTATTGATGAGGCCCCCTGAAACTGCAATGAGCACTGCCTGGCACCCACTCGAGGGGTAAAACATATCAGACAAACAGCTCAGTCTCTCAGACGCTCACGTACTTTGTGTCCCCAAACCGTTGGTTTTGTTCAAAATATAACTGTTTGTTTCCTTTAATTATTAACACCAATTAATGACTGAGCTATTGATCTGATACCTGACCACCTGTAGATGGGACATCCTGGTGCAGAGGTCCAAGTGAGCTCGAAAGATCAGCCTGAATTGGCCACCAAACCACTGGACACACATGAAACCCCAGCCAGGGCCACTCTGGGACACCGCACCTCCCACTAAGTTATTTTAAATTCAAAAGATCACTTATCCCTGGCAACGTGTCGACTCCTCAATGTGTCTGTGGGGACGGAGGATTATCAGTGTCTGGGACCCCTGGGGTTTGTGAAAGCACAAGGGCAGATGAAGGGTTAAGAAACATCCGCCCGTCGCTCGTCACTGCTAATGGTCCACGTTAGTGGGTAGATGCTAATTTCCCAAACACCCTACCCTGTTATCACAGTCTAAACTGGCTGCAATCTTCAAAAATGCCCAGGTATGCACACGATATGCAACTGGCTGCAAAGATGTTAGATTGCAGGGGGTCCTAACAGGAAGGATGTATGAGATACATCTGGGTGCGGATATTCCTTCCCAGAGATTGTGCAAGGAATGGGTGCATAGTGAGTGTTGAACAGTTACACTGAAGCTGGCTAATGTACACAAACAGCTTTTGAGTAATAGATCGAAACAGGCCTGGGGGACCAAAGTGAGAGAATGAGAAGCCAGTGGAGACACAGCAGCTTCACTGTGACCGGCAGAAATCGGGTAATGTGTGATTCTGGAGATAATAAAACCCATTACAGGGAACTCAAACAGTGACAGTGCCACAGTAAATAGGAAACTATGTTACCCTAACTATCAGGAAAGGTTGAACAGGCTAGGGCTCTTTTCTCTAGAACAGTGAAGACTGAGGGCTGACTTGGTAGAGGTCTTTAAGATTATGAAAGGGTAGGCGTAGAGAAGATGTGAGGAGACTGGAGGTGAGATTGGAGGAGACCAAAGCTAGGGACCAAGAATATAAGGCCCAAAAGGGAATTCAGGAGAAGCCTTTTTATCCAGAGAGTGGTGAGAATGTGGAATAGCCCGGAAGCACTTAGGGGGAAAGCTAGATACGAACATGAGGGGAAAAAAAGGAATAGAAAGATGCATTACAAAAATAGAAAATGTTGCAATCACTCAGCAGGTTGGGCAGCATTGTGGAGAAAAACAGGTTTAACATTTCAGGCCAATGATGCTTCATCAGAGTTCTGATAAGAGTCATTGATCTGAAACGTTAACTCTGTTTCTCTCCCTACAGCTGCTGCCTGGCCTGCTGAGGGTTTCCAACATGTCCTGCTTTCTTTTTCAGATCTCCAGCATTTGCAGCATTTATAGCATTCGTGGAAGGATATGTTGATGGGGTTCGACGAAGGAAGTTGGACGAGGCTCTTGTGGAGCAGAAGGAAGGGCTCAGACCCGTTGGGCTGAATGGCCTGTTTCTGCACTGTAGATTCAGTATAATTCTACGTTGAACCCTACAGAGGGATGGTGATCATTCTCTACCAATGTTGCGGTGCCAGGTCTGTGAGTTTTCCCTTTCAGCCTTTCCGAGACATTCTCCCAGTTGGCTCCTTCACTGACCGATTCAGAGCCATGTGAGTGCGTGTTCTGTGCTTTATTAGCGGGTTCCCCTCCAGTTAGCATGCGTTAAGTGCGCTACGGTGCGGCGACTAACCTTACTGCTGGAGTCCTTGCTTCCACATTCACCTTTATCGTACCACCATTTGTTTTTCAGCTTGTCTAAGATGCCTTGCTCACTGAGTTTCAATACTGCAAGGTTTACTCGATTTCTTCACGTGAAACATAACATAAATAACATTATCAATGTTATTTTATGTTATCCATTACAAAATACATTACTGATTCACAATTCCAAGTGATAGGTACTCAGTGCTCCATCTGGCTGGGTGGCTGAGTTCCTCCCACCTGACCCACTTTGCCCAGCGAGATGTGCAAAACTCTATCACTATGCGTAACCAGCAGCCTGCAGCCAGCACTTGGTGAAGCTTGGGAGCTAAAAGCAGATACATGTCCTCGGCTGGGACACAGCAGGCCACATGAACACAATAGACATTGAGAAACAACACCAGGGACTCTCAGGGTCCGGGGCGGGGGTGGGGGGGGTAAAGGCACTTACGCTCCACTTAAGCTCCACTTACACTCCACTTGGCTTATAAGAATTCGAAGCTGCCAATTAGCTCTTTCACACGATGCAGGTTGAGACAGAATGAAGGGTTCGGAGCCCCGGAAACAAACTAAGAGCAGCCCTGTGATTGGGACATCGATTAGTGCAGCGCCTGATGATTAAGTGTCCCCGCCACATCTGCTTGGATCAAGTCCTCTCCGGCGCTTTCACTGTTGAGTGCAGGTGGGTTGAGGCTGCCTCACGAGTCTGTCGCAAATTGGTTTTCAAACTGCAGCCCTGGCTCAACAAACAATTCTGACAGTGCGTCCCCGAGTTTATCTTCGGGTGGTTTTGAGTGATGAGGTTATCAATTAGAAATTCACAGACTGTCTCCAGAAAGGAGGATCAGGGTATGCTAAGTCCTGAGCTGCCGCGATTAAATCTCATATGCCGGACTCACCGCCAATTCCGGACAGAAATTTTGGAACATCGCACAGCTTGGAGGATTTCCCAAAGAGTGGGGATTGGTACCTGGCCGGGTGGCCGGGGGGTGGGCAGGGACTGGGGGGAGGAGGTGGGGGCCTCTTCAGAACCTGGTCAGCTCCCAGTCATTTCCCATTCAGCTCCCAGTCATTTCCCACTCAGCTCCCTGTCATTTTCTGGTCAATCTTCAGTGAGATCGCGGTCAGTTTCCATTCAGTTCCCAGTCAAGTTCCTGTCAGTTCCCATTCGGCTCATGTTCAGTTCCTGGCCAGGTTCCGGTCAGCTCCTGGTCAGGTTCTGGTCAGTCCCGGTTGTGGTTCTGGTCAGTCCCGGTTAGGTTCTGGTCAGTTCCCGATCAGCTAATGGTCAGTTCCCAGTCAGGTTCCGGTCAGTACCCGATCAGGTTCCGGTCACTTCCTGGTCAGGTTCCAGTCAGGTTCTGGTCAGGTTTCGGTCAGTTCCTGGTCAGGTTCTGGTCATTTCCAGCTCAGGTTCAGTTCAGTTTGTGGTCAGGTTCTGGTCAGTTCATGGTCAGGTTCCAGTCAGTTCCTGGTCATGTTCTGATCAGATCCGGGTCCGGTTCAGGTCAGTTCCCGGCCAGATTCAGGTTCATTCCTGGTCAGGTTCCGGTCAAGTCCTGGTCAGGGTTCGGTCATTTCATGGCCTGGTTCCGGTCAGTTTCCGGTCGGGTTCCAGTCAGTTCGTGATCAGGTTCCGGTCAGTTAGTGATCAATTTCCAGTCAGGTTCTGGCCAGGTCCTCGTCAGGTTTTGGTCATTTCCTGGTCAGGTTCCGGTCATTACCTGCTCAGGTTCTGGTCAGTTGCCGATCTGTTTCAGGTCAGGTCCTGGTCAGGTTCCGGTCGGTTTCTGGTTCGGTTCAGGTCAGTTCCCGGTCAGGTTCGGGTTCGTTTCTGGTCAGGTTCCGGTCAAGTTCTGGTCAGGTTCCGGTCATTTCTTGTTCCGGTTCCAGTCAGTTCCCGGTCGGGTTCCGGTCAGTTCGTCATTAGGTTCTGGTCAGTTCCTGGTCAGGCTCAGGTCAGTTCCTGGTCAGATTCTGGTCAGTTCCCGTTCAGATTCTGGTCCGTTCCTGGTCAGTTCGTGGTCTGGTTCCAGTCAGTTCCTAGTCAGGTTCCGGTCAGGTTCTGGTCATTTCCTGGCCAGGTTCCGGTCAGTTCCTGGTCTGGTTCAGGTCAGTTCCTGGTCAGATTCCAGTCATTTCCTGGTCCGGTCCGGTCAGTTCCTGGTCAGATTCCGGCCGGTTCCTGGTCAGGTTCAGGTGATGTCCCGGTCAGTTCCTGGTCAGGATCCAGCCAGTTCCTGGTCAGGTTCCAGTCAGTTCGTGATCAGGTTCTGGTCAGTTCGTGACCAGGTTCAGGTCAGTTCCTGGTCAGATTCCAGTCATTTCTTGGTCCGGTTCGGTCAGTTCCTGGTCAGATTCCGGCCGGTTCCTGGTCAGGTTCAGGTGATGTCCCGGTCAGTTCCCTGTCAGGTTTAGGTCAGTTCTCGGTCAGGTTCCCGTCATTTCTTGGTCAGGTTCTGGTCAGTTCGTGACCAGGTTCTGGTCATTTCCTGGTCAGGTTATGGTCAGTTCCCGGTTAGGTTCATGTTAGTTCCTGGTCATGTTCAGGTCAGTTCGTGATCATATTCCGGTTATTTCCTGGTCCGGTTCCGGTCAGTTCGTGATCAGATTCTGTCACTTCCTGTTCCGGGCAGTTCCTGGTCCAGTTCAGGTCAGTTCCTGGTCAGATTCCAGTCGGATCCTGGTCCGGTTCAGGTCAGTTCTGGTCAGATTCTGCTCGGTTTCTGTTCAGGTTCAGATCAGTTGCTAGTTAGGTTCTGGTCAGTTCCTGGTCAGGTTTCAGACAGGTTATGGTCAGGTTCTGGTCAGTTCGTGATCAGGTTCTGGTCAGTTCCTTGTCAGGTTCTTGTCGTTTCCTGGTCAGGTTCTGGTCAGTTCCTGGTCAGGTTTCAGACAGGTTATGGTCAGGTTCTGGTCAGTCATTATCAGGTTCTGGTCAGTTCCTTGTCAGGTTCTGGTCATTTCCTGGTAAGTTTGCGGTCAGTTCCCGGTCAGGTTCATGTTAGTTCCTGGTCTGGTTTTGGTCAAGGTCTGGTTAGGCTCTGGTTGTTTCTTGGTCTGGTTCCGGTAAGTTCCCGGTCAGGTTCTGGTCAGTTCCTGGTCAGGTTCAGGTCCGTTCCTGGTCAGATTCTGGTCCGTTCCTGGTCTGGTTCCGGTCTGTTCCTGGTCAGATTCCGGTCAGTTCCTGGTCAGGTTCAGGTCAGTTCCAGGTTCGTTCCTGGTCAGGTTCCAGTCAAGTTCTGGGCAGGTTACAGTCATTTCTTATTCCAGTTCCACTCAGTTCCGTCGGGTTCCGGTCAGTTCCTGCTCAGGTTCAGGTCAGTTCCTGGTCAGGTTCTGGTCATTTCCAGGTCAGGATCCGGTCAGTTCTTGGTCAGGTTCTGGTCAGTTCCCGGTTGTGTTCCGGTCAGTTCGTGATCAGGTTCTGGTCAGTTCCTGGTCAGGTTCTGGTCATTTCCAGGTCAGGTTCTGGTCAGTTCTTGGTCAGGTTCTGGTCAGTTCCCGGTCGGATTCCGGTCAGTTCCTTGTCAGGTTCCAGTCACTTCTTGGTCAGGTTCAGGTCAGTTCCTGGTCAGATTCTGGTCAGTTCCAGGTCAGGTTCAAGTCAGTTCCTGGTCAGGTTGTGGTAAGTCCCTGGTCAGCTCCCGGTCAGTTCGTGGTCAGGTTCCGGTCAGTTCCTGGTCAGGTTCTGGTCAGTTCGTGATTAGATTCCAGTCAATTCCTGGTCAGGTTCAGGTCAGTTCCTGGTCAGGTTCCGGTCATTTCGTATTCCAGTTCCAGTCAGTTCCTTGTCAGATTTCAGTCAGTTCCTGGTCAGGTTGCGGTCAGTTCCCAGTCAGGTTCAGGTTCGTTCCTGGTTAGGTTCTGGTCAAGTTCTGGTCAGGTTTTGGTCATTTCCTGGTCAGGTTGCGGTCAGTTCCCAGTCAGGTTCATGTTAATTCCTGGTCATGTTCAGGTCAGTTTGTGATCAGATTCCGGTCATTTCCTGGTGCGGTTCCGGTCAGTTCCTGGTCAGGTTCTGATCAGTTTCTGATTCTGTTTAGGTCAGTTCCCGGTCAGATTCCAGTTGGTTCCTGGTCCGGTTCGAGTCAGTTCCCGGTCAGGTTCAGGTTTGTTCCTGGTTAGGTTCTGGTCATGTTCTGGTCAGATTCTGGTCATTTATTGTTCCGGTACCGGTCAGTTCCCGGTCGGGTTCCGGTCAGTTCGTGGTCAGGTTCCGGTCAGTTCCTGGTCAGGTTCTGGTCAGTTCCCACTCTGTTTCAGGTCAGTTTCCGGTCAGGTTCATGTCAGTGCCCAGTCAGGCTCAGGTTAGTTCCAGGTCAGGTTTCAGTCATTTCTTGGCCAGGTTCCGGTCAGTTCCTGGTCAGCTCCCAGTCCCTTCCTGGTCAGGTTCAGGTCAGTTTCTGGTCAGTTCCCGGTCAGTTCATGGTCAGGTTCTGGTCAGTTCCTGGTCAGGTTCAGGTTAGTTCCTGGTCAGGTTCCGGTCATATTATGGCCAGGTTCCGGGCAGTTCCTGCACAGGCTCAGTTTAGTTCCTGGTCAGGTTCTGGTTATTTCTTGGTCCAGTTCCGGTCAGTTTGTGATCAGGTTCTGGTCAGTTCCTGGTCAGGTTCTGGTCATTTCCTGGTCAAGTTCCGGCCAGTTCTTGGTCAGGTTCTGGTCAGTTACCGGTTAGGTTCAGGTCAGCTCGTGAACAGATTCTGGTCATTTCCTGGTATGGTTCCGGTCAGTTCCCTGTCAGTTTCAGGTCAGTTCCTGGTCTGGTTCAGGTCCATTCCTGGTCAGATTCCGGTGGGTTCCTGGTCCAGTTCTGGTCCGGTTCCGGTGAGTTCCTAGTCCATCTCATTTCAGTTCCTGGTCAGATTTTGGTCAGTTTCTGGTCGGGTTCCGGCAGTTCCTTGTCAGGTTCCAGTCAGTTCCCGGTCAGGTTCTGGTCAGTTGCTGGCCACTTCCCAGTCAGCTCCCAGTCAGGTTCTGGTCCGTCCCTGGTCCGGGTCAGTTCAGTTCCCTGTCAGATTCAGGTCAGTTTTCAGTCAGGTTCCCGTCATTTCTTGGTCAGGTTCTGGTCAGTTGCTGGTCATGTTCAGGTCAGTTCGTGATCAGATTCCAGTCATTTCCTGGTCCGGTTCCGGCCAGTTCCTGATCCGGCTGATTTCAGTTCCTGGTCAGATTCTGGTCGGTTCCCAGTCTGGTTCCGGTCAGTTCCTGGTCAGGTTTTGGTCATTTCCTGGTCAGGTCCAGGTCTGTTTCAGGTCAGTTCCCGGTCAGGTTCAGGTCAGTGTCTGGTCCGGTTCAGGTCTGATCCCGGTCAGGTTCAGGCTCGTTCCTCGTCAGGTTCTGGTCATTTCTTGTTCCGGTTCCGGTCAGTCCGTGATCAGGTCCCGGTCAGTTCCTGGTTAGGTTCAGGTCAGTTCCCATTAAGCTCCCAGTTAGGTTCTGGTTAGTTTCTGGTCAGGTTCTGGTGCGGTTCTGGTCAGTTCGTGATCAGGTTCCGGTCAGTTTCTGGTCAGATTCAGGTCAGTTCCCGGACAGGTTCGGGTAATTTCCTGGTCGGGTACCGGTCAAGCGGTCAAGTTTTGGTCAAGTTCCAGTCATTTCTTGTTGCGGTTCCAGTCTGTTGCTGGTCAGGTTCTGGTCCGTTCCCGGTCAGATTCTGGTCAATTTCTGGTCAGGCTCAGGTCAGTTTCTGGTCAGATTCTGTTGGTTCCTGGTCAGGGTGTGGTCTGGTCCAAGTCAGGTTCTGACCAGTTCTCGGTCAGATTCAGGTCGGTATCTGGTCTGGTTCAGGACTGTTCCTGGTCAGATTCCGGTCAGTTCCTGGTCAGATTCCGGTCAGTTTCCTGTCAGTTTCAGGTCAGTTCCTGGTCAGGTTCAAGTCAGTTTGTGATCAGGTTTCGGTCATTTCCTGGTCCAGTTCCGGTCCGGTTCTGATGAGTTCCTGGTCCGCTTCGGGTCAGTTCCTGGTCAGTTCCCAGTCAGTTGCTGGTTAGATTCTGGTCTGTTCCTGATCAGGTTCCAGTCAGTTCCTAGTCAGGTTCAGGTCAGTTCCCAGTCAGGTTCTGGTCAGTCCCTGGTCCGGGTCAGGTCAGTTCCCTGTCGGGTTACGGTCAGTTCCCGGTCAGGTTCTGGTCAATTTCTGGTCAGGCTCAGGTCAGTTTCTGGTCAGATTCTGTTGGTTCCTGGTCAGGGTGTGGTCTGGTCCAAGTCAGGTTCTGACCAGTTCTCGGTCAGATTCAGGTCGGTATCTGGTCTGGTTCAGGACTGTTCCTGGTCAGATTCCGGTCAGTTCCTGGTCAGATTCCGGTCAGTTTCCTGTCAGTTTCAGGTCAGTTCCTTGTCAGGTTCAAGTCAGTTTGTGATCAGGTTCCCGTCATTTCTTGGCCAGTTCCTGGTCATGTTGAGGTCAGTTCGTGGTCAGATTCCCGTCATTTCTTGTTATGGTTCCGGTCAGCTCTCTGTCGGGCTCCGGTCAGTTCATGATCAGGTTCCGGTCAGTTCCTTCTCAGGTTCCAGTCAGTTCCTGGTCAGGTTTTGGTCAATTTCTGGTCAGGCTCAGGTCAGTTCCTGATCAGATTCTGTTGGTTCCTGGTCAGGGTGTGGTCTGGTCCCAGTCAGGTTCTGGTCAGTTCTCGGTCAGTTTCAGGTCCGTTTCTGGTCTGCTTCAGGTCCGTTCCTGGTCAGATTCCGGTCAGTTTCTTATCAGGTTCAGGTCAGTTCCTGGTCAGATTCAAGTCAGTTTGTGATCTGGTTCCAGTCATTTCCTGGTCAGGTTCCTGGTCAGTTCCTAGTCAGTTTCCGGTCAGGTTCCGGTCAGTTCCTGGTCAGGTTCATGTCACATCCCGGTCTGTTCATGGTCTTGTTCCGGTCAGTCCCCGGTCAGGTTCCGGTCAGTTCCTGGTCAGTTCCCAGTCAGTTTCTGGTCAGGTTCAGGTCAGTTCCTGGTCAGGTTCCTGGTCAGGTTCAGGTCAGTTCCTGGTCAGGTTCCGGTCATTTCGTATTCCAGTTCCAGTCAGTTCCTTGTCAGATTCCAGTCAGTTCCTGGTCAGGTTGCGGTCAGTTCCCAGTCAGGTTCAGGTTCGTTCCTGGTTAGGTTCTGGTCAAGTTCTGGTCAGGTTTTGGTCATTTCCTGGTCAGGTTGCGGTCAGTTCCCAGTCAGGTTCATGTTAATTCCTGGTCATGTTCAGGTCAGTTTGTGATCAGATTCCGGTCATTTCCTGGTGCGGTTCCGGTCAGTTCCTGGTCAGGTTCTGATCAGTTTCTGATTCTGTTTAGGTCAGTTCCCGGTCAGATTCCAGTTGGTTCCTGGTCCGGTTCAGGTCAGTTCCCGGTCAGGTTCAGGTTTGTTCCTGGTTAGGTTCTGGTCAAGTTCTGGTCAGATTCTGGTCATTTATTGTTCCGGTACCGGTCAGTTCCCGGTCGGGTTCCGGTCAGTTTGTGATCAGGTTCCGGTCAGTTCGTGATTAGATTTCAGTCAATTCCTGGTCAGGTTCCAGTCAGTTCCTGGTCAGTTCCCTGTCAGTTTCAGGTCAGTTCCTGGTCTGGTTCAGGTCCATTCCTGGTTAGATTCCAGTTGGTTCCTGCTCCAGTTCTGGTCCGGTTCCGGTGAGTTCCCAGTTCGGTTAATGTCAGTTCCTGGTCAGTTCCCGGTCGGGTTCTGGTCAGTTCCTGGTCAGGTTCCAGTCAGTTCCTGGTCAGGCTCAGGTCAGTTCTTGGTCAGGTTCCCGTCATTTCTTAGTCAGGTTTTGGTCAGTTGCTGGTCATGTTCAGGTCAGTTTGTGGTCAGATTCCAGTCATTTCCTGGTCTGGTTCCGGCCAGTTCCTGATCCGGCTGATTTCAGTTCCTGGTCAGATTCTGGTCGGTTCCCGGTCCGGTTCCGGTCAGTTCCTGGTCAGGTTTTGGTCATTTCCTGGTCAGGTCCCGGTCTGTTTCAGGTCAGTTCCCGGTCAGGTGCAGGTCAGTGTCTGGTCTGGTTCAGGTCTGATCCCGATCAGGTTCAGGTCAGTGTCTGGTCCGGTTCAGGTCTGATCCCAGTCAGGTTCAGGCTCGTTCCTCGCCAGGCTCTGGTCATTTCTTGTTCCAGCTCCGGTCAGTCCGTTGATTAGGTCCTGGTCAGTTCCTGGTTAGGTTCAAGTCAGTTCCCAGTCAGCTCCCGGTTAGGTTCTGGTCCGTTTCTGGTCCGGTTCTGGTGCAGTTCTGGTCAGTTCGTGATCAGGTTCCGGTCAGTTTCTGGTCAGATTCAGGTCAGTTCCCGGTCAGGTTCAGGTAAGTTCCTGGATGGGTTCCGGTCAGGTTTTGGAAAGTTCCGGTCATTTCTTGTTGCGGTTCCAGTCAGTTCCCGGTCAGGTTCTGGTCCGTTCCCGGTCAGGTTCTGGTCAATTTCTGGTCAGGCTCAGGTCAGTTCCTGGTTAGATTCTGTTGGTTCCTGGTCAGGGTGTGGTCTGGTCCCAGTCAGGTTCTGGCCAGTTCTCGGTCAGTTTCAGGTCGGTATCTGGTCTGGTTCAGGTCCGTTCCTGGTCAGATTCCGGTCAGTTCCTGGTCAGATTCCAGTCTGTTTCCTGTCAGGTTCAGGTCAGTTCCTTGTCAGGTTCAAGTTAGTTTGTGATCAGGTTTCGGTCATTTCCTGGTCCAGTTCTGGTCCGGTTCTGATGAGTTCCTGCTCCGCTTCGGGTCAGTTCCTGGTCAGTTCCCAGTCAGTTGCTGGTCAGATTCTGGTCTGTTCCTGATCAGGTTCCAGTCAGTTCCTGGTCAGGTTCAGGTCAGTTCCCAGTCAGGTTCTGGTCAGTCCCTGGTCCGGGTCAGGTCAGTTCCCTGTCAGGTTACGGCCAGTTCCCTGTCAGGTTCTGGTCAATTCCTGGTCAGGTTCCTGTCATTTCTTGGTCAGGTTCTGGTCAGTTCCTGGTCATGTTCAGGTCAGTTCGTGGTCAGATTCCCGTCATTTCTTGTTCTGGTTCCGGTCAGTTCTCTGTCGGGCTCCGGTCAGTTTGTGATCAGGTTCCGGTCAGTTCCTTCTCAGGTTCCAGTCAGTTCCCGGTCAGGTTTTGGTCAATTTCTGGTCAGGCTCAGGTCAGTTCCTGATCAGATTCTGTTGGTTCCTGGTCAGGGCGTGGTCTGTTCCCAGTCAGGATCTGGTCAGTTCCCGGTCAGTTTCAGGTCCGTTTCTGGTCTGCTTCAGGTCCGTTCCTGGTCAGATTCCGGTCAGTTTCCTATCAGATTCAGATCAGTTCCTGGTCAGGTTGCTGGTCAGTTCCCAGTCAGTTCCCGGTCAGGTTCCGGTCAGTTCCTGGTCTGGTTCAGGTCACATCCCAGTCTGTTCATGGTCTTGTTCCGGTCAGTTCTTGGTCAGGTTCCGGTCAGTTCCTGGTCGGATTCATGTCACATCCCGGTCTGTTCGTGGTCTTGTTCCGGTCAGTTCCCAGTCAGGTTACGGTCAGTTCCTGGTCAGGTTCTGGTCAATTTCTGGTCAGGTTCCCGTCATTTCTTGGTCAGGTTCAGGTCAGTTCCTGGTCATGTTCAGGTCAGTTCATGATCAGATTCTGGTCATTTCCTGGTTTGGTTCCGGCCAGTTCCTGATCCGGCTTATTTTAATTTCAGGTCAGATTCTGGTCAGTTCCTGGTCCGGTTCCGGTGATTTCCTGGTCAGGTTTTGGTCAGTTCCCGGTCAGGTTCAGGTCTGTTCTCGGTCAGATTCAGGTTCATTCCTGGTCAGGTTTTGGTCATTTCCTGGTCAGGTCCCAGCCTGTTGCAGGTCAGTTCCAGGTCAAGTTCAGGTCATTGTCTGGTCCGGTTCAGGTCAGATCCCAGTCAGGATCGTTCCTGGTCAGGTTCCAGTCAAGTTCTGGTCAGGCTCCGTTCATTTCTTTTTCCGGTTCGGGTCAGTTCCTGGTTGGGTTCCGGTCAGTTCTTGGCTGTGTTCCGGTCAGTTCATGACCAGATTCCTGTCAGTACCTGGTCAGGTTCTGGTTGGTTTCTGGTCAGGTTCAGGTCAATTTCTGGTCAGATTTCTGTCGGTTCCTGATCAGTTTCCAGTCATTTCCCGGTAAGGTTCTGGTCAGTTTCTGGTCGGTTTCCGGTCAGGTTTAGGGCATGTCCCGGTCAGTTCATGGTATGGTTCCGGTTATTTCTTGGACCGGTTCCAGTAAGTTCCTGGTCAGGTTCCGGTCAGTTCCTGGTCAGGTTCAGGTTAGTTCCTGGTCAGGTTCAGGTCAGTTTGTGATCAAATTCCGGTCATTTCCTGGTCCGGTTCCGGTCAGTTTCTGGTCTGTTTCAGGCTAGTTCCTGGTCAGGTTCAGGTCAGTTCATGATCAGATTCCGGTCAGTTCCTGTTCTGGTTCTGGTAAGTTTCTGGTCAGGTTCCGGTCAGTTCCTGGTCAGTTCCTGGTCAATTCCCGTTCAGGTACCGGTCAGTTCCTGGTCAGATTTCGATCAGTTCCTGGTCAGGTTCAGGTCAGGTCCCCGTCAGTTCCGGGTCAGTTCCTGGTCAGGTTCAGGTCAGGTCCCGGTCAGTTCCTGGTCAGTTCCTAGTAAGGTTCTGGTCAGTTCCTGGTCAGTTTCAGGTCAGTGCCCAATCAGGTTCCGGTCAGTTCAAGGTCAGGTTCAGGCCAGCTCTTGGTCAAGTTCTGGTCAGCTCCTGGTCAGGTTCAGGTCAGTTCCAGGTCAGGTTCAGGCCAGTTCCTGGTCAGGTTCCGGTCAGGTCCCCGAGGCAGTTAGATAATGAGAAATTCTTTGCTGCCCACCAGTTTATTTTGCATTGGCCAATTCAGTTAAAACCTGTTCAAGTATTAATTTGAACGTCTTGGTGAACCTGTTTATTGAATATCAGGATAAACTGGGTAGGTCCTTTACAGCATTCCTGGTCGGAATGTTGGGGGTTGAGGGAAACCAGAAAATGCCATGAACAAATTGGAACAGCATTCAATTTCTGTTCAGCCAGTCCCTGACAGGGACTGTACCCCCTGAGTATGGACTGTGACCCTGCCCGCCCCCATCTCGAATATGGACTGTGCAGCGCCCCCATCCCGGATCCAGGCTGTACCCCCACCCAAGTTCTGGATAGAGATTATACCCACTCCCCTGTCCCAGATACAAACTGCATCCCCCACCTCTCCTGGATACGGACTGTACGCCCTCCCCTGTCCTGGATGGGGTCTGTACCCCCTGCCCCATCCTGACAAAGACTGTACCCTTTCCCCCTGTCCTGGATGGTTACTGTACACCCTCCCCATCCTGTATATGGACTGTACCCCCTCTCCTGTCCCGGAGTGGGACTGTACCCGCTCCCTGTCCTGGACAGGGACTGCACCCACTCCCTTGCCCCTGTGAATGACTGTACACCCTCCCCTATCCTGGACAGGGACTGTACCCCCTCCCCTCTCCTGTGTCTGACAGGGACTGTACCTCCTCCCCTGTTCTGGATAGAGATTATACCTCCCCAGGGCCTCATACTGTTCACCCTCACCAAACCTGCAGCAACAAAGAGCGTTGGACCCCCAGCAGTCACGGAGACAGAGACACACACAAAAAACACCTGAACAGCATGTGGAATGAGTGTTGACAATATCACTGCATTTGTGTAAATGGCTGCACCTCTAAAGATGCCTTAATAACGAGCATGGAGATGACTGAAATGGGGTAAATTTCCTTCCCATTGCTGAGGCCCAGGTGTTTGGTTGAATTTGCTGGTTACGCAGTTATGTTCATTCTTTACCCACTAGTTTTCCACACTGAATCTGACCTTGGAGTCACTGCCTCCACTGCCGCACTCCCCCTTGTCGTACCACCATTTGTTTTTCAATTTGTCCAAGAGGCCCTGCTCGTTCAGTTTAAGAACTGCCAGGTTTACGGGATTTCTTGAAATGATAAAACATACTCATCAGTCGTGAGCAAGAAAAAAAAAAACCAGCAGTCAGAATCGGAGTCATTCAGTTGCACAGAGCTAAAGTGGGTTAAAAGGTCAAAACATTCACAGGAAGACAAGGAGGAGTGACACAAGATGTTGAGGTGAAGTTAATTGTGTAACCCTGGAGGCGCAAAGTCAAAATCACTGGCTGGAGGGAACTTTCCGCACTGCCAAACTAGTAAACTCCCCGTGTCCTGGATCACAGCCCCTTACAACAGGGAAGCAGAGACTTTATCCGGTATTACTTTCACCTTGTGTACAACCCCCTGCTGCAGTGACCCCATAGTGAGTTAACCATTAAACGCTCAGGAGCATTTGCTTATCACACTGGGCTCCAGTCTCCTGGGCCACAAGCTAGCACATGGCCCGAGTTTGCTGCTGTCTGTACCGGTTACACCTTTATGCTGCACTCTGTACACGGCAGCAAGCTTCTCCACCTGTCCAGTGACCTCCTGGGCTCTTCCCTACAGTAAGTGAGCGTGGCTCCAGCAACCGTCCCCACCCTGACATGGCTGTGGACTTCTGATCTTCATGGCAAAGTGGAGGAAGTCAGAGAGAGAGGAGTAGGGATGGAGCTGGAAGTGTCTCTGATGAAAGATAGAAGTGGCAGGAGGTGATGGGGGTGGGGGTGTTGGCAGGCTGGGGAGGGGGTGATCCTAATGTGGGATGTGAAAAAGAAAAAGAGAGTGTCCTCGTGTCAACTTGCATGACCCAATTGGCCTTGACAAAGAGACAAGTGGTGGGCGCAATCCACAAAAGGAACACCTTGGGTTCAGTGCAGTGGACAGAGATGCCAACTCTCCCGTGTTGAGTATCAGAGTGGCCCAAAGATGGACACGACAGCTGTGTCATATGGTAGAAAGGTCAGAACCTTTAGAAAGCTAAGGGGATAGGTGTTTTTTCTATATTTGTTCATGGGATATGGGCATCTGGTGGCTAGGCTAGCATCCCTAATTGCCCTTATTCAGAGGGTATTTCAGAGTCATCCACATTGCTGTGGGGCTGGAGTTACATATAGGCCAGGCCGGGACAGCAGATTTCCTTCCCTAAAGGACATTAGTGAGCCAGATGGGTTTTCACAACAGTCAACAATAGCTTCATAGTCATCATCAGACCTTTAATTCCAGGTTTTTTTTACCATCTGCCATAGCAGGATTTGAACCCAGGTCCCCAGATCATTACCCTGGGTTGCTGGAACACTAGCCCATGACAGTACCACTATACAACCACCTCATAATTAAAGAAAGAAAGACTTGCATTTTTATAGCACCTTTCATGACCTCAGGGCGTCCCAAAATGATTTCCACTAATGAAGTGCTTTTATTTTTGAGTGTTGTCACCTTTGTAATTTAGGAGAAACAGTGGACCATTTGCGCACAGCAAACTCCCCAAAACAGCCATGTGATATTAGCTGGATCATTTGTTTTCAGTGATGTTGGTTGAAGAATAAATATTGGTCAGATTACCAGGGAGAACACCTCTACTCTTCTTCAAAATAGTGCCATGGGATTCTTGCATCCAGCAAGAGAGGGCAGATGGGGCCTTGGTTTAGCGTTTCATCTGAAAGATGGTACCTCTGACAGTGAAGCATGTCCTCATTCATGGGCATCGCTGGAAAAGCCAGGAATTATTACCTATCCCTAATTGCCCTTGAGCGGACTAGAGTGACAGCTTTAATTTACGTGCTCAAGTCTTTGGAGTGGGTAGGGTTGCCAAGAACTCCAGGATTGGCCTGGAGTTTCCAGGAATTGAAGATCAATCTCCAGGACGCTACTGTGTGCAACCCTGGAGAAAAACCATCAGGATATTAAAAAAAAGATTTGGTTTTGTCATTTTCTTTGAACATTTCTCTTTACCAGATATAAAAATATTGAAAATGTTGGAGGGGGGGAAGAAAGGCTGTTTGGCTTACGGTCAAGCAACATCCAATTGGGTAATGAGTCTTTTTGCTTTCCAATTGATGTAGGAAGACAGTGTGTCACAAGGGTGGATGTGTTGGCCGACTAATAGCTGGAAAGTGGAGGCAAGGCATGTGTGAAAAAAAACTGTAGGAGTGGGACTTGAACCCATGACTGTCTGGATCACAGGCAAAAGTGCTACCTGCTGAGTTATGGCTGAGGAAAGCTTTAGTCTGTTTAATGAGCCTTGAAATGTTCTCTCCACAGACGGCTCAGATCTCAGCGTCCAATCAATGGCTGCCTCTCGGCAACACATCCCAGCCTTGAACCAACTGCCTTTAAACTCATGAGAATTCTCTCCCCTGCTCACAGCCTCAAGCAAAATAAAACTGACAAGCAGCTGAAAAAACAAACTGAGGAAGAATCCAGCCCCAGGAGCCTGCGTATTTATCGCCATCAGTAATTGGAGCTGGAGCAGGGGCAGTGGAGGAAGGGGTTTGCTGGGAGGGGTGTGCCACACGGCATGGATGGGAGGAACCAGCTAGCAGTGGGCTGAGGGGGTTGCAGAGGGGTTGGAATGGAGAAGAGACACTGGGATGGGAGAGGGGAGAGTGTGGGGATGGGGATGGGAATGGGGGCGACAGCGCAGTTCCCTGGAACCAGCGCAGTTCCTTGGACAGGATTCAGTCCCCAAATGCTGTAACCCGGGATTTCAGGCCCTGATGAACTGCCGTCACTGTGAGGTGAAGCGGACAAGGCTCGGTGAGGTCCCTGAGCAACACTGAGAGGGAGAAGTCATTGTTTTTTTAGTGGCAGAAATAAAACGAGGCTTAAGTAGCACCAGGAAATTCTGGGAATACTCAGCAGGCCAGGCATCATCTGTGGAGAGAGAAACGTTTTGGCTGATGACCTTTTGTCAGGACTGAGCATTAACTTGGTTTCTCTCCACGGAAGCTGCCTGACCTGCTCAGCATTTCCAGCATTTTCTGTCTTGATTTCAGATTTCTAGTGTCTGAAGTATTTTGCTTAACTATAAGGTTTGATTTTTCCTAACATATGAACATGCGAATTAGGAGCAGGAGTAGGCCACTACAACACTCAAGCCTGCTCCGCCATTCAATAAGATCATGGCTGATCTGAATGTAACCTCAACCCAACATTCCTACCTACCCCCGATAACCTTTCACCCCCTTGTTAATCAAGAATTTATCTAGCTCTGCCTTTAAAATATTCAGACTCTGCTTCTACCGCCTTTTGAGGCAGAGAGTTCCAAAGACTCACACCTCTGAGAGAAAAAAAATTCTCCTCATCTCTGTCTTAAATGAGTGGCCCCTTATTTTTAACCAGTGACCCCCTAGTTCTAGATTCTCCCGCAAGAGGAAGCATCCTCTCCACATCCGCCGTGTCAAGACCCCTCAGGATATTAAAGGTTTCAATTAAGTCGCCTCTTACTCTTCTAAATTCCAGTGGATTTGTCTTCTGTGCTGGTCTGTAGTCAACCTTGAGCAGCAGATGGTGCAGCAGAACCTCTATGATTCCAGTTGTGGGAATGACTGATGAGGTGAAGTCACTGAGCACCTAACTCCAACCCAAACATCTAGAGCCTGTCCCATCTGGGCTCCAGGCAATGTGGGAGAGGCAAGTATGCTTGGTCCAATAGCACAAAGAAACTACGTGGAGGAAAAGGAAGGGTCTGTGTAGGAATCACAAAGGAGAGGCACAATGGGCTGAATGATCCCCTTCAGTGCTGTATGATTTCATGAACAGACTGATGGCCAATAGAGTATATTCAGAATTTGAAGCTTTCACAGTGTCATTTGGAATGAGCTCAGTGGATAAGGGGATGCTGAATGTCGATTGAAGTTGATTCATGCTATAAAGTTCCCCTCCAAGCCACTCACCACCCTGACTTGGAAATATATCGGCCGTTCCTTCACTGTCGCTGGGTCAAGATCCTGGAACTCCCTTCCTAACTGCACTGTGGGCGTACCTACACCACATGGACTGCAGCGGTTCAAGAAGGCAGCTCACCACCACCTTCTCCAGGGTAACTAGGAATGGGCAACAAATGCTGGCCCAGCCAGCGAAGCCCACATCCCGTGAATGAATAAAAAAAATGAACAGTGAGCATCTAGCACATCAATAGTATGTCCCAGTAGCTTGTCACGGAACAAAAGAGTTGAAACTTCCTGGTCTTGGTCTCCATTCAAGGGAATGGATTCAGGGCACGGAGATGGCTCACACAGCTATCAGAATAAGAGCTCAGATCGGGGCAGGGTAGAGCTGGGCAAGCAGGGCTGGTGGCTTAGGTCAGGGCAGTGGGGGGCTGGCAGGATAGGGCAGGGCGGGGCAGGTATGATACGGAAGGGCCGGGCAGAACGGGGCTGGTACAATATGGCCAGCAGGGCAGAGCAGGTCTGACAGGATAGGGCCAGGGCAGGTGAGGTTTGGTTTTTCATGCCTGTCTTTACATTCAGAACATTGAAGCATATCTCAAAAAACAAATTGCATTATTACCCAACATTTCTAAACCAATTGACTTCTTCCAAACAAGGGGATTGTCCCGGTTACAAGATGCACTGCGGATTTACTCAGACAAAAAGCTGAGAGAGATTAAGTACAAAGGTCAATAAAACTCATCGACTTTCAAAATGTTCAGAAGGAAGCAATCCAATCTCATTAACAAATCGGTCAGCGGAATATTACAGACATTAGCTAGCTGTATTATACTGTTACTGTGTTAGCACTATTCTATAACTGGTTGAGTTAACAATAACGTTAATTAATTTTATTGTATTGTAATGCTGTCAGTTACTTTTCTAGCTAATACTGTCACACTATCAGAGTGTTAGTTACAATCATTACACTATCAGAGTTAGTTCCAAGTGTTACACTATTAGTGTGTTTGTTCCCAGTGTTATCCTAGTCCACCCACCTTAAGGGAGATCCTTTTGGTGTAGCCACTCCGTATCCTTTGGAGTCGAGATTACCTCCAACCTTCATGGTATCGCAGGGTTTCCTCTGTTCAATGTACTCATTCATGGTCGACTCCAGGAGATAGGCATACTTCCCTTTGGACTTTCTCACCCGGGTTACACCTTCCTCAGTGGTTTTAACAAAGACTGAAGGTTCAGCAGACTTCATATAAGCCCACATCTTCTCAAAGACGGCAATCTTTGATCGCTGTGCAAGATGAAGAGAAAGTGAATAGGATGAGTCTACCTCAGCACCAAGTGCGGAGCTTCTTTCTGGGAACATGGGCTTTCTGCTCCTGCCAATTGTTCATTGGTCGATCACTATTATCCAGCTCAGCAACACTAACTCATGACCTTCATTCAGGAGGTGATTAACTTCAGCAGCTCCCAGTCTAACACCTTGACCTCCTTTAGGTGAATATAAATCACCTTTCAAGGATTTGTATTTGCTCCAATCTCAGGAGGCCCCTAAGTCACCTGCAATGCCCAGAGCCCCGATCACAGGAGGACTCCTATGCCTGTGTTGTATTTCCATCCCCCGTTCCAACGGTCCTGAAAGCCTAAGCCAGAACATTGATACGATGTCCAATTATTAACCTTCAATGCTGTAATCCCAGCCCCCTCAATGAGCCCAAACCATAGGATCTTTATAGCAAGCGAGGTGATTGTCTCTTCAACCTGGGATAGATTCAAGTTTAGGGGGAAGACAAGAACACAATATAGGAGCAGGAGTAGACCTTAACGCTGGTCGATCCTGCTCCGCTATTCAATACGATCATGACTGATCTTGGGCTACAACTCCACTTTCCCACCTACTCCCCATATCCCTTGATTCCCTGTGAGACCAAAAGTCTGTTTATCCCAGACTTAAATGTATTCAACGATGGAGCATCCATAACCCTCTAGGGTAGGGAATCCCAAAGATTCACAACCCTTTGAATGAAGTAATGTCTCCTCATCTCAGTCTTAAATGGTCGGCCCCTTCTCCTGAGACTGTACCCTGCAGACATTCACCCCAAGAATGAGGGCTCATGTTAAATCCAGGGGGAGGAGCTGCATTGATGGGGAATGACTGGGACAGATTAGTATAAAATAATAATCCCCTGGATTCTTCGGTGGGTGCAGTGGGTTAAACAGCACCCACCAATGTGCTCTTTAATACAAATATTTCCTTGAAACTTCCTACCCCACATAGCCATTGTGATCGCCCCTTCCCCAAAACATCTTCCAGCTCCCGGTACTCACATTTCAATGGGGACTAGTCAAAGGGCAACTTTGAGATCCATTGCCCTTCAGACGGGTGGGTTATCCATGGGGCCGTGACATGGACAACTCACATCTACAATGTTGCTAAAACCCAGGGATTCATTTCGGGATGGCCTTGTAGCTCCTGGTTGGGGTGCAGGCTGCCTACTGGCCATGGGATCTTGCTGTGTCCAAAGTTACAACATGTGACGACACCTCAAATGTCCTTCATTGGCCATTACTTTGGGAAGTCCTGAGGTGTTTAACGGCACTAGAGAAATGTAAATCTTTTAAACGTGTTGAACGCCGTAGTTCTACAACTTAGAACCATAGAACACTACAGCACAGAAAAACAGGCCATTCGGCCCTTCTAGTCTGTGCCGAAATATTATTCCACTAGTCCCATTGACCTGCACCCAGTCCATAACCCTCCAGACCTCCCCCATCCATGTATCTATCCAATTTATTCTTAAAACTTAAGAGTGAGCCTGCATTTACCACGTCAGATGGCAGCTCGTTCCACACTCCCACCACTCTCTGAGTGAAGAAGTTCCCCCTAATGTTCCCCCTAAACCTTTCCCCTTTCACCCTAAAGCCATGTCCTCTCGTGTTTATCTCTCCTAATCTAAGTGGAAAGAGCCTACTCGAGTCACATGTAGATCAGACCAGGTAAATGTCTTTTTTAATATTCTGCAGGAGGGTGCAGTACTGATCTTCACCCATTTTGTTTTAATAGCTGTCCCACAGTTAGGGCAACAAGCAGAAAGGCATCGTACTCACCCTGAAGAACTCTTTTGTCGATCCAGCGTCGAGTGTTCCATAGGCAATCTCTGTCTGCTTTGCGAGGTCCTCTGCGCTCTCAATGGGTGACACCATTCGTTCGACTGTCAGGAAGGCAGCCAGGTTGGCAGTGTAGGATGAGATGATGATCAAGGTGAAGAACCACCAAACTCCACCGACAATTCGACCTGATAGAGATCTGGTGGGGCGGGGGGGGGGAGGGTGGGGAAGGAGGGGGGTGGGGGGTGGTTGGAGGAATGACATGAAATGAAATGCATTAAAAAAATGACAGCAGATTACTAGTCTTGCGTCCGTGTGTGTGGTCTAAGGATGTTCATAACCGTGAAAACACAATGGCTTACATAGAACCATATCCTGCTCCTGAGACCCTACCGCCCCCAGGCACATACTATAAGAGTTGAGTGTTGGCGAATCACCGGGATTTCAATTGTTCCATCCTGATCATCAGCAGAAATATGGCGATGACACCCAACAATTCATTTCTTTAAACATGAGCTGGCAAGTCAGAAGCTAATCATGTGAGGAGTCGTGACTCCACCAGCACCTTCGCGGGGGCAATTAGGAATGGGCAACAAATGCTGGCCTTGCCAGTGATGCTCACACCCCAGGAAAGAATACAAAAAAATTGCAGGCACTTCTCAATCCTGTAGTTTGAAGGTGGGCACTTCCATGCCTCACCTCTCTTCCTGCTAAAATAATTGGAATGTGCCTAATCTTCTGTCTTTGCCATTGGTGTTCTGGAGGTATGGGACACTGTCTCTGATCTCCTTCCCATGACAGCTGGGGCCTGGTTATAACTCCATGCATGTGGATGGGTTTTGAGTTAAAATCGCACCCCAGTCTCTGCTGGCTGATCCCTCCCTTCCCTGGCTCAGAGAAGCAACCCCATCCAAAGTGCCTTTCATCCCTTCACTGCATGGAGTCTGCTGCAGCACTAGTAATCCCTCACCCAATCTGTACACTCGGTTTTAGCACCAACCCTCTTTTGCCTGCTGCTGCAGGACTGCCATGAGTCACAAAACACACCTTAGTCGATCAGCCACATTAAATGCTGCTGTCCAAACAACCAACCTGCTCCCCAGCTAACAGCCTGCAGCTGGAACCCCTCCTCAACCTTGTGAACCATAAAATGGGCTCTTGACCAATAAAGAAACAGATAACCTCAACAACCCATTGTATCAGCCAATCAAGTCGCAGCCCCCTCTGGCTCAGTCATCTCCCTACCCATGGTGTACACTTATTCAATGAGTATAATTGACACGTTATGGACTCAGAGCTCAGACTCTTCATTCACACTGGATTTCAGTCTCTGGAACTCTCTCCTCTAAACAGCTGTGGATGCTGAAGGTCAGTTGGAGCTTTCAGTAGATTTTTATTGAATACGCGTTTTGAGGGATTGTGGAGCAAAGGTGGGTGAATAGAGTTGAGGTGCAGGTCAACTACCATATGACTGAATGGCGGACCAGGGACTGAATGGCCTCCTACCATTCATACCTAGTCTGTTCGCAATGAGTGACACTTCCAAACTGCGTTAGATAGGAGCAGCATCTTGATGGAGCTAAAGCATGGACAGAATGGTTCACTGATGTCCTTTAGGGAAGAAAATCTGCCATCCTTACCTGGTCTGATCTACATGTGACTCCAGACCCACAGTAATGTGTTTAACTCTTAACTACCCTCTGAAATCGCCTAGCAAGCCGCTCAGTTCAGGGGCAGTTGGTGCTGGGCAACAAATGCTGGCCTTTTCAGCGACGCCCAGGAAAAACTGAAGAAAAACAAGAATGATCGCCGTGCTCGGTATGAAGCCCTGACGCCTGTTGCAGCTGGACTCCTCCGTCCTCTGAACCGCTGTGTGCAAGCTCGCTGGCAGGCTGCCCAGTCACTCAAGCAATTCCTCGTAGATGCCCACCAGCCTCCTTCAGTAGACCGGGCCCTTGGAGCCAACATCTGAGATCCCCCCGAAGCAGAGGCAGTATTTGGACTCACACCTTGTGGTATCCTCGCCCTCTGCCCTGGCTCTTGCACACCTGTGCCCAGTGACTTACCGCGTGAAGACCTCTGCCCTAGACCAGCCTCAAAGACATGTACAGTGCCAGTTTCTGAGCGAGTGCTTGCGAGGGTGAAATTCAGTGAATATCTTCAGGAAGGCTGACCTCCTTTTCCTCCATTGGCTGACGAGTTTCCATACCTTCAGCAGCTGAAATGAAAAAATGGAAGAAGAATTAGGTTTCAACGTTAAGGGAGGGCAGAAGACAGAAAGAGAAATGTATGGTAGACTATATAAAGTTCGTTAAGCAAAGAGTGCGGTGCGAGATAGAAGTGAAAAGAGAAAAAGAGGATGAGGTGTGAAGCAGTCCTTCTTGATGTCTCCTCCAATGTTGTCACTTGCTAGGGCCATGACTCTCCTACGGTCCGATTGACCAGAGTGCTTTTTCTGTGGGGAAAAAGGGAGTGCAGATGGGTTCAGGCATCTCCTGTGGAAGCCTCCTGTCTCAGGAGTATGTTAGCGATTGGCTGGTGAGGTGCTTCAGGAATGTCCCGATAATGGATGAATAGCAGAGGTGCAGTGTGCCAGATTTGAGGTGTGGGGAAGAAAGGGTTGCAATAGTGGTGAGTGCGAGATTATGCTGTGAAGGAAGTGTAGTGATAATAGGAAGTAAAGGGGAGTGGGGAAGTGAGTATTGAGGCTGGAGGTGGTGGTAATCGAGCAGAGAGCACAAGAACAGGCTTCTTACCTTGACAACACTGCTCAGGTCATTGAACCTCTTTCACTCCCATGTCCTGGGAGCTAACCTGCTGCGTTAGCCACCTCAGCAACCTCTTCATCCTGGAGGTGGAGAAGTTGCCTGGAGGGATTTCTGCCCCTTGGGGAGGAAACAAGCATCTCACCGTTCATCCATTGTCTTGACCAGACCATCCAAGGCTGCATTGGAGACACGTTGCATCGGTGCCCACTCAGTCCTTGCTCCAGATGTTTCTCTAGTCATGTGTTTCCCTGTTACCTAGAGCTAGAATGCAGCTCCCCATTTAACAAGCTGGCTGCGTGAAGTGGCATCAGAGAGGCACAATTTCAGGCCCCGTATCAAGCATCCAGCCAACAAATGGCAGGGATGGGGCTTGATACATACCTGCGTCTTTATAGCTGACAGGAATCTTACGAATGCAGAGGGACAAAGGGACATCCAGTATCTTCTTCAGTTCTCGGCCCGAAGGCAGGTCTGACCCACAGCACCATGACCTCCACCACAGGTAGGGCAAGGACGGAGGTCCCGAATCCACCCCAGGCAGATAGGGGATCGAACCCTGTACTGTCGGCACCAATCAGACCCCCGCCAGCTGTCCAACGAACTGAGCCAACTGTCCCCCAAGGAGTCTAAGTTGCTGTGGCAACAGATTCTTTTTCATGCATGTTGTCATATGGAGCTATGGATAGTGATGGTAGAGGCTACAATTTCTTTCCATCACATAGCTGACCAGGAATCACTCCCACTCTTACCACCTGCCATTGGCGTGTGTTGGAAGGATTCACAAGTTGATAACCAATCTGTTTGGCTATGAGAGAGAGAGAGAGAGACACCCAGTAGATACAGTATAAACATGGAGAGAGACACTCAGTGTATAATATATATATATATACATATATATAAATTATATATAGTGTAAACAGACAGAGACATCCAACAGAATGGTTAGCATAATAGAATGCTTACAGCACAGAAGAGACCATTTGGCCCATTGAGCCCATGCCAGCTCTCTGCATGTGCAATTTACTTGTCCTACTCCCCAACCTTTTCCCCGTAGCTTTGCAAATGTTTTCTTTTCAAGTGTTTATCCAATTCTCTTTTGAAAGCCATGATTGAATCTGCCTCCACCACACTCTCGGGCAGTACATTCCAGGCCCTAACCATTCACTGTGTAAACATGCTTTTCCTCTTGTCACCCCTGTTTCTTTTGCCATTCATTTTATGTGTCCTCTGGTTCTCAATCCTTCCGCCAACGGAAACAGTTTCTCTCTATCTGATCTGTCAAGACGCCCCATGGCTTTGAACACCTCTATCAAATCTCCTCTCAATCTTCCCTTCTCCAGGGAGAGCAATCGCAGCTCCTCTAATCTATCCATGTAACTGAAGTCTCTCAGCCCTGGAACTATTCTCAGAAATCTGTTCTGCATCCTCCCTAAAGACTTCACATCCTTCCTAAAGTGCGGTGCCAAGAATTGGACACGAGATTCAAGTTGAGACGGCACTAAGTATTTTGTAAAGGTTCTTGCCTTTATACTCTATGCCTCTATTTATAAAGCCCAAGATCCAATGTGCCTTTTTCATCATTTTTTCCAGCCACCACCTTCAACAATTTGTACACATATACCCCACTTCTCTCTGCTCCTGTTCCGGCTTTCGAATTGGACAATGTATTTCATGTTGCCCCTTCTCGTTCTTCCTACCAAAAATGTATCTCTTCACGCTCTTCTGGATTAATTTTCATCTGCCATGTGTTCATCCATTCCACCAGCCTCTTGAAGGTTATTACTCTCCTCCCCACATTATATTTCCAAGTTTTGTGCCACTAGCAAGTTTTGAAATTGTGCCCTGCACACCCAAATCTAGGAAAGCATTGTTCCTTGTACCACCCCTCGGGAAGCCCACTGTATACCTTCCTCCAGTCTGAGAAACAGCTGTTCACCAATACTCTGTTTCCTGTCACCCAGTCATGTGCCTATTGTCCCTTTTATTCCATAGATTTAAATCGGCAATGCTATTGTGTAGCATTGTATCAAATGTGTTTGTACATGTAACCGCATTACCCTCATCAACCATTTCTGTTACCTCATCCATAGCTCAATTAAGTTAGTTAAATGCAATTTTACCTTTAACAAATCCATGCTGTTTTTCCTCAATGAATCCATATTTGTACAAGTGACTGTTAGCTTTGTCCTGGATTAGTATTTTGAAAACCTTCCCCATCACGGAGGTTAAACTGACTGGCCGAAAGTTGCTAGGTTTATCCTTATACACTTTTTTAAAGAAGGATATAACATTTTCAATTCTACAGCCCTCTGGCACCACCCCAGTATCAAAGGATGGGTGGCAGATTATGGCCAGTAATAGGCATGTGCCTAAGGGCAGGTCCTCCCCTCATTGCTCCATGCCTCGTGGACTTTCACTTTCTTCTTCAGTGGCTACTAGAGACCTCCCATTTTCAATTTCAAGTTGTCTAGCAATCTTTTTCTCCCTCTGGTTTACGTTCCTCTGATCTTTCTTCAGTCACCTCCTTCAGCAAGTTTTCATGCCATAGAATGTGATTAATTTAAACCTGTTTGCCTTTCTTGATGATGCGCACGCGTGATCTTTCCTCCTCCACTTCATTGCTCTTGTGTTCTCTCCTCCTGAACCACTCCCTCCTTCTCCAGAACTACATTTCACAACGTTATATAATTTAGATGCATCATTGGATGCATCTGATCCAGTCCTGGTGACTTATCAGCTCTAAGTACAGCCAGCCTTTCTAAGATCTCCTTTTTATCAATTTTTTAACCCATCTAATGTCTCAGGTTTCTCCTCTTTCACTATAACTTTGGCAACTTCTTCCCTGATAAAAACAGATCCATCTGTAGGTCCCCATTTAGGTGTCTAATTGGCCCCAGCTCTCCTTTTACTAACCTTTCACTATTTATATATCTATAGAAGACTTTGAGATTCCCTTTTATGTTAGCTGCCAGTCACTTCTCATGCTCTCTCTTTGTAACCCTTATATTCTTTTGCAATTACCCTCTGAATTTTTTATATTCAGCCTGGTTCTCACTTGTACTATCAACCTGATGTCTGCAATACACTCCTTTTTTCCTGCTTCATCTTATTCCCTATCTCTTTCATCGGTCAGGAAGCTCGGCTTGTGTCACCCGACCTTTCCCCCTCATGGGAATGTATTTTGACTATATCCAAACCGTCTTTAAAGACAGCCCATTGTTTGATCATAGATTTGCTTGCCAATCTTTGACTCCAATTTACTTGGGATAGATCTGTTCTCAACCCACTGAAATTGTTTCTCTCCCAATTAAGTATTTTACTCTAGATTGCTCCTTGTCCTTTCTCATGGCTAAGCTACACTCTGCTGTTCTATTCCAGGAAGCTATTTGATGAAGGATAGAACTGGAGCCAATCTTTACACATTTTTGTATTTATTTACAGAGTTGTATATTATAAACATATACCTCTTAACTGCAAAAAATACAATTTTAGTCTGTGCCTATTTATGGGGGCTCAACTAATTCCCCAGTTAGTGCCCACCAGCTATGTGCAATAATTACAATTAATGAACAATTAACACCTCGGGCACTAAGATCACTGTTCCTTAAATGTTCCTTTCCTGGCACTTGATTGACACACCTGATTCCCCAGAACCAGATCCTGCACTGCCTTCTTCCTTGCTGGGCCAGAAATGTACTGATCAAGAAAATTTTCCTGAATACACTTCAGAAACTTTTACCCTTCTCTGCCCTTCTATTACTTTCCCAGTCTATACTAGGATAATCAAAGTCCCCCATTATTACTAGTCTATAGACCTTGCAAATCAACCAATTTCCTTGCAAGTTCTTTCCCCTTAGTTGGTAGCTGAGAGAACACACCCCTTAGTCTAAAGGTAGTTCAATTGTTTCTTAATTCTAACCAAATAGATTCTGCCCTTGACCCCTTTGGGACATCCTATCGCTCTCCAGTACGGCAATGTTCTCCTTAATCAATAGTGCTACCCTTCCTTTCTTTCCTTCCCTATCTTTTCTGATCACCTTGTATCCAGGAATATTTAATATCCAGTCCTGCCCTTCTTTTGAGCCAGGTATTGAACCACAACACCATATTCCCATGTAGCTATTTGCACCTGCAACTCACCAACTTTATATACCCCACTTTGTGCATTTACAGTCTGTAAACCTAATTTAGACCTATTGTATTCACTCTTATTTTGATCCCACTATTTCTGAGTCTAGTTCTATCTGTCTCTCCCAATTCCTTGTGGGCCTTGTCTCTTCTTTTGAATGCTATATCTTAGTACCCATGCCTTTGCCAAATTAGTTTAAACCATCTCCAACAACACTGGCAAACCACGCTACAAAGACATTGTCCTGACATTATTGAGCAATCGATCCAGCCCGTATAGGTCCCACCTCACCAAGCACAGACCACAATCTTCCAAGAGTTTGCTGTATTTTCTCTCCAGCCACACATTCATCTGCTTTATTCTCCTACTCCTGTAACAACTAGTGCGTGGCACCGGGAGCAATCAAGATTGCTACCATTGAGGTCCTGTTTAGTAGCCTCTTTTCGAACTCCATAAAACCTGCCTGCAGGACCTCACTCCCATTTCTATGTCACTGGTACCAATATGGCTCACAATCTCTAGATGTTCAAAGAAACTCTGGATGTTCACCCGCAGGCACCCCCCTCCTCAGAATGGCCTGCAGCCGCTCAGTGACATTCTGCACCCTGGCACCACTATCCTGGAATCTTGTTTGTAGACACAGAAGCACCAGCCTGTGTGCTAAATTAATCAGAATCGCTGATCACTATTGATATCCTGATCTTCCTTCCCTCCACCTCCTGTACCACTGTGACGCTGGGCTCTGGCTGCACCCCTCCAAAGGAATGATCACCCTCAATAGTATTCAGAACTGAATATAATGAGCATATACAATATAAACAAACAGAAAGAGATAGTTGATATATATATAGCATAAACACAGTAAAAGACGTCTGGTGGATAGAGTATTAACACACAGTGACATGCAGTATTTACAGTATAAGGACACAATAAAAGCCAGTATGTACAGCATAAACACACAGCGTGACACCCAGTATATACAGCACTTTTAAAAAATGTATTTGATCTTGGGATGTGGCAAGGCCAGCATTTGTTATTCATCCCTAACTGCCTTTGAAAAGGTGGTGCTGAGCTGCCTTCTTGAACCACTGTAGTACATTTGGTATAGGTACACACACAGTGCTTTTTGGAGGAAGTTCCAGGATTTTGATCCAGCGACAGTGAAGAAATGGCAATATAGTTCCAAGTGAGGATCTTGTGTGAATTGGAGGGGAACTTGCAGGTGGCGGTGTTTCCATGCAGGTGGTAGAGCTCACGGCTTTGGAAGGTGCCCATCGAAAGTGACTTGGCGAGTTAGTGCAGTGCATCTTGTAGGTGGTACACACTGTTGCCACTGCGCATTGGTGGTGCAGGGAGCGAATGTTTAAGTTGACGGATGGGGTGTCAGTCAAATAAGCTGCTTTGTCTTGGATGTTGTCAAGTTTCTTGTGTGTTGTTGAAACTTCACATGTCCAGGCAAGTGGAGAGTATTCCATCACATTCCTGACTTGTGCCTTGTAGATGGTGGACAGGCTTTGGGGAGTCAGGTGAGTTACTAGGTGCATCTTATGCCCTGCTCTCATAGTCACAGTATGTATAAGGCAGGTACGGTTAAGATTTTTTTTCCTTTATTCTTTCATGGGATGTGGGCATCACTGGCAAGGCCAGCATTTGTTGCCCATCCCTAATTGCCCTTAAACTGAGTAGCTGGCTAGGCCATTTCAGAGGGCAGTTAAGAGTCAACCACATTACTGTGGGTCTGGAGTTACATGTAGGCCAGACCGGGTAAGGATGGCAGATTTACCTCCCCAAAAGGGGCATTAGTGAACCTGATGAGTTTTTATGACAATCGATGATAGTTTCATGGTCACCATCACTGAGACTGGCTTTACATTCCAGATTTATTAACTGAATTCAAGTTCTACAAGCTGCCGCGTTGGGATTTGAACCCATGCCCTAGAGCATTAGCTTAGGTTTCTGGATTGTTAGTTCAGCAAAATTACCAACACACGACCAGTCCAATGAAATAGTGGCTGGTCTTGATCTGGAGGGTGTTGTGTTCGTGGGCTTTCAAAAAAAAGTTTGATAAACCGTCACAAAGTAGACTTGTTAGCAAAATTAAAGCCCATGAGATTAAAGGGGGGAGTGGCCGCATGAATACAACATTGGCAAAGAGACAGAAAGCAGAGAGCAGTGGCGAATGGTTGTTTTTCACACTGAGGGAAATATATAATGGAGTTCCCCAGGGGTCAGTATTCGGAGGATTGTTCTAATTTTTGCGATATATTAATGACCTTGGGAGTGCATGGCATAATGTCAGAAGATGCAAAACATAGGCCAGAATTTTTCGTTCGTCAGGCGGGCGCATGCTCAACCCGAGCGAGTATAAAATGACGCGCGATAACATCGGGCGAGTGTCCTGACGTCATCGCGCAATTTTTTTTTGAAAGCCCATGAACAAAACACCAACCACACTCTCCAGATTAAAACCAGCCATTATTTAATTAAACTGGTGGCGTCGTGGTAATTTTGCTGGACCAGCAATCCAGAAACTCAAGCTAATGCTCTGGGATATGGGTTCAAATCCCACCATGGCAGCTCGTGGAATTTGAATTCAGTTAATAAATCTGGAATATAAAGCCAGTCTCAGTGGTGGTGGCCATGAAACGATCATCGATTGTCGTAAAATCCCATCTGATTCACTAATGCCCTTTAGGGAAGGAAACCTGCCATCCTTACCTGGCAGAGAAGGTTGAAGGGAGATTTAATCGAGGTGTTCAAAATGTTGAAGGGATCTCGTAGCTTAAATAAGGAAAAACTGTTTCCATTGGCGGGAGGGTCAGTAAGCAGAGAACAGAGATTTAAGATGACAAGTTATAAAAACCAGAGGTGAGATGGGGAGGATTTTTACGCAGCAAATTGTTATGATCTGGAACGCACTGTCTGAAAGTGTGTGAGCTCGAGCAGACTCAATCGTAAAGATCAAAAGGGAGTTGGACAAACACTTGAAACTGAAATGAAAGCAGGAAAATATAATTAGTTGGATAGCTCTTTCGAAGAGCTCGCACAGGATGATGGGTCGATTGGTCTCCTTCTGTGCTGCATCATTCTGTGAGTTTTTGGGGTGGGATTTTCCTGTGCCTGGGCTTGGAGGTGGGGGTCGGGGGGTGGGTTGCTGGGGGTCACCCGTAACATAGGAGGGAACCATGTCAGAATGGCTTGCCAAAGTATCCCTGCTACTGTGGTGCTTTTCCTTGGGAACAGGATTGGCTCCACACTCCACCAAGGTGGGCAGCCAATTGAAATGGTTAAGGCCACAATTTGGGGTGATTTTGCGGCCTGGTCAGTATTTTGTCACTGGTGAGGTAGCCTCCTGCCAGGTGCAGAGACTGTCAGCTCAATGGGGGCAGCCAGGGGGAATCAACAGAGTCAGAGACTTAATGCCCCAATGATGGGGCGCAGGCAGGAATAGCCATACCTATGGCCCAAACAATTCCTTCAGAGGGATTACCCTCCACCCTAAGGAGCCTCCCGGCTTAGGCCTTCACAACCTTTGATCGGTATCACACCTCCAAGTTTGGGCACCCTCATGGTCTTGACCTGCCTCAGCAGCACTCACCATTCCCGGAGGGACTGCCAAGGCTTCAGAGCTGCCAGCCCTCTCATTGGACTGGCAACATCCTTAATAGGATACCCAGTTTGGAGAGCTCCAATTAGGAGGCAGCCTCCCCCGAGATTGCGTTGTCGGTCTCATTGCCGGCAAATGCAGGTTAGGCCCCCCAATTTGGTCCTGATGTTGGGGTCCCAAAGCCAGGTCCTAACTTCAGCCCATTGAGTCTATGATTCAGTCAGTTCCTTGGAGCATGGCTGCAGACACAACTCAGCCTTCACGATGCATTGAATAGAAATAAATAGAGAAAAGATTTCTTGAGGAAGTTAATCTGACAGGCAATTAGCCAGCTCCTACCTTATCTTTGAAGAGAATCTCTGTCTCTCTCCCTCTCCCTCTCTCTCTCTCTCTCCATTGATCTCTCATTCCCTTCCAAACCTGCGGACAATTGCCCTTCAGTAGGAATTTTCTAATTGCTTCCCAAGCCACGACGATTCTTTTTTTAAAACATTAATAAGGAAATTCATACATCAAAAAAGAAGCCTGACTTGTAAAAAAATACAGATACAACTCAATAGTGTCATCATAATATAAGTGGTCCTGCAGGGCCTATGGGTTTCACTGTGCAATGTGAACAAGGAGGAACCCCTACACAACATCCTGCCTTCCTGGTACTATAATCAATTCATGAAGAATGGGGTGTTCATGGGCAGCTAATCATCATTTTCTGATTGATTTGTGATGCCCAGTAAAAGGCATGTTAAATTTATAATTTTTCATATACGAACTTTACTCAGCGCGGAATCTTTTGAAACTCACTCTTCTTCTAAAATCGACAAAACGCGCTGCAAAGTTGGCAGCTGAGGGTCAGCTGACCTGAATCTGTGAATTCAAAACTGCCGCACTGTCTCGCAAGGACAAAATGATACATTCCACTAACTTAAGAGGTGTCAACTACCCATCTCCTGAGACCATCCAGAAGATACTTCCCGACTTGAATGGGTCTCTCTGAAACAAGGATGGTGTTTGTCACAGCCCCCAGTAACCACCACCACCCCCCCCCACCCCACCACCACCTCCCCCCGGCCCCCCACTCCCCATCTTGTGGCTAATCAACCTCAGACTGACACCATATTTAGAAAAGAGAACTGTGAGAAGCCACACGATGGGGCAACCGTGTTGGTCTCCCCTTAATGTTAAGCGCTGCCTGCGGAAAGACACAGCAGCAGCAGAAAGAGCAATGTGCCTTAAGTACTGGAGATAATAGCATCGTAAGCTCTCAAAGCCTGTTCCTTTTGAGTCCACCAACACTGACAACTGAACCTCCTGGCTACGAGACTACAAGTACCCAACTTTGTGACCTGCAGGAAGACCACCTCTTCAAGGGAATCCTGAAACAAAATTTATATAAGACCTCGGTTGTTGAATTCACCATAAACCACCCTTCGGGAGTGAAGACATCTTCTTCACCAGGCCTGCAACATGTGGTGGCGCAGAATTCTATGTTCCGGGGGGCGGGCGCCGCCTGACCCACACCGGCATAAAGTTGCGCTAAATGCTGTCGGACGAGCGTCCCGACATCGTCGTGCACTTCCGTGATATTTCGCTCGCGGGCGTGCGTGGCAGTCAGAAGAGTGACCGCCAACAATTAAGCAGGTAATTAAGCCCATTAATGGAACAATTGTCAGCAATTTTTCATGGCCCGTCCAACCTCACCGTTGCCGGGCGGGCCAATCGGCCGGGCGGCCTTTACATTTTTGATGAAACTTCACCCAAGGGCGGGGATGAAATCTCCGTTAGGAAATAAAATAAAAAATAAATACCTGGGGTCAGCATTTTTATGAGGTGTGCTTCCCGGCGCTTGATTGTACTGCACGGACATTTTTTGCAGTTTTTTTTTGTGTATCTATTTTATTATTTGGAGGTCTGCAGCTCCCTGAGGCAGAGGTCTGCCTTTAGGGAGCTCAGTGGAATTAAGTGACATCATTGCCCACCCTCTTCCCGCCCCCACCCCGGCAGCGCTGAGCTTTTCAGTGCACATTTCACGCTGGCCGGCTGCTAATTGGGCAGTCAGTGTGAAATCATGGTCAGGGGCCTGTTTCCTGATCGCTCCTGGGCCCACTAGTCACGTGGCCCAACTTGGGAAAAATTCATGCCGTGTTTTTCCAGGTTGAGCCAACCACATGAATTATGAGCTATTCCTTCTGTTTATAACTTGTAAAAATGCTCTATTCTCTTTAACTGTACTTTCCTCGAGTGTGTTTCTTTGTGTGATTGTGTGAGTGAGTGCTGTAGTGTTAAGCTTCAGGGTGAGCGCGTGAATGAACAATGCTCTTTATTTAAACCCATGGAAACCTTGCTGCTGCTTATTCAAATTCTCTGAAATGTGTTCAGGAGCTAAAAGACACACACACAAACACACATACACACAAATACACGCACACACACAAACACACGCACACACACAAACACACGCACACACGCACACACACACACACACAAACAAACACACACACACACACAAACACACGCACACACACACGCACACACACACACAAACACACACACACACAAACACACGCACACACACAAACACACGCACACACACGCACACACACACACACAAACACACACACACACAAACACACGCACACACACAAACACACACTCACAAGCACACACACACACAAACACACGCACACACAAAAACACACACTCACAAATACACGCACACACAAACACACAAGCACACACACACAAACACACGCACACACAAGCACACGCACACACAAATACATGCACACACAAATACACGCACACACAAATACACACATACACACAAACGCATGCACACACAAACACACACACAAACACACAAGCACACACACACAAACACATGCACACACAAACACACGCACACACAAGCACACACACAAGCACACACACGCACACACACGCACACACACAAACACGCACACACACAAACACGCACACACAAATACACGCACACACAAATACACGCACACACACACAAAAACACACAAACACACGCACACACACAAACACACACACGCACACACACAAACACACACACGCCAACACACACAAACATTCCTCTCAAAAGCTTACTGATTATGGACAGTAGCGAAGGAAGCAGGGATTGCAATAGTTCTCTCTTACCTTGTCTGTAAGAGATGATATCTTCCTTTCTACTCCTAACTTTGCCAGTGTTTCTTTATAAAGCCACTGGTAGGGGAGGGTGGGTGTGGGCAGAGACATAAACCACAGGGTTGGTTTTATCCACCGCTCGATATCTCTCTTCAGCAACTTCAGTAGAGAGTAAAGTCAGGCAGGTTGCAAAACCAGTGTTTCTCCCGGTCCTGATGGGGTCATTAGGTTAGAATTGGTCCCGTTACCATTCCCAACTGCAACTGCAGTGAAAGGTCCTCACTGGGTTTAACAGATAATTAATCATCCTTCCAGAACAGGTCAGAGATAGAGTAAGACGGCAGAGAGATGGAGCTGGGATTCAGCGAGAAAATGCAGACTCGGGGTTGCATCATAGGTTTCTTTCTGTTTCTAAAGCTCTTATTGATTCTTCACTCCATTTATTCCTATTGTGGAAGCGCTGTACTGTCAGAGGGCCAGTACTGAGGAAGCATTGTGTTCTCAGAGCTGAAGTACTGAGGGATCATGTACTGAGGGAGTGCTGCACTCTCGGAGCTGGAGTACTGAGGGAGTGCTGCACTCTCGGAGTCGGAGTACTGAGGGAGTGCTGCACTCTCGGAGTCGGAGTACTGAGGGAGTGCTGCACTCTCGGAGTCGGAGTACTGAGGGAGTGCTGCACTCTCCGAGTCGGAGTACTGAGGCAGTGCCGCACTCTCGGAGTCGGAGTACTGAGGGAGTGCTGCACTCTCGGAGCCGGAGTACTGAGGGAGTGCTGCACTCTCGGAGTCGGAGTACTGAGGGAGTGCCGCACTCTTGGAGCCGGAGTACTGAGGGAGTGCTGCACTCTCCGAGTCGGAGTACTGAGGGAGTGCCGCACTCTCGGAGTCGGAGTACTGAGGGGGTGCTGCACTCTCGGATACGGAGTACTGAGGGATTGCTGCATTCTCGGAACCGGAGTACTGAGGGAATGCTGCACTCTCGGATCCGGAGTACTGAGGGAGTGCTGCACTCTCGGAGCCGGAGTACTGAGGGAGTGCTGCACTCTCGGATCCGGAGTACTGAGGGAGTGCTGCACTCTCGGAGCCGGAGTACTGAGGGAGTGCTGCACTCTCGGATCCGGAGTACTGAGGGAGTGCTGCACTCTCGGAGCCGGAGTACTGAGGGAGTGCTGCACTCTCGGATCCGGAGTACTGAGGGAGTGCTGCACTCTCGGATCCGGAGTACTGAGGGAGTGCTGCACTCTCGGATCCGGAGTACTGAGGGAGCGCTGCACTCTCGGAGCCGGAGTCCTGAGGGAGTGCTGCACTCTCGGATCCGGAGTACTGAGGGAGTGCTGCACTCTCGGAGCTGGAGTACTGAGGGAGTGCTGCACTCTCGGATCCGGAGTACTGAGGGAGTGCTGCACTCTCGGAGCCGGAGTACTGAGGGAGTGCTGCACTCTCGGATCCGGAGTACTGAGGGAGTGCTGCACTCTTGGAGTCGGAGTACTGAGGGAATGCTGCACTCTCGGAGTCGGAGTACTGAGGGAGTGCTGCACTCTCGGATCCGGAGTACTGAGGGAGTGCTGCAATGTGATATGTTGACTTTGCAATATGAAGCTAATAAAAATTCCACCACAGAAGTAGATTCAATAGTAAATTTCAAAAGGAAATTGGATAAATACTTGAGAAGGAATAATTTGCAGAACTATGGGGCAAGATCAGGGACAGTGGGTCTAAATGGGTGGATCTTTCAAAGAGCTGGCATAGGCAGGATGGGCCAAATGTTGGAAAGAGAGAATGTCCTCAATGAAACAAGGACAGAATCTATTTGCTTATAGTTGAGAAGCAACAAAGGTATGATCATGTCACAGGGGGTATTTTACGTGCCTCCATAGAGTGTGAGAAAGAAAGAAATTTACAGAAATATGCAAGAATTGTGGAGTGGCGATATTGGGGAACTTTAAATACCCAAATATTGATTGGGATAATGTAAAGGGAAAGGGTGGGGGAGAGGAATTTTTGAAATGTGTTCACGAGAACCTCCTTGCCCAGTATGTGCTTGATCCAAACAGGAAGGAGGCATTGCTGGATCTGGTGCTGGGGAATCAGGTGAGCCAACTGGACCAAGTATCTGTTGGGGAGCCCTTGGGTAAGAGTGATCATCATATCATAAGCTTTAGATTCGTAATAGAGAAGAGCAGGGAACAATCTGGAGAAATTCTAAATTTGAAGGGGGCTAACTTCAATGGGGTGAAAGGGGATCTATCTAGGGTAAAATGGAACCAAACACTAAAAGGAGAAACTGTAACAGAACAATGGGTGATCTCTGAGGAGGAGATGTTTCAGGTCCAGGATAGGTACATTCTAACAATGGTGAAAGGGGAGGCAAATCCAGGGCTCCTAGGATGATGAGGGAGATAGAGATTAGGATGAAACAAAAAAGGAGGGTGTATGATGCATGTCAGGTGAATTCTTCAAGCAAGGGCCATGTCAAATACAAAATGTTGAGAGGGGAAGTGAAGAGGAAAATAAGACTGACAAAGAGAGAATATGAGAATAGAATGGCAGTCAATATAAAAGGAAACCCAAAAGCCTTTGACCAACATATAAATAGTAAGCGGGTAGTAAGAGGTGGAATGGGTCCTACTCAGTACAAAGAGGGTGATATATGCTTAGAGGCGCAGGGCAAGGCTAGAATACTTAAAAAGTACTTTGTATCAGTGTTTACTAAGGAAGAGGAGCCTGACAAAATATTGGTAGAAGGGGAAATAGTAGAGGTAATGGATGGGGTGAAAATTGAGAGGCGGGAGGAACTGGAAAGGCTGGCTATGTTTAGAGTGTGTAAGTCACCCGGTCCAGATGGCTTGCATCCCAGGTTGCTAAAGAAAGTGGGAGTCGAGATAGCAGAAGGGCTGGCCACAATCTTTCAATCTCCCCTAGTTATGGGGGAGGTGCCAGAGGATTGGAGATTGGTAAATGTGACACTCTTATTTAAGAGAGAATGCAAGGACAGTCCTAGCAACTACAGGCTGGTTGGTCTAACATCAGTGGTTGGTAAGATTTTAGAAACAATAATCAGGGAAAACAATAACAGGCACTTGGAGAGGCTTTAGTTAATTAAGGAGAGCCAGCGCAGATTTGTAAAAGGCAGATCGTGCTTGAGTAATCTAATTGAATTTTTTGGTGCAATAATGGGGAAGATTAATGAAGGGAATGCAGTGGATGCATATGGAATTAAAGAAAGTGTTTGACACATAAAAGGCTGGTTAACAAAATTGTGGCTCAAAATATGAGGATCAGTATCAGCTTGGATAAAAATTTGGCTTAAGGGCAGAAAACAGTGAGTTGTGGTAAATGGTTATATTTTAGACTGGGGGATGGTAGATAATGGTGTTCCCCAAGGTTAGTGCTGCTTTTTTGATATAAATAAATGACTTGGATATTGGAATACAAAGTTAAATTTCAAAATGTGTTACTGATACCATACTTTGTGTGGCAGACAGTGAGGATAATTCCAGTCAATTGCAATCGGACGCAGATAGGCTAGCAGCATAAGCAGACCAGTGGCAGATGGAATTTAATAGCGAGAAGTGTGAGGTGATGCATTTTGGCAGAAGGGACAGGGAGAGGCCGTATGGATTTAATGGCACAGTTCTAAAGAGTGCATAGGAACAGAGGGACCTTGGGGTTTGTGTGCATTGATCTTTGAAGGTGGCATGACATATTGGGAGAGTGGTTAACAAAGTATATGGGATCTTGGGCTTCATAAGTAGGGGGATTGAGTACAAAAGCAGCAAAGCTGTGCAGAATCTTTATAACTGGTGAGGCCACAATGAGAGTATTACGTCCAATTTTGATCACCACACTTTAAGAAGGATCTGAGAGAGTCCTCGAGAGGGTACAGAGGGGATTTACCAGAAAGGGGGTGTTTATTACAAGGTTAGGCTTGGAAAGGTAGGGGTTGTCCTTCTTGGAACAAAGGAAGTTGAAGGGAGATTTTATAGAGAGGGGGATAAGATTATGACAGGTTTAGATAAGGCAGACATAGTAAAGCTATTCCCAATAGCTGATGGTACATGAACTAGGGCAAGGTTTTGGGCAGGAGCTATGGTGGGGATATGAAGAGAATTTTTTTATGCAGTGAGTGGTAATGAGCTAGAACTTGCTGGCTAGGAGGGTGGTGAAAGCGGAGACACTGAAGGATTGACGTTCACATCAAAAGAAAATTGGATGGGTGCATGAGGGAATTAACCTTGCAGGGGTATGTGATAGAATGGAGGAATGGAACTGACTGGGTTGCTCCACAGAGAACCAGCATGGTCTCCAACTAAACTGCCTCCAACAATCAAAAAAAAAGATTAGTTAGTCATTCTTTTATTTAAGAGTGCGATTTTATGAAGAAGCTTGAAGCAGTTTGATTAATATACTCAACTTAGTTCTCCCAAACTTGTATGCTACCCGAATCAAAAACCTGAGATTTCCTATTAGAAAACTGGCATCTAATTGGCTTATATGTTGAATAGTTTTGTTGCCATCGACGCTTACCAATCACTCCCATTACTGGACTGCATGCCACTTGTAGTCTAGAGTACGTCTTCGTTAGATAAATGATAATGCAACCAAGTGAACCATTTACTATATGTTAACCTTTTTGGAACTTATCCTATGCTGCCACATGAATCCATTTCAATAAACGGGTTTTATATACAAACCAAGTCAGGTCCAAAATTAAAAGAGAACCCATTTTGCACAAATAGTCTTTAGTATACTCCTCAGTACATAACTGAAAAGTAGGGAAGTTATGCTAAACCGGTGCTGAACTTTGGTTAGACCACACTTAGAAAGCAGGCTTGAGGGACTGAATGGCCTACTCCAGATCCTGTTTCTTCTATAATATTCTTCTCAGTATTGCATGCAGCTCTGGTTGCCATATTACAAAAAGGACAAAGAGGCACTGGAGAGGGGTATGTTTAGAAAATACTTTTGCAGTCCTTTTTACGTTAGCTGCTAGTTTATTCTCATAATCTCTCTTTGCCTCTCATTATTTCCTTTTCTGTTCTCCTCTGTATTTTTGGTATTCAACTTGGCTCTCTACTAAATAATAACCCTAATATTTATATTGAGCATGCTTTCTCTGTTTCATTTTAATCTTCGACATCCAGGGGGTTATAGCTTTGGTTGCCCATCCTGTCCCCCTTGTGTGACTGGGTCTGCTCTACATTCTTTTTTTCACGTTTCCTGGTTCTATTTCCAATGCTCATAACATACGCCTCAGTTTAGTTTTCTAACTACTCCTAGCTCTTATGTTTGGATATTTTTGTACCCTTTTTAATTACAGGTCACTTTGATAAAATGATGTTTCATTTCAAACCAAGGATAGTTTTAATCAGTAAAAGTATGATTTCATTGCAGTGAAAGCCTCTGGTTAAAGTATGTTTTAATATTTTCAACTTGAGATTGTCCCTTTGTTGCATGATAAACTCCCCTTCATGTTTTAACGTACATACTTGCATTCAGAGGGGAAAAATAAGCAGTCATAAACTGTTTTAAGCATAATACGATGGGCAGCTTTCCATTTGACCCTTAATGTGAATTAACAAATCCCTTAACATTAGATAAAGAGTTAATACACAAGGCAAAATAGGCAGAGTTTTAAAAACGCGATAATAGGTTACCACAGGCAGAGTGCAGAGCAGGAACAACAAACTGTTGATCTCTACAAAATTGGTCAACAATCACAAGCGCTTTTTTGGAAATATAAAAAAGCCAACATTTCTAAAGTGATCCCTCACACCAAGACAAGTTTATTTAGCTGTCTGCAAAAACCCAAAAGGCTAGTTTTCATTTGCTATACCAAGTAGGTTCAACCATGGCAAGTGGACATTGAAATGAACACTGCACAGTTTAACTAATCTCCTTCATCATAGGCCACTGCAAATGTGTACTGGCAGAAGAGTCTCAATTCTAATGAAGCAATCAGTAGCAGCAATGATACTGAAAATATTTAATCTGCATCTCCTAGGAACCTTTGGCAAAGATCGTCCCTGTGAAACACAAGTTTGAGTTAAACCATAGTTTCTGTATACTTCTTGCTACATAAAACGCTGGATGTTTGTATTTATTTTGATAATATTCCTTGGTATATAATGGGAGCCTGCAGTGCACAACTCATAACACATTAAATGGAAAAGAAAGGCTTAATTTTCTGTAGCCTCTTTTATGACTTCAGTGTGTCACAAAGTGCTTTAAAGCTAATGAGGTACATTTGAAGTGTATACACTGTGGTAATGTAGGAAACACAGCAGTCAACTTGCGCATAGCAAGCACCCACAAACAGCAAAGATGTAATGAACTGATAACCTGATTTTTTTTTTAGAGATGAGCTTTAGTATCTTCATCGAGATACTAAACAGTGAATGATTGGTTCTAGTATATTTCTTCTGGTGTACTCCTCAATACATAAAACAGAATGATAGGCTTTAATATACCACTCTGTATGCAAACTGTTGATATAATTTTTAGTACAAAATTTTGGTACAAAAGTCAAAAATTAGCTTTAGTATATACCTCCATACATGAAACAATGGATAATAGACTATAGTATACCACTCAGCTGATAAAATAGTGAATGAAAGGAAACAGTGTATCTCTTGGTACATAAAATAGTGAACAAGAGACATTAGTATACACCTCGGTACATATAACAGTGAATTATATACGTCAGTCTACTCCATGTATATAAAGCAGTGAATGATAGGTTTTGGTGTACTCCTCAGTACGTAAGGTAGTGAATGTTAGGCTTTAGTGTACCACTCAGTTGATAAAACATTGAATACTATTGTTTAATATAGTACTTGGTGTATAATTCAAGTGAATGACAGGCTCTATCATTCTCCACGGTTCATAAGACTGTGAATGATGCACGTTAGTATAGCACTGAGCTGACAACACATTGAATGGTGGTATTATCCTAGTTCTTGGTATATAAGACCATGAAGGGAAGGATTTAGTAAATCCTCATTATGTAAAACAGAGAATAACATGGTTTAATATACACCTGTGTGCACAAAACAGTGGATAATTGGCAAACCACAGGAAAATGCGAATGATGATGCATACAGAGATGTTTATTACATTGGCAGGCCTGCTAGACAGCCTCCACCAGCTGCACACAGCATGAAGGGAGTCCGGCTCCAATGTGGCAGATGGCATCCTGCAGAGCTTGGTGCCTAATCTTCTCACCATAGAAATGGTTGGCAAATCCATGGCAGCACTCCTAGACTGACCCATGAGTCCACAAGCCACTGTCTCAGCTTCCTTTGCAGCACAGGTGGAGGATCCCAACATCACGCTGCTGCCGGGAAAGCTCAGATGGAGGTCATGAGATCCATGGTGGCTGCCATCATGGCTTCATTCTCAGTGCTTACCAGGCAGGCACGGTGCGGGGTGGGGGCATGCAGTCCAGCAATCTGTGATCCAGTAGATTACTAGGATTGCTGAGGTCCCAGCCTATGGCAGTGGCAATGGCTTTGTGGAACACAAACCTGTTGTCTTCTCATAGGATGGTTTCCCACCACTGGCACTCAGTTTATATGCATTAGTCAGACAGTCCAGGCTGCTGCCACCAACATTGGAGTCTGAAGCCAGGCCCTCTCATTGCAAGTTCTCTACCTGGAAGGAGGTCAATAGCCACATGTTGAAGGTCCTTGTGGCTGAGCATCCATCCTCCAGTGCATCTTGGGAGGCCTGAAAGCGATGGTCAGTGTGGACTGGCACAGGATAAATACATCACCAACGCTGTGAGGGTAGCGGCTGTTCACTGATATGGACTTCTTGGTGTGGTCACACACCAGCTGCAAGTCAAAGAGACGTAGCACTTGTGGTTCATGTTTCACTCCCACTGACACGGGGGGCCCCGCAGAACCACATGCTATGGTCCAGGGAAGCCCATTATCCTGGCGAAACCATGGGCTCTTACAGTTTGCTCTTCTCTTCTCATGGAAAAGTGGATGAAGACCCCCTCTCCTCACATGCAGTGCCTCTGCGATCACCCCGTGGGATCTATGAATGTCGAGCTGAGAGATGTTACTGACGTCTTGCCTGCTCCCGTCTGGAAGGATCCACTTGTATAAAAAGTTAGGGCAATGGTGACTTCCACAGCCACTGGGAGGACCATCCTCACCTGGCTTTCGGGTTCCAGTTTGGTGTTAAGGAGGTGGCAAAACTCCCTAGTGATCTTCTTGTTGAGGTGTTGCCTCCTAGGCACTGCCCCTGGCTCATTGATAAGTAGGAGTGGTGCTCCTGGAATAGTGTTTGTGGGTAAAGCCTTTCTTCCTTTCCCTCATCACAAAGCTTCCCCTCTCTGCCTCCTCTTCTCTCTGTCAGGACCGTGTTACAGACCAAGAGCTACTGCAACAACTGCCACCATACCTGGGTAAGGTACTGGTCTTTCCTCCCTTACTGTGTGCAGAACACATCTCAAATTAGCTCCAGCACAGCAACACTATACTTCCACAAACCCCACCTTAGCAAAAATAAGTCATAAGTACCTCAGCTGCAATTTGCTGAGTGCCCCTTTAATAGCTCCAGTACAGGGCCCATCTTGTTTCAGAATGCTAGTTGCTAACGAGTGACTAATGAAGATGTTGCCTGTATATACATTGACCAAATGTGGGATTGCGGCTTTGCATCAATCAGTTCAGCTGGTTGATGTGAAGATATTGCACTCTTATGGTGCCCACTACAAATGGAAATCCTAATTTGTGTCCATGATTTTTAGCATATTCCTCATAAAGGAGTGAATGATCAGCTTTAATATACACCTGTGTATCTCATGCTGTGAATATTAGTCTTTTTCCATCATCCACAGTACATATAACATTAATTGAAAAGCTTTCGTTTCCCACTCGGTAAATTTTTGAATGATTATTTTAGTATATGCCAAGGTACATAACCCTATGAATGACATGCTTTAACATGTTTTCTTTTTGCATATATATATACCCTTCTGCAAATCAATTGTTAATTATAGGCTTTAATATATCCCTTGGTGAAAGAATCAGTAGATGCTAGGCTTCAGTTCATTTCTCTGTATATGAAAACAACGAATGATCGGCTATAGTATACCAGTCAGCTTACAACACAGTTAATGACAGGCAGCAGTGTACCCCTCGGTACATAGAGCAGTGAATAATAGACATCAGTAACCTCCTTGATACATTACACAATTAGGCTTCAGTATACACAGGTAGAAAACGCAGTGAACGATAGATTTTAGTATACTCCTCAATACGTAAGGCAGTGAATGATAAGTTTTAGTGTACCATTTCATTGGTAAAATATTGAATATCAGGGTTGAATATAATTGTTGGTGCATAATTCAGCAAGTGTCAGGCTCTATTACTGTCTGCGGTTCATAAGACTGTGAATGATGTACATTAGTATAGCATTCAGCTGACAACACATTGAATGGTGGCACTATCTTATCCCTTGGTATACAAAACCATGAATGAAAGGCTTTGGTATATCCTTATTATGTAGAACAACAGGTACTAAAGTTTAATACATCTGTGTACACAAAAAGTGAACAAACGGCTTTAATATACCACTCGGCAAATTAAACGCTGAACGGTTGAGCTAGAAATTGGTTTATCTCTTGTTTCTGAGTGAAGGGTCCGCAATTTGCGACATGCCCGCACCGCTTCTGATGGAGGATAATTTTGGTGCTTCCACCTCCCCTCCGCAATTGTAATGCAGCTCTGAGTGGATCCCGTGCTGCACTCATCACTACAGCGCTGCCGATACCTGCTGTGCACTTTGACAGCAAAACACACCCTCCAGAGAGATTTCCCCTTTTTAAAGACACAGTCCTTGTGAAAGGGAAGCTGCGTTAGTGGAGAGAAGGCTGTTGGATAATGACTGTGGAAGACTCAAGCTGAAGGGGGATGTCACAAAGCCTTAGAGAGAGGGCTTTCTCATACAGTCACACCGTCCTGAAGGCATTGGCTACAGAAGTGGAGGTCAAGAGAGACACCCCATATTTCCACTGGGCGGCAGGTAGTCTATGAAGCACACTGTCAGACGGGAATGAGAGCAGGTGGTAGGGGGTGATTAATTCTCAGTGTGAAACATGGTGTAACCATGGATCTCCTGCTTTCCTTGTTTCCCTCACACCAACTCTCCCTTTCCCTGTGAATGGCACTGTGCTTCCTGCCTTACTGTGTGTAGAAAATGTCTCAAGTTAGCTCTAGCAAAGCAACACTGCTTCCACAAAACCCTACTTTTGCAAAAGTAAGTCATAGTTACCTCAGCTGTAACTTGCTGAGTGTCCCCTTCAATAGCCCCAGTACAGAGCCCATCTTGTTTCAGAATGCTAAATGTTTCAGGAATGACTAATTTGCCTGTACATATGTTGACCAAACTTGGGATCCTGGCTTTGCATCAGTTGGTACGGCTGATTGACCATAAGACCATAAGACATAGGAGCAGAAATTAGGCCATTCGGCCCATCGAGTCTGCTCCGCCATTCAATCATGGCTGATAAATGATTGACGTGAAGATATCATTGATTCATACCCTTCTGACGCATGATACAAATGGCGCTACACAACTCAATTTACACTACAGTCTTTAGTATACTCATTATACGAAGCAGTGAATGATAAGCTTTAATGTACACCATTGTACATAATGCAGTGAATATGGGTCTTTTTCCATAATCCACAATATATACAAGCTTTAGTATCCCAATCCATTGATATGATTTTGTATGATTATTCTAGCATATGCTTTGGTACAAATACTGTGAATGATCGGCAGCATTATGCTGTTCTTTACATAAAACAGGTATACTAGGCTTTAGTATACCCCTCTGCATATAAACTGTTAATTATAGGGTTTAATAAATTCTTTGGTAGAAAAATCAGTCAACGTTAGAGTTTAGTATATTCCTCTGTATATGTAACAATGAATCACAGGTTATAGTATGCCATTCAGCTTATAAAACAGTGAATGACAGGCACCAGTGTGTCCCTCAGTATTAATCAGTGAAAAATAGGATTCAGTATACCCCTTGGTATATAAGGTAGTGAATGTCTGGCTTCAGTGTACTCCACTGTTCATAAACAATGAATGGTTGTCTTTAGTATATCCCCCGGTACATAAAGCAATGAATGATAGGCTTCAGTTCACCCTTTGGTACATAAAAATGATAATGTCAGGCTTTGGTATATCCCTCAGAATACAAAACAATGAATGATAGGCTTCAGTATATTCTTCAGTACATAATACAGATAATGTTAGGCTTCATTATATCCCCCGTACACCGAACAATTGATTGTAGGCTTCAGTATATTCCTTGGTAAATAGAACAATAAATTGTAGGCTTCAGTATTTCCCTCATTATATAAGACATTGAATAACAGACCATAGTATATCCTTGGTACATAATACCAATTCATAGGCTTTAGTATACACCATGTGAGTTAACGTAATGCAAGGTATTGTATGCAAACGATGTGACTTGTGTACCACTCTGTTTATAGATCAAGCCAAATAATATGCTTCAATACACCACTAAGTTTAGGAAGCACTGAATGATACGCTGTAATGTACGGCTCGGAGTTAAGATTCATCTATTCATAGAGTCACCGGGGTTTTCTCCCGCGGAGAATGGGGCGGCCCAGCCAAAAGTCCAATGACTTTCGACAGGACTGGACAATCCCGGTGGCGGGCGGGGGACTGGACAATCCCGGTGGCGGGCGGGCGGGGGACTGGACAATCCCGGTGGCGGGCGGGGGACTGGACAATCCCGGTGGCGGGCGGGCGGGGCTGGACAATCCCGGTGGCGGGCGGGCGGGCGGGGCTGGACAATCCCGGTGGCGGGCGGGCGGGCGGGACTGGACAATCCCGGTGGCGGGCGGGCGGGCGGGACTGGACAATCCCGGTGGCGGGCGGGCGGGCGGGACTGGACAATCCCGGTGGCGGGCGGGCGGGCGGGACTGGACAATCCCGGTGGCGGGCGGGCGGGCGGGACTGGACAATCCCGGTGGCGGGCGGGCGGGACTGGACAATCCCGGTGGCGGGCGGGCGGGCGGGACTGGACAATCCCGGTGGCGGGCGGGCGGGCGGGCGGGACTGGACAATCCCGGTGGCGGGCGGGCGGGCGGGCGGGACTGGACAATCCCGGTGGCGGGCGGGCGGGCGGGACTGGACAATCCCGGTGGCGGGCGGGCGGGCGGGACTGGACAATCCCGGTGGCGGGCGGGCGGGCGGGACTGGACAATCCCGGTGGCGGGCGGGCGGGCGGGCGGGCGGGACTGGACAATCCCGGTGGCGGGCGGGCGGGCGGGACTGGACAATCCCGGTGGCGGGCGGGCGGGACTGGACAATCCCGGTGGCGGGCGGGCGGGCGGGACTGGACAATCCCGCCCATAGAATCATAGCGCCAATACGGCACTGAAGGAGGCCGTTTAACTCACGGGACGGGATTTTCCGGCCCCCTCCCGCCTGCAGGATCTTCCGGTCCTGCCGAAGCCAGCGGGGATTTGAATGACTCGCTACATCCGCGGGAGGGGAACCCGCCGCGGCGGGGCCGTAAAATCCCGGCCATTGAGTCCCATGCCAGAGTCTGCAGAGCAATCCAGTCAGCCCACTCTCCTGCTCTATCTTCATAATCCCCCAAGTTTATTAAATATAATCCAGACTCAAGCGTTTCTATTATGTCTAGAAATAAGTTACTGACAACTAATAAATAAATGTAGATTAGAAATATATAGTATTTTGGGACTACAGTATGTGTGAGTACTTGAAATGTGAGACTGTCCCGGGCAGCCACGTCTGCAGAGATATCTCTGCCTTGAATCACTCGGCCTCAGTGTTCTGGAGCTGAAATGTGAGTGAGAGACACTCTGACAGACAGAGAGAGAGAGAGAGGAATTTCTGGATCGTTTTCTCTGGAGTACAGACACACCTCAAGATGCAGGGAGAGGACAGTGTGACTGCCAGCAGGGTAACAGGAAGCAAAGAGGGGGGGAGGGGGTCAGAGCAGACGGTTCAGGCACTGGTTCTGTCCAACACATACAATGTAATTTGTACCTGTGAGGATGAGGAGGAAGATTGCAGGAAGGACAGCCAGAATGCTGACTGAAACACCAGGGAGCATGAGGTTGTCCAGAGGAAAGAGCAGAATAGAATGGTTGTAATTATAGGGTATTCAATAATTATCAGGGTAGAGGGTGTCCTCTGCAGCCACAATCGAGAGTCTTGAAGGGTGGCATTGCCTACCCGCTACCAGGGTAAAGGATATTGCAGAGCAAATGGAGACGAACTTGGAAAAGAATGAAGGAGCATCCTGTTGTGATAGTCCATGTTAGGAGCAACCAGATTAATAAGGTGAACATGTAGCTGAAGGAATGGTATGGGATGGAGGTGGTCCAGTTGGTGGGACACAAGCACCAGTATTGAGGCAAGAAGGAATTGTACCATTGGGATGGACTCCACCTGAAACAGGCCAGTGACCTAGTGGAAAGGATAAATAGGGCTGTAGAAAGAATTTTAAACCAATAAGGATGGCATTCAGGCAAAAATAAAAATAAAAATGAAAACAGCCTAAAGGTATGAAAAAGGGATGCGAGTGAAGTCCAGATAGTAAATAGTTTTCAAGGTAATACAAATTCTTCAGGTAGGAATCATAAATTCTTACATAAGGGAAGGAGGCCATTTGGCCTGTCACACCTGTGCTGACTCTATGAAAGAACTTTCCAATTAGTCTCATCCCTGTTTTTTCCATACAGCCCTGTAAATTACAAATTGTTCTTTAAATATTCTTGTGGAATCTAATTCCACCGCCCTTTCAGATAATGTGTTCCAGATCGTAACAATTCTGTAGGTGAAAAAAATTTGCATTTTCCCTCTATTCTTTGGCCAATAATTTTAAATCTATATCCTCTGGTTATCAACCCATTTACCAGAGGAAACAGTTTCTCTCTATTTGCTCTATCAAAACCCCTCATAATTTTGAATACCTCTATTAGGTCTCCCCTTAACCTTCTCTGCTCTAAGGGGAACACCAATCTCTCCACATAACTGAACTCCCTCAATTGTGGCACTATCATGGTAAACCTCATCTGTCCTTCCTCTGGGGAACTCCAAGCCTCTCCAATCTTTCCTCATAGCTTAAGATCTCCATTCCTGGCAACATCCATGTAAATCTCCTCTGTTCTCTTTTGGATGAGGGACGTCTTGTGGTGCAGTGGGTAATGTCCCTGCATGTGAGCCAGAAGCACTAGGTTTGTGTCCCAACCAAGGACTTGATGGCCAAGGAGAGCAAGGCATGGGCAGCAGATAGATCGGAACACCACCACCTGGAAGTTCCCCTCCAAGTCACTCACTATCCTGACTTGGAAATGTATCGCTGTTCCTTCACTGTTGCTGGGTCAAAATCCTGGAATTCCCTTCCTAACAGTACCGTGAGTGTACCTCCAGCACGTGGACTGCAGTGGTTCAAGAAGGCAGCTCACCGCCACCTTCTCAAGGGCAATTAGGGATGGGCAATAAATGCTGGCCCAGCCAGCGAAGCCCACATCCTGTGAATGAATAAAAGAAAAGGAGGGCATGTGGCCAAACAGGTTAAGTATCAACCTGCAAATCCTTCCCACAGATGCCTATGCAAGGTGGTAAGAGTGGGAGAGATTCCTGGTCAGCCATGTGATGGAAAGAAATTGGGGCCTCTACCATCACTGTCCATAGCTCCAGCTCCAGACTACAATGTGCATGTAAAAGTGCATGTTGCCACAGCAACCCAGACTCCCCGTGTGAACTGTAATGCACCACACGATTTCTATTGTGATCACATCCTTCTTCTAATGCAGTGAACAGTACTCTAGCTGTTACCTAACTAATGTTTTATATATTTCTAGCATAACCTCCCTGCTCTTATATTCTAATTAATGTAAATATCTTGCATTCTTTCTCTACCACCTTATCTATCTACCCTGGGATCTATGGACATGCACTTAAAGTTCTTCTGTTCTTCTATACTTCTCAGTATCCTACCATTTGTTGTGTATTCCCTTGCCTAGTTTGCCCTCTCCAAATGCAATACCTCACACGTCTCTGGATTGAATTCCATTTGCCAATTTTCTGTCCACCTGACCAGCCCATTGATATCTGAGATCAAAAGGGTTAAATTTTGGGAACAGGTTCCATGGACTCTGCTTGTATTTCCTTGAGCATACAAGATCAAGGGATGATTAACTTGAGGTGTTTAAGATGATTGAAGCAGTAAATAGAATTGGTATAGAGAAAATATATTGGGAGTCCAGAATAAGGGGGAATAACCTTCAAATAAGAGCCAAGCCGTTCAGGGGCGATGTTAGGAAGCACTTCACACAAAGGGTAGTGGAAATCGGAACTCTTATGCCCAATATGTTATTGAAGCTGGGTTTCAATTGAAGGGCTCAAAATTGAGATTGATTGCTTTATGTGTAAGTACATATGAGTTATAGAGCCAAGGTGGGTAGATGGAGACAAGACACAGAGCAGTCACCATCTAATTGAATGACAGAACAGGGTGAATGGCCTGCTCCTTTTCCGATGCTCATTGTCATGCGTTTAGTATACCACTCTGTACATAAAACAGTGAATAAGAAATAGAAAAACTTGCACCTATATTGTGCTTTTTAGAATGTCCAAAAGCACTTTACAGCTATTTACCATTTAGTTTAGAAAACAGCAACACATAAGCTTTAGTGCAATCCTTGGCATAAAAACAATGAATGTTTGAATTTTGTGTAATCCTTACGACATAAAATGGTGAATGATGTAATGCTTTAATATACCCCACAGTACATTAAACAGTTAATGATAGGCTACAGTATACCTCCTGGTATATAAAAATGTGCAAGGTAGGCTTTAGTATATGTCTCAGTAAATAAACATCAAAATTGGCAGTAGGGTATTCCTCAGTGCATAAAACGGTAACTGGTAGCCTTTAGTGTCCCTCTCATTACATAAAACATTGAATAATGGGATTAGTATTCCCTGATACAGAAAAAAAATGCATAATATGCTTTAAAATGTTTCTCTGTACATAAAACGTTGAACGATAGGCTTTGAATACCCCTCAGTACATAAAATATTGAGTGAAAGACTTTAGTTCACATATCGATACAACATTCAATGCCATTCTTTACTGTTTTCCTTGGTGCATGGAATATTGAAACAGGCTTTAACACATTTGTTGGTAATTACAAATTTGACTTACAGGTGATAGTATATTCCTCAGTACATAAAGCCCTAATGATAGGCCCTAATGTACCCCTCAGTACATAAAATAGGGCATAATATATTTTGTACACTCCTTTGCACATCAAGTACTAAATGATAAACTGTAATATACACCCTGATATTTCGAACACCGCATGGTGGGCTTTACTATACCCCTCCATATATAAAAAATTGACTGACTGGTTTTGGTATACCCCTCAGTAAATTACACAGTGAGCAATAGACTTTAGTATACCCTTTGGCACATATTGAATAATACCTTATTTGTAAAGCAAACAGTGAATGATGGAAGAGGGGTATCTGATTCGTGCAGGGATGGGAGAAGATGCTGAACATAGTAACAGTGGGGAATTTGCTGAGATTGGGAATTTGGTGCATAAGGGGAAGGTGTTGATAAATATTTGAAGCTAAGGGTCAATATATATAAATACTCAGAGTAATGAATTAGATTTCAAGGGATTTGCTGTTTAGGAGCAAACCGCTGAGAGTTCAGGTTCTTTGCTTGCTATTCTCGTACCATGTGAGAACTCCAGGAAGCTTCATGAGTGCAGGATGTGTCTCCAGTCATTCAAACTCAAGCTCAGCATTGCCGAACTTGAGGAGGGTTTGGGGTCACTTTGGGAGGTTGACAATGTCCTGGAATGCATGTTCCAGGCGTTGGGCCCCCGCAGCTACTGAGATTTCAGCAGAAAAGTAAATGTGTGGCCATCCAGCAGCGTAGGAAGAAGCAGGCAGTGCAGGAACCTCACTTTCAAACCAGTTTTCTGTGCTGAATGCCAGAGAGGGTGAAGACATAGAATCACAAATGGTTACACCACAGAAAGAACTATTTGGCCCATTGAGTCCATGCAGGCTTCTCTCTGTGACAGCAGTTTAGCTAGTCTTACTCCCCTGCCCTTTCCCTGTAGCCCTGCACTTTTATTCCCTTCAGGGTATATTCAATTTTGTTTTGAAAGTCACAATTGAATCTGCCTCCACCACACTCTCAGGCACCACATTCCAAACCCTATTCACTGGCTGCTTGAAAAGGTTCTTCCTCACTGATGCCATCGCTTCTTTTGCCATTTGCCTTAAATCGTGTCCCCTGGCTCTCAACCCTTCCCCGCAGTGGGAACAGTTCCTCCCTGTATACTTCTATCAACTCTTCTCTTAATCTTCGCTCAGGAGAACATCCCCAGCTTCTTCAACCCATTCATCTAACTGAAATCCCTCATTCCTGGAGCCATTCTCATAAATCGTTTCCCGCACACTCGCAAAGTCTTCACATCCTTCCTGTAGTGTGGTGCCCAGAATTGAAATTAGTCTTTCAAAAATGCTTATCATAACTTTCTTGCCTTTATACTCCATGCCTCTGTTTATAAAGCCCAGGATCCCGCCCAACTTTTTAAACACTTTCACAACCTGGTCTGACACCTTCAATGATTTGTGTGCATATAGCCCCTGGTCTCTTTGTTCTGCACCCACTTTGGAATTGAACCTTCTATTTTATATTGCCTCTCCTCGTTCTTCCTACAAATGTATCACTTCACACTTGACTGCCTTTTCAAGGACATAAGGTCGATGCAACCATTCACGATAAGCTAATCAATATCCAAGAGCGAGTGGATATCCTGGAGGGAGATGTGGAGAGAGGGTGGTGAGCATTGATCTGCTGGCACAGTCCACAGGGTCAGCAATGGGAAGGGTGAGGAGTTTGGCAAGTTCAGTCCTCAGCCAGCCCACTGAAAGAACTGAGTTACTCCAGTTCTGTTGAAAGGTCGTCCACTGGCCATGTTAACTCTGTTCCTCTCTCCAGGCCAGGAGGTGGCATAATGGCATTGTCACTGGACCATTGTCACCTATTACTCCAGGTACCCAGGGTAGTGCCCTGGGAACCTGGGTTTGAATCCTACCAATGCAGATGGTGCAATTTGAATTCAATTTAAAAAAGATTAATGATGACAATGAAGCCATTGTTGTCAAAGCCCACCTGGTTCACTAATACCCTTTAGGGAAGGAAATCTGCTGTTCTTACTTGGCCTGGCCTACATGTGACTCCGGACCCACAGCAATGTGGTTGACTCTTAAATGGCCTAGCAAGCCAGTCAATTTTCAAGGGCAATTATGGATGGATAATAAATGCTGGCCCAGCCAGCGACGCCCACATCCCATGAATGGATAATAAAAAGCTGAGTATTTCCAGCACTTTCTGTTTTTATTTGAGATTTCCAGGATCCACAGTAAAAGCTTTTGCTTTTCTAACAGCCTTCTGAACTTAACTTGACATCTTCAAAAATTTATGCACGTGCACCCCCAGGTCTCAAAGTTCCCTTTAAAGATGCACTATTTAGTTTCTATTGCCTCTTCTCATTCTTTCCACTAAAACGTATCATAGCATCATAAAATCATAGAATCATTTGCAGCACAGGAGGAGGCCATTTGGCCTAAGAAAATATCACTTCAAAGCTATCTGTATAAAGCACCTCACAAGAGACTGTTAGCTAAATTTGAAGCTCATGGAATTGAAAGCCTGTTTTAGAAATTGGCTGAGCTTTTTTTATTCTTCCACAGGACGTGGGCGCCGCTGGCCAGGCCAGCTTTTATTGCCCATCCCTAATTGCCCTTGAGAAATTGGTGGTGAGCTGCCTTCTGAACACTGCAGTCCATGTGGTGTAGGTACACCCACAGTGCTGTTAGGGAGGGAGTTCCAGGACTTTGACCCAGCGATAGTGAAGGAACGGTGATATATTTCCAAGTCAGAGAGTGGCTTGGAGGGGAATCTGCAGTTGGTGGTGGCCCTATGGATCTGCTGCCCTTGTCCTTCTAGATACTAGCGGTCATGAGTTTGGCAGGTGCTGTCGAAAGAGCCTTGGTGATTTGCTGCAGTGCATCTTGTAGATGGCACACGCTGCTGCTGCTGTGTGTCGATGGTGGATGGAGTGGATGATAAAGGTGGTGGATGGGGTACCAATCAAGTGGGCTACTTTGTCCTGGATGGTGTCAAGCTTCTTGAGTATTGTTGGAGCTGCACTCATCAAGGCAAGTGGAAAGTATTCCATCGCACTCCTGACTTGTGCCTTGTAGATGGTGGACAGGCTCTGGGGAATCAGGAAGTGAGTTACTAGCCACAGAATTCCCAGCCTCTGACCAGCTGTTGTAGCCAAACTATTTATATGGGTGGTCTAGTTCAGTTTCTGGTCAATGATAACTCCAGGTTGTTGATAGTGGGGGATTCAGTGGTGGTAATGCCATTGAATGTCAAACGGAGATGGTTGGATTCTCTCTTGATGGACATAGTCATTGCCTGGCACTTGTATGGTGAAAATGTGACTAATCACATGTCAACCCAATCCTAAATGTTGTCCAGGAGTGGCAGGAGACAGACACTAGCAATAATGGACACGTGTTCTAATTGCCAGGGTGTGACTAGTGGTGTCCCAAAGGGATCTGTGCTGGATCCTCAAATGATCACAACATTTATTAACAAATTGGAGAATGGGATATAGAGCCAGAGATCCAAGTTTGCTGAGCACACATGTAGGCTGCAGCCAGGCTAGGTGGAAAGGGTAATGCATGTTCCAGCTCCCCAGCGGATGAAATCGCAGACAAGTTCTGCTGTGGAGTACCCAGGGGACCTAAATGGGGCGGTGTACAAGAAAAGACTGATGGACATGCACACTGAAATGCGCAGTATTGGTAGCACGGACAGCAGCCGGCCAATGCCTGGGTGCCCTTCATGTGCACAAGTGTTTCCTAATTTCAATCCTGAAAGGTTGGTTCTAAATTTTAGACTATAACACCCCCACCCCAGTCCGAGACTCCCCAACCACTTTCTCTATTTTAATTCTATCTATTGAATTCACACGCTGGAGACCAATCGTGCAGGATTCGTTCTTTACAAGGCCAAAGCCTGCAACAACTGGTAGGTTTATTGAGAGAGGGAGAGATATTGTCCTGATCATGGTGGGATTGTCCAGGTTGTGGTGGGAGTTCCAAATGTGGGTAGGGGGTCCCAATCAAAGGGGGTAGCTGAGGGGTTTGGTGTCCAGTTGTCAGAATTGTTAGACCAGAATAGAATCAGTCCTCACGAAAGGTCAGTGACCTGACACATTAGCCGGAATTTTCCAGCCCCTCATGCTCATGGTATCTTCCATTCCCACCGATGGGAAAGGAGATTTCAATGGCTCACCAGCCCAGCCACGAGGGAACCTACCATGGCGCGGGGAGGGGGGGTGGAGGGGGGGCGGTGGGGGAGGTTGGGGGGCGCTGGAAAATTCCGACCATTAACTCTGTTTCATTCTCCACAGATGCTGTAAACCTGCTGAGTATTTTCAGCAGTTTCCCTTTCGCTCCAGGGAACTCTAGGCCAGTTAACTTAACGTTTGTGAGAACGGAATCCAAAGATGTAATAGAAAACATTTAGAAACTGAATATAATAAAGAGTGGTCACCACAGGAGTGGTCAAACAGGAAGGTCATGATTATTTAACTTATCTTGTTGAATTCTTTGAAGAGCAACAGAAAGGGTAAATAAGGTTAATTCAGTAACGCTGACAAGGGGGACTTGTTGCTGAAGCTTTTCATTTTGCACCGATCAGGACAAATGCAAGAATGCCAAATTTCAAAGGATCACAATAATTTATACCTCAGGAGAAAAGGGTACTGATTGGTTGAAGAGCTTTGGCAACAGCAACATTCAAGCTCTGTGCAACCAAGAAGAGATTGTTCCTTCTTCTTTCATAGGGTGCGGGTGCCAATGGTAAGACCAGCATTTGTTGCCCATCCATAACCACCCTTGAACTGAATGGCCTGCCATTTCAGAGGGCAGTCAAGAGCCAGCCACATTGTTCTGGATCTAGAGTTACACCAGTAAGGACAGCAGATTTCCTTTCCTAAAGGGCATTTTAAAATTTTTTTTATAGTGGATCCCCAGTGAGTGTGTGAGTATTTATAGTGGATCTCCAGTGAATGTGTCAGTGTTTATTGGTGTCTCCGGTGAGTGTGTCAGTATATATAGTGGATCTCCAGTGAGTGTTCTCAGTATTCATAGTGGATCTCCAGTGAGTGCGTCAGTATTAATAGTGGATCTCCAGTGAGTGCGTCAGGATCTCCAGTGAATGTGTCAGTGTTTATTGGCGTCTCCAGTGACTGTGTCAGTATTTATAGTGGATCTCCAGTGAGTGTTCTCAGTATTTATAGTGGATCTCCAGTGAATGTGTCAGTGTTTATTGGCGTCTCCAGTGACTGTGTCAGTATTTATAGTGGATCTCCAGTGAGTGTTCTCAGTATTTATAGTGGATCTCCAGTGAGTGTGTCAGTGTTTATAGTGGATCTCCAGTGAATGTGTCAGTATTTATAATGGATCTCCAGTGAGTGTGTCAGTTTTTATTGAGGTCTCCGGTGATTGTGTTAGTATTGACTGTTGAAAACATGGGAGTGTGTCAGTATTTATACATGCGCTTTGGTTAATGAGTCAGTATTTAAAGGGGGCCTCCCGGCAGAGTGTCAGTTTTTATAGGGGCCCTCCAGGCAGGGTGTCAATATTTATTGTGGATCAGCGGTCACTAAAGGGCATTGGTGAACCAGATGCGTGTTTACAACAATCAATGATAGCTTCACAGGTACTATTATGGAGACTGGCTTTCAATGCCAGATTTTATTAATTAATTGAATTTAAATTCCACCACCTGCCAGGGTGGGGTTTGAACCTATGTCCCTAAAGCAGCAGCCTGAGTCTCTAGATTACTAATCCAATGACATTACCATTACGCCACTGTGGGCCCTAAATTGTGGTGATTAGAATGATTTCCAGGATGAGGGACTTCAGTTATGTGGCAATACTGGAGAAGCTGGGGTTGTCCTCCTTAAGAGCAGATAAAAGTTAAGGGGAGCTCTGATAGAGGTGTTCAAATATTATAAATGGTTTTGATAGAGTAAATTAGGAGAAACTATTGCCAGTGCCAGAGGGGTTGGTAACCAGGGGACACGGATTTAAGGTGATTGCCAAAACAAACAGGAGGCAACATAAAGAAACATTTTTGACACAGTGAGTTGTTGTGATCTGCAATACAGGGCCTGAAAGGGTGGAGGAAGCTGATTTAATAGTAGCTTCCAAAAGAGAATTCGATAAAACACTTAAAGGGAAAAATTGTACAGTGAAACAACAGGGACTAGACAGTTCGACCAATGAGCCAGTGCATGGATGATGGGTCGAATGGCCCCCTCCTGTGCTGTATGATTCTAGATTCTATAGTAAGCCCATTGATGAAAGGTCATCAGCCTGAAATGTTATATCTGTTTCTCTCTCCACCACTGCTGACAGATCTGTTAGGTATTTCAGGCATTGTCTTTTCTCATTTCAGATGTCTACTACTAGCTTAAATACACTTCCATTGATACCGCTTTCTGTTAAGAGTTTATCTTCCAGTTGCTTCATCTGTCGCACTTGTTATGATGATGCCACCATTCATAACAGTACCTCTGATATTTGGCTTCTCCTTAACTGAGGAATCTCCTCCCACTGTGGATGACAGGACTCAACAGTGCCCATCCCATTTCTCACACATCTGCTCTCACCCTCCCTCCCAGAAACACGATTGGGCACAATCCCAGCACCCCCCACCCCCAACATCTCACCACCCACCCCCCCCCCCCCCCCCCGCCCCCCACTCCCCACCGCCTCCACTTTCTCCTCATCTTCCATCCCATTCCATTGGCGACACCCTGATCTGCTCTTTTAACACCCCTGCCCCCTCCCCTTCCAATGACACCTTCCTATGCAAGAACAGGAGGAGCTATACCTCCCCTTTCATCTCCTCCCATCTCACTATCTAGAGCCCATGATTTATATGTCTTTCTTTCACGTTAGTAAACTTTATTAGTGTGGCCTCCTCAGCTTTGGGGAAATCAAACACAGCTTGGGTGGTGGTTTTGCTGAATGCCTGTGTTGAAAACGTGGGAGTGCGTCAGTATTTATACATGCGCTTCGGTTAATGAGTCAGTATTTAAAGGGGGCCTCCCGGCAGCGTGTCAGTTTTTATAGGGGCCCTCCAGGCAGGGTGTCAATATTTATTGTGGATCAGCGGTCACTAAAGGGCATTGGTGAACCAGATGCGTTTTTACAACAATCAATGATAGCTTCACAGGCACTATTATGGAGACTGGCTTTCAATGCCAGATTTTATTAATTAATTGGGGATCCAGCATAAAAACTGACACACTCACTGGAGATCCACTATAAATACTGACACATTCACTGGAGAGCCACTATAAACACTGACCCAGATCTCCCAGTAACTTTTCATTTCAATTCTCCATCCCACTTCCACTCCGGCATCTCGGACTTCAGCCTCCTACACTGTTTCAGTGAAGCCCAAGGGACAGCATCTCATTGTTCGATTAGGGACTTTACACCTTTCAGGACTCAACACCGAATTCAATAATCTTAGGTCATAACCACAGAGCAAGTGCCAGTAATGGTTCTGCTGCTGCCGTCTACACCTCTTCTAGACCCATCTCTTGTTTCTGAATTTGGTCCACTACCATCTTCCTCTGACTTGATCATTATTCCTTTTGTCATTTAACCCCTCCTGCCTTCCACCCTTCCCGATTGTTTGTTCCTCCCTTCGTCCTTCCCTTGCCTAATAATGGCTAAATCTCCAACTTTTCCCCATTCTGACAGTAACTCATTGGCCTGAAACGATAACTCTGTTCCTCTCTCCACAGATGCAGCCTGAACCAGCTGAATATTTCCAGCATTTTCTGGTTCTACCCTACGCCTCATTCTAATAAATTATTGAATGATTAAAGAAAAGACTTGCATTTACATGGCGCCCTTCATGACCTCAGGAAGTTCCAATGCTCTTTACAGCCAAGGAAGTCCTTTTGAATTGTAGTCTCACTGTAATGTAGGAATGATAAGCTTTAGTACACCATCCAATTTATAAAACATTGGCTTTAATATCTTCCGCCAAATGCAAAACATTGAGTCATAGACTTTAGTATATACCTTAATAATAAAACAATGACTGATGAGGTTTAGTATACCCCTCAGTACATATGAAGTCACTGACGGTGTTTAGCATACTCCTCTATACAACAAACTGAATAATAGGCACAGTATACCCTTTAGTATACAAAACATTGAATGCATGGCTTGAATATACTCCTCGGTACATAAGACATTGAATGATAGGTTTTACTATATGCCTTGGTACATTAGACAACAAATTTCATTTATGCAGCATGTTTAATGGTGTCCCTAGGTGATTCATAGGAAAAATTATCAGGTAAAATTTGACAATGAAAGAATTAGATAGCAGGACAGGTGACCAGATACTGGTCAAGAGGTAGGTTTAAAGAAGCATCTTAAAGGAGGAGAGAGAGATAGAGAGGCAGAGATGTTTAGTGAAGGAATTCCAGAGGTTAGGGTCTTGGCAACTGAAGGCACAGCCACCAATGGTGGAGTGATAGAAATCGGGGGGATGCTCAAGAGGCCCGAATTGGTAGATGTGTCAGGGAATTATAGGGTTGAAGGTAGCTACAGCGGAGTGCTGAGGCCATGGAGGGATTTGAAAACAAGGATGGGGATTTTAAAATCAACACAATACTGGACTGGAAAACAATGAAGGTCAGTGAGCACAGGGGTGATGGATGAACAGGATTTGGTATGCGTTAGGATATGGGCAGTCGTGTTTTGGATGAGTTCGAGTTTACAGTGGGGGGCAGATGGAAGGCCACCCAGGAGAACATTGGAATAATCAAGGGTAGAGGTGACAAAGGCATGGATGGGGGTTTCAGCAGCAGAAGAGCTGATACATGAGGGGCACAGATGGGTGATGCTGGTGGTCTTGTTGATGGAACAGATATGTGATCAGAAGCTCATCTCAGGCTCAAATAGGATGCCAAGGTTGTGAATAGGACATAAACCAGGGAATGAAAAACTTTGGGACACTCTTCACAACAGCATTAGGCTCAGTATGAGTTAGGATGCGGGTAGCAGAGTTTTGGATGAGCTCAAACTTATGGAAGGTACAAGATTGATGCTGGGGTTGTGGGGGGGTTGGGCAGATGCAGTTGGAGGTGGGGACAACCATTGGAATAGTTGAGTCTGGAAGTAACAAAGGCATGGATGAGGGTTCCACCAGCCGATGAGTTGAGGCAGGGACAGAAACAAGAGATATTGCTGAGGTGTCAAAGGGCATTCTTGGTAATGATGAGGTTATGAATTTGAAATATCCACTCAAGGTCGAATATGACACCAAGGTTGCAATCAGTCTTGTTCAGTGTCAGGACAGCTGGCAGGTAAAGGGAATAGGTGGCTAAAGTGCGATGGAGCGTGGTGGGGACCAAAGATAATGGCTCCTGTCTATCCACTATTTAATTGAAGGAAGTTTCCACTCATTAAGTACTGGATGTCAGACAAGCAGTCTGACAATTGAGAGATAGTGGAGCAATTGAGAGAGGCGATGGTGGGGTAGAGCTGGGTTATCTGTGTACATGTGGAAGCAAATGCATTTGAAGATGACGTCAGTAGGCAGCAACATGAGAAATAGGAGGTAACCAAGGATAGATCCTTGGGGTATTTCAAAGGGAATGGTGTGGGAATGGTAAGGAAAAGCATTGCAGGTGATTCTCTGACTAAGACTGGATAAATGAGAAGGGAATGAGGCAAGTGCAGCCCAATCCAACTGGACGACGGTGAAGAGGTGTTGGAGAAGGATGGTGTTGTCAATTGTGTCAAAGGCTGCAGACAGTTTGAGAAGGACAAAAAGAGATAATCTACCTTTGTCACAGTCACATAGGATGTCAATTGTAACTTTGACAGCTGGTTGGGTGCCATGCCAGGGCAGAACCCTGATTGGAGGGATTCCAACCTGGAGTACGAAAAGTGAGCACAGATTTATGAGGCGACAACATGTTCAAGAACATCGGAGAGGAAAGGGAGTTTGGTGATTGGGTGGTATCCTGAAAAGAAAAGATGGGTCAAGGGTTGTTTCTTGAGGAGAGGGATATTGTTGATAGGTTTGGAACATGGTGACAGTACCTGAGGAGTGAGAACAGTTAACAATATGAGCTAACATGGAAGCCAGAGGGGAAGTTGGATAGTCAACAGTTTGGTGAAAATAAGGTTGATGGAGTAAGAAAACCACTCGTAACCTAGTGGAGAAGAGAAGCTGGGATTATCTTTGGATTCTCGGATGATCCTAGAATAATGAACAGTTTTGGCCAGATGAGAACAGAACTCAGTGTTGCTTTATGTGGGCCCGTTAGATCTAGTGATGAATGAGTATACCAGTCGTCTGTTATATTTGTTCAAGTCTGTTCCCCTTGAAATTATGGGAGTGAAGATGAGGGCCGTTCTGAAGAAATGACTATGACGAGGGGGAGTGATGGTTTTAATGTGGATCTTGGCATCAAAGATGGAAGTGAGGATTCTGGTTGAACAGATCAGTAGCTGCAGAAATTTTGTGATGAATGGATGGCCAAAGGCTAGACAGCTGGGGTTTTGAAAGTTCAGCTGTAAATGAATTGGAGTAGGGTTTTTTCCAGAGGTGGATACAGAAGGAGGTATAATTGGACCCTGCCTGGAAGGGGGATATAGGTGTAGAGTGACAGAAGCAATTGATCAGAGATGACCACCTCACCTGTGATTGATACAATGGGAATAACAATGGGAGGAACAAGGCCACGTGAGATGAAAAGGTTGAAGGGTCACCTGTAAAAATGGGTAGGGGAGTTTACATGGAGAGAGAGAGTAAGAGGAGAGAACAGCAATAAAAGCTAAGAGAGGAAAGCAGTGAAGCTATTTTAGTGAGGAAGTTAGTATGGTACAGCTGACTGGGCAGTAGAAAACAAAGATTTTAATGGATAGGCGAGAGGAGTAGAACAAGGTGAAATGCTCAAACGAGAGAGGCAGTTTTTGAGGAGTAAAGAGAAAATAAGATAAAAGTGGAATAAAAGTGATGGGCTTAGGTTCGGAGTGGTTCCAGACACCCAGGGTAATGCTCTGGGGACCTGGGTTCGAATCCCACCACGGAAGATGGTGAAATTTGAATTCAGTTAAAATCTGGAGTTAAACATCTGATGATGACCATGAAACCATTGCCGATTGTTGTAAAAACCCAACTGGTTCACTAATGTCCTTTAGGGAAAGAAATCTGCCATCCTTACCTGGTCTGGCCTACATGTGACTCCAGACTCCAGGTTGACTGTGAACAAGGGCAATTAGGGATGGGCAATAAATGCTGGCCTGGCCTGGCCAGTGACGCTCTCGTCCAATGAATAAAAAAAACAGATGTAGTGAGATTAAGTGGGTGGGGAGTGTAATGTGGAGATTATTCCATTTGGTAGTATGAATAGAAAAGCAGAATGTTTTTTTAAAAGGTGTGAAACTTGTAAATGTTGGTGTTCTGGGGAATGTGGGTCTACTCGCAGAGGGAGCACAGGAAGTTAGTATTCAGGTACAGCAAGCAAATAGGAATTCAAATGGCATGTTGGCCTTTATTGCATGGGGGTGGAATACAGGAATAAGGAATCGTGCTACAATTGTGCAGGGTCTGTTGAGACCACACCCAGAATACTGTGCGCAGTTGTGGCCTTCATATTTAAGGGAAAAATCAACAACAACTTATATTTATATAGTGCCTTTAAGGTAATGAAACGTCCCAAGGTACTTCACAGGAGCATTATAAAACAAAGTGTGGACGCTGACCAAGTTTTTGGCCATCGGACCTTCTGTGGCTCAAAGAGGTTTTAAGGAGTGTCTTAAAGAAGGAGAGTGAGACAGAGAGGTGTAGAGAGAGAACTATAGAGCTTGGGACCTAGTTAATTGAAGGCACAGCCGCCAATAGTGGAACAATTAAAATTGGTGATGTGCAAGAGGCCAGAATTAGTTAGGCCCTGGAGGGATTTGAATGAAAGGAATGGAATTTTAAAATCAAGATGTTGCTTTTCTGGGAGCCAATGTAGTCAGCAAGCACAAGGGGAACAGGGGAATGGGTCTTGCTGTGAATTAAGATACAGGAAGCAGATGACCTCAAGTTTACAGAGAGTGGAATGTAGGAGACCAGCCAGGAGTGCGTTGGAATGGTGGAGTCTAGAGGTAATGGAGGCATTAATGTCGGTGAAGTCAGGCAATGTTACAGAGATGAAAGTAGGCAATCTGAGTGATTGCACGAATGTGAGATCGGAAGCTCACCTCAGGGTCAAACATCACACCAAGGTTGCGAACAGACTGGCTTATCTCTAACTGTTGCCAAGGAGAGGGATGGAGTCGGTCGCTCGGGAGTAGAGGTTGGAACAGGGACTGAAAATGAATGGCTTCAGCCTTCCCAATATTTACTTGGAAGAAAGTCCTATTCAGCCAGTACTGGGTGTCAGATAAACAGTCTGATCATTTATCAACAGTGGAGGAGTCGAGCGATGCGGTGGTGAGGTCGAGATGTGTGTTGTCAGCGTACATGTGAAAACTAACACTGTCTTCAGATGGTATCCCTAAGGAGCAGTATGTAGATGAAAAATAGAAATGGGATGGGGAGGATCAAGCATGGATCCTTCAATCCTAGGATACATCCAAGGATATACGCGCATTGGAGTGGGTACAGCAAAGGTTCACTAGATTGGTTCCTGGACATGAGAGTGTTGTCCAATGATGTGGGGCTGAGTAAATTGGACCTGTAAACTCTGGAGTTTAGAAGAATGAGAGGTGATCTCATTGGAACATACAAGATTCTGAAGGGGCTTGACAGGGTAGACACTGAGAGGTTGTTTCCTTGGACTGGGGAATCCAGAATACGGGACCACAGACTGAGGATAAGGGGCCAAGCATTTAGGACTGGGATGAGGAGAAATTTCTTCACTCAAATGGTTGTGAATCTTTGGAATTCTCTATCCCAATTGTTGAATATATTTAAGGCTGAGATAGGCAGACTTTCAGCCTCTCAGTGAATAAAGGGAAATGGGGAGCGGACAGGAAAATGGAATTGAACTCGATCATACTGAATGGAGGTTAAGGTTCGAGGGGCCGTATGGCCTACTCCTGCTCCTATTTCTTATATTCTTATGTCCTTAAACAGAGTTAACATTGCAGGCTGATAACCTTTCACTAGAACTGGCAATCAGCCTGAAATATGAACTTTGTGTCTCTCTCCGCAGATGCTGTCTGACCTGCTGAATATTTCCAACATTTTCAGTTTTTATTTCAGATTTCCAACATCTGCAGTATTTTGCTTTTGTATTACAGGGAAAGTTATATAGCAATATTTGGATAGACTTATGCTGGTAGTTAGCAAGGAATAGGGAGGAGACAATAGAAGGGAGTCCAGAGATAAAGTCAGAGACAATGTGGTGGAATAAAGTTGATGTAGGTGGGATGGAGTCAGCATGGAGCATTAATTGAACTGATGCCTAGATCTGGAGACAGATGCAGAGGACAAACAAGCTATAAACTATGTTAACACCTAGACTAGTGCGTACAGTGTTGGTCTCCTTACTTAAGGAGTGATATATTTGCATTGGAGGCAGTTCAGAGAAGGTTCACTAGTTTAATTCCTGAGATGAAGGGGTTGTCTTATAAGGAAAGGTTGATGTGGGCCTATACTCATTGGAGTTTAGAAGAATGAGAGGTGATCTTAATGAAACATAATAAGGGCTTGACAGGGTAGATGCTGAAAGGATGTTTCTTCTCTTGGGAGAATCTAGAGCTAGGGGCATAGTTTCAAGAGAAGGAGTCTTCCATTTGAGATGGAGATGAGAAGGAATTTCTTTTTTTTATTTTTTCATGGGTTCGCTGGCTGGGCCAGCGTTTGTTGCCCTTCCTTAATTGCCCTTGAGAAGGTGGTGGTGAGCAGCCTTCTTGAATTGCTGCATGTAGTACAGAAACAGCTTCAGTGCTTTTCTGAGTGGGTCTTTAATCTTTGGAATTCTCTACCCCAGTGGAGGTAGATGCTATTCAATATATTTGAAGCTGAGTTAGACAGATTTTTGATCAACAAAGGAGTCAAAGGTTATGGAGGCAGGCAGGGAGGTGGAATTAATGCCACAATCAGGTCAGCCATGATCTTATTGAATTGCGGAGCAGGGACCAGGGGCCAAATAGAATATAGCTGCTCTTATTCCTTATGTTCTAAGGGTTGAGTATTGAAGTATCCATTCCTGTGGGAATGAAGATCGAGGAGGTGTACAGGACTGATGGGAGTGTAGGGACAGAAGGAAGAAGCGGAAACGAGTGGAAAGATAGTGGCGAGGTTGGAGGTCACCATAAGATCCAAAGGCGACAGAAAAAAATGGACTTCAACCCAGGAGAGTGAGTCTCTAGTCAGGAACCATACTGTAGCAAAATAAAGCTGAGAAACCAGTAGGAGCTGCAGGACCAATAGGACAGCCATGGGTACAGCAGACAACAGCAATGGAGGGACACAATCTGTACGTTAGTCAAAGTTATCTTAAAAACTTAAGCAACTGAATAACAGATCAAATACACAGTAGCTGCTTCTTACAGTGTAGCCTAGTGTAGTCCAGTGTATTCCAGAGATGTCTAGTGTAGTCCAGTGAATCCCAGTGTGATCCAGTGTATTCCAGAGATGTCCAGTGGATTGCAGTGCATTCCGGTGCAGTCTGGTCGAGAAACGGTCCTGATGGTGGAGATGTCCCGGAATTGGGAAGCTAAATTTGAGCAAAGTATATAAAACAGTGAATGACCGGCTTTGGTATATCCCTCAGTAGATAAAACAGTGAATGACAGAATTTAGCATATGCTTCAGTACTTAAAACAGTTAATGATAAAAAGAAAGACTTGCATTTATATAGTGCCTCTCACGACCTCAGCAAGTTCCAAAGTGTTTTTCAACCAATGATGTTATTTTGAAGTGTAATCAATGTTGTCACGTAGGAATGATTGGCTATAAAATACCACTCAATTTATAATACAGCGGATGATTGACTTTAGTGCACATCCCGGTACATAAAAATGTTAATGATGGGCTTTAGTATACTCTTCAGTACATAAAATAGTGAAAGATACACTTCAGTAAATTCTTTGTTAAATAAATGATGAATGGTGGTCTTCAATACATGCCTCAGTACATGGAACTGTAAATCACAGTCATCATAATATTCTTTAGTTAATAATCATTCCTTGATAGGTTTTAATATACTCTTCAGTTTATAAAACACTGGATGTTACAAACTTGTATATTTCTCATTAGATTGCAGGATGATAGACTGAAGAATACTCCTCAATATGTAAAATAGTAATTGCAGGCTTTAGCATACTCCTCAATGCTGAAAACAGTAGCTGGTAAAAGTTTAGTATATTTCTTGGTACGTACAAGAGTGAATGATGCACTCAAGGATTTTCCTCCACATAGAAAGCATTAAGTTTAATTTATATTCATTTATACATGAAATAGTGACATACATTTGAGTAAATTCCTTGTTGAATAAAACAGTGACTGATGGTCTTTAATGTACACCTTGTTACATAAAGCAGTGAATGATAGACTTCAGATATTCTTTAGTCCACAACCATTCAACAGTATATCAAACAGTGAATGATAGAATTTAGACTACTCCTTGGTAGATAAAATAGTGATTAATAAAACTTTAGTATATGCCCTGGTATATAAAACAACGAATGATAGGCGTTAGTTTTTTTTATATTGATTCATGACATGTGGGCATCGCTGACAAGGTCAGCATTCATTGCCCATTCCTAATTGCCCTTGAGAAGGTGTTGGTCAGCTGCCTTCTTGAACTGCTGCAGTCCATGTGGTGTAGATACACCCACAGTGCTGTTAGGAAGGGAGTTCCAGGATTTTGACCCAGCGACAATGAAGGAACAGCAGTGTAGTTTGAAGTCAGGATGGTGTGTGGCTTGGAAGGGAAATTGGATATGGTGATGTTCCCATGAGCCTTCTGCTCTTGTCCTTCTAGGTGGTAGAAGTTGTGGGTTTGGATGGTGCTGTCAAAGGAGACTTGACAAGTCGTTGCGGTGCACCTTGTAAATGGTGTGCATGCTGCCACTGTTTGGTGGTGGTGGAGGAGGGGATGAATGTTTAAGAGGTGGACTTGGTGCCAATTAGGCTGGCCAACTTGTTCTGAATGTTGTTGAGCCTCTTCAGTGTTGTTGGAACTGTGCCCATCTGGGCAAGAGTAAAGTATTGCATTACACTCCTGACTTGTGCCATGTAGATAGAGGAAGGTTTGGGGGAGTTAGCAGTGAGTTACTCACTGCACAATTCCCAGCTGATGACTTGCTGTTGTGGGCACAGAATTTATATTGCTGGTCCAGGTAAGTTTATGGTCAATGGTAACCCCCACGATGTTGAGGGGGTTTTTTGCGGGGGGTGGGGGATACAGCTATTGTAATGTTGTTGAAAGTCAAGGGGAGTTGATTAGATTCTCAATTGTTGGTGATGGTCATTGCCTGGCACTTATGTGGTGTGAATATCCCTCTGTACATAAAACAGTGAATAGGCTTGCAAAAATGCCTTGACATATAAAACAGCGAATAGTAGATTGCAATATATTCCTCAGTTAACAGCCAGTCAATGGTTGACTTTAGAAGATTCCTTGCTGTTAGATTGTGTTAAACAGGTTTACATGGTCCACATATCCCAGCTTCCTTTGCTCCAGATTTTTACCCAGGGGATGGGTTGGTGCTTGAAGGAAGCTTTTTGTTTTGTGTGAATCAGGCATTGAGGTAAGGGCTGAAGTTGCTCTGATAACAATATGCCACAGTAACCGATTGAGATCTTGTCAAAGTGGTCAGTACTATGAAGCTCGGCAAAGATTTGCATAGATGAAGATTGGCTGGCGCATTACTGTGAAGGCCAGACGGAAAAACTAGCACATTGTGTAAGCGCCTCAAGAGTTGTGGTGGGACACTCGTACTATGCATACATGCAACATAATGTGGTCAAATAATATGAGGGCAGTAGGTGGCCCCTCCATGAGTTTAGAGTGCTCCTGTGGACAATTGAAAATTCTTTCGGTTTAGCGGTAAATCCTGAAGATGCATGTTTGAACAGCTTGGAAATTTAATATAATACCACAACAACTTCGATTTATAGAGCATCTTTAAGGTGATAAAACACTTCAAAACTCTTCACAGGGCATTATAAGACAAAATATGACACCAAACCACATAAGCAATTATAAGGGTGGATGACTAAGGCTTGGTCAAAGAGGTAAGTTTTAAGCATTGTCTTAAAGGCAGAAAGAGAGGTAGAGAGATGAAGAGGTTTAGGGAGGTAGTTTCAGAGCTTAGGGCCCAGGCAGCTGAAGGGACTGATGGTGGAACAATTAAAAGCAGGACGCTCATGAGGCCAAAATGAAAGGAACACAAGATATCTCGAAAGGTTGGAGGCTGGAGAAGATCACAGAGAAAGAGAGGTGCATGGCTGTGGGGGATTTGAAAACAATTATGAGAATTTTATAATTGAGACAATGCTTAATCAGAAGCCAGTGTAGATCAGTGAGCACAGGGGTGATGGGTGAACTGGATTTGGTGCAATTTAGGACATGTGCAGCAGTGTTTTGGATGATTTCAAGTAAATGGAGGGTAGTATGTGGGAGGCCAGCCAAGAGTTGTAAAAGAACCATATTGATACTCATCAATGTACACTAACACTTCATATTTAAAACCACTGGATCACGGATAGGTTATTGTCACAGAGCTAACAGCCCTTTGTTGCTGTCTCAACCACAGGGAATCTCTAACACTTGGTACACAAAACAGTGAGTGATAGCTCTTATTACACTGTTTGTAATGCAAAACAGATAATGATAGACTTTAGTAGACTTCTAACAATATAAAATGCGTATTTAGTATATATCTTTGTAATCACCACAGTAAATGATGCACACTAGTTTATCCCTAAATACAAAACATTGTGACTAAATAAGCTTTGTGCTGCTGATCTACGTTGGCTTCTGGTCTGGCCACACCTCAATTTTAAAATTCTCATCCTTGTATTAAAATTGTTTCATGGCCTCACCTCTATCTCTCTTACCTCATGTACCCCTACAACTCTCTGCGTTCTCCGAATTCTGGCATCACTGATATCCATCACTCTACAATTTGTGGCCATGCCTTCAGCTGCTTGGGCTCAAAGCTCAGGAATTTTCCCTCCCTAAACCTTTGTGCCTCTCTACCTCTCCTTCTTCTCCTTTAAGATGCACTTTCAAACCTACCTCTTTCACCAAACTTTTGTTCACCTGTCCTAAAATTCCCTTATGTGTCAACGTTTGTATGGAATGCTCCTGTGAAATACCTCAGGAATATTAATACGTTAAAGGCACTATATAAATGTAAGTTGTTGTTGTTAGAATAGTCCTTAATAGGACCATGAATGATAGTTTTAATATATTCCTCAGTAGAAAACAAAGGAATTCAATATTTGCTATATTTATTGCAACATAAAACAATAAATAATGGACTTTAGTACATTCCGTGGTACATAAAACATTTGGTATATTCCACAGTACAGCAAACAGTGAATAACAGACTTAATAATTCTGCGGTATATAAACAGTGAATAATAAGCTTTGGTATATTCCAGGATTTTTAAAACAGTGAAAAACACACTTTAATATATTATCCGGTACATAAAATAGTAAATAATAGATTTTGGTATATTCCACATACATAAAACAATGAAATATTCCATGGTGTGTAAAACAGCAAATAATGGATTTTGGTATATTCTGCGGTACATAAAACAATTAATAATAGGGTTTGGTATATTCTGAGGTACATACAACAGTAAATAATAGATCTTGCTTTCTTCGAGGGGACATAAAACAGTAAATAACAGACTTTAGTATATCCTACGGTACATACAATTGTAAATAATAGATTTTCATCTATTCCAGGGTAGAGAAAACAGTGAATAATGGACTTTAGTATATTCCATTGTAAATAAAACAGTAAATGATAGAATTTAGTACATTCTGCCACAAAAAAACCAGCAAGCAACAGAGTTTAGTATATTCCATGGTACATCAATCAGTGAATAACAGACTTTAGTACATTCTGCAGTACATAAAACAGTGAATAAAAAAGTTAGTACATTGCGCAGCAAATAAAAAGTGAATGATAGACTTTAGTATATTTCAAAGTACATAAGACAATGAATAATAGACATTATTGTCCTCTGCGGTACATAAAACAGTAAATAGTAGACTTTAGTAAACACATTGGTACCTAAACAATGAGTAGAATGCTTTGGTATTCAGCTTGGTGCATTAAACAGTAATAAATAGGCTTTAGTATATTCCTCGGTGCCTTAAGGAGTAAATGATAGGATTTAGTGTATTCTTTGGTAAATTAAGCAGTGTAAAATTGGCTTTAGTATATCCATTGATGCATAAAGCATGCAGAATAGCCTTTCATGTATACAGATGTACATAAAACAGTGAAAAGATAATGTATACCTGAATTCATAAAGGATTGAATTAAAATCTTTAATATTTTACTTAGTACATAATATGGTAAAACAGAGAGCAGGATTTTTAGGTTGGCATCTCGGCGCAATCGGTGGGCCCAGCAGGAGCTGGGGAACGGACTACCCCCCACCATCGGCCCCCGACCGGTGATTTCACACTGGCTGGCCAATTAACGGCCAGCCAGCAGGAAACACGCGCTGAGATGCTCAGCGCTGCTGGGGTGCGGGCAGGAGGAGGGCGGGCGCTGACGTAAGCGCGGATGCGGGGAAGCGCAGAATGAAAGCTCCCTGAAGGCAGTGAGCCGCCTCAGGCAGCTGAAGAATTTAAAGCCAATAAATAAAGATTTTAAAATCTGGGAAAAAAAAAATGCCCACGCATCAGAATCAGTCACCTGAACATATACATGAAGAAAATTCTGTCCGTATGTTTTTATTTTTAAAAATTTAATAACGGAAACTGCATCCCACCCCTGGGATAAGGTTTAATCAAAAATGCAAAAGTCCGCCTGACAGATTCACCCGCCCCCGCCAACCGTAAGGTTGGACGGAGCACGAAAAATCGGGGGCAATTTGAACTTTAATGGGCTTAGTTGCCCTCTTAATTGTCGACGGGGGCAATCCGACTTATGCGCGCACCCACTGACCGAAATATCGCAGGAGCGCGGGATGACATCGGGACACTCGCCTGATGACATCATGCACTATTTTACACCCAAGCCTGCACGCCGACCTTAAATTTCTGTCCATAGACTTGGTACGTGAAGTAATGAATGATAAGTTGTAGTATACTTACTGGTGCACAAAACTGAATAACAGACTTTGGTATACTCTTTGGCAAACCAAACAGTGAATGGTAGGCCTTAGTATGTTCAATGCTACACAAATAGTGAAAAATAGGATTTATTCTATTAAATTAAGAATAATGTACTAATTGGGTACGTTATTAATGTATTAATTGGTATATTAAAGGGTGAATGATAGACTCAGAATGGACCCCGACGCTTAAAGCAGTGAATGGTATGCTTTAGTATACACCATCGTGCACAAAAATGTGAATAATCAGCATTCGTATATACCTCAGCACGTACAGTCAATAATATGATTTAGCATATTCCTCAGTACATGGCAGAGAAAATTCAGCTTTAGCATACTGGTATATAAAATAGTTGATATACAAACATAAAATGTTGGTGTATATATATATATATAAAACAGCAGAGATAAATCTTCCAAGCAGACAGCATGGACCCCACCCATTTATCTCTTAACAGTCTCAAGCCCTCTTGAACTCTCTTCAGAGTTTCTACAATTTTCCCTTACTGACTATTGGTCTCAAGCTGTTACTTAGCGTTAGAGTTTACCACCCACTTTTGGAATGCATTTACAAGGGACCCAGTTTATACCAAAGTACATGAAAAAGTGTAAGGCAGATATTCCTGAATTCATAAAACATTGAATTAAAATACGTAATATATTCCTTAGTATGTAATATGGTAAAAGAGAAACATTATTGTCCTCCTTGTTGCATGGAATGATGAAAGATTGGCTTTAATATACCGCTTGCTACATAAATAATGAAAAATAAACTTTAATATACACCTTGGTACATTAATTTGTGAATGGCTGGCTATAGTATACATTAAACAATGAATAATAAGCTTTAGTATACTCCTTGGTACACAAAAGAGTGAATAATGGGTAGCAGCATACTCCTCAAAATATTTTAAAAGTCATTAATAGGATTTGGTATATTCTCCGGTAATGAAAACAGCGAATGATAGATTGGTATATTCCCTGGTATATAAAATATTTCATGATAGGCTTTGGTATATTCCTTTGTGCACAGAACAATGAATTATCAGCTCCATTTTACACCTTGATGCATTTAACATTGAATTAAAATCTTTGATATATTCTTTAATATTTAATGCAGTGAAAAAATAGGCTTTTGTATATTTATTGATATATGTCACTGAATAAAAGACTTTCCATCACTCCTCAGGACGTAAACGGTGGAAGATAAGTGTTATTATTTCCTTGAATTCATAAAACAGTGAATTAAGAATCTATCCCTTAGTACATAATATGGGGAAAAATTATCCCCCTGTCAGGGGCAAGTGCGGGAGTGGGCGGGCGCACCTCCGATCGGCACCCCCGATTGGGGGCGCGCCACCATTTTACTTGGGCGTCTGTAATGTCTGCCAGGAAGTGCAATGCGCTCCCTGTGTGGGCGGGATTCCCTCAGCCAGGAGTGCGCTCTTTCACGCATGCACGCGAAAGAACGCACTGAGCTCCCTGAGGCTAAGTGCTGTCTCAGGGAGATTGGCTTGGAATTAAAATTTTTTATTAGAAATGATAAAAAAATTTCCCTGACATGTCCCCTCATGTGACACTGTCACTTGAGTTTGGACATGTCCATAACTTTTATTGAAAGATTTGATAAAAGATTAAATACCCTCATGAAACCTCATCCTGCCCGTGGATGAGGCTTCATGCTTTTTTCTGAAGCCCACCAGGGCTCCCGGCCTGACCGCCAACCCTTAAGTTTGGACAGGCAGGTCCATTAATGACCTTAATTAGTTTTTCAATGGCCTCAATAGGCCGTTGACAGGTCGGCGGGCGCACAGCTGACTCGGCTGCGCCCCTGCCAACCTGAAAATGGAAATGACGTGGGGTGACGTCGGGAGTTCCAGCCGACATCATCCCGCATCATTTTATGCGTCGGTGAGCGGGCCCCGCCCCCGCTCGTCGACCGGAAGATCCTGCCCATAGTGAAAGATAGGCTTTAATATACTCCTTTGTATGTGAGATAGTGGTTGGTAAGCTTTGTACACTTACTGGTGAACAAAACCATGAATAATAGACTTCAGTATACCCCTTGGTAAATCAAATAGTGAACAATAGGCTTCAGTACATTCATTGTTAGATATTAATGAATAAATAGGCTCTAGTGTACTAATTTGCACATAAAGCAGTGAATAACAGGTTCTGCGCACTTCTTGGTACATAAAGGAATAAATGATATGCTTTAGAATAAGCCTCAGTATATACGAAGGTGAATAATTGGCTTAGTCTATTCCTCAATATATAGCAATAATAATTGATTTCAATACACTTCTCAGTTTATAATAGTCAATAATCAGCTTTAGTATACTCATTGGTACAGGTACCTAAAATAGTACATAATCGTCATTCATTGACATATAAAAAAACTAAGATGAATCCACCAGGCAGACTGCAGGGACCTCAGTCTGTTTACAACTTAATAGTTTCATGCCCTCTTGAACTCTCTCTTCAAAGTTTTAAAAACTTTCCCTTACAGTTCTTGCTATCGGTCTCATGTAGGTATTTAGTGTTAGATGTAGTTTGCCACCCACTTTGGACTGGATTCACAAGTGACCCAGCAGTATACACTAAGGTACATGAAATAGTGAAAGAGAGGCAGGACTATATTCCAAATTTCATAAAACATTGAATGAAAATAATTCATATATTCCTTAGTCCACAATACAGTAAAAGGTAGGCATTAGTCCACTCCTTAGGATGTGAACCATGATATAAGAATTTGGTATACTCCTCGTTACAAAAATGCTAAAAAGCATATTTTAATATACAGCTCAGTATATAAAACTACAACCAACAGACTTCAGGATACCCCTTGCTGCACGAAGCAGTAAATAGTTAGCTCTTGTATACTCTTTGGTACACCAAACAATGAATAACTAGACTTTAGCATACTGTTGCTGCTGCTGTTGCCACTCGGTACATTAAGCAGTAAATAATCCGGTTTAGTATTCTCCTTATTACATTAAACAGTGAATAATAGGCTTAAGAATACTCCTCAGTACATCTAACAGTGAATAATATGCTTTAGAATACTCCTTGGTACATAAAATTGTTGGCTCATAAACATCAAACAGGTGTATATAATAGTTGAGTTGAACTTTCTGGGCAGACAGACTGGCACCATACACCCCAAAATCCCTCCCACCCCTTCACCATTTTCACCTTAATGGTTTCGTGCCCTCTCGAACTTTCTCTTCAAAGACTTTACAAATTTCCCTTACAGCTCTCATTGACTATCGGGTCTCAGTATTAAGTATTAGATGAAGTTTTCCAACAGCTTTGGGTTGCATTCACACGTGACCAACAGTATGCACCAAGGTAACATGAAATAGTGAAAGATAAACTACGTGTTCCTGAATTCATAATACAGTGAATTAAAATCTGTAATATATTCTTTGGTATGTAATTTGTAAAAGGATAGACATTAGAGTACTCCTTGGCACATGAGATGCAGAAAGTTAGGCTTTGGTATGCTCCTTGCTACATAAATGATAGAATATAGGCTTTGTATGCTCCTCAGTATGTTAAACAATGAATAATAGCTTCAGCATACTCCTCAGTAGATAAACTTACAAATAATAGACTTTAGTATACTGCTCATTACATGAAGCAATGAAAAAAAAGGCTTTAGTATACTTGGTACATTGAGCAGTGAATAGTAGGCTTTGATATGATCCTGGATTCATTAAGTAGCAAATAATTGGTTTTTGAGTACTCCCCAGTACATTAAACAATGGATAATACATTTTAGTGTACACCTTATATTAAGCACTCCTTGGTACATTCAGCAATGAATAACAGACTTCAGTATACTCCTCTGTACATAAACCTATGAATAATAAGCTTTAGTACATTCCTCAGTACATTATGTTATAAATGAAAGACTTTAGTACACTCCTTAGTACATTAAGCAGAGAATAATTGGCTTTAGTATACTCCTCAGTATGTTAAAAAGTGAACTCCTCAATAAGTTAAGCAATCAAAAATAGGCTTTGGTATACTCCTTGGTATTCTGGTCCAGAAAACCAGTTGGAAGGACAGAACTGGAACCAATATTTACACAGTTTTAGATTTATTTATAGAATTGCATGTTACAAACATGTACCTCCTAACCCAACATCCACAGCTTCAGCCTGCATCTATTTATAGGGGCACAAGTGAATACCCAGTTCATGCCTATCATCTGTATACACTTAAGCACATATAGTAAGCACTTAACACTTATTACATTAAGCGATGTAAGTTTAGGTTTGTAGATTTAGTATACACCTTTGTACATAAAACAGTAAATAATAATCTTTAATATACTCCTTGGTACATTAAGTTGTGAATAATTATTTTAGTATAACCCATGGTAAACCACATAGCAAATAATAGTTTTAGTATACCTCTCATACACTAAGCAATGAATAATTGGTATTGTATACACTTCGGTAAAGTAAGCAGTGTATAATAAACTTTACTGTACGCCTCAGTAAACTAAGCAGTGAAAATAAGCATTAGTATACTCCTCAGTACATAAAAACTATGAACATGCTTTAGTGTGCTGCTCAGAATATTAAGCAGTGAATAATAGGCTTTAGTTTTCTCCTTGGTATATAACAGTGAATAATCAGTTGCTGTATAGTGCATATGACAGTGAAAATTGACTTTATATACTTCTTAGCACATTAAGCTATAATATAGTAGACTTCAGTATACTCATAATTGTATACAACTCGAAGTTTATGACGGTGAACAATACGTTTTGTTGTATATTAAGCAATGAATTAGGCTTTAATTTTCTCCCCGGTATATAACAGTGAATAATCAGTTGTTATATACTCCTTGGTGTAAAAAAATAGACTTTAGTATACTCCTCAGTATCAATAATAGAGCATAATCAGTTTTAGTACACTCATTGGTCAATAAAACATGTTGAATATCATCAGCATCCACCAAGACACATTAAATGGTGAAAAATAGATAGTAATATATTTATGAATTCATGAAACATTGAATTAAAAACCTTAATATATTCTTGGTACGTAATATGTTCAAGAAATACATTAGTATATTTCTTGATATGTGAAACAATGAATGATAGGCTTTAGTAAACTCCTCAGCACATTAAACAGCAAATAATAAACTTTAGTGTACTCAGCACATCACACCGAAAAATCAGCTTTAGGAGACTCATTGGTACATGACACGGTCGGCTTATAAACGTAAAACATTGATATATATATGACAGCTGAGTCATCCTCTTGGCAGACAGCCAGCACCATACACCCCAAAACCCCTCACGCCCCTTCCCAACCCACCAACAACCTTTCACCATTTACATCTTAACAGTTTCATACCTTATTGAACTCTCTCTTCAAAGTTTTTACAATTTTCCCTTACAGTTCTTGTTGACTATCAGTCTTAGTGTTTAGCCTTAGATGGGGTTTACCACGGTCTATGGGCTACATTCACAAGCAACCCAATGGTATATACCAAGGTAAATGAAACAGTGAAAGCTAGGTTTTAATATGTTCCTGCATTCATAATACAATGAATTAAATTGTTAATATATCCTTTTGTACATAATACAGAAAAATATAGATATTGGTGTACTCTTTAGTACATGGAATGGTGAAAGTTAAGCTTTAGTATGTTCCTTGGTATGTTAAACAATGAATAATAGACTTTAGTATACTCCTCAGTAAATAAAACTATGAATAGTAGACTTTAACATACTCCTTAGTACATTAAGCTATATATAATAGGCTTTAGTATAGCATCGGTATATAACAGTGAATAATCAGTTGTTGTATGCTCCTTGATATATGTGATAGTGAATAATAGGTTTTAGTGTACTCATTGGTATATTAAGCAATGAATAATAGGCTTTGTTTTTTTCCTTGGAACATTATGCAGTGAAAACATACTTTAGTATACTCCTTTGTACTCCTTGGTATATAACAGTGAATAATCAGCAGTTGTTATGTACTCCTCAGTGTGCATGACAATGCATAATCGGCTTTAGTACACTCGTTACATTAAGCAGCGAATAATAGGCTTTATATTAGTCATTGGGGTATTAAGCAATGAAAACACGCTTTAATATACTCCTTGGTACATGAAGTAGTGAACAATAGGCTTTAGTATACAATGATGTACAAGCTGGATTTTACACCTTGGCACATAAGACATGGAACTGAAGTCTTTGGTACACTACTTCATAACTAGTACAACGAAAGATAGGCTTTAGCATATCAATTGGCACATGTAACTGAATAAAAGGTTTAAGAACATTTCTTAAGCCATGAAACAGTGAAAAATAAACTTAAATAGATTCCTAAATTCATAAAAATGTGAATTACGATTCTATCCCTTAGTAATAATATGGTGAAAGTTAGCCATTAGTGTACTCCTTGGTACGCAAAACAGTGAAAGATAGGCTTTTACTCTTGCTACATATATGGTGAAAAACATACTTCAGTATACTTCTTGGTACATTAAGCAGTAAATAACAAGTTTTAGTATGCTCCTTGTGACATCAAGCAGTGAATAACAAGCGTTAGTATACTCCCGGCATATTAAGCAGTGAATAGTGGGATTTAGTATACCCCTCGGTACACAAATCTGTGGATAATACTTTTTAGTATACTCCACGGTACATTACGCAGCGAATAATAGGCTTTAGTATACACCCTGGTACATCAAGAAATTAATAATACTTTTTAGTATACTCCTCATTGTGTAAAGTATGCTTTTTACCAAGGTACCTAAAACTGAGAAATATAAACAGCAAATAATAGGCTTTTGTGTACTACTCAGTAAATTAAACAGTGACTAATACATTTTAGTACACCGTTTGGTACATTAAATAATGATTAATGGGCGTTAGGATACTTCTTCATACATCAAACAGTGAATAATAGGCTTCAGTGTACTCCTTGACGCATGAAGCACTGAATAATAAACTTTAGTATACTCCTCACTATGTTTAAAAAGTCACTAATTGGCTTTAGTATATTTGCCAGTTATTAAGCTGTTGATGATAGACATTTTTACATCTCTATGCATTGAACAATGAATCATCAACTTCATTTCACATCTTGATGCATAAAACATTTAAATATAATCTTTAATATATTGCTTCATATTAAATACAGTGAAACATATACTTTAGTATACTTAGTGGTACACGTTACTGAACAAAGGCTTTAGAACACTCCTCAAGAAATAACACAGTGAAACAGTGACTTTAATATATTTCTGAGTTCAGAGAACAGTGGACTAAGATTCTATTCTTTAGTACGTTTCATATGGAAAGATAGGTATATATGGACACTGTGAGACCAAAACAATGATTGGTAAGTTTTAGCAAAGTTACTGATGCATAAATTAGTGAATGATAGTTTTCGGAATACCCATTTTTAAACCAAACAGTTAAAGCTAGACTTTAATATGCTCCTTGGTACGTTAAGTAGTGAATAAAAGGTTTCAGTATACCCCTCGTTCCATTAAACATCGAATGCAATACTTTAGTATACTGGTCAGTAGGTTAAGCAACGAGCGAGAAGCATTAATGTGCCCCTCAGTATATTACACAGGGAATAACAGCTCTAGTATACCCCTTGGTACATTAAGTCGTCAATAATAGGCTTTAGTATACTCCATGGTGCATAAAACAATGAATGATAGGCTTTAGTATACTCTTTGGTACATTAAGCAAGTAAATAATAGGCTTTAGTATATTCATTGCTACATAAAACTTGCAGATTGGCCTTCAGCATATACCAAGATACTTAAAACAGTAAAAAATAAATTTTAATATATTCCTGAATTCATAAAACATTGAATTATGGATTTTAATATATTCCTTAGCCATGTAATAGGGTGAACCTACTAGTGCACCCCTTGCTAAAGAAAACAGTGAATAGTAGGCTTTAGTATATTAAGCAGTAAATTATAAGCTAAGTATACTCATTTGTCCATAAAGCAGTAAATAATAGGCATTAGTATACTCCTTGGCACATTAAATAGTGAATAATAGGTATTAATATACTCCTTGATACATTAAGCAGTGAATAATAGTCTTCAGTATACCCACAAATACATTAAGCATTGAATGAAAGGCTCTGTATGCCGCTCAACAGATTAAGCGGTGAACAATAAGCATTAGTATGCCCTCAGTATGCTATGCAGTGAATAATAGGCTTTTCAATATTCATTGGTATATAAAACATGAAGAATGGCCTTTGAGATATACCAAGGTACTTAAACAGTTAAAGATAGATTTTAATATACTCCTGAATTCATAAAATATTGAATTAAAACTTTTAATATATTTCTTAGCATGAAACACAATAATATAGTATGTAGTATATTAAGGATATATGGGTTATATCATTAATACAGGCACTGCAACTGCGCATGGGTAGGAAGTGTGCCCTCTGCAGTTGTGGCATTACCAAATACAGCCATATTTATTGGTATCTGAATGATATGCTTCAGTACACTCTATGGTACATTAAATAGTTAAAGACATGATTTGGTATACTCAAATATTCATAGACAGTGAATGGCAGACTTGAACATATCCCCTATTATGTTAAACAGTGAATGATAGCTTCAATATGCTCAACATATCTTAAAACTGGGAATAATAAATGTTATACTCCTCATTGCATAAACAGTGTGTAAAATGCTTTAGTATACTCCTCAGTACACTATGCAATGAATAATTGGCTCTAGTACTCCATGATATATACACATAAAAGTGAATAAAAGGCTTCAGCATATTCATTGCGACATAAAATATGTAGAATGATCTTCAGTATACAATAAGTTACATAATACATATACTCCTGAATGATTGAATTAAAATCTTTAATATATTCTTTAGTAACTTTTACAGCAAAAGACAGGCATTAGTGCACTCCTTGCTACCTGAAGCAATGGTATACAATGGTATACCCCTCACAACATAAAGCTGAGTAATAGGCGTTATTATATTCTCACCACATTATGTAGTGATAAATAAGCTTTAGTATCACCTTTGATAAATAAAAAATTGAAGACAAGCTTTAGTATATCTATTGGTACCTGAATCTCTAAATGATATGTTTCAATATACTCATGGTTCATTAAAAAGTTAATGAGACGATTTAGTATACTCCAACGTACTAAGACAGTGAATGATAAGCTTCAAATATACTCAGTAGAATGTACAACTGGGAATACTAAGCTTTGTTATACTCCCCAATGCACAAACAGTGAAGAAAATGCTTTAGTATACTGCTCAGTACATTAAACAATGAATAATAGTATACTCCCGGTATATATAACTGTTAACATGCAGAATGACCTTCAGTATACACAAGATGCATAAAATAGTGAAACATAGATTTCAACCTATTACTCAATTAATAAAACATTGAATTAAAATCTTTACTATCTTCTTTATATATCCTTATATGGTAAAGGATAGACATTAGTATAATCCTAAATACTTGAATTGAAGGCTTTATTATACCTCTTGTTACATTAAACTGTGAATAATTGTCTTTAGTATATCCTTTGGTATATTAAACAGTACATAATAGGTTTTAGTATACCAAGGTACATTAAGCAGTATGTGGTAGGCTTTAATATACTCAACGGACGTTAAGCAGTAAATATTAAGCTTCAATATATGCTTCAGCACTTCAAATATGAATACTTCACCAAGCATATAACAGAGACTAATAGGCTTTAGGATACTCCTTAGTAGATAGACAGTGAATGATAGGCTTCAATATACTCAACAGAACTTGAAACTAGGAATGATAAACTTGGTTAACTTCCTTGGTGCACAGCAGTGTATAAAATACTTTACTATATGCCTTGGTACATTATGCAGTGAACAGCATGCTTCAGTATATCCCTCAGTACATTAAGCATTGATAAAAAGCTTTAGTATACAACTCAGTAAGTTAAGCAGTGAGCAAGAAGTGTTAGTATGCCCCTAAATACATTACACAGTGAATAATGGGATTTGGTAACTCCTCGTTACATAAAACAAGCAGTATTGCCTTCAGTATACACCGAGGTACATAAAGCAGTGAAAGATAGATTTTATAATTCATAAAATATTGAATTAAAATCTTCAATATATTTTTAGCATGGAATACGGTAAAAGATAGGTATCAGTATACTCTTTGCTACCTGAAACGGTGAAAGGCTTTACTGTATCTCTCACTACAGAAAACTGAGTAACACACTTTAGTATACTCTCAGTACATTAAGCAGTGATAAGCTTTGGTATCACCCTCAGTACATAAAATGTTGTAGATAAGCTTTAGTATATTTATTCGTACCTTAAATACTGAATGAAATGCTTCAGTATACTCCATGGAACATTAAGCAATCAATGATAAGCCTTAGCATACTCAAAGGTACAAAGGTAGTGAATCACAGGCTTGAGTATATTCCTTATTATGTTAAACAGTGAATGATACGCAACAATATACACAACAGAATGTAAAACTGAGGATAATAAGCTTTGTTATATTCCTCAATATATAAACTGTATAAAATGCTTTTGTATACTTTATGCAGTGAATAACAGACTCCAGTATACTCTTTGGTATGTTTAACAGTGAATAAAAAGCTTTAGTATACTCATTACTACACAAAGCATTTAGAATGGCCTTCAGTATACACCAAGATATATAAAACAGTGAAACATAGATGTTAATATATTTCTGAATTTATGAAACATTGACCAGAAACGTACCTGAACCAGCCAAATAAAATATATGCAAAATACTGCGGGTGCTGGAAATCTGAAATAAAATCAGCCATATAAGGAGCTGGTCAGAGGCTGGGTAGCTGCAGAGATTATTTCACCTCCTGACGCTCAAAGCCTGTCTGTCATCTACAGGCAGAAATCAGGAATGCGATGGAATACTCTCCACTTGTCTAAATGAATGCAGTTCCAACAGCACTCTAAAAGTTCGAGATCATTGAGGACAAAGCTGTCCCCTTGACTGTTGCCCCATTCACCACCTTAAACATTCATTCCCTCTACCACCGGCACACCGTGGCTGCAGTGTGCACCATCTATAAGATGGACTGCAGCATCGCACCAAAGTTCCTTCAACAGTGCCTTGCAAAGCCGCAACTTCCACCGCTTAGAAAGTAGACAGCGGCAGATGCATGGGAACATCAGCACTTGCAAGTTCCTCTCCAAGCCACACACCATCCCAGCTTGGAGCTTTATCGCCATTCCTTCACTGTCATTGGATCAAACTCTTGCGCCGCCCTTTCTAAAAGCTCTGTAGGTGTACTTACAGCACACGGACAACAGCGGTTCAAGAAGAAGACCTTCTCAAATGGGCAATAAATACTGGTCTTGCCCAGCGATGCCTACATCCTATCAATGAATTTTAAAATGCTGAGAGCAGCGTTCTCAGGGTCGGTATTAGGATCACTGCTCCTTTTGATATAGATTAATTATCTGGACTTGGGTATACAGGGCATAATGTCAAAGTTTGCAAATGATACAAAGCTCAGGAATTTAATGAGGAGGGTAGTGACAGACTTCAAGCAGCTATATATGTCATCTGTGGCTCAGTTGGAAGCATTATTACCTCTGAGCTAGAAGGTTGTGGGTTTAAGTCCCTCTCCAGGACTTGAGCACAGCAAGCAGTACTGAAGGAATGCTGCACAGTTGGAAGTGCTGTCCTTTGAATGAGATGTCAACTTGAGACCTGTCTACCCTATTAGATGAATGTGAAAGGTCCCATGGCACAACTTAAGAGAAGTGCAGAGGAGTTATCCCTCAATCAACTTCAAAAGGATAGATTATCCGATCACATTACTCTTTGTGGGAGCATGTTGTGTGCAAATTGGCTGCCATGTTTCATATATTACAACAGTGGCTACACTTCAAAAGTGCTTAACTGGTTGCAAAATGCTCTGGGACCTCCGGAGGCTGTGAAAGACGCTCTATTAATGCAAGTATTAGTTATAGAACAGTGAAATGGGCAGATGATATTTAATGCAGAGAATTGTGAAGTGATGCATTTTGGAAGGAAGAATGAGGAGGGGCAATATAAAATAAATAGCACAATTTTTAAAGGGGGTGCAGGAATAGAGAGACATGGGTAGTATGCACACAAATCTTCGAAAAAACCTTTGAAACAGGGCAAGCTGAGAAGGCTTTTGAAGAAAAATCCAGGATCTTTGGTTTTATAAATCGAGGAACTAAAGTACAAAAGAAGGAAGGCACTGGTTAGGTCTAAGCTGGAGTATTCAGTACAACTAGCAAGGATGTCTAGGCCTTGGAGAGGGCGCAGAAGAGATTTACCAGAACGGCACTAGGATGAGAACCTTCTTATATAGAAATTGGAGAAGCTGGGGCTGTTCTCCTAAGAGCAGAGAAGGCTAAGGGGAGATTTTACAAAGGTGTTTAGCTAGAGCAAATGAGGAAATACGATTTCCATTGGCAAAAGAATCGATAACCAGGGGACACAGATTTAAGGTGACAGACAGAACCAGAGGCAACATGAGGAAACATTGTCTTACGCAGCAGTTTGTTATGCTCAGCAAATCGTGGCCCGAAAGTGTGGCGGAAGCAGAGTCAATAGGCGTATTCATAACAATATTGAAGGGAAAAATATACAGGGCTATGGTTAATGAGCAGAGAAGTGAGAATATTTGGATAGTTGTACTAAACAGTCGACACAGGCCGGATAGATCGAGGGGCCTACATTAGTGAATAAGAACATAAGAAACAGGAATAGGCTAGTTGGCTCAGGTCCAACCCACAGCATCTCAAATTCCAGAACAGGCAGGGCAAGGAGGCAGGTCCTGAATACACCTCAGCCAGAATGGGAATCAAACCCTGTGCTCTGCCACCCATCTGACCCACGTTGGCCATCTAGCTAACTTAGATAACCGTGTTCCAAGGAGTTTGAGCTGATGTGGCAACATATATTTTTACATGCAGGTTGTAGTTCAGAGCTATGAATAGTAATAGTAGAGGCTCCGATTTTCTTTCCATTATATGGCTGACCAGGAATCTCTTCTGCTTTTACTGCCTGCCATTGGTGTACATATTGGAAGAAATTACAGGTTGACACTCACCTATTTGACCCCGTTATGAATGCACCTTCCTTGGCCATAAGTCCCGGAGTGAAACTTGAACACAGAGCTTCTGACTCAGAGGCAGGATGATACCCACTGCACCACATGACCTCCCCTCCCTAAATAGGGAGACCAAAACTGTACACGGTAGTCTAGGTGTGGTCTCAGCAAAGCCCTATACAATTGTTACAAGACTTGACTACATTTATACTCCATCCCCCTTGCAACAAAAACCAACGTTCTATTTGTCTTACTAATTACTTTCCATGCCTGCAGATTGGCCTTGGCAGTCACCTATGTACCCACCAGAATCCTACCGAACACCCCAGATGATGAATATGGTCATCTTCATCTCGAAGGATGAACAAGACATGCATACCAACATTTGTGATTCATACATGAGGATATACAGATCCCTCTGTCCCACAGCATTCTACAGTCTCTCTCCATTTAAACAGTATTTGGCTTTTCTATTCTTCTCACCAAAATGGGCAACGTCACATTTTCCCACATTAAGCTCCATTTGCCAAATTTTTGCCCACTCCCTTCACCTATCTATATCCCTTTGCATACTCTTTGGGCTGAATTATCATGGAGTTGGGAAGATGCTGAGGACCTTTAAAAATGGTAGACGAGCCCTAGATGTGAACATCAAGCCCCCATTTCCAGCAGATCTAATCTTTGCTGACAGGGGGAAGGGGACGGATTGTGTGATCCACACAGGAGGGAAACCTGAACTCATAGGTCCATTTGAACTCGGTGCTGGTTCAAAGAATGTCAATTTTGGCTGTTGTAAGGGTCTTAACCCACAGTGTGAGAGCCACAAGCTGGTGGCATAGGCGCACACGTTCTTGAAGGTTAGTAAAGTCTGTTTAAGTGTCATTATCTTAAGTTTTTTAAATACCATGCTCTTCAAACATGAAAATCAATAGGCTTAAGCTGTCAGTGAGGGTCCAAAAAATCCTCTGCTGGACCGCTTTTGTTGACTGGTCATCTGGTGTAGGTTAGAAGAAAAATACCATCTGGTCATTCAGTTTCAATAGAGGTCTTTGCTGACATTTATTTTTATGTCATTATGAATGTTTGGCTGAAATTCAAAGGCTACAATTATCTCAGCATGGTGTTGTAAGTTTACACTTTAATTGACAGTTTAAAGAGGATATTAAAGGATTAACTGCCTTTGATATTTTATGAGGGATTAACTATTTGAGGAGATGTAAAAGCTTTGAATGGGCTTCTTGAATGGGAGTTCATTTTACTATCAAGTGTGTATAAATGAGAGGTGTATTAGACTGTTAAAGGTCTTTTTCATCTCCACATGGCTCCATGGTGGACACTGAGTAAGTGGTTAATGAGGTGGCATGGGGGTTTGAGTGGGCATGGGAGCAGTAGGGGGCAATGGGACTTGGGAATATGAGTTGGCATGGAGTTGGCATTGTGGGTGGGGGGGACTAGAGGGCCTACCAACATGGAAAAAAAGAGGGACAAAATCGCAGAGAAACGAGTTTGGCATTCTAACCAATCTGTCTTGGCACTTGCCTACCCCATGACGGCCTAGTATCTGCTTCTGTGGTCGGCATACCTGACTTGACACTGGCCCTGCCTCCCCGGAGTGAAAATTGGGTCTAACAGGACCCTTTAAACCAAGACGAGTCTGCCAATTTGGAAAATATCCCCACTCGAGCTACCCACCTTGGTAGCCAAAATCTGGCCTTTTGTGGCCTCCTCACAACTTGCTTTCCTATCTTGTATTGTCAGCAGATTTGGCCACAATACACTCTGTCTCTTCATCATGAATTTGGATTGTAAATAGTTGAGGCCCTGGCACTGATTCCTTTGGCACACCACTGGTTACAGTTTGCCATCCTAAAAATGACTCACTTACCCCAATTCTCTGTACCCTGTTAGTTTGCCAATCCTCTATCCTTGCTAATATATTACGCCCAAAACCATGAGCTCATATCTATGTAATAACCTTTTATGTTGCACCTTATTGAATGCCTTTTGGAAATCCAAATACATTACATCTACTGGTTCCTCTTTAACCATCCTGCTGGTCACATCCTGAAAGAAGTCTAATAAGTTTGTCAAACATGATTTATCTTTCATAAAACTGAGTTGACTCTGCCTGATTGCATTATGATTTTCCATATGTCCTGCTACTACTTCTTTAATAATGGATTCCATAAGATGTTCGGCTAACTGGCTTTTGGTTTCTTGCTTTCTGTCTCCTTCCTTTCTTGAATAGTGGTGTTACATTTGTTACATTCCCAATCCACAAGGATCTTTCCAGAATCTAGAGAATTTTGGAAGATTACAACTAATGCATCCACTATCGCTGCCGGCACTTCGCTTAAGACACTAGGATGCAGGCCACAGGTCCGGGGATCTTGTCAGCCTTTAGTCCTGTTAGTTTACTATCTACCTTTTCTCTAGTGATCATGATTGTTTTAAGTTTCTCCTTCCTTTTCTCCCTTGATTTTCTGCTATTCTTGGGATGCTTTTTGTATCATTTATAAGACACTTTTATATAAGACACTGGTTAGGCCTCAGCTTTTTTTAAATTCATTCACGGGATGTGGGCTTCGCTGGCTGGGCCAGCATTTATTGCCCACCCCTAGTTGCCCTTGAGACGGTGGTGGTGAGCTGCTTTCTTGGACTGCTGCAGTCCATGTGGTGTAGGTACACCCACAGTGCTGTTAGGAAGGGAGTTCCAGGGTTTTGACCCAAGTGAAGGAATAGCGAAATATTTCCAAGTCAGGATGGTGAGTGACTTGGAGGGGAACCTCCAGGTGGTGGTGTTCCCATCTATCTGCTTCCCTTGCCCTTCTAGGTGGTAGTGGTCGTGGGTTTGGAAGGTGGTGTCTAAGGAGCCTTGGTGAATTCCTGCAGCGTATCTTGTAGATGGTACACACTGCTGCTACTGTGTATCGGTGGTGGAGGGAGTGAATGTTTGTGGATGTGGTGCCAATCAAGCAGACTGCTTTGTCCTGGATGGCGTCCAGCTTCTTCAGTGTTGTGTGAGCAGCACTCATCCAGGCAAGTGGGGAGTATTCCATCACACTCCTGACTTGTGCCTTGTAGATGGTGGACAGGCTTTGGGGAGTCAGGAGGTGAGTTACTCATCGCACGATTCCTAGCCTCTAACTTGCTCTTGTAGTCACAGTATTTATATGGTTACTCCAGTTCAGTTTCTGGTCAATGGTAACCCCCAGTATGTTGACAGTGATTGTAATGCCATTGAACATCAAGGGGCGATGATTGGATTCTCTCCTGTTGGAGATGGTCATTGCCTGACACTTGTGTGGCACGAATGTTACTTCCCACTTGTCAGCTCAAGCCTGGATATTCAAGCCCAACCAGTGGAGAGTTTTCCCTCTGATTCCCATTGACTCCAGTTTTGCTAGGGCTCCTTGATGCCACACTTGGTCAAATGCTGCCTTGATGTCATGGGCAGTTACTCTCACCTCACTTCGGGAGTTCAGCTCTTTTGTCCATGTTTGAACCAAGGCTGTAATGAGGTCAGGTGTGGCGTGACCCTGGCAGAACCCAAACTGGGCATCCGCTGGATTATTGTTTACTGTTCTGGGCACCACACTATAGAAAGGAAGGATGTGAATGCATTGGAGAATGTGCAGAAGAGGTTTATGAGAATGGTTCCAGGGATGAGACACTTCAGTTATGAGGAAAGATTGGAGAAGTTGGGACTGTTTTCCTTGGAGAGGAGAAGACTGAGAGGAGACTTGATAGAAGTTTTCAAAATCATGGGGGGTCTGGACAGAGTAGATCGGGAGAAACTGTTCCCGCTCGTAAACGGATCGAGAACCAGAGGGCACAGTTTTAAAGTGCTTCGCAAAAGAAGCAAATGTGAGGTGAGAAAAAACTTAGCGAGTATATACAGCATGATACAGCAAGTAGTTAGGGTTCGGAATGCACTGCCTGGAAGTGTGGTGGAAGCAGGTTCGATTGAGGCAATCAAGAGGGCATTGGATGATTATTTAATTAGAGACAATGTGCGGGGGTACGGGGAAAAGGCAGGAGATTGGCACTAAGTTAAAATGCTCAGACACAATGGGCCGAATGGCCTCCTTCTGCACTGTAACAATTCTGTGAATCTGTGATTTTACCATGAGGACAGATATGAAGTACTTGTTCAAAGTCCCTACCATTTCCTTGTTTCCCATTATCAATTCCCCACTCTCATTCTCTAAGGGGCAACATTTACTTTAGCTACCCCTGTCCTTTTTATATACACCATCTGTTTTTATATTTCATGTTCATTTATTCTCAAATTTTAATTTCTCCCTCTTTATAGTTTAATCAAACTTTGCTGGTTTCTAAAATTCTCCCAATCTTCTGGCCTATCACTAACCTTTGCAGCATTGTACAGCCTTTCTTTCAATTTGATACAACCCTTAACTTCCTCAGTAAACCACATCTTCTCGTAGCGTCTTTCCTTCCCAATGGAATATATCTTTGTTGAGAGTTATGAAATATCTTTTTAACTGTCTGCCATTGGTCATCGACCTCACTCTGTCTCAATGAAAGTGGCATTGGGTTCTGCCAATAATTTTCATTCAGGAGTGTCAATTTGTGAGAATTAGTATCGAGAAGGTAAGCAGATTGATATGACTCTGTCTTATTCAGATAGAGTGTTAACCTGCATCATAAACAGGTTAACCCTTCTGTTGAACTGGGAGGTGAAGTAACATCACACCAAACACAACAGTGAAGATACTCAACTGGAAGATGGCTAATTGCAATGAGTTGAAAAGGATCCAGTCCTGGTAGGTTGAAATCAAAAATTGGCAGGCAAATAAGTAAAGCAATTATATAGAATATTGCTGCACAGAAACAGGCCATTTGATCCAACTGGCCAACTGGTTATATTTCACCCCTTTCCTATTTTTACTTAGTTGTGTTGAAGGGTAATGAGGACTCGAAATGTCAACTTTGCTCTTCTCCGCCGATGCTGCCAGACCTGCTGAGTTTTTCCAGGTATTTCTGTTTTTGTTTTGGATTTCCAGCATCCACAGTTTTTTGTTTTTATCTCTGTGTTTAATTGACTGCCACTTCTCTTCAAGAAATGCCTACCGTGAAGAAGTTTTGTTCTACTCTCCGTCAGGATTTTCGAATCTCTCTTTTGCCTTGTTCACCTTCATTGATTTCCATTTCTCTCCTCTTATATTTCACCCCTTTCCTATTTTTACTTAGTTCTGTTGAAGGGTCATGAGGACTCGAAACATCAACTTTGCTCTTCTCCGCCGATGCTGCCAGACCTGCTGAGTTTTTCCAGGTATTTCTGTTTTTGTCTTGGATCCAACTGGCCTATGCTGCCAGTTATTCTTCACATGAGCATCACCCTACTTCTCTTTGTCTAATCCTATCAACATTTCTTTCTATTTCTTTCTCCCTCATGCATTTATCTAGCCTTCCTTTAAATGTATCCATGCTATTCACTTCAACTGTTCCTTATAGAGATTTCCACAGTCTCACTACTCTCTGGGTAATGGCATTTCTCCTGAATTACATATTGGATTTATTTGTGACTATTTTATCTTTAAGACCTCCAGTTTGGGACTAGCCCACATGTGGAAACATTTCTTTACGACTAACCTATCAAACCTTTTCATAATTTTAAAGACTTCACTTAAGTCGCCCTTCAGCTTTCGCTTTTCTAGAGATAAAGAGCCCCAGTCTGTTCAGCTTTTCTGATCTTATGGAATCTTAAGGCGGATTTTGGCCGGTGCCGGTTCTTCGAAAGAGTTGTTCAATTTACTCCCACAACCCCTGCTGTTTCCTCCATAATCCTGTAAATTAGTCTCTTCGTGTACGTGTTCAATTGTCCTTTGAGGGATTCCTATGAGATCTGATTCCGTCAACCTTTCGGGTAATGAATCCCACACCTTAACAACCATCTGTGTGATCAAATTTCTAGCAAAAAGGTTTAGTGGTGACCCAATAGTTTCCTTTAAAAGGGTAGATGTAGAAATATTTTAGATTTTAAAAAGTATTTTAAATCTATCACCCTATTGACCCACTTGTCTGAGGAATCAGCTTCTTCCCACTTGCCGTATCAAAACCCCATAACTTTAAATACCTCGACTAGGTCTCATCTTAACCTACTCCAAGGACAGAAACCTCCACTTCTGTGGTCTCCCAACATACCTGAAGTCCTTCATCGCTAGTACTATTCCAGTAAATCTCTTCTGCACCCTTGCCAACGTCTTGACATCCTTGCTTAAGTGTGCTGCCCACTGAACATAATGCTCCAGCTGAGGTCTAATTGGTGATTTGTTTAGGTTTAGCATAATTTCCCTGCTTTTATAGATGGTGGCACAGTGGTAAGGTCACTGGGCTAGGAACGTAAACTCAATTAAGAAATCTGGAATATAAAGCTAGTCTGGGTAACCATGAAACTATCAATTGTTGTTAAAAATCCATCTGGTTCACTAATGTCCTTTAGGGAAAGAAATCTGTCAACCTTACCTGGTCTGGCCTACATGTGACTCCAGACCCAGAGCAATGTGGTTGACTCTTAACTGCTCTATCAAATGGCTTAACAAGCCACTCAGTTGAAGGGCAATTAGGAATGAGCAACAAATGCTGGCCTTGCTAATGATGCCTACATCCTATGAAAGAATAAAAAAACAAGTATTCCACATGCTTCCTTAACCAACTTATCAATGTGCACTGCCACTTTCAAAGATTTGTGAATATCCACCACCGGATTCCTCTGCCCCTATCAAATTAGTACCATTTAGATTAGACTGGCTATCCATGTTGTTCTTCCCAAAATGCATCAGTTTCACATTTATCTGCAACAAATTTTACACATATCTGCAATAAATTTCATCTGCCATGTGTTTTCCCATTTCACCAGTCTCTTATGTCCTCCTGAAGTCTGATACCAACTTGCTCACTATTTACTACATTGTCAAGTTTTGTGTCATCCCCAAACTTCCTTTAAAGTTATCCATACTCTCATACTCTCTTTGACTATCTTAGATCCTTTCTCAATTTCCCATGGGTTTTCTTTATTTGCCCTATTTTCTGTTGTATTCTGTACCCGACATTTGTCATAATTCCCATTTTCTGTTTTAATTGAATCCTTATTTATTTTGCCGTGCAGGGAGCTTGAGTTTTGGATGCTCCATCTTTCTTCCTTATGTGAATATGTTTGTTTTTTACAGAAACTCTCTCCGCCTTCAAGGTCTGCTATTGTTCATTTACTGATTTCCTAGCCAATCATTGTGTATAGTCCAACAATGTTAGATTCTTTCTCAAATCACTGAAATGGACTCTCTTCCACTTTTTTGATTTTTGTTTGTTCCTTTCTGTAACTTCTTTAAACCTAATTAAATTATGACCACTATTGCCAGATGCTCCCCACTGCAATACACTTCACTTGTCCTCTTCAATCCCCAGAAGTAGATTTAGTACTGCTTCCTCATTGGGCTAGGGATATTTTGATTAAATTCTCCTATGCACATTTTAGGAATTCTTCACCCTTCTTGTCCTTTACTTTGTTTTTCTTCCTCAGTTTATATTAGTTTAATTGAGGTTTCTTACTATTTTTTTATATTTCTTTGAAATTTGATTTCAGATTTTCTCCCCTAACTTCCTCTCTCTATTTGAGAAAAGTGACAGCTCCCTCTTTCTTAACTCTGACCAAATAGATTCAGCCTTTGAACATGCTAATATTTCATTCCTCTGTGGAACTGTAATAGTTGATCAATGCTGCCATTCCCACCTTTTCCCTATTCCTGCTGAAGACATTGTAGCAAGGAATGTTTGGTTCCCATTCCTACACATTGTGTGTACAAACCTTGAATCTCCTCTCTACTGCTGCATTCTGCTGTCCTTCCCCCTGCTAATTTAGTTTAAACCCGCCCTCACAACTTCCCCACAAGGACATTGGTCCCAGTCCTATTGAGGTGCAAAATCTACAGCAGGTTCAAATCCTTCCTGCCCAAGAGCCAATTCCAATGTCCTGGAAATCTGAAGCCCTTCCTCCTGCACCTCAGCTCGAGCCACCTGCTTTATCTTTCTGCTAATATACTCACTAGCGTGGCCCTAAGAGTAATCCAGCAATTTCCCACCACTGAGGTCCTGTTCTTTAATTGAGTAGTGTGATGTACTGGCAACACATACTGGATAGTGTAGTATGATGCCTCATTAAAGACCTGATTCTCTGGTTGCCACAGCTGATGTGTCTAAACTGATCAAATGAATTACATCAAAAAAAGCAGGGACAACATCTTAGTGCCCAATGTGCTATTTCACAATTCTTTAAGTTGAAGCTGGAGTTTTCCAAAATTTAATGGGGGCAACCTAAAAACCTCCGAATTTTCTAAAGTCAGAGTTAGTTTGTGGAAGTTTTCACAGTTTGAGGTGTGAGTACTTCCTTAGTGACCGAAAGCAATCTCTAGCTTATTATGAGAGGATTAAGAGACATTCTGGATGGGATCTGCTCATTTCTTAATAAATGAAATGAATATAAGTGGGGCCCTAAGGAGACAGGACAATGTCAGGAGGATGGAGAGAGAGACTCACAGTCCTCAGTGGAGAAGAGATATCAGTGTTACAATGTCAGGTGCTGGGGATTGAGAAGTCAGGAGAAAAGGCTGAGGCTGGGGATAACAATGGTGCAGAACCTACAGAGCAGCCGGTGGCAGCCAGGAATGGAGCAAAGAGCTGGTGAATCCAGGAGCTAGCAGCAGCCTGCTTGCTGAATTAGCATCTTGCGGATGAACAGAACTCGAATGGTGATTTCAAAAAAGGAATACCTAAATTACAGAATGTGAAGCTGGCACTCCACCACCCAGGCATCGTGGTTAGAGGGGCCCTTACCACCTTGCATCACGTGAAGGTGGAGGTGTTAGCTTGGCCAGCAGAGACAGAAAATGATGAAGCCTGGTGGTGTTTAGAGGATGCCCTTGTCCAAAAGCTGAAAATGACATCAGCCAGGGGAGGCGGTGACATAGTGGTATTGTCACTGGACTAGTGGCGAGACAGAGACCCCAGGGTAATGCTTCACAGCAGATGGTGGAATTTTAATTCAATAAAAAATCTGGAATTAAAAGTCTGATGATGACCATGAAACCATTGCTAACTGTCATCAAAACCCATCTGGTTCACTAATGTCCTTTAGGGAAGGAAATCTTCCATCCTTACCTGGTCTGGCCCACATGTGACCCCAGACCCACAGCAATGTGGCTGACTCTAAAATGCCCTCTGAGCAAGGCCAATTAGGGATGGACAATAAATGCTGGCCTAGCCAGCAACGCCCACGTCCCATGAACGTATATTTAAAAAAAAACTCCCTTTACCCTCTCTGACTTGGGAGCCCCGAACCCACATGGTTTGAGTGACGATGTTGGGAACAGGGGAGGAGCAGTTAGATGCCTTACACTTATGACTCTACCTGATCTCTAGTAATGTGGAAGGAGATTCTTGGATGCCTAAGGCAAGAGCCTGACTTTGTATCTTTTATTGTGAAGTTAACACTACCTTTAGTAGATTATGGATTTCTGATAGGAGAGAGGAGGGGTAAGGTTACTGGGCAGGACAGGAGGACAAGGGATTGGGCAGGAGGATGTGGAGTCATACCCTACAAATGTTGTAAAAGAGCTTCATTAAAAAATCCCTGCATTAGGGAAAAGAGTTGGGAAGAAAAAAGTTTTAAAAAGCCCACAGTGAAAATTAAAATTACTGTGAGAATGAAATAGGCAATGTATTCTATTTTTATTTCAAAGAGGAAAAGATACTGCATATGGCTCTCAGTTTCTGAATGTATGAGTGTGGGGATGCTTCCTGAACTGCAAATGGAAATCTGCCTTAAAAGAGTCTGGGCAGAATTTTGCCCTTGGTGGGCGTGAGGGCCCCACCGGCTCGGCGGCGGGCAGACACCCAACCCCCGCCACCGAAATGGGGCCTGCCGCCATTTTGAGTGGGCAAGTCAATTAAGGCCCGTCCAGTGGCCTGCCCGACGGGAAGCGCTATGTGCTTCCTGTGCGGGGGAGGGGGAGGGAATCCCCAGTTGTCAAAATGCGCTCTTAGACTAAGTGCTGTCTCAGGGAGATTAATGACAGTGTACAAAACGTAAAAATTAGAAAAGTAAAAATATTATTAACATGTCCCCCTTATGTGACAATGTCACACGAGATGGGACATGTTAATAAATATCACATTACGTTTATTAAAGTTTTTAAAAAGGAACATGAAACCTCATCCCGCCAGTGGGTGAGTTTTCATGTATAATCAGAAGTCCGCTGGGGCTCCTGGCCTGCCTGCCAGCCTTAAGGCTGGACGGCCAGGGCCTTTAATTACTTTAATTACCTTGTCAATGGCCTCAATTGGCCATTGACAGGTCGGCGGGCAGACAGCTGATTTCACGGTCTGCCCGCCTTCCTGAAAATTTAAATGGACCGGGATGACGTCGGGGATTCCTCCCGATGTCGTCCCGCGTCATTTTCCCCTCGGCGAGCGGGCCCCGCCCCCAAATCGCCGACGGGAAAATTCTGGCCTCTGTGTTTGTTTTTGTATCACCCACCTTGTCCTGTTTAACCCATTGTAGCTGTTCGTGTTGTGCTATTTTAATATTGTTAATTGCCTGTCCTGTCTTATCATTTTTGAGAAACCTGAGTCATGTTTTTGGTTTGGAATTGGTTGAAACTCGTGTTGCTTGGCCCTGAGATCTGGGAATATCATGTAAAATTTGGAAATTTAAGTTTGTAACTCATCACGAGGATTAATATTTTCTAAGGTGCATGGAAGTATGGAGGTGTAAATGCGAACGTTAAATGTGATTGGTTTCGGTTTAAGATTGTGAACCCAGGATTTCAAAAGTGTTGGGTTACATTTTAAATGAAAGAAGTTGGTGTGGATGTTTCAGACCCCACGAGGTGTAAATGTTGACTTTTATATTGCAGTGAAAACGACCTTTTCAGTTTCGTTTGGTCATTCTGAACCGATAATTTGGGAAGCAGCCACTTGATGCCCTGTTGTGGGCAGGACCCGCCGTGGGTGAGGTGGCACACACCAGCTGGACGTCCATGGACTTGTAGCGGGGCCGGGAGATCCCGCGGATGTAATTTGTGTTTCTTGTAAGCATGTGCAACTGTGGCTGTGTCACTGACCGTGGCTTTACTTTCCTTTTCAAGATGTACTGTGTTTGGTGAATGGAATGATCTTCTGAATTAAATTGAAAGTACTGAGGTTGGTTGACCCGCTAAATTTAATCCCACCGCAGCCACAATAAAACCCTGGCTGTTGCAAATTTTGCGAAAGTCTCTAGCTCCAGGCGTGATAGATAAGTCACATAAATAATTGACGTTCTTGAATTTCTGACCACGTTCTCGGAGTCAGTGATTTCAGGTGGCTCTGATTATTTTATCACCTTAGAATGGAATGTGTGAGCAGAAAAGAAAAAGTGGGGAAATCTGAAGTCATCCTGCAGTTAGGTTTGTATTACAGAATTGTGCGCTTAAAGTTTTTAAGTTCACGTGGAAAGCTGAGAGAAGCTGGGTGACACAAGCTGACAATGATTTATGATGTCCGGGTTTGTCATCTTGTGAAACGCAATGTTCCACAAGCAATTCGTGTGGTTTTTGTGCTTTCCGATATCAGGTTAACTCTCTTTAATTGACCAAGCCACAACTTTAGTACTGAAAATTTATCTGAAGGTTAAGGGATCGTTCAACACTAGCTTGAGATAGGGTTTCAACATAAGAACATAAGAAGTAGGAGCAGGAGTAGGCCATTCGGCCCCTCAGGCCTGTCCCGCCATTCAATAAGATCATGGCTGATCCTCCCCAGGCCTCAACTCCTCTTTCGTGCCATGGGGTTACTGAATGCAATGGAAATTAATCCGAGGTTCTGTAGGAAGTTTGATGAAAAGTATGTGAGTGATAACATCCATCAGGGTAATGGTAATTTAACACCCTGGATGGAACGATATTGCTCATGTAATGCTGAAGTATAAAGATGAAATGAATCTGTAATTATGGGTACTGGATTCGGGAGATGGCATGTACATAATTTGCATCCTTCTTGCTGTTTTGATGTTATGAGTGATCAGATACAACTATATGTACATCTGGAAGTCAGATCTTATTCTTTTTATCAAATGGTTCTAATTGTGGAGGGTGCTAATTTGCAATTCTATTCACGTTAAATGCTGATCCAACAATGGACTTTAAAATGGCATCCTGAGAATTCAAGCTTGCAGCAACCCTATGTCAAGCCTAATCATGTTGCTATTTAGAAAGGAGATGGGGAAATGAAGAACAGTTTCAACGGCTTTTATATTTGAATCAAATGATTGTCATGGACCATCACAAGGCTGAAATTGAGAAAAACACATGTGAGCTAATGGGATTTTTTGCTTGGATGGGAAGCCTGATGAACATAATGACACTCCCAGCACTTATGTTGGTGCAGTTTTGGTTAATTGTCTGGTAATTTTGATTTACTATGGATGACTTATTCAAAAACAAGGACCGCTACTGGGCAATGCTTTTCAATGGGCTAAAACAACTGTACAAATGTTACCCCGATAAGTCCAGTTGGAAAGGTCAGGGAGAAAAAGTGGCGGGGTGTGCAAGGAGGATTCACATTATCTGTGTACCTTAATGTCCAGCGCTATTTGTGGGATTAGCTCAAAATGAGTCAAAACAGCTTTTTAATGGACATGCAATGCATTGTGTAAGGCAAGGGTTTCTTGTTAAGATTAAAGAATTATGGAATGTGGGAACGCCACTCATCCATGCTTTTGTTCTGTTAGATGTCCGTTTGAACACTGATGTTAATAGTAATGAAGCAAGGTGGACCATATAACTACAGTAACAGAAAGATCGGGAGAGATTGTGAGGACCTAAGTGCATCTTGCTATCTCCACATTGTTATTTTGATGTCACTTTTATGTACCTTTCATTTACTGTGATTTAGTGGTAGTATGCATAGATTGTAGAGATCAAAGGTACAGTTAGTACAAGAGTTGTGTGAACTATCGTATGTTGCACTTGAGTTGGATTATGCAGCATGATGTACCAGCGTACTCATGTTAGATCATGTAAATGAGCTCATTAAAGACTCATGTACACATATTGGAACCGTGTATTGTGATGCACCTAACAGTGCATACTAAATTATGTAGCATGATTTCAAATTAGAGACCTAAATCTGCAATTGTTGCAATCGATGTATGCATATTCCAGTGTTTAAAATAACAAGAAGAATTAGAACAAGAAAGCAGTTCAACAATAATGATCAGATCATTTGTTGGAGTGATATTGATTGAGAGATAAATATTGGCCAGGACACTGGGGATAACTTCCTGCTCTTCTTCAAAATATTGTCATCATTTACATCCACCATAGAGGTTACGGGGCCTAAATTGAACACCTCATCCAAAAAGAGACACCTCTACCAGTGTAGTACTCCCTCAGTAATGCACTGGAGTGTCAGCCTAAAATTTCATGCTCAGGTCTCTAGAGTGCAACGTGAACCCACAACCTTCTGATTTGGAGGTACAAGTGCTATCTACTAAGCCACAGCTGGCACTTTGCTGCTATCAGTCAGGCAGTCAACCCATACTGCTGCTGGTGATGAGGCAGTCCACAGTGAGTCTTCTAGTCCCAGAGCTGCTTGAGGTTGTCACCTAAGGCCATCCACCGTCTGCCCCAGTAAAAGTAATTGTTCGCCAGGCATGCTGCAGTTACTGGGGTAGCACTACGTAGGAGCACTAGCCCAGGCAAAGGCATCTGCAGAACAGGCACTAGGGGAATGCTCAGGGTTGACAGTTCACGTTTCTATGCAATGTGGCATGATGTAATATATTTCATTTGGATTGTTTATTCTGTGGTCACTTTTATTTTTGCATTGTGGTCAAGCAAACACTGTGATGGTCAGTGACACAGGGAAGGTAAGGTACAGAACTGTTATTGAATGGGGAATTGGTTGGAGTTACTTGTATCGTATCTGAGTTAGCTTGAGCAGAAAGGGCTGTCTAGGTTACTGCCTCCCTTCCTCCTCCCCCCGCTCCTCAGCTACTCGCTGTATAACTGGTGGCAATGGTTGTCCGATCATGTTGGTGAGGCTATACAGCGTGCAGCAGACCATCGTGAATCTTGACACCTGCTCTGGTGAGTACTGAAGGGCTCCTCCAGAAAGGCCCAGGCTGCAGAAGTGTTGTTTCAGCATGCCATGTGTCTGCTCTGTCACAATTGTGTGGAAGTATGGCTTTCTTTGTATGTGTGGGTTACACACTGCAGTCAAAAACCATGTTGTCAATGGATAGCACTGGTCATCCAATAGCCACCCCTTAGTTGCCATGCTGGTTCAAGTAGAGCAGACTGCCACAGAACAAAGACTGCTGTCAGGACACTAAGCATTGACCTACATGATTCATTGTCTACGGTTGCACACCATCTGGACATTGAAGAGCTCTGGCACATGGTAGAGTTGACATATGGCACCTGAAATGCAATGAGTGTCCAGTTGCCTCTCCTGCTCCCTATAACCTCCTCCAAACCAGAACCCTCAAGATCCACAGCCCTCCAATTCCAGCCTCTTGAGCATCCTCAATTTTAATCACTCCACAGTGGTGGCCATGCCTTCAGCTGCTAAGAACCTGAGCTCAGGAATTCCCTGCATAAACCTTTCCACATCTCTAACTCTCTCCTACTTTAAATGCTCCTTAAAACCTACCTCTGTGACCAATCATCTGCCCTAATATCTCCTTGTATGGTTCGGTGCCACATTTTGTTTGATGATGCTCCTGTGAAGTACCTTGGGATGTTTTACTACATTAAAAGGGCTTTATGAATACAGGTTGCTGTCAATTACACCCTGCAACATATGGAAACCTGTTCTGTAACCCCCGCTGATTCTCCCAGTCATGCCGAATTCTAAGCATAATGTCAACTACTTCACCCATATCCAGGAGTAACATTTTGTGCAAGAGTCTTCAGCACCAATCATCGCAAACTTTTGCAACTCAATAGAACCATGGAAGGCACCAAACAGTTGTACAGTCATAGTGTTATGAGTACAAAGTTTAGAAGGTTGTGATGTTTTGGGACTGTGTCTTTAATCTAAGGTAAAGTGGAGTAGTGAAGGTCATGTGACCTGTTCCAAATTCTGCTCGACAACAGGCCTGGGCTGGCTTGGTTGTTAAACGTTAAATGGGGGCCCAGGCTGACTTACTGAGAAGATGCAAGATGTTCACAGCCGTAAACAATAACAAGAGCAGTTGTGCTGACTCTGGGTAGACTATTAATCTCCAAGTATCACTGGGAGGTGTTAGGAATGTCATGTTTTATGATGGCTTATACTTTAAATTTCCTGTTTAATCCCAAGATAGAATGGAGTTGAGGATCTATAGGATAGATAATTAGCATTCCTGCCTGGATACAAGGCCCATGTGATTCATGCGGTCATGGAGATGACCTTTAGGAAGGAAATAGTCCATAAAAAGCCATTGTAGTATCGATTTTTTAAAAATTTATTTACGGGATTGGGTGTCACTGGCTAGGCCAACATTTATTGCCCATCCCTAAGTGCCCTTGGGAAGGCGGTAGTGACCTGCCTTCTTGAACTGCTGCAGTTCTTGTGGCGTAGGTGCACCCACGGTGCTGTTAGGGAGGGAGTTCCAGGATTTTGACCCAGTGACAGTAAAGGAACGGCGATATATTTCCAAATCAGGATGTTGAGTGCCTTGAAGGGGAACTTCCAGGCGGTGATGTTCCCATGTATCTGCTGCCCTTGTCCTTCTAGATAGTAGTGGTTGTGGGTTTGGAAGACACTGTCTAAGGAGCCTTCATGAGTTCTTGCAGTGCATCTTGTAGATGGTACACACTGCTGCCACTGTTCGTCGGTGGTGGAGGGAATGAATGTTTGTGGATGGGCTACCAATTAAGCAGGCTGCTTTGTCCTGGATGGTGTCAAGTTTCTTGAGTGTTGTTAGAGTTATACTCATCCAGGCAAGTGGAGAGTATTCCATCACACTCCTGACTTGTGCCTTGTAGATGGCGGACAGGCTTTGGGGAGTCAGGAGCTGGGTTACTCGCCACAGGATTCCTCACCTCTGACCTGCTCTTGTAGCCACAGTATTCATATGGCTAGTCCAGTTCAGTTTCTGTTCGATGGTAACCCCCAGGATGTTGATAGGGGTTTACCACTGACCAGTTACACTGTTTCCAAGATACCCAGAAACTCAGACACAAGTCAGTCGGCAGCCACTTGAGAGACAGAGAGCAGGAGATAGAGGTAGTCATTCCTGCATGTGAAGCAGAGAAATTGTTGATTGTATTGGTCACCATGCAGAATGCAAGTGGAAGTTGTTACACAGATTGAAGAGCCCGAGTTCATGAGGATTTAAGGGAGGTTGGAAGATTCGCCTAGCTTGGGTTAGAGGGAAGAATTGTTCAGTGTAACCACCATTGTGAAAATCAATTCTGGGATTAGAAATTGCCTGATTGGGAAAGGAAAAAGAAAGCAAGCCATCGGAAGTTAAGGGCAGCTTTTGACTGGTTTCTGGAGAATAAATTGTCCACTTAAAGGACAGCATAAAGTATAGCCATGGCGTGGGATTGTCAGTTATGTTAAAAGTCACATGGGGGATCTTTTCTGTCATTTAAACTATAAGTTACCTACTAACGAGTGGTTAGTCAATGTTGCTTTTAATATGTTTGTTGCAGTAAAAGTCTTTAAACTTGAAATCTTGTAATGTTACCCCATCAGTCAGTCATTGGAAATTCAAGTATCTTTTTTAAAAGTTATCACTGTCTTCGGGGATCGTAACAATAGCAACCGCTAAAAAAAGCCATGGAACAGTAGCATAGTGGTTATATCTCCATAATGGTGGTGCAAAGGGCAGGTTGAATGGTTTAGAAACATGAGACTGGATTATGTGCTGAGGGTGGGCTCCTCCCACCCCAGCATAAATGTCAGGTGCAATCCTACCTCTGTTTAGCCAGTTCCCCCTGCTTTCACTTTTTCAGGCGATGGCCCTTTAATTAGTGTGAGGTGAGATTTCCACCCAGCTTCAGGAGCAAGCCCTGCCGGCCAATCGGAGGCTGGTAGCTCTGCACACCGGCAGCACCAACAGGGGTGGTGGCCACTGCTTGTACTGCAGGCGGGCCAAGGAGCTGATGTTTACCGATGGTGCCAGACATCCAGGTAAATCTGAGATCTCACTTGGGACAGGCAGACAGACCTCAGTGAGTGGGGGTGGTGGTGGGGCATGTTGCACAGGGCAGAGGAGCAGGGGATGTGGCCGGGGTTAGGCGGGGGGGCGGGTGGAGGAACTATGCAAAGGGACCTTGATTTGCACTGGGGGGCCCAGCAAGAGGTACCACCTTCCCCACATCAACCCTTTTAATCAGCAGCCTACAGGGTTAAAACCCACTGGTCTGCATGTTGGGTGCTGGCATCTCATGCCACCTGTTACCCATTAAATCATGTTGGGGCGGACAGGCAGGTGATGAGCATACCACTCACCTGCTTTCCCACCCGCGGGTGTTAATATGGCAATCACCTTGTTAAAACCAATAGTTAGTTAAACAGGTGATGGGCATTGATTACCCCATCTAAATAGAATAAAAAGATAACAGCTGGAACACTTTGTGTGGAAGCTACTTGGAAGTCAGCAGCGCTGAGGAGTTATCTTGAAAATCAGCCAGCTTAAAACAAAAGACCAGCCTGAATTCTTCCACCACAACCTCTTATTGTGAATAACAGCGGGTGGCCTGTAAAATTCAGCCTATGATTTCACAATCTAAATTTAGCTACTAATTAAATCTGGAATAAAAAGGCTGATATCAGTAATGGTGACCACGTTACTACCAGATTGTCATGAAAGTCTATTTGGTTCACTAGTATCATTAAGGGAAGGACATCTGCTGTCTTTACCTGGTAAGGCCTATTTGTGACTCCCTGGTCCACAGCAATGTTCTTACCTCTTAACTTCCCTCTGAAACAGCCTAGTGAGACACTTAGTTAAGGGCAACTGGTATGAGAAATAAATGCTGCCCTTGCTAGCCATACCACATAGTGTGAATAAATTAAAAGAAAACTAATCAAACAGTAAATTATCTATCAGGAGTTGACGATCCCTTTAAATCACACTGGTGGGGGAATCCTTTCTGTGGCTTAACGCGCGTTCAGCTGTATGGGGTTAAGAGATGACATTGGCCTGAATATTTCAGATGGCGGGGTTTCCCTCCTCGATCCTCACCCACTCTGACTGCCCCGCAGCCATTTCACACTTGAATGAGTGTCAATTGGCTGCAGACGGGACTTGCTCCTCTCACTCAGGAGGATGTCCCGCCTTAGATTGCTGCCGGCCAATCAGATAGGCTGGCAACTCTCTAGTCCCTGCAGCGACAGGAGCTGCAGTAGGCAGGTGAGGAAGTGCTTCAACATGCCAGAGCCTAATTCCCGGGACCGGACAGCAGGGTAGGTTTTTGGGGGCTCCCAGGACAGGAAGGGTGGGATGGCCTGGAGGGCGAGTGGAAACTGGGCGATTGGGGTATCGGGGGAGAGGCCAGGGATGGGGAGCAAGGTCCAGCGGCCACTGGATCTTAAGGAGGGGGGAGGGGTGTTGCCCGAAGTCAGAAGGGGACTAAAATTGCTGCGAGGTTGAGTCAGACGATTACCCAGAGTCAATCCCGTTCTTTCAATTTCATACTCCCCCCCACCTAATAATCTGCTGGCGGGGGAGCGTGAAATTCAGGCCATTGAGCTCCAAATTACCATTGGTGGCCACAAATCAGTTTTGCATACTGGTCGGCACATAACCCGTCTGCTTTGCTTTCCAGTAGATGTTAACTACAAGCAGCTAACACCCTCACCAAGATGGCCATAGCAGAAGTTTGTGCACACACATTGGGTGCTATTTTGGTCCCTGAACAGCACCCATAGCACGTAAGCCAGAGGTGAGCTGGCAAGATGGATACAGAATTGGCTTGGTCATAGGAGACAGAGGGTAGCAGTGGAAGGGTGCTTTTCTGAATGGAGAGCTGTGACTAGTGGAGTTCCGCAGGGATCAGTACTGGGACCTTTGCTGTTTGTAGTATACATGAATGATTTGGAGGAAAATGTAACCGGGCTAATTAGTAAGTTTGCAGACGACGCTAAGGTTGGAGGAGTTGCAGATAGTGAAGAGGATTGTCAAAGGATACAACGAGATATAGATCGGTTGGAGACTTGGGCGGAGAAATGGCAGATAGAGTTTAATCCAGACAAATGCGAGGTAATGCATTTTGGAAGGTCTAATACAGGCAGGAATTATACAGTAAATGGCAGAACCCTTAAGTGTACTGACGGGCAAAGGGATCTGGGTGTACAGGTCCACAGGTCACTGAAAGTGGCAACGCAGGTGGATAAGGTAGTCAGGAAGGCATATGGCATGCTTGCCTTCATTGGCAGGGGTATTGAGTATAAATGCTGGGAAGTCATGCTGCAGCTGTATAGAACCTTGGTTAGGCCACACTTGGAATATTGCGTGCAATTCTGGTCACCACATTACCAGAAGGATATGGAGGCGTTGGAGAGGGTGCAGAGGAGGTTTACCAGGATGCTGCCTGGTCTGGAGGTTATTAGCTATGAGGAGAGGTTGGAGAAACTCGGATTGTTCTCACTAGAGCGACAGAGATTGAGGGGCGACTTGATAGAAGTTTACAAAATTGAATGGCATGGACAGAGTGGATAGTCAGAAGCTTTCTCCCAGGGTGGAAGAGTCAATTACTAGGGGACATAGATTTAAGGTGAGAGGAGAAAACTATAGAGGAGATGTGCAGGGCAAGTTTTTTACGCAGAGGGTAGTGAGTGTCTGGAATTCGCTGCCAGAGGAGGTGGTGGAAGCAGGTACGATAGTGGTGTTTAAGAGGCAGCTTGATAAGTACATGAATAGGATGGGAATAGAGGGATACGGACCCCGGAAGTGCAAAATGTTTTAGTTGATGGGCAATATGATCGGTGCAGGCTTGGAGGACCGAAGGGCCTGTTCCTGTGCTGTACTTTTCTTGGTTCTTTGTTCTTTGTTAAATGATGGGTGCTACCAAGCCCAATTTCACATCCTAAATTTCTAACCAAGAGTTCTTTGCAAACCTGGGATCTCTACCACCTGGAAGGACAAAGGCAGCAGATACATGGGAACATCACCACCTGTAGGCTCCCCTCCAAGTCACGTACCATCCTGACTTGGGAAATATATTGCTGTTCCCTCACTGTCGCTGGATCAAAATCCTGGAATTCCCTCCCTAACAGCACTGTGGGTGTACCTACATCACATGGATTGCAGCGGTTCAAGAAGGCAGCTCATCATCACCTTCTCAAGGGCAGTTAGAGATGGGCAATAAATGCTGGGCTAGCCAGAGATGTGCATGTACCATGAAAGAATAAAGTAATAGATTTAATACTTTCACTATCTTATCTAGGCCGCTCTGCCTGGACCTGTCAAGTTACTTGTTTCAGAGTTGCTGTTCCTGATCCTCAGCCATTGATCTGCTATCATCTTTTTTTGAATCTTTCTTCACCTTTCCAAATGTCTCTATTTTTGGTCTTATTAACTTGCATTGCTACTTTTAGTGATGGAAGGTCTTTAACTCCCATTCCAGCTTAAAGACATTCCGAATGCTGTGATCCTGCTCATCAACACACTTTTTTAAACCATTGGGAGGCCTTCAAAGAGGAGACAGTTTATGGACATAGTAGACACATTCCTCTTCAGGGCAAAGAAGAGCATTCAAAGGCACAGCTTCCTGGATAACTAAGGATATAGAGGTTGAAAAGAAACAGAGTAAGGAGGATGACAATAAATGTAAAGTCCACCAACTAGTAGGGACCAAGTTGAAAATAGAAAGTACAGAGGAGGTCTAAAAAATCTAAATAACAGAGGCAAAGGAACTTGTCCAGACAATATATACTGTGGCAACAAGAGCCAATAAGGAGCTGGGGATTTTGCCATGAGTAACACGACTCCTAACTCCCCAAAGCCTGTCCACCATCTAGAAGGCACAGATTAAGAGTATGATGGAATGCTTTCCATTTGCCTGGATGAGTGCAGTGCCAACAACACTCAAGAAGCTCAATATCATCCAGGGCAAAGCAGTCCTCTTGGTTGGCACCCCATCCACCATCTTCAACATTCACTCCCTCGACTACTGACACACAGTGGCAGCAGTATGTACCATCTACAAGATGCACTACAGCAAGCAAGCCTTCTTCGACAGCACCTTCCAAACCCTCTACCACCTAGAAGGAGAAGGGTGGCAAATGTATGGGAGCACCGCCATCTGCAAGTTCCCCCCCAAACCACACATCATGACTTGGAGCTATATCTCCTTCACTGTCGCTGGGTCAAAATCCTGGAACTCCCCCTACCACCCTCCCCCAACAGCACTGTGGGTGTACTAACACCATGCAGACTACAGCAGTTCAAGGAAGCAGCTCACCACCACCTTCTCAAGGGCAATTTGGGGTGGGCAATAAATGCTGGCTTTGCCAGCAAAACCCACATCCTATGGAAGAACCAAAAAAAGAATGAATATGGGAATAGATTAGTATCTAACACAAAAACGAATCCAAAAGTGTTTTATAAACATGTAAATAGTAGAGGGGTGGTCAAAGAAAGGGTAGGATAGATTAGTGACCAAAATGGATGCAGAAGGCATGGCTGAGGTGCTGAATGAGTACTTCATATCAGTCTTCACTAAAGAAGAAGACACTGCCAATGTAGCAGTATAGGAGGAGGTAGTAGAAAAAAAAAAGGATGAAAATAGATGAAGAGGAACAATAAAAGTAGAAAAATTACCAGGTCTTATTGGGGTGCATCCTATCTTACTGCGAGAAGTAAGGGTGGAAATAGTGGAGGCTCTTCCAATCCTCCTTAGATATGGAGGTGGTGCCAGAGGACTGGATGATTGCAAATGTTACATCCCTGTTCAAAAAGGGAAGAGAGTTAAACATAGCAACTACAGGCCAAGAGCTTAACATTAGTGGTAGGGAAACTTTTGGAGACATTACCCAAGACACAATTAATTGGCATTTGGAAAATCATACATTAATAAATGAAACTCAGCATGGCTTTGTTAAAGGTAAATCATGTTTGACTAACTTGGTTGCGTTCTTTGATGAAGTATTGGAGATGGTTGATGAGGGCAGTGTGATTCATGTGTATACGAGCTTTCAAAAGGCGTTTTACAAAGTACCACCTAACAGACTTGTTAACAATATTGAAACCCATAGGATAATAGGGACAGTGGAAAGATAAAAACAAAAAGCTAAAAGCTACTGCGGATGCTGGAAATCCAAAACAAAATAAAAACAGAATTACCTGGAAAAACTCAGCAAGTCTGGCAGCATCGGTGGAGAAGAAATCAGTCAACGTTTCGAGCCCTCATGGCCCTTCAGCAGACAGTGGAAAGCTTGATACAAAATTTGTTAAGGTACAGAGGGCAGAGAGTGGTGGTCAATGGGCGTTTTTCAGACTGGAAGGAATTATACAGCGGTATCTCCAGGGGTCGGTATTAGGACCACTACTCGTTTTGACATAAACGGACTTGGGTATAAAGGGCTTATTTTCAAAGTTTGCAGATGCACAACTCTTGGAAATGCAGTAAACACGGGGGAGGATATTAACAGGCTTCAGGAGGGCATACACAGGAAGGTGAAATGGGCAAACACATGGCAAGTGAAACTTAATGCAGAGAAATGATACATTTTGGAAGGAAAAATGAGGAGAGACAATTTCACCTAAATGGTATAATTTTAAAGGGATGCAGGAACAGAGAGTCCTAGGGCGAAGAGTATGTGCACAAATCTTTGTAAGTGGCAAGCAAGTTGAGGAAGCTGTAAAAAAGCATATGGAATCTGTGACTTCATTAATAGAGGAATTGAGTACAAAAGCGAGTTAGTGAAACTGAGGTTTTATAAAACAGTGGTTAGGCCTGATCTGGAATACTGTGTTTAATTCTAGGAGCCACACTTTAATATGGGCATCAAGGTGCTGAAGCGAAGAGTTATTAGAATGATAACAGGGATGAAGAACTTCAGTATGTGGAGAGACAGGCAAAGCTGTCCTTGTTCTCCTTAGAGCAAAGAAGGTTAAGGGCAGATTTAATAGACATGTCCAAAATCACAAATGGTTTTGACAGAGCAAATAAGGAGAAACTGTTTGCCGTGACAGGAGCTTTGGTAAGCTGAGGACACAAATTTAAAGTAATTGGCAGATGGACCAGAGGCAAAATGAGGAGAAACTTATTTATGCAGCGAGTTATTCTGATCTGGATTTCACTGCCTGAAAGTAGATTCAGCAATAACTTTCAAAAGGAAATTGAATAAACTCTTGAGCAAGAAATATTCGCAGGGTACAGGGAAAGAGAGGGGAAGTGCTTCTAATTCGACACCTCTTTCTAAGAGCCAATCCAGGCACAAAGGGTCAAAAGATCTCCTCCTGTGCTGTATGATTCTGATTCCATGATCCTATGCGTGTACGATACTCTGAAGTTCGCAGACAACGCTAGGCAGAGTGATATTAGAAAGTGCTGGTGCCAACCAGTCAAGAAATGTCAAAAGACAGTTTGGAATTGCTTATAGTTGCGTTATTCATCAGTAATGCTTCTTCCAGGCTAATGAACAAAGCAGCAGCCTTGTTAGACCCACTGAAATCAATGGCAGGAGACTGGGCGCAGTGCAAAACAGGCAGTACATTCTCTCTCTTTCCCATTTCACGTTCCCGACTGAGACCACTTTTCTCCTCATAACTCGGGAGTTGATTTTAACCCTGACTTAGCCCATGGGGGAGGGTGCCGGGAAAGGATCATCCCTCAACCCGATTCACTCTTCGCTTGGAGTTACGGAAAGTCAGATCAGATGCTTGGCCCAATTCCCTGCTGAGGCTAGAATTAACCGCCCCCACCCCCACTCCTTACTACACACACACACACATACACTATTGCAAGATCAGCCACCAATCATCAAAGGCCATGCACAAGATGATTGCTTTACAATCTGAGCCACTCACATGCCTTGCAACGACATAGTAACCTGCTCTCACTTTGACTCAAATTCAAGACTGCCAATAATGATAATTGTTTTGTTTTGAAATGCTTAGTTATTTATATACACGTTAACCGTGGACCGTAAAATGGGTATATGCAGCAAAAACACGGTAGCCCTCCAAGCGGACTGTGTGCCCTACACTAACTCTATGCATTTTACGGTCTCGGAATGGTGTATATAATGTTTTCTGGAAATAGATCAGCGATCGTACAAGTACATCGCTCTTCCATTTCCACTCCTGATAGAAAAACAGGGTCTTTTTTTAATTGAAATCCTTTATCTCCTTTTGGACCAGAGATTTTTTTTTTTTTGGAATAAAAAGAGAATAAAAAGGGTCTATTAAAAAAAAGCGAATAGAGATATATGCACCATGGCATCAGATTGGGACCGAAAATGCACAAAGGTGAAGGTTTAAAAGACCAACCTTGGCGAAATATCGCATCCTTGCTGCATAAAGGCGCCCAGAGAGAACCAGAGACTGTTAAATATTCCAAACTCGTTGGTCTGGTCGAGACTTTGGGTATCGGGTCCGTCTTCGTACTCCTCCGTTTGCCACTCATAGGGGCTGAATCTGCTAACCAGGAACAGGACCACACTCACGCCAATGTAGGCAAACACAATGCACATCCAGATCTCATACGCCAAGGGGTCCAGGAAGGAGAAGACCCCCGGCTTGGACTTCTGGGGTTTTTTAATCATGATGGAGATCCCCAAACTCATGAAAGGTTTGGAAAAGTCAATGACCTCCTCCCGCACCAAGGTGATGGTCAATGGGGCCACTGCGATATCGGCTTTCTGAAAGACAAAATGTGTCAGAATTAACAGTCATTTCACTGCCCGTATACTCATTCACTTACACCCTCTGATACCATGTGAAAGCTCTCCGGTATCCTGGCCAACATCCGTTCTTCAATAAACAAGGTCAAGCAAACCAAATGATCCGGCTGTTTATTGCATTGCCTTTTGTTGGATCTTGCTGTGCACGCATTGGCTACATTAATGAATACACTTGAAAAGTACTTAATTGGCTGTGGTGCAATTTGGGATGATGTGAGGCTGTGAAAGGCACCACAGAAATGCAAGTTCTTCTTTCTATTTGATCTGAGATTTTCCCTGTAGGTAGAGAGAAAGATTCCAGGGAAAACTCCTCTGCTCTTCTTCAGATAGTGTCATGGGACCCTTTACGTCTACCTGAGAAGGCAGATGAGGTTTTGGTTTAAAGTGAAAGGTGACATCTTCAACAATGCGGCACTCCCTCAGTCCTGCTCCCTTACAGTGCAGTGCTCCCCCAGTCCTGCCCCCTGATAGTACAGCACTCCATCAGTTCTGTCCTTTTGAGAAAGCAGCACTCCCTCGGTACTGTCACTTCAACAATACAACATTCCTTCAGTCCTGCCACTTCGACAATGCAGCACTCCCTCAGTACTGTCACTTCGACAATGCAGCACTCCCTCAGTACTGTCACTTCAACAATGCAGCACTCCCTCAGTACTGTCACTTCAACAATACAGCACTCCCTCAGTACTGTCACTTCGACAATGCAGCACTCCCTCAGTACTGTCACTTCAACAATGCAGCACTCCCTCAGTACTGTCACTTCAACAATGCAGCACTCCCTCAGTACTGTCACTTCAACAATGCAGCACTCCCTCAGTACTGTCACTTCAACAATGCAGCACTCCCTCAGTACTGCCACTTTGACAATGCAGCACTCCCTCAGTACTGTCACTTCAACAATGCAGCACTCCCTCAGTACTGTCACTTCAACAATGCAGCACTCCCTCAGTACTGTCACTTCAACAATGCAGCACTCCCTCAGTACTGTCACTTCAACAATGCAGCACTCCCTCAGTACTGTCACTTCAACAATGCAGCACTCCCTCAGTACTGTCACTTCGACAATGCAGCACTCCCTCAGTACTGCCACTTTGACAATGCAGCACTCCCTCAGTACTGCCACTTCAACAATGCAGCACTCCCTCAGTACTGCCACTTCAACAATGCAGCACTCCCTCAGTACTGTCACTTCAACAATGCAGCATTCCCTCAGTACTGTCACTTCGACAATACAGCACTCCCTCAGTACTGTCACTTCGACAATGCAGCACTCCCTCAGTACTGCCACTTTGACAATGCAGCACTCCCTCAGTACTGCCACTTCAACAATGCAGCACTCCCTCAGTACTGCCACTTCAACAATGCAGCACTCCCTCAGTACTGTCACTTCAACAATGCAGCATTCCCTCAGTACTGTCACTTCGACAATCCAGCACTCCCTCAGTACTGTCACTTCGACAATGCAGCACTCCCTCAGTACTGTCACTTCAACAATGCAGCACTCCCTCAGTACTGTCACTTCAACAATACAGCACTCCCTCAGTACTGTCACTTCAACAATACAGCACTCCCTCAGTACTGTCACTTCAACAATGCAGCACTCCCTCAGTACTGTCACTTCGACAATACAGCACTCCCTCAGTACTGCCACTTCAACAATGCAGCACTCCCTCAGTACTGCCACTTCGACAATACAGCACTCCCTCAGTACTGTCACTTCAACAATGCAGCACTCCCTCAGTACTGTCACTTCAACAATGCAGCACTCCCTCAGTACTGTCACTTCAACAATGCAGCACTCCCTCAGTACTGTCACTTCGACAATACAGCACTCCCTCAGTACTGTCACTTAGACAATACAGCACTCCCTCAGTACTGTCACTTCAACAATGCAGCACTCCCTCAGTACTGCCACTTCGACAATGCAGCACTCCCTCAGTACTGTCACTTCGACAATGCAGCACTCCCTCAGTACTGTCACTTCGACAATACAGCACTCCCTCAGTACTGTCACTTCAACAATGCAGCACTCCCTCAGTACTGTCACTTCAACAATGCAGCACTCCCTCAGTAATGTCACTTCAACAATGCAGCACTCCCTCAGTACTGTCACTTCAACAATGCAGCACTCCCTCAGTACTGTCACTTCAACAATGCAGCACTCCCTCAGTACTGTCACTTCAACAATGCAGCACTCCCTCAGTACTGTCACTTCAACAATGCAGCACTCCCTCAGTACTGCCACTTCGACAATGCAGCACTCCCTCAAGTCTCAAGTGCTAATATTGCCCCACGTGTGCATAGACTGGTATTAGACAAGGGGGCAAATTTCATACATTTCTGGGATGGTGGCACCCCTGGATAGGCTGGCACTTACCATCCATCCCTTGTATAACTGAGTGATTCACTCAACCACTTCGGAGGGAAGTAAAGAGCCAATCACTACAGTACCAATGTTAAATGGTGGTTGGAATGTAGCCTTAGAACTCAAGACAGATGGAGAGAAAATTGGTAGCCAAAGGTTGTTGCTTTTGTTAGTGATGGACTAAATAGTGTCAACACATTAGAATAAAGGTTGTTGAGTTTATTAGTAATACAATAAATAACGTCACAACATTGTGACTGGGTCTTTTTGCTTGAAGTTACATTTCGTGTGAGGCATGTTAAATGGCTGTACGCTCACCCTGCCTAAACATCCAGAAATCACTGCTTTACACTGAGCTTCCTCTGTATAATGGGCTCCCTCTGTATACAGGGCTGTGTGTACACTGGGCTCTTTCTGCACATGTGATGTCAGCTGTGGCTCAGCTGGTACTCACCTCTGAGTCAATGATTCAGGTCCCACTCCAGAGCTCCAGCACAAAAATTAATGATGTAAAGGAACCCATGGCAGTATTGTGAAGAAGAGCAGGGGAGGTCTCCCTCATGTCCTGGCCAATATTTATCTTGCAATCAGCATCATGATAAGAGATTATCTGGTCATTATTACATTGCTGTTTGTGTGAGTATGCTGTGTGCAAATTGGCTGCCACGTTTCCTACACTTCAAAAGTATTTCAATGGCTGTAAAGTGCTTTGAGACATCTGGCAGTCATGAAAAAAGTTATATAAGCTGCACACTGGGCTCCCTCTGTACACTGGGCTCTCTCTGTACACTGGGGCTCCCTCTGTACACTGGGCTCTCTTTCAGTATACTGGGCTCTCTTTCAGTACACAGGGCTGTCTTGCTGCACACACTGGGGTCCTAATCCTGCACCTGGTCTTCTCAATAAAAATGAAAGTGCACTTCTACACCTGAAACAAAGCAAACCCAGACGAGAAGGAATAAAAACTGGAAATGCTGGAAGAACGCAGCAGGCCTGGCAGTACCTCCGGAGAGAGAAACAGGATTAACGTTTCAAGTCTGTATGACTCTTCTTTAGAGCTCCTGCCTCTTTCTGAACTTGCTGCACTCTGTTCTCTTGGATCCAACCCTGACTTTGTTATTGTGGTAAAGTGGAGCACCATATACCTTTAAGAGAATGCAAGTGGACTAACCATGTGACAGCACTGACCAATCACTGTACAGCACAGGCTACTGGTTAACGGTAAGTCTAGAGCTGGAGGCGGTTGTGGGAGCCCATGCAAGGTTTTTGTGCTCTGCCTTCTGTTGCATTAAACAATCACAGTTTGTTCTTATGTCAGTCTCCATTATTGATGGCAAGCATCAACTAACAAGTGTATATGAAGGTGTGTAATTTGAGTTTACTTGACTAGTGAACTCATAGAATCAAGACATAAGTTATCAAACCTGCTGACAAGGGTGGTGCTATTGTTGTCTGGTGTACTGACCTCTACCTCGCAGAGGCTGAGTGCCAACTCTCAAACACTTCCTCCTACCTCCCCCTGGACTATGACCCCACCACTGTATATCAAGCCATTGTTGCCAGGACTATCACTGACCTAACCTCCTCTGGAGGTCTACCCTCCACAGCCTCTAACCTCACAGTCCCCCAACCCCATACAGCCCTCTTCTACCTCCTTCCCAAAATCTACATACAGGACTGCCCTGGTAGACCCATTGTTTCAACCAGTCCTTGTCCCACTGGACTTATTTCTTCTCATCTTGACTCTATTTTCTCTCCCTTTGTCCAGGCTAGAAGAAAGCTACCTTTTTTGTCAGTGATATTTTATCATTCATCCCAAAACTGAAGTCAGCCCCACAGAGATTTCCCAGGGACTGTGCTCAGCACTACTGTAAATGTATTTCTGTAGACCGTCTCTGTTTTTAGAGGCCATTGAATGTTTCACTAAAAGCCAACCATATACCACACAGGACCTTGCACGACTAGCCCGAGTATGGTACACAACGCAGACCCACACCAATCAATGAAACAGGCACGAGACTCACTGAATACACGAGCTCTCCGACCATGCCATTCCACACTTTAGAGTCTGGATCCCTTGCTCCGTATTTTCCGTCTGCCACGATTGCAAGCTTGTACTTGAAGCCGACGTGTTTGGCGATCTCTGCTGCCAGCTCCACACAGTAACCCTCGTATTTATCATTGCCCTCTAGCTGATCGTGATTCTTCTTCAGCATCACATAAGGGGGTTCCTGCGGACACAAACCATGCGGTCAACAGGGCATCACCTTGGCCTTTCAACCATTCCCAGTTCATCCAACACCGTCTTTAGGGAAGGAAATCTGCCATCCTTACCCGGTTTGGTCTGCATGTGATTCCAGACCCACAGCACTGTGGTTGACTCTTAATTGCCCTCTGAAATGGCCTAGCAAGCCACTCAGCTCAAGGGCAATTAGGGGTGGGCAATAAATGCTGGCCTTGCCAGTGACGCCCACATCCCGTGAAAAAAAATAAAGGAAAAAACACTCCCACTTCCCCAGTTTGCTCTCATATATGTAGAGCTGTTGACCCAAATGGTGTATTTTATTTTTAGTCGTTCATGGGATGTGGGCGTCGGTGGCTAGACCTGCATTTATTGCCCCTCCCTAATTGCCCTTGACAAGGTGGTGGTGAGCCGCCTTCTTGAACCACTGCAGTCCATGTGATGTAAACATACCCACAGCACTGTTAGGGAAGAAGCTCCAGGATTTTGATCCAGCGACAGTGAAGGAACGGTGATATAGTTCCAATATGTATAGTGTGGAGCCTAGACTGTGAGCCATCACTGGGGGCTTTACAGCTATGCCCCAAGCTGTCATATGCAGGATCCAGCAGGAGTCCTGGGGTGGAGTGTCCCAACTCAGAATAATGAAATCCAGGATTTCAATGTTCAGGGCTACATGAAAAAGGAAGGAGATTGGCACTAAGTTAAAATGCTCAGAGGGCTGGTGCAGACTTGATGGGCCAAATGGCCTCCTTCTACACTGTAACAATTCTGTGATTCTGTGGGATCAAATCTGCTGTGTGTGGAATGGGCGTCCACATTCACCCAGCCACAGACTGCTACAAACCAATCAATTATTTTAAGATCAATGGGAAAGTAAGCTGTGCGGAGGATATAAAGAGGTTGCACAGAGATTATAGACCAGTTAAGCAATTGGGTAAGAAGGGGACTGATGGAGCATAATGTGAGAAAGTGTGAAATGATCTACTTTGGTCAGAAGAATGAAAAAAAGAACATTTTTTAAAATGGTGAGCAACTGGGAAATATTGATATTTTGGAAGGATTTGGGAGTTTTTGTGTATAAATCACTGAAAGTTAATATGCAGGTAAAGCAAAAAATTAGGAAGGCAAATGGTATGTTGGTCTTAATTGCAAGGAAGTTAAAGCATAAGCGCAAGGAAGTATTTCTGTAATTATATAGGGCTTTGGTTTGACCACACCTGGGGTACTGTGTACAGTTTTGGTCCCCTTACCTAAGAAATGAAGGAAGAAAGTTCACTAGATTGATTCCTGGGATGAGGGGACTGTCCTTTTAGGAGAGTTTGAGTAGAATGGGCCTATTCACTCTGGAGTTTAGAAGAATGGGAGACGATTTCAATATAGCACAAAAAATTCTCAGAGGATGTAGATCCTCAAAAATTGTTTTTCCTGCAGAGCCTAAAACTAGGAGATACAGCCTCACGATAAGAGGTTGGCCATTCAGGACTGAGGTGAGAAATTTCTTCACTAAGAGGGTTGTAAATCCTTGGAATTCTCGGCTCGGAGGGCAATGGACACCCAGTTCTTGTCTGTGCAAGGCTTAGATGGCTAGAGTTTTGGACACCAAGGAAATCAAGGGACAGAGGGATAAAATGGGAAAGTGGAGTTGAAGTAGAAGTTCAACCAAGATCTTATTGAATGGTAGAGCAGGCTGAAGGGGCCATCTGATCGATTCCTGCTCCTATCTATTTTGTTCCTGTGATTGAATTATTTGCTATCATGTTCTCCAGTCTCCACTAACACTGAAAGTGAAACCTTTAACCTAATCCCTCAGTAGACATTTCTTGTTATTTATCAAGTGTCTTTACTTTTCACAGCTTAACCTGTTTCTTTCATTGATATCTCCCATTGATGGAACTCATGCTACGGGGCACAGATCCTGAATGGTTTCATTCACATCAGTGGCTACAAGCAAACAGTGACTAGGCTGTGCTATCCTTGCTCCCAGGGTAGGTGAGGCTGGGTGTGAGGTCATGACTCCCAGGACTTGCTACAATACACCTGAGATTCCCACACCATAAACTATTTGTGTTGGTCTCAGACCTTTGTGAGGTCAGCAGATCTGAGTTATATCGCCAGGTGCTTAATTGTATTTTGTTAGAGACAGTGTTAGTCTCCCATGGAAATAAAAAGCTTGACTCTCCGCTTCTAAAACCTGTGCTTCAATTTTGATGTTGCCTGAAAGGGTTGTTAGTTCTATCTTAACCTGAGAGCAATGAATTGAAACTGGAGATTTTCTGATTATTTGTTGATGTGATCTGTTCAAATGGATTTCATGCTAGACTTCAGTTATTCAGCAACAGCTTAACCTGTTTCTTTCGTTGATATCTCCCGTTGACGGAACTCATGCTACGGGGCACAGATCCTGAATGGTTTCATTCACATCAGTGGCTACAAGCAAACAGTGACTAGGCTGTGCTATCCTTGCTCCCAGGGTAGGTGAGGCTGGGTGTGAGGTCATGACTCCCAGGACTTGCTACAATACACCTGAGATTCCCACACCATAAACTATTTGTGTTGGTCTCAGACCTTTGTGAGGTCAGCAGATCTGAGTTATACCGCCAGGTGCTTAATTGTATTTTGTTAGAGACAGTGTTAGTCTCCCATGGAAATAAAGAGCTTGACTCTCCGCTTCTAAAACCTGTGCTTCAATTTTGATGTTGCCTGAAAGGGTTGTTAGTTCTATCCTAACCTGAGAGCAATGAATTGAAACTGGAGATTTTCTGATTATTTGTTGATGTGATCTGTTCAAATGGATTTCATGCTAGACTTCAGTTATTCAGCAACAGATGTGCATCTCAACCATAACAATAGTCTGCATTTATTTGGCATCTTTACACCAGTAAAACGTCCTAAGCTTCTTGTCAGGAGTATTATCAAACAAAATTTGATACCAAGCCATATAAGAAGATATTGGGACAGGTGATCATAATCTTGGCCAAAGAGGTAGGTTTTTTAAAATTCATTCACTGGATGTGGGCTTCGCTGATTGGGCCAGTGTTTATTGCCTATCCCTAGTTGCCCTTGAGAAGGTGGTGGTGAGCTGCCTTTTTGAACCGCTGCAGTCCACGTGGTGTAGGTACACCCACAGTGCTGTTAGGAAGGGAGTTCCAGGATTTTGACCCAGTGACAGTGAAGGAACGGCGATATGTTTCCAAGTCAGGATGGTGAGTGACTTGAAGGGGAACTTCCAGGTGGTGGTGTTCCCATCTATCTGCTGCCCTTGTTCTTCTAGATGGCAGTGGTCATGTGTTTGGAAGGTGCTGTCTAAGGAGCCTTGGTGAATTCCTGCAATGCATCTTGTAGATGGTACACACTGCTGCTGCTATGCATCAGTGGTGGAGGGAGTGAATGTTTGTGGATGTGGAGCCAATCAAGCAGGCTGCTTTATCCTGGACTGTGTGAAGCTTCTTGAGTGTTGTGGGAGTTGCACTCATCCAGGCAAGTAGAGAGTATTCCATCACACTCCTGAATTGTGCCTTGCGGATGGTGGACAGGCTTTGGGGAGTCAGGAGGTGAGTTATTCACACAGGGTTCCTAGCCTCTGACCTGCTCTTGTAGCCACAGTATTTATATAGCTAGTCCAGTTCTGTTTCTGGTCAATGGTAACCCCCAGGATGTTGATAGTGGGGGATTCAGTGATGGTAATGCCATTGAACGTCAAGGGGTGATGTTAGATTCTCTTTTCTTGGAGGTGGTCATTGCCTGGCACTTGTGTGGCGCAAATGTTACTTGTCGCTTGTCAAACCAAGCCTGGATATCGTCCAGGTCTTGCTGCATTTGGACATGGACTGATTCAGGATCTGAGGATTGCAAATGGTGCTGAACATTGTGCAAGCATCAGTGAACATCCCACTTCTGACCTTGCGATGGAAGGAAGGTCATTGATGAAGCAGCTGAAGATGGTTGGGCTGAGGATACCACCCTGAGGAACTCCTGCAGTGATGTCCTGGAGCTGAGATGACTGACATCCAACAACCACAACCATCTTCGTTTTTTCCTAGGTATGACTTCAACCAGTGGAGAGCTTGACCCCTGATTCCCATTGACTCCAGTTTTGCTAGGGCCCCTTGATGCCTCACTTGGTCAAATGATGCAGCCTTGATGTCAAGGGCAGTCACTCTCACCTCACATCGGGAGTTCAGCTCTTTTGTCCATGTTTGAACCAAGGCTGTAATGAGGTTAGGATCTGAGTGGCCTTGGTGGATCCCAAACTGGGGGTCGTCAATGAGCAGGTTATTGCTAAGCAAGTGCCACTTGATAGCACTGTTGATGACCCCTTCCATTACTTTACTGATGATGGAGAGTAGGCTGATGGGGCGGTAATTGGCCAGGTTGGATTTATCCTGCTTTTTGTGTACAGGACATACCTGGGCAATTTTCCACATTGCCGAGTAGATGCCTGTGTTGTAGCTGTATTCAAACAGCTTGACTAGTTCTGAAGCACAAGTCTTCAGTGCTATTGCTGGAATATTGTCAGGGCCCATAGCCTTTGCAGTATCCAGTACCTTCAGCTGTTTCTTGACATCACGTAGAGTGAAACGAATTGGCTGAAGGCTGGCATCTGTGATACTGGGGACCTCCGGAGGAGGCCGAGATGGACTCTGCACTTCTGGCTGCAGATTGTTGCAAATGCTTCAACCTTATCTTTTGCACTGATGCACTGGGCTCCTCCATCATTGAGGATGGGGATATTTGTGGAGCCTCCTCCTCCAGTGCGTTGTTTAATTGTCCACCACCATTCACGACTGGATGTAGCAGGACTGCAGAGGAGCATCTTAAATGTGGAGTGAGAGGTAGAGAGGTAGAGGGCCAATGGTGGTGTGACGAAAATGGGAAACGTGGAAGAGGCCAGAATTGGAGAAGCGCCAAAGTTTACAGAGATATGGAGGGGTAAGGTCATGGAGGGATTTTAAAACAAGGACGAGAATATTAAAATCCTGCAAGGCATTGTCGGACAAGAACCAATATACGTCAGCAAGTTGTAAGGCTGTTAGGTGTCTCACTAAGAGGTTTGGAGGCTTGTCTGATTGAAAATAAACCATTTATTGTTAACACACAGATATATACATATCTCCAAGGTACAGCTCTGTCTAGCTGCTATGTTAATGCCTACTTCTCACAGACTCTCGCTACACACAGTCTACCCCCATGTAACTCTCTACATTATAATCTGGGCAGTACTGTTTCCCCAGTCCCACATTAACCCTTACCGAACACACATACTACAGCGAGGAGTTCAGTTTTCATTAAACTGGGTGCAAACAGCAGCTTCTAACAACTCTCACTAGAGGAACAGTCCAAAATGCTAACAACATTCATTGCACCCTTTGGCCAGTACTGCTTCAACTGCCGACCAAATGGGGTTGCTTCTGCACCCGAGACCTTTCAACATACTATGACTGGCACTTTGGAAGGGCTGGATGGAATCATCTGCCATATATATAGTGTGATGCTGAATATAATCATATGTCAATGAGTGATGTAGGTCATGATGTAACAGTGAGATCAGCAGTCATGTGCTAGACATTCAGGAGAGAGGAAGGAACACTGTACGAATGAGACACGTGCCTACTCTGTAACCTGTCTCACATATAGGGCAGAATTTTCTGCCTGTCGGGTGGGCGGGCACGACCCAATCTCCGGCGGGCGGGGAGCTGATCCCCGCCGGAGAAGCGGGCCCTGCCGCCATTTTAAGTGGGCGGGCCAATTAAGGACCGCCCAGCGTGATGCCTGGCAGGAAGTGCTATGCGCTTCCTGTGCGGGCGCGGGGGGGCGGGGGAATTCCCCAAAAGCGACAGTGCGCTCTTTCACGCATGCACACAAAAGAGCGTACATCTCCCTGAGGCTAAGTGCAGTCTCAGGGAGATCGCTGACAGTTCTAAAAACATTAAAAATAGAAGAAAGCAAAATTCCTTAACATGTCCCCCTCATGTGACAATGAGATGGGACACGTTCATAATTAACACTAAAACTTTATTAAACTTTTTAAATCCCTTCATGAAACGTCATCCCGCGTCATTTTATGTGTCGGCGAGGGGGCCCCGCTCCCTGCTCGCCGATGGCAAAATTCAGCCCATAGTGTTAATAAACCAGTCCAAGCAAGGGGGCAATGGGTGAATGGGTCTTGGTGTGTGTTAGGATACAGGAAGCAGAGTTTTGGATGAGCTGAATGTTACAGAGGGTGTAAGGCGGCAGGGGTTCAATGGTTGGCAGAAACCTCATGGGATAACACTTCCATCTGAGATCTATCTCACGAATACTGTCTGATCCTCTGTCACTCCTCTCACCTGTCGCATAGCCTGTAGTCAGGTGGCCCACCTCAGTGCTGTGCTAGTGGTGCTAACTTTATGCACAGGTGGCTCATGTTTTAGGACTGAAACATGTGTCAGAGTCAAGTGCTCTTAAACGGAGAATTTTAAATGATAAAAGGAGTTGATAGGGTCAATACAGAGAAACTACTTCCTCTGGTGTGGAGAATCCAGGACAAGGGGAGGAAATCTTAAAATTAGAGTCAGGACATGCAGCAATGATGGCAGGAAGCAGTTCTTCACACAAAGGACAGAGGAAAACTGGAGATCTCTCCCTCAAAAAGCTGTGGATGCTGGGGATCAATTGAAAACGTTAAATCCGAGATTTATAGATGTTTGAAATGAAAACATTAAATGCTGGAAATACTTAGCAAGTCTGACAGTATCTATGGAGAGAGAGAGAGAGAGACAGAGAGAGTGAGAGAGTTAATATTTCAGGTCAATGACTTTTCAGAAGATCCCATCTGAAACCTTAACTGTTTTTCTCTCTCCACAGACGCTGCCTGACCTGTTGAGTATTTCCAGCATTTTCAGTTTTTACCTTCAGATTTGCAGTATCTGCAGTATTTTGCTATTGTTGTGATAGATTTTTGTTGGGTAAGGGTATTGAGGGTTATAGAACCAAGGCAGGTAAATGGAGTTAGGATACAGATCAGCCATGGGCTCCATGAATGGCAGAACAGACTCAAGTGGCTGAACGGTCTCCTCCTGTTACTATGATCCTCAAAACCTTTGAGAGCTCCCTGCCCTACAGAGAGCTTGTAACGTGTATTGAGGGTACCATAGGAATGAAGGGAGGACATTCAGCCCCTTGAGTCTGTTCTGTTATTGAACGAGATCATGGCTGGTCTCCATCTTATTTCCATCCACCTGCCTTGGCTCCATTTTTGGAAATGTGTGAAGTTGTTTTCATTCCAGTGTTCAGGTCACTCAGGAAGCCAGTGATGAATAACACTCAGAGCTGTAACACTTACTAAGATTGTTGTCACAAAATATGTCCGATTCTGGATGCCACTGGTGTCGTTGCCAATGTGATGGTCCCCTGTTGTTGCGACAAACTTGTCATCTTCATTCCAATAACCAATCTGTAAAATGCAGTATTAATAGAAAGGGTAATGTGACCGGGAGGTAATGTGATTTGAGATTGGCTCATCATTATTCTGTGACGCAAAGCACTAAACTAACATTGCCACAAAACAGGAATAGGGACAGTCAACAAACCTATCACCTTATACCCACCTTCTCAGAATATCCATCAGACCAGCTGCTCACCTCACCTTATCCTCACAAACCTACTCACTTTCACCCCATATCCCTCAACCTAACTTTCTCCACATGTTCCTCAGCCTCATCTACCCACCTCACATATCCCACAAAGCCACCTACCCATCTCACCACATCACTCAACCCCACCTACTCACCTTCACCCAATATCCCACAACCAAACTTGCTCCACAAAAACCTCAACCCCATCTATCCACTTCACCATATCCCTCCAACCCACCTACCCATCTTTCAGCAGATCTTCCAACCCAAACTATATACTTTTGGGGAACTTGTGGACACTTGAATAATGTTTGTGGGGGTTAAGGTGGTTTGGGCTTTACGGGTAGTTGGGGGGGTTACGTATGGTTGGCGGGATAGGCGTGGTTGGGGGGTATGCTTGGTTAGGGGGTACATATGGTTGTTGGGTACACATGATTGCGGGGTATGCATGGGAAAGTACGCATGGTTGTGAGGGAGTACGCGTGGTTGGCGGAATATGCGTGGTTGGGGGGGTAGGCATGGTTGGGGGATATGCATGGTTGGGGGAGTACGTGTGGTGGGGGGAATATGCGTGGTTGGGGGTAGGCGTGGTTGGGGAGGTACACGTGGTTGAGGGGTACGCATAGTTGGGGATATGCGTGGTTGGGGGGTACGCGTGGTTGGGGGAGCACGTGTGGTTGAGGGGTACGCATAGTTGGGGGATATGTGTGGTTGGGGGAAGTACTCGTAGTTGGGGAGGGTAGGCGTGGTTGGGGAGGTATGCGTGGTTGGGAGGGTAGGAGTGGTTGGGGGTATGCCTGGTTGAGGAGTACACATTGCTGGGGGTTAGATGTGGTTGGGGGGTACACAGGGCTGGGGAGAATGCATGGTTGGGGGAGTGCGCGTGATTGAGGAGTACGCGTGGTTGGGGGAATACTCGTAGTTGGGGGAGTACGCTTTGTTGGGGGAGTACTCGTGGTTGGGGGAGTATGTGTGGTTGGGCGGGGTAGTTTGTGAAGTTTGAGGGGCTACTGTGCACTAGGAATTTACCTTTCTAATTCCATCACTTTTCAGCTCCAACACGTTGACCGTGTAGTTGGTCCGATGTCCATATTCATTAAATTGAATGTTTCCAGTCAGCCCGTCACTACGAACCTGCAGTGCAGTCAAACACAAAACAAATTTTATCATGAACAGGGAGCTTTACTCTGTATCTAACCCTGTGCTCTCTCCTGGGTCCGTTTGATGGGTCAGTGTAGAGGGAGCTTTACTCTGTATCTAACCCCGTGCTGTACCTGTTCTGGGAGTGTTTGATGGGACAATGTACAGGGAGTTTTATTCTGTATCTAATCTCATGTTGTATCTACCGTGGGAGTGTTTGATGGGACAGTATAGAGGGAGCTTTAGTTTGTGTCTAACCCCGTGCTGTACCTGTCCTGGGAGTGTTTGATGGGGACAGTGTAGAGGGAGCTTTAGTTTGTGTCTAACCCCGTGTTGTTCCTGCCCTGGGAGTGTTTGATGGGGACAGTGTAGAGAGAGCTTTACTCTGTGTCTAACCCCGTGCTGTACCTGCCCTGGGAGTGTTTGATGGGGACAGTGTAGAGAGAGCTTTACTCTGTGTCTAACCCCGTGCTGTTCCTGCCCTGGGAGTGTTTGATGGGGACAGTGTAGAGGGAGCTTTACTCTGTATCTAACCCCGTGCTATACCTGCCCTGGGAGTGTTTGATGGGAGAATATAGAGGGAGCTTTACTTTGTGTCTAACCCTATGCTGTACCTGCTCTGGGAGTATTTGATGCGACAGTGTCGAGGGATCCCCAGAAGTGCCCAGTTGCAGTGCAGTACCTGCTGTAAAGCTCGTTGAATGTCTATCCCTTGACCCCAAGGTACGGCCGGGTTTGCCAAACAGTCTCCTGCGTTGCCTCTCCGTGAGATGTCGATCCGTGTCTTGCGTAGATATTTGAAGGCTTCCGACAGCACGAGTACTCCATCAAAGGTCATGGCTGATGTGTACTGCAGGAAGGGAAAGGGACATGGAGTGAGAGTTAGCTCCTGTCTGAGAACTGGGACTCGAGAATCTGGACAGTGCTCTGCTGAGGTGTCACAGTGCAAGCGAGAGGCTGACAGGGCGAGAACAGTGAGCTGTTGAAATCTTCAATTGCCTGAAAGGCTCACTCTATCGTCAGGAGTTTATTCTGACAGTGCTACGTGGTGCCAGAGGTGTCAGGCTCTCTCTGCACACCATGGTTCTGGGCAGCAGCTGTCAGTGGGCAGGACGCACTGAGCTACGAATTTACACACAATTACACACAATTAGGAATCACTGCGGGACCCAGAAATGATTAAACTTAAGAGGCATCCTCCACCCACTCCCCTGTCCAATTAAAAACCCACCCGGAGACACTGGCCAGCGATTGGAATTGTCCCCAGAAGGGGAGCCACACTCTATATCTAGTTCTGGGTTTTCCATCTCATCCCTGACTCCGAGGCCCTCCTCCTCCCATCCTTCAGTTCACATTCCTTCACTGGGAACAGTGTTTCCCCATCCCCTTTCCAATAACACTGACAGTGGATTGTGGGCCCGGCACACCTTGCACTGAGAATGCCGCGGAAATACTCAGCCAGGATCTACCCCAGAGCCCTGTGAACGCTCAGTCATTGAGCATGTTCAAGACTGAGACTGACAGGTGTTTACACTGTCGAGTAGGGGATCAAGAGGTGTGGGGTTTGGGCAACAAGTGAAGGAAGAAGTTTGGTTGTATGGCTGGGTACTGCACAAATGCATTTTCCTTTCTAATTCCATCACTTATCAGCTCCAACACATTGACAGTGGAATTGGATCGATGTTCGATATTCGTTAAATTTCCTCTGTCTCCTCTCTAGAGCGAACACATCCTTCCCAGAATGCAGTGGCCAGGACTGTGCGCTGTGGACTAATCAGTGTTTTATATATTGTATTCCCATAACCTGTCTGCTCTTATGCCTTATATGCCTTAGTTAATAAAGGAAAATATCCCATATGCCCTGTAAACCACCTTATCACCTGTCCTGCTACCTTCATCTTAGTGAATCGTGCACTAGGCTGGAGGGGCCAAATGGCCTATGCCTGCTCCTGTTTCCCATGTTCTTATTATCAGTCACTCTGAGTCTCGACCACATTATTCTCACTGAGTAGGGGTGACTCAGAGACTTCATGTTCATGAGGAAAGAAGAATGAATATTGGATGAGAGAGTGAGCAGTAGCGCGCTAAAACCTCCTACCTTCAGTTTATGTCCCTCAACTCCCTGATACTCTTTGCCATCCAGTTTCTTCCAACGCTGCAGGAATTTAGATACTTGAGCACTGTCAGGCCGCACAATCTGAAAGCCAGTCACATTCGCCCCTGCGTACTGGAACTTATCCAGATCCATGTCCAAGAGACCCTTCATACAAATCAAACATAAAGAAGCATATTACCTGCATGTGCCACAGGCAGCCTGGGTCTGTTCAATACTTAAAGGCAACTGAGCTGGGATTCAGGGCTGGTCTCTCGCTGACTGAGCTGGGATTCAGGGCTGGTCTCTCGCTGACTGAGCTGGGATTCAGGGCTGGTCTCTCGCTGACTGAGCTGGGATTCAGGGCTGGTCTCTCGCTGACTGAGCTGGGATTCAGGGCTGGTCTCTCGCTGACTGAGCTGGGATTCAGGGCTGGTCTCTCGCTGACTGAGCTGGGATTCAGGGCTGGTCTCTCGCTGACTGAGCTGGGATTCAGGGCTGGTCTCTCGCTGACTGAGCTGGGATTCAGGGCTGGTCTCTCGCTGACTGAGTTGGGATTCAGGGCTGGTCTCTTGCTGACTGAGCTGGGATTCAGGGCTGGTCTCTCGCTGACTGAGCTGGGATTCAGGGCTGGTCTCTCACTGACTGAGCTGGGATTCATGGCTGGTCTCTCGCTGACTGAGCTGGGATTCAGGGCTGGTCTCTCGCTGACTGAGCTGGGATTACTGAATTTCCCTCTAACCCTTCTGCCAATTACTTTAAATCTCTGCCTTTTGGTTATTCACCTCTCTGCTAAGAGAAATTGGTCCTTCCTATCCACTGTATCTCGGTTTCTCATAATTTTGTACACTTCAATGAATTCTCCCCCCAGAATCCTTTGTTCCAAAGAAAATAACCTCAACCTATACAATCTTTCCTTCGGTATGATACTGTATTCCTGGCAACATCATCTTAAATTTCCTCTGTTCCCTCTCTCGTGCGATCACGGCCTTCCCATAATGCAGTGACCGGAACTGTGTGCAGCACACCAGCTGTGGTCTAAACAGTATTTTATATTTTACTCCCATAACCTGCCTGCACTTATGTCTACGCCTCAGTTAATAAAGGAAAATATCCAGAATGTCTTGTTAACCACCTTATCACCTGTCCTGCTACCTTCAGGGATTTGTGGACATACACTCCGACGTCCCTCTGTTCCTCTACACTTCTCAGTATCCTACCATTTATCGGCATTCCCTTGCCTTGTTTGCCCTCTCTGAATGCATTATTTCATGCTTCTCCAGATTGAATTCCATTTGTCTTTTTCTGCCCACTTGACCAGTCCATTGATATCTTCCTGCAGTCAACAGCTCTCTTCCTCACCATCAACCACATGGCCAATTTCTGCATCACCTGCAAACTTCTTAATCACTCCCCCTACATTTCAGTCTAAACCATTGACATGAAGATCAAGGGGCCCAGTACTGAGTTCTCCTAAACTCCAGTGGAAACAGCCTTCCTGTCAGAAAAACACTTGTTAACCATTACCCCTTTGCTTCATACCACTGAACCAATTTTGGTTCCAGCTTGTTACTTGCCCTTGAATCCCATGGACTCTTTTCTTTCCTGACCAGGCTGCCAGGTGGGACTTCGTCAAAAGCCTTGCTAAAATCCCCGTGGACTCCATCAAATGCGCTACCCTCGTTACCTCCTCAAAAAATTCAATCAGATTAGTCAGGCACAACCATCCCTTAACAAATCAATGCTGGTTAATCCCTGCCTTTCTAAATGGCGATTTATACCGTCTTTCAGACATTTTCCAATAAGTTGCCTACTACTGATGGTAGGCTGACTACTCTGTGATTACTCCTATCGTCCCTTTCTCCCTCTTTGAACAACGATGCAACATTAGCATTTCTGCGGTAAGGCTGTGTTGTAAACCTACCAGGCTTGCGAAGATGTACTGATATCCTCGGATGTGCTTTCCGATGTTTATGATCTGTAAAATACAGAAAGTGCAACACATTCTGTTACTAGTGTAGCAGCCAGCTCAAGGCTTGCCCTATGTGATGGGTGCAAAAATATTAACCATCACAGCAGGAGAGTGACCCAGATGGCAAGCTCCTTAATCCCAGAACCCTGATCTCAGAACTCTCTCCATCCCGGAAGAATGTGTACCTTTCGAGAAGCGGTGGTGATTCTGAGGAAATCTTCCACAGAATTAGACAGCTTCAAGAATGGAGGCTGGATGAAATGAGCTGAAATAATTCTTTCTTTCTTTTAATTCATTTATGGAATGTGGCATCGCTGACTAGACCAGCATTTATTGCCGATTCCTAATTGCCCTTGCTCAGAGGACATTTTTAAAGAGTCAACCACATTGCTGTGGGTCTGGAGTCACATGTAGGCCAGACCAGGTAAGGACGGCAGGTTTCCTTCCCTAAAGGACACAATGAGCCAGGTGGGTTTTTACAACAATTGATGATAGCTTCATGGTCATCATTACTGAGACTAGCTTTCAATTCCAGGTTTAGTTAATTGAAATTAAATTCCACCAGCTACCATGTTGGAATTTGAACCCATGTCTCCAGTGCATTAACTTAAGTCTCTGGATTACTAGTCCAGCGACATTACCACTGCACCACCATCTCCCCCTGTCTACCCGAAGAGAGCTTCTGAAAGTGAATACTTCACAACTGGTAGGATTCTTCCATATATTTGCTGCTCCAGGCTCCACATTCCAACCATGGGCCACTGCTGGCCACTGTTTTATACCCACCCCTCCCATTGCCACCTCCATCCCCTCACCCGGTTGATCTCCCCTCTCTTTCCACCAATCACCCCTCCCCATCGCTTAATCATTCCTCCTCTGATTGCCCTCTTTTCCGATTGCCCCCCCCCCCCCCCCCCCCACCCTCTCTCAGTTGCCCGGTGTCTGTCCCATGCCTGCCCAGTGCCTATGCCCAGTGTCACCTGATTCATGATGGTGCTGAGTTTATCGGCCTCGCAGTCAATGATGACGTGCCGATCCTTTCTCTTGTCCAGATCTTTGAAGAGCATCCGGTAACCTTCTTCGGTGGTGGTCTCAACACTGACTGCCGTCACCTGCCAGTTCTTCTCTGCAGCCGTGTCCAGCACTTTCTGTAGGACGGACAATCCTGAATAGGAACAAAAAGACATCAATGTTCAACAAAGACTCTGCCGTCAAGCACAAGAACATTCGTCTGAGCCTTTTAACACTCTCCTCTCCACCAGGTCTCTGGTACTGAGAGATTTTTGTTAAACTTCAAAGCCTTTCTTTTTTTGAGTCACTTGTGTTCTCCCCTGAGTACAGGTGAGAAAAATTAATTCATTGTCACTTGGAAGTACATGGGATAATAAAGATGTTAAAGGAAAATTGTGTTTGACGAACTTGATTGAGTTCTTTGATAAAGTAATGGAGAGAGTTGATGAGGGCAGTGCAGTTGGTATTGTGCACGTGGACTTTTAAAATGTGCTTGATAAAGTACCGCATAATTGACTTTCTAAAAAAGCTCTGAGGATTAAAGGGACAGTGAAAGCTGGGACATGAAATTGGCTAAGAGACAGGAAACAGAGGGTAGCAGTGAACAGTTGTTTTTCGGACTGGAGGGAAGGATGCAATGGTGTTCCCCAGGGGTCAGTATTGGGACTTCTGCTCTTTTTAATATATATATTTATTGACAGAATGGGGATACAGGAAATAATATTAAGTTTGCAGATGAAATGTAAACTCAGAAGTGTAGTAAACATTCAGGAGGAAAGTAACAGACTTCAGTGGGACATAGGCCGGTGAAATGGACAGACACAAGGTAGATAAAACCTATCGCAGAGAAGTGTGAAGTGATAGGTTTGGATCAGAAGAATGAGGAGAGGCAATATAAATTAAATGGTGCAACTTTAAAGGGGGTGCAGGAACAGAGAGACTTGGGGATGTACGTAAACCAATCTCTGGAAGTGTCAGGACAAGCTGAGAGGGCTGTTAAAAAATTTCTACTCGGTTAATCATAAAAATATTCAATCATAGGATGACACAGCATGGCAGAAGGACATTGTGTCTGGAGAAGAAGAAGAGTCATATTAGACTCGAAATGTTAACTCTGTTTCTCTCTCCACAGATGCTATCAGACCTGCTTAAATTTTCCAGCATTTTCTGTTTTATTTCAGATTTCCAGCATCCACAGTATTTTTCTTTTATCTCTGTGTCTGTAACATCTCTTTGAGAGCTGTCCAATTACTCCCACTCCCCTGCAATTTCCTCATCACCCTGCAAACGTCTCCTTTGTAGTCAGACACGATGACGTACCTTTAACAAATCCATGCTGACTCTCTATGATTAGCTGATATTTATTCAAGCTCTCGGTCATTGAATCCATAATGACAGACTCTAGTAACTTCCCCAGAACCAACATTGAACTGACAGTGGAATACAGTTAACGTTTCGAGTCCGTATGACTCTTCAACAGAACTAAGGAAAAATAGGTGAAATATAAGCCGGTTTAAGGGTGGGGGGGTGGGACAGGTAGAACTGGATAGAGGGCCAGGGATAGGTGGAGATTCTCCTCTATCTAGCTAGCCCTCTATCCAGCTCTACCTGTCCCACCCCCCCCTTAAACCAGCTTATATTTCACCTCTCTTCTATTTTTCCTTAGTTCTGTTGAAGAGTCATACGGACTTGAAACGTTAACTGTATTCCTCTCCTCATGTCAGATGCTGTCAGACCTGCTGAGTTTTCCCAGGTATTTTTATTTTTGTTTTCGTTTTGGATTTCCAGCATCCACAGTTTTTTTTTTTGCTTTTATTGAACTGACAGTAGTTCCCGGTTTCTCCCTCGCACCGTTTCCCCGACGTCTGAAAATTTCCAATCTCATGCACAATTCCCGAAATCCGGAAAGCCTCAAGATCTTAATGAGTGAACAGTAAAATTTACAGAGAGGCTGCAGTGCTCACCGTGGTTACAACATATAGTCACCGCACATGGGTTGCAAAATGATTCTATGTAGGATGGGATGAAAGTTTATTTACCGCGATCAGCATCGTAAATATACACAAACTTCTGCCATTTGTAATGTTCGATGAGGCTGAGCAGAGCATTCTGTAGGTCAGGTCTCATCTGAATGACAAACTGGTTGGAGGTGTCGACGGGGAAGCTGGGAGTGATGAACGAAAGGTGCAGAGCTCCACAAAACGATGTGAGTGTGTTTACCGTCTTCCGGTCGTAAAATCCGAAGATCGCGTAGACTCCGCGAGCAAACAGCGAGCAGACTGGGGGGGTGGGGGGGAGGAGGGGGGAGAAAAAGAAGCAACACCAAATTACATTCTGTTGGTCACAAGAACTTCATTTGATAAAAGTGCGAATTTATTTGGAAGTAGCAAAAAAAGGTGTTAAAAAATCAACAATGGAAACATGGGCCAGGATTTTGCCCTCGTCTGGCGGGCTCAGCTTGGGGGGGGTGGGGGTCGAACCATGACTGCGGTTTCACGCTGGTAGGCCAACTAAGGCCCGCCCCGCATGAAACCCACGCTGCAGTGTTCAGCGCTGCCTGTGTTGGTGGGGGGGCGAGGGCGAGCGCGCAGGAAAAGCTCCCTGAGGCACAGAGCTACCTCAGGATAGCTGAAGGTTTAAAAATTAAAAATAAAGAATTTTTTGAAATGGCGAGAAACATGTCCCCTCACGGGACTCTGACACATGAGCAGGAACGTGTCATTAATGAGCTGTTAAAACTTTTATCTTATTTTTTTTTAATCGCTGTTGGAAACCCCATCCCGCCCGTGCATGAGGTTCCCTAAAAAACGCAAAGGCCGCTTGGTCTTTTCACCTGCCCGCCCACCGTAAGGGTGGACGGGCAGCGAAAAATTTCACTTAATTGGTACTTTAACGGCCTTAATAGGCCTGTTAATTGTTGGCGGGCGTGCTGCTGAGTCCCTCACCTGCCTGGTGACTGAAATATCGAGCGGCATTTCACACTTGTTTGGGTTGAACGCACACCCGCCCGACGAGTGAAAAATTCTGGCCATGAAGTCAGTCAGCGTCTGAGGGATAAATATTTCCGCTGGGGTCCTGTCCGAACAACTTAGGTCCAACAATCGAAACCTAACGACTGAGTGAAACTTTGAATTGCATTTCTCTGTGGTTGCTAAACTTTCAGACTGCTTGTTTGATAATGATCAGATAATTGGTTTTTGGTTGGCTGGTGGGAGAGCCGGTCAGAAAACTGGGAGAAATCCCTGCTCTTCTTTGAATACTGCCACGGGATTTTTTTTTTAACCTAAGAGTGCTGGCGCATTGATCAGTGCAGCGCTGAAGTGTCAGCCCAGGTTATACACTCAGATCCTTCAGAGGAGCTTCAAGTCATAATCTTGAAGTGAGGATTGTTACAACTGAACTCTTAAGGTATCAATGGATGCTGCAATGGGGCGGGTGAAAGAGGGTGAGGGTCTGTAGGACCTCTAGGTATGAACTCAACTTTTTTTTCATTATTCACTCATGCGATATGGGCATTGCTGGACAGGCCAGCATTTATTGCCCATCCCTAATTGCCCTTGTTCAGGAGGCATTTAAGAGTCAACCACATTGCTGTGGGTCTGGAGTTACATGTAGGCCAGACCAGGTAAGGACAGCAGATTTCCTTCCCTAAAGGACATTAGTGAACCACATGGGTTTTTACAGCAATCGGCAATGGTTTCATGGTCATCATCAGACTTTTAATTGCAGATTTTTACTGAATTCAAATTCCACTATCAGCCACAGTGGGATTTGAATCCAGGTCTCCAGAGCATTACCCTGGGTCTCTGGTCTAGTGACAAATACCAATGTGCCACCACCTCCTCAGAAATAGGCTGAACGTTTCATCCATATCTACCCATATCATCCATTTCTATCTCGTGATGAAGTTCATGAACAACAAACTGGGTGAAGCTTCCAGTTAAAGGATATATCCTTTTCTTTTTTCATTGTTGGGGGTGGGGGAAAGACTGCTTGGCTGGCATCCAGTACTGCAGTAGGAGAAAATTCCTCCAATTAAATATCGTGAAGATTGAAGCCATTGTCTTCAGTCCCTGCTACAAATTCCGCTCCCTAACTACCTACTCCATCCCTCTTCTCTGGCAACTACCCAGACCGTTCACAACCTTGGCGTCATATTTGACCCAAAGATGAGCTTCTGACCACATATCCATGCCATCACTAAGACTGTCAATCATCACCTCCATAATATTGCTGCATTCCATCCCTGCCTTAGCACATCTGCTGCTGAAATCCTCATCCATGCCTTTGTTATCTCTGGGATTGGCTATTCTAAAGCACTCCCATATTCTACCCTCTGTAAACTTGGGGCAAGGCAATGGCGTAGTGGTAGGGTAATGCTCTGCTGACCTGGGTTTGAATCCCACCATGGCAGATGGTGTAATTTGAATTTAATAAAAATCCACGAAACCATTGCCGATTGTCGTAAAAACCCATCCGGTTCACTAATGCCCTTTAGGGAAGGAAATCTGCTGTCCTTGCCTGGTCTGGCCTACATGTGACTCCAGACCCACAGCAATGCGGCTGACTCTTAAATGCCCTCTGAATAAGGGCAATTAGGGATGGGCAATAAGTGCTGGCCTAGTCAGTGGCGCCCACATCCCATGAACGAATAATAAATCTGGAATATAAATCTAGTCTCAGTGATGGTGACCGTGAAGCCATTGCTGATTGTCACAAAAACCCATCTGGTTCACTAATATCCTTTAGGGAAGGGATATCTGCCATCCTTACCTGGTCTGGCTTACATGTGGCTCCTGACCAACAGCAATGTGGTTGACTCTTAACTGCCCTTTGAAATGGCCTAGCAAGTGCCTCAGTTCAAGGGCAATTAGGGATGGGCAACAAATGCTGACTTTGCCAGAGATGCCCACATCCCATGAAAGAATAAAGAAAAAAAAACTTGAGGTCGCCCAAAACTTTGCTGTCCCTTACTCTCCTTACTTGCAGCAAGTCCTGTTCCCACATTACCGCTGTGCCCACATTACCGCTGTGCCCACATTACCCCTGTGCCCACATTACCCCTGTGCCCACATTACCCCTGTGCTCCCTGACCCACATTTGTAGCCATTTAAACGACATTTCAATTTAAAATTGTCATCCTTGTTTTCAAATCCCTTCATGGCCTCATCTTGCCCTATTTCTGTGATCCCTCCAGCCCATAACCCTCCAAGATATCTTTGCTCATCTAATTCCGGCCTCTTGAGTATTCCCCAGTTTTAGGTGTCATGCCTTTAGTTGCCTCGGCTCAAAGCTCCGGAATTTCCTCCCAAAACCTCTTGACCTCTCTACCTCATTTTCCTCCTTTAATGCACTTGTTGAAACCTCGCTTTTTTGACCAAGCTTTAGGCCGTCCGACCTAATATCTCCTTACCTGGCTTGGTGTCAAGTTTTGCTTATAATGCTCTTGTGAAGTGCCTTGGGATGTTTTATTACATTAAAAGTGCTATATAAATGTAAGTTAGTGTTGCAATTCATTCTGAGGATGTGGGCATCATTGACAAGTCTGGCATTTAAGAAATTGGAGGAGGAGTAGGCTATTTGGCCCCCTGAACCTGATCTGCCATTTTATAAGATCATGGCTAATCCTCAAAACGCAACTTCACTTTCCCACCCAATCTCTAGATCCTTTGAGCCTCTTATTGTCCAAAATCTATCAACTCAGCCTTTAATACACTCAATGACTGCTCTCTAGGGTAGAGAATTCCAAAGATTCACAACCTTGTTCACAAAGAAATTTCTCCTCAGCTAAGCCCTAACTGGCCTCAGCATCCAGCCTGCCAAGACCCCTTTGAATCTTACAGGGGAGAAACTTATTTGCATACTGCCACTTTTGACGTTGATTCCTTGGGGGCAGACAGCACTGTGAGTTGCTACTTGCTTGATTCATGCAATGTTCTTTAATGATAGCAATGAGGAATAGTGTGTCATTGTGCAGGTAGCAGTTCGCAGTGCTCCCTAGGCCCTCGGAGTTAACATAAAGCTGTGTAGTGCTTCTGCAAATGAATCTCCCACTCTTTCAATGAAATCACCTCTCATTCCTCCAAACTCCAGAGTGCATTGGCCCATTTTACTCAGATCTCCTCAGAGGGCAACTCTCTCATCCCAGGAATCAATCTGGTGAACGCTCGCTGCACCCCGTCTGCTGGTGCAGACATAGTGGGCCGAATGGCCTAATTCTACACCATAACAATTCTGTTATTCTGTGATCTAAGGCAAGTATAACCTTCCTTAGGTAGGGAGACCAGAACTGTATATAATACTTCCAGGTATGTTTCATCAAATTCTCTTGCATCCACCTAACTTGATCTGAGCTTGCCTGTATTTCTCAGCTCAGCTCATGGTTCTTTAAGGTACGATGTTATACTGAGGCCCTCACAAAAAATCCCATGGGCATTATTTGGAAGAAAAGCAGGGGAGCTCTCTCCAGTGTCTTGGGGCCATTATTCACCCTGCAACCAACACCACTAAATCAAATAGCTTTTCATTTGTCTCGTTGTTTGTGGGATCTCCCTGTGGGCAAATTGACTACTGTGATCCCTACATTATGATACTTCAAAAATACTTCATTGGCTGTAAAGCACCTTGGAATCGTGAAAGTTGAGAGATAAACACAAGTTCTTTCTTTTTATTTCATGAGGACTCCCCTCGCCACCCCACCCACACAGGAACAGAACACCCTAGGGTGAGGTTATGCTCACTTGTCCTGGGCTCCCCCCCAACTCCTGCCCCAACTACAGGAAATAGTTTTCCTCTGTCTAACCTTTCAACTCCTTCAATGATCTTAAACATCTCATTAGATTGCCTGTTAATCTTCTAAACTTGAGGGAATACAAACCTAGTTTATGTAATCACAATTTAACCCTTTTAGCCTGTGTATCATTCTGGTAAATCTATGCTGAACCCCCTGCAGGGCCAATGTACCCTCCCTGAGAATCAGTGCCCAGAACCGAATACTATGACTTCAGATGCAACATAACCAAAGCTTCATAAATGACTATCACCACTTTGTTAATCCTCAAGATTATATAAAAGCAAGGCTGGGATGGATTAAAACCGATGTGGTCCACCTTCAAGGTGACACTGAGATTTCCTCCCAAATACAGCTTTTGAGCCTTTGCTCCAACACCAGATACTTACACACATATCATCTGACCCACTCCTCTTAACTGGACCAGCTTCTAGTGCATACCTAATAACTGAGTGATGAACAGGGATTGTCGTACATTGAGAATTACGTTGAACGGACAGGACAGAAACAGGCCACTCGGCCCAACTAGTCCATACTGGTGTTTATATTCCACTAGCGTCTCCTCCCGCCTTTCCTCATCTAACTCCATCATCGTAGCCCTCTATTCTATTCCCCCTCAAAGGCTTGTCTTGTCTCCCCATAAATCCTTTTCAAGGTAAATTAGGGATGGGCAATAAATGCTGTCCTAGCCAGTAACACCCACATCCCGTGAAAGAGTAACTTTTAAAAATTGCTTCCAAACCATTCGCTTCAACCACTCCGTTAGTGTGTTCCATATTCTCACCATTCCCTCAGCTAACAAGTTTCCTCTGAATTCCCTATTTCATTTCTTGGCGAATACCTCACACTGACAGCCTCTAGTTTTCTTCTTCCCCCACAAGTGGAAACATTCTCTCTATGTCTACTCTATCAAAACCTTTCATCATTTTAAAGCCTTTATTAGGTCACCCCTCAGCTTTCTCTTTTCAAGAGAAAAGAGACCCAGCCTATCCATCCTCTCCTGAAAAGGTTCCATCACATTTCTGGCATCATCTTTGTAATTATCTTTGGCACCCCCTCCAGTGCCTCTATATCTTTTTTATAATATGATGACCAGGATTATAGGCACTACTCCAGGTGTGGTCTGACCAAGGTACACGTTTAACACAACTTCTTTACTGAATCCCTGAGCCCAGCTGAGACTGAAGCATGTCCCATCAAGTAGAAACCAGCTGCTATATTGTCACAAACTTGTTTGTGTCCTATTAACTATTCTGAGTTTATTCATGTGTGAAATGAATGTAAAAAGCAGTGCTAGTGATTCGAGTGTTATTGTAGACTTGAACTCTGTTCCAGTCAAGTGCTAAATGGTTTTCAACCAATATCTCACTCTGAATTATGAGCATAACATCCTCCGAATTGATCTTATTCAGGCTGGTTTGATGTTGGACACCTCAACTTTAACCACGGAAGGGCGAATGCTATATTACTCCCTCTACTGGTAGTTGGCACAGATTCCAACTAATCACCCCGCGCTTTTGTGATGCTTGGGACCGAGACAAGGATTTGACAGAGGTTCAGGTCAAAGGCACATAAATCATTCTTACCAATCCACAGCAAGTTAGACTGTCTATTCATATCTCAGTTCCCTTAAAATGTCAACGTTGTCATTATATCACAAAACTGACCCTCGGCATTTCCCAAGCATGGATTACAGGATTGCTTTGCTGAACACCTCCACTCAGTCTGCAGGCATGACCCTGAGCTTTAACACTAATTCCTAATCCCATTCCCGTGCTGCCCTATCTGTTCTCAGCCTCCTCCACTCTTCTATTTAAGCTCAACAGAAGCTTGAGGGAAAAGATCTCACCTTTCGACTGGACACTTTTCAGCCTTCCGGATTTAACATCACGTTCAATAATCTCAGATCCCTTCTCCTCAGACTACAGGGACTGGCAATGATTCTATTCTTCATTTAATCTCTCCCGCCTCCCAATTTATCACAGACCTACCCGTGTGCTGTTTCCTCCCCTCACCCTTGGGGCTTGCTTAAAGCCAAGCACATCTCTAATAGTTCTGATGAAACGTCATCTACCTGAAACAGTGGCCAGGATTTTATGCCCCGCACCCCTGGGGAGTGGTCTGGCTGGTGGGCAGGGTATAAAATCGGGTGGCATGGCAGAGGTACGTGCCCCTTGCCTACCAGCCTCCACTGGAATTTTACCGGGGTAGCCTTCCCACCTTTAGGCCAAAGCCCTTAAGTGGAGAATTTAAGGGCCCCCTCCTTCCGCCCTGGTATTTTACCAGTGGCAGGGAGCGATGAGGTGAGGCCACCAGGTAAACTCTGGTCAGTCTGGCTGTGGACTCGTGGAGGGTTCCTCCTGTTTGGGCACCCTGTGCCCAACAGAGGCATCCACCAATGGTGACCCCTGCCCACGCTTGATCCTGCCTGCCTCTAATACCTGCCTGACTGACTGGCCCTGGCAAAAACCGGACACCCCCCCTGATGTGTTGGAAGCCATGACCTTAGACACTTGACAATCAGACAGTCAGGGACACAGGGCCACCACCTCTGTGGAAAATTTCAGGCATTAACTGTTTCTATCGCCACTGGCAGTGCCTGACCTGTTGAGTATTGATAGCATTTCCTGTTTATATTTTTGATAGAAATTTTATTGGTCCACAAGGATTGGAAAAAGACTCACACACTCAGGATAAAAGCAAAGTACTGCGGATGCTGGAAATCGGAATTAAAAACAGAAAATGCTGGAAAAACTCAGCACGTCTGACAGTATCTGTGGAGAGAAAGACAGAGTTGACGTTTCGAGTCCGTATGACTCTTCATTTGAAACGTTAACTCTGTCTTCCTCTCCGCAGATGCTCTCAGACCTGCTGAGTTTTTCCAGCATTTTCTGTTTTTGTTTCACTCAATCAGAAGCTTGTGTTCAGTCTGATCACTTCAGCTCCTTTTAAACACTGATCACTTCAACTCCTTTCAAACGAAGAGGAACTTGTATATCTACAGTGACATTCACAACCTCAAGATGGCCCAAAGTGCATTACAGCCAATGGAGTACTTTTTGAAGTGTAGTCCCAGTTGTAATGTAAGAAACTTGGCAGCCAATTTGTGCACAGCAGGGTCACATACACAGCAATGTCATAATGCCAAGATAATCTGTTCTTATGAGAACACCTCTGTTCTTCTTCAGGATAGTTGGATCTTTTAGGGTAGACAGGACATCGGTTTAATATCTCATTCAAAAGACAGTAGCTTCAACAATACAGCACTCTCTCAATATTGCCCATTCATCAGTGCAGCACTCCACCAGTGCTGCCCCACTGATTGTGCAGCACTTCCACAGCACTGTCCCTCCAATGATGTAGCATTTCCTTCATATGCCCCTCCGACAGTGCAGCAGACCCTCAGTATTGCCCATCAACAGTGTAGCACTCCCTGAGTATTGTCCCTGCAACACTGCAGCACTCATTCATTACTTCCCCACTGACAATGTGGCACTCTCTCAGAACAGCTATTCTGACAGTGTAGCACTCCCTCGGTACTGTCCCTCCAACAGTGCAGCACTCACTCAGTTCTGCCCCTCAGACAATGCAGCACTCACTCAATACTGCTTCTCTGACAGTGCAGCACCCCCTCAGTACTGCCCCTCTGATAGTGCAGCACTCTCTCAGTACAGCTGTTCTGACAGTGCAGAACTCCCTTAGTAATGCACTGGGAGTTTCAGCCTGGATTATGAGCTCAAGTCTCTGGAGTGTGGGGACTCGAATCCATCAGCTTCTGACTCGGAGATGAAAGTATGTTACCCATTGAGCCATACAGCCGACACCAAGTGAGAAAGCGTCCTGATAAAAACAAGTGGAAGCAGAGATAAATAACTCTGCTACAGGATGCTCTGTTGCATTTAGTGTCATGACAGCACATCCTCACCAAATTGAGTCCTGTGTTCTGTGTCTTGCCCCTGACCAGTTAGATTTGCCTTGTGACCTCGTACCCAGCGAGCAACGCTGTGTTTACCATTTGTCTCTTGCTTGCATTCCTGATGCATCATTTGAAGCTCTGTTCCTGTGTCCAGATCCCTGACAGCTGGGAATGTGATCTTGGGTTTCACTTTCTGCCATTTAATATGCAGCATGCACCACCTTGTCACTAAATGGCTTCAACAATCACTGGCCAGTTCAACACCGGGGTTGATCAAAATTTATCTAAATCGGGTCGAAACCTGATTTGGGTCTGGATTCAGTTGCTGGGGTCTGGTTCTTCAACAATGCAATCAAATCAGCAGCAGAGACAGTAGCAATCCTACCGAACAACACCAGCGTTTCAAGTGCATCAAGGGTGATAACTGGGCTGTGGCTCACCTCTTTTAAGTCAGAAGTTTGAGAGTTCAAGCTCCCTCTCCGGAGACTTAAGCACTAAAATCTAGGCTGACTCTCCCTATATAATGTTGGAGATTCGAGAGCGGACGAATATACTGAGGTTTTGCTTTGTGGATCAGGAACATTTTATGCAGGACTTTTCCCTCATCAGATTGGAGCGTATGAGAATGCAGAGAAGCCCTTCCTGGTGTCCTGGCCAATATCCATCTCTCAACCAACATCACTAAAAAAGCAAATTATCTGGCCATTACCACATTGCGGTTTGTGGGATCAAGCTGTGTGTAAAGTGGCAGCTGTGGTTGCTGTTACAACAGTGACCACATTTCAAAAGCACCTCTGAGGTGCAGTACTGAGGGAGCTGTGAAAGGTGCTGTATTTTCTATTGTTTTTGGGATTGGACTACATAATTGGAAAGGGATTACATTACTGGGATGGATTGTATCATTGGAATGGGATAATGTTATGTTAAGTGTTTATTAATTGTGTTAATTGTACACTGGTATTGGACATTAATTGGTGATTCACTTGAATCCCTATAAATAGTTGCAAACTGAAACTGGCTGTCGGGTTAGGCGGTGTAGGCTTGTAATGTGTAACTCTGTAAACCAGTGTAAAAGTATGTAAAGATTGGCTCCAATTCTATGCTGTACCAACTGGCTTTCTGGAATGTATTATTGGGATAGGATTATATTTTTGTTCTGTTGAAGGGTCGTTTGGACTCGAAACGTGAACTGTGCTCCTCTCCGCAGATGCTGCCAGACCTGCTGAGTTTTTCCAGGTATTTTTGTTTTTGTTTTGGATTTCCAGCACCCGCAGTTTTTTGCTTTTATATTTTTGGGGTGGGTTTGCAATTTTTGGGATAGGATAATATTTTTGGATGCGATTGCATTATTGGACTGCGGTTGTGCTTTTGGGATGGGATTGCATTGATGGGATCATATATTATTGGGATGGGATTGTTTCTTTTGAATTGGATTATATATTTGGGAGGATATTATATTATTAGGATAGGATTGTGTTTTTGGAATTGGATTATACTTTTGGGATGGGTTTGTGTTTTTGAGTATATTATTAGAATGGGATTATATTCTTGGTATTGCGTTAGTTGCTATCTGAGGAGGCAGGAGAATATGGTTAGCTTCATATGGATTTCCCACTGAGCAATTTACCCTAACTTGTTACAGCTGAGCTACGCCAAACAAAACATGGCAGAGGCAAATGTCACAGGTTTCATACCTGGCCTGTCCTCCAAATGGGAATGATGGTCTATGGATTTACATGAATAAGGGTATTTGAAGAAGTCTAGAATGGCGAGGGAGAACATAAACCCGACTATATGTAAGGAGGACAATGGGCTAGGTGCTGACGGGAAGCCACAGCCCAACAGGAAAGCTGAGCACCAGTTAGCCCTGGGTCCTCTCAGCACTGAGAGTCATAGTCATTACAGCAGAGAAAGAGGCCATTCAGCCAATCGAGTCTACGCCAGCTCTCTGCAGAGCAATCTAATCAGTTCCATTCGCCACTCTATCTCTATAACCCTGCAAGTTTATTTCCCTCAATTTCCCCATCCAATTTACTTTTGAAAACATTCATTGTCTCCACTTACACCACTCCCGTGGGCAAGTTCTACATCACTTTTAAGGCAAATTCAATTTTTAGGTTTGCGCAATGCAATTTTCAAACTGGATGATGCTCACCAACACATGACAGGCAATGATTCTCCTGATGGCTTCTCCATCAGCAAAGATGATTTGATAGGACAATTGGAGCTAACATAAAAGGGAATCTCAAGGTCTTCTATAAGCATATTAATAATAAAAAGATGGTTAAAAAAAAAAGAGTAGAGCTGATTAGGGATAAAAAAGGGGACTTGCACATGGAGGATAGAGAAACAGTGGAGGTATTAAACAAGTACTTTGCATCTGTCTTTACAAAGGAAGAAGATGTTACCCAGGCCGAGGTGAGAGAGGAGGTAACTGGTGCACTAGAAGAATTTACAAGTGAGAAGAAGGAGGTGTTAGAAAGGCTATCTTTGCTTAAAATAGATAAGGTACGAGGACTCGAATGAGATGCATCCAAGGGTACTGAGGGAAGTGAGAGTGGAAATTGCGGAGGCATTAGTGATAATTTTCCGGTCTTCCTTAGACACAGGGGTGGTGGTTGCTGCGGGATGAGGTTTATGTTATTAGATAAAATAAAAATAGAAATCTGTGGACAGCATTTTTATAATCTATATGTTCAGGTGCCTGATTGTGATGCTTGGACATTTTTTTGATGATTTTTTAAAGATTATTTCTTGTGTTTCAGGTCTTCAGTTACCTGAGGCAGCTCTGCACCTTCAGGGAGCTTTCTGTCAGTGCTCGTCTATGCCCACGTTGATGTCACCGCCTTCCTTCCACCCGCGCCCCCCTCCCTCCCCCACCCGTTAACTGGCCAGCCAGCGTGAAATCGCGGTCAGGGGCCGATCGCTGTCAGCGGTCCATTTCCCAACCGTTCGCAGGCCCGCCAATCACTCTCGCACACCAAACTGAAAATTCAACCCGCAGAGTAGTGATAAATGGTTGTTTTTCAGATTGGAGGAAGGTTTGTCGTGGAGTTCCCCAGGGGTCAGCGTTGGCGCCCTTGCTCTTCCTGATTTATGTTAATGACCTAGACTGTGGTGTTCAGGGCATAATTTCAAAATTTGCAGATGATATGAAGATTGAAAATGTTGTCAACTGTGATGAGGATAGTGGTGAACTTCAAAAAGACATAGACATGTTGGTGGATTGGGCAGACAAGTGGCAGATAAAGTTCGATGCAGAGAAGTGCGAGGTGATTCATTTTGGCAGGAAGAATGTGGAGAGACAGTATAAAATAAAGGGAGGAACTCTAAAGGAGGTGCAGGAACAGATGGACCTCGGTGTATATGTACATAAGTCATTGAAGATGGCAGGGCATGTTGAGAGAGCAGTTAATAAAGCATATAGTATCTTAAACTTTATTAATAGGAGCATTGAGCACAAAAGCAAGGAGGTCATTTTGAATTTGTATAAGACACTGGGCCTCATCTGGAGTACTGCGTCCAGTTCTGGGCACCATATTTAAGGAAGGATGTGAAGGCACTGGAGAGAGTACAGAGGAGATTCACAGCAATGATTCCTGGGATGAAGAACTATAGCTATGAGGATAGATCGGAGAGGCTGGGACTGTTTTCCTTGGAGAAAAGAAGGCTGAGAGGGGACTTGATAGAGGTATTCAAGATCCTGAGGGGTATGGACAGGGTAAATAGTGAGAAGCTGTTCCCACTCAAGAGAGCATCAAGAACTAGAGGGCACAGATTCAAAATCATTGGCAAAAGGAGTAAATGTAATGAGGAAAAATCTTTTCACCCAGAGGGTGGTTGGAGTCTGGAACAAACTTCAATTGAGATATTCAAAAGGCAATTAGTTTGCTGCTTGAAAAGAGAGAATGTGCAAGGTTACAGGGATAAGGCAGGAGAGTGAGACTAGGTAGAATGCTTTTGCAGAGAGCCAGTGCAGACTCGATGGGCTGAATGGCCTCCTTCTGCACTGCAAAGATTCCGAATTCTGTGGGAAGGAAATAAAACTTTCAAAAAGTATTAGAAAAATAAAAAGATATATTATTCTATTTGGTGGGAAAAAAATGAAGAAATGCAAAACTAAAAAGATCAAGGGCTGGGAAGATTTGCTTCAACTCCCCAGGCGATTGGATCGCCAGAGGCCAATTTACAACAATCCTCAGCCTAATATTCACATGACATCCATCATTAGGCAGAGAGGCAGCAACTACCACATTCCGCAGTACATTCTGGGTATGAGCTAGAGAGATTCCCCACTGTGTGCGCGGCCCAGTGTTTCACACAGTGGGAGATATCAACAACCGAGATTTCCCGCTGACAGCACTAATGAGGGTCAGATTCTGTGAAGCCGCTGTCAATATAAGGTAGTACTTCAATTAAATGAAATACCATGTATAAATTATTAAATAAATCTAACAGCGGCCAAAAGAGAAACAACACTGGTGGGTGGGCCGGGGGTTGGGGGGGTGGGGGGGGAGGTGGTGGTGTGCATGGGGTAGCAGAGCACACATAAATAAAAATAGTGATGATCCTGCTAGATGGACTGCTGGGCGATCAAGCTGAGACTAACTGCAGTTCCAGAAAACCCAGTCTAGTCTCCTATTACTTTCTACCATGTATTTCCCGAATGCTTCTTGCATTATTTCTGTCTTTGGATATGATTTTCTTATCAATGTTGGTCTCCCACTTGACTCGATTTTAATCCTTCATCTGACCTTTGCTGTTCTCCCTTCACTCCCTCTCTCACAATTCTGAGCCGTGGCTCCGTGGGGTAGCACTCCCATATTAATATACCCGTTACCAATTGTAATACTCTTGGCAGAGATGGTGGTGTCGTGGTAATGTTACTGGATTGCTAATCTTGAGGCCCAGGCTAATGCGCTGGGGACATGTGTTGAAATCCCATTGTGGCTGCTGGTGGAATTTAGATTCAATTAATAAGCCTGAAACATAAAGTCAGTTAACCTTGACAACTATCGTCAATTTTTGTCAAAACCCATTTTGTTGAAGAAAGGGAAGGAAATCTGCCATCCTTACCTGGTCTGGCTTACAAATTACTCCAGACTCATAGCAATGTGGTTGACTCTTAACTTCCCTCTGAAATCACCTAGCAAGCCACACGGGTCCAGGGTAATGAAGATTGCAGGAGCAGCACCAGGCATACCTAAAAATGAGGTGTCAGCCTATAACACAGGACTGCTTTCATGCCAAACAACACCAGCAGCAAGTGATAGACAGAGCTAAGCGATCCCACAACCAACAGATCAGATCTAAGCTCTGCAGTCCTGCCACATCCAGTCGTGAATGGTGGTGGACAATTAAGCAACGCACTGGAGGAGGAGGCTCCACAAATATCCCCATTCTCAATGATGAGGGAGCCCAGCACATCAGTGCAAAAGATAAAGCTGAAGTATTTGCTACAATTTTCAGCCAGAAGTGCCGAGTGGATGATCCATCTCGGCCTCTTCCGGAGGTCCCCAGCATCACAGATGCCAGTCTTCAACCAATTCGATTCACTCCACCTGATATCAAGAAACAGCTGAAGGCACTGGATACTGCAAAGGCTATGGGCCCTGACAATATTCCAGCAATAGTACCGAAGGCTTGTGTTCCAGAACTTGCCACGCCCCTAGCCAAGCTGTTCCAGTACACCTATAACACAGGCATCTACCCGGCTATCTGGAAAATTGCCCAGGTATGTCCTGTACACAAAAAGCAGGACAAATCCAACTCAGCCAATTAGCTCCCCATAGCCTACTCTCGATTATCAGTAAAATAATGGAAGGGGTCATCAACAAAGCTATCAAGCGGCACTTGCTTAGCAATAACCTGCTCACTGATGCCCAGTTTGGGTTCCACCAGGACCACTCAGCTCCTGACCTCATTACAGCCTTGGTTCAAACGTGGACAAAAGAGCTGAACTCCAGAGGTGAGATGAGAGTGACTGCACTTGACGTCAAGGCTGCATTTGACCGAGTGTCGCATCAAGGGGCCCTAGCAAAATTGGAGTCAATTTGAAACAGGGGGAAAACTCTCCATTGGCTGGAGTCATACCTAGCACAAAGGAAGATGGTTATGGCTGACCCTGAGGTCAGGACATCATTGCAGGAGTTCCTCAGGGTAGTGTCCTAGGCCCAAACATCTTTAGCTACTTCATCAATGACCTTCCTTCCATCATAAGATCAGAAGTGGGGATGTTCACTGATGATTGCACAATGTTCAGCACCATTCGCGACTCCTCAGATATTGAAGCAGTCCATGTCCAAATGCAACAAGTTCTGGATGATATCCAGGCTTGGGCTGACAATGGCAAGTAACATTCGTACCACACAAGAGCCAGGCAATGACCATCTACAACAAGACAGAATCTAATCATGGCCCCTTGATGTTCAATGGCATTACCATCACATAATCCCCCACTATCAATGTCCTGGGGCCTTACCATTGACCAGAAACTGAACTGGACTAGCCATATAAATACTGTGGCTACAATAGCAGGTCAGAGGCTAGGGATTCTGCGACGAGTAACTCACCTACTGACTCCCTAAAGCCTGTCCACCATCCACAAGGCACAAGTCAGGAGTGTGATGGAATATGCCCCACTTTCCTGGATGAGTGTAGCTCCAACAACACTCAAGAAGCTTGAGACCGTCCAGGACAAAGCAGCCCACTCAATTGGCACCACATCCACAAACATTCACCCCCTCCACCACCGACGCACAGTATCAGCAGTGTGTACCACCTATAAGATGCACTGCAGGATTCACCAAGACTCCTTAGACAGCACCTTCCAAACCCACGACCACTACCATCTAGAAGGACAAGGGCAGCAGACAGATGGGAACACCATCATCTGGAAGCTCCCCTCCAAGTCACTCACCATCCTGACTTGGAAATACATCGCTGTTTCTTCACTGTTGCTGGGTCAAAATCCTTGAACTCCCTCCCTAACAGCATTGTGGGCATACCTACACCACATGGCAGCAGTTCAAGAAGGCAGCTCACCACCACCTTCTCAAGGGCAACTAGGGATGGACAATAAATGCTGGCCCAGCCAGTGACGCCCACATCCCATGAAAGAACTAAATAAATAAAAATACACCTTTTTGTTTTTTTCTAACCCCATGAGTAAGTTTGATTATTGAATCACAAGGTTGTGTGATTAAGTCCCACTCCAGAGACTTGAAATGATAAGTTAGGCTGACAACCCCAGTGCTGTTTTGAAGAAATGCTGCACTGTTGGAGATGTTGTCTTTCGGATGAGATGCTAAAACTGTCCCTGTATGTCCTTTTACATCCGCTTGATGTGAAAGATCTCACAGCCACTATTTCAGGGAAGAGCAGGGGAATTTTCCCCAGCGGCTAATCAATATTTATCCTACAACCAACATCAGTATTAACAGATGATCTGCATGGTCACATATCTCATTTCTGCTTTTGGAATCTTGCTGTGCACAAAGTGGCTGTTGCGTTTCCTACATTACAACAGCGACTAGGCCTCAAAAGTGTCAAAAACGTTAGGATATCCAGAGGTCGTGAAAGGTGTTGTATTCATTTTTTTTATTCATTCATGGGATGTGGGTGTCGCATGTTAGGCCAGCGTTTATTGTCCATCTCTAATTGCCCTTGAGAAGGTGCAATTAAGGATAGGCAATAACATAAAAACATAAGAAATAGGAACAGGAGTAGACCATTCGGCCCCTCGAGCCTGCTCTGCCATTCAATGGGATCATGGCTGATCTTCTTGTGTTTCGAATTCCACATCCCCATCTACCCATGATAACCTATGATTCCCTTGACTAACAAGAATCTTCATTAAAAATATTCAATGATCATCCACTGCCTCCTGAGGCAGAGAATTCCAAAGTCACACAAACCTCTGAGAGAATTTTTTTTCCTCATCTTTGTCCTAAAATGGCGACCCCTAACTTTAAAACAGTGCCCCCTAGTTCTGGACTCACCCACAAGAGGAAACATCTTTTCCGGGTCCACCTTGTCAAGGTCGTTCAGGATTTTGTATACTTCAGCCAAGTGACCCCTCACTCTTCTAAACTCCAGTGGAAACAAGCCCAGTCTGTTCAACCTTTCCTCATAAGACAACCCAATTATTCCAGGTATCAATCTAGTAAACCTTATCTGAACCACCTCCAATGCATTTACTTCCTTCCTTAAATAAGGAGACCAAAACTGCACACAGTATTCGAGATGCGGTCTCACCAATTCCTTGTACAACTGAAGCATAACATTCCTACTTTTATGTTCAATCCCCTTCATAATAAAGGATAGCATTCCATTAGCCTTCTTAATTACTTGCGGTACCTACATACTAACTTTTTGATACACATGTACGAGAACACCTGGATCCCACTGCACCTCAGGATTATGCAGCCGCTCTCCATTTCAGTAATACTCTGCTTTTTCGTTCTTCCTGCCAAAGTGAACAACTTCACATTTTCCCACATTAAATTCCATTTGCCGGATCTTTGTCCACTCACTGAACCTATCTATATCCATCTGCAACCTCCTCAGGTTCTCGTTGTGTCATCTGCAAATTTATCTACCATGCCTTAACTCCCCTCATCGAAGTCATTGATGTAAATCATAAAAAGTTGAGAGACCAGCACAGACCCATTGGGACTTCACTCATCACATCCTGCCAATCTGAAAAAGACCCATTTATGCAAATTCTCTGCTTTCTGCCAGCCAGCCAATCTTCTATCCGTGCTAATATGTTACCCCCTACACCAGGCACTTTTATTTTCCATAATAACCTTTGATGTAGCACCTTATCAAATGCCTCCTGGAAATCCAAGTACAGTACGGCTACAGGCTCCCCTTTATTCACAGCGCATGTTAGTCCTTCATATAACTCCAATAAATTGCTGAAACATGATTTTCCTTTGACAAAACCATACTGATTCTTTCCAATTGCCTTGAGCTTTTCTAAGTGCCCAGCTATAACCTTCTCAGAGATTGATTCTAACAACTTCCCCATGACAGATGTCAAGCCAACTGGCCTATAGTTTCCTGTTTTCTGTCTCCCTCCTTTCTTGAATAGAGGGGTTATATTTGCTACTTTCCAGTCTGATGGAAACTTTCCAGAATCTAGCGAATTTTGCAAAATTACCACCTGCGCATTGACTACCTCATTAGCCACCTCTTTTAAGACCCTAGGATGTAGTCCATCGGGACCTGGAGACTTGCCAGCCTGCAGCTCCATCAATTTGCTCAGTACCTCTTCCCTAGTGATTTCAATTTCACCAAGTCCCTCTCTCCCTTTCACCTCCTGATTTGCAGCTGTTACTGGAATGTTTTTTGTATCCTCTATAGTGAACACAGAAGCATTTCTTTCACCATTTCCTTATTATCTACTATTAACTCCCCACTGTCACTCTCTAGAGGACCAACATCACTTTACTTACACTTTTTCTTTTTAAGTACCTGTAAAGACTCTTGCTAGACATTTTTACATTTCTAGCTAGCTTCCTCTCATAGTCTAATTCCTTTCTCCTGGTTAACCTTTTAGTCATTCTCCGCCATTCTTTATATTCCGACCAATCATCTGTCCTGCCACTAATCTTTGCGGAGTTGTATGCTTTTTCCTTAAGTTTGATGCTTTCCTTAACTTATTTAGTTAACCATGGATGGTGGGATATCCCCTTAGAATTTTTCTTTATAGCAGAAATGTACTTATTCTGAATACCCTGAAATATCACCTTAAATGTCTGCCACTGCTTCTCTATTGAGTTATCCTCTAGCCTAGTTTCCCAGTTCATTTCAGCTAGCTCAGCTTTCATCCCCACATTGTGGCCCTTATTTAAGTTTAAGGTACTAGCCTTAGACCCACTCTTCTCCTTTTCAAACTGGATGTAAAATTCAATCATATTGTGGTTGTTGCTACTTAGGGGTGCCTTTACTCTGAGGTTGTTAATTAATCCTGTCACATTACACAATACCTGCTCTCTGATTGGTTCCAGGAAATGCTGCTCTAACAAACTATGTCAAAAGAATTCTAAGAACTCCTGATCCAAACTACCACTGCCAATCTGATTTTTCCAGTTTATGTGTCGATTAAAATCACCCATGATTTTTGATGTCCTTTTATCACAAGCACACAATATTCTCCCTTGAATACTTTGTCCTACACCTTGGCTACTGTTAGGGAGTCTGTAGACCACTCCCACTAGTGACTTTTTTCCCCTACTATTCCTCATCTCCAACCAAACCGATTCTACATCCTAACCTCTTGAACCAAGGTCCTCTCTAACTATTGCACCATTTCCTTCTTCGATTAACAGTGCTACCCCTCCATCTTTATCTAGCTTCCAATTCCTCTTGAATGTCATATACCCCTCATATTAAGGACCCAATCTTTGTCGTCCTGCAGCCATGTCTCTGTAATTGCTATCTGATCATATTTATTTACTTCAATGTGGGCCATCAATTCATTTACTTTGTTATGAATGCTACGCGCATTCAGATACAGAGCCTCCAGTTCTGTCTTTTTGAGACCTTTGTAGCATCTAATCTTGACTGTATTGTTGACGTATTCCTGGGTTTTATCTCCCTGTCCCTTCCAGCCACTCTCGGACCCTCATTTCTCATATTACTATTTTGCTCTCCTGTCTTGACTCTACAGTGAAATCAGAGACTTGGGACAGTTTTGTGAGACTTACCTGACTAGTGACGGAGGAAATGTTGGACAGAAAAATTCTAGTCTAGCTCTTGGATAACTACAGAACTGTTCAACACCCCATCACTCACCCCCACCCACAAATCACCCCCCTGACCCCTCTGAACCCTTGACCAACACCCCAAACCGAACCACCTATCCTTCGAGCCCATGATAACACCTGACCGCTCAACTACCCCACTACTGACCTCCTAACTACCCCTTCCCCAATCCCCTCATCTCCTAAGCCAACTGGACTATCCCTCTGGACCATGATAACCCCAGATCACCTGACAACACCCACCCCCCCCACCCCACCCCCCACCCCAACCAGACCTGACTATCCCCCGCCACCTGACTACCCCTTCCAACCCAACTATCCCCTGGCCCATCTACCACTCACCCACCTAGTCACCCTCGCCCACCTTCCACCTCACGCACCTGCCACCTCACCCACCTGCCACTCTACTTACCTACTACCCTACCCAGTTACCACCCTACTCACCTGCCACCCTACCCAACTACCACTCTACTCATCTACCATTCTTCCCACCTATGACCTTACCCACCTCATCCACCTTCTATCCTACCCATTTATCCACTTACCTCACCCACCTACCCACCCGACTATCCTGTCCATTCACTCATTCATCCATTCACTTACTCACTAGCATTCATCCTGCGCTTTAAACTTACCACACGGCAACTCGTGTTGTAAAAGGTGGGCGTGTATTGCCTTCTCTCTCGACACTACAGTGCTGCAATGGAGCTCTTTGTGGGCTCTACGCTCTGCATTTCCGAAGAAGACAGGCTCGGAAGATTCAGCCAGAAATGTGGAGCAGAGTGGGGACACAGAAAAGTACGAGCAGAGTGGCAATCCTACGATAACGGCCGTTATGTGGAAGATCCGAGCCAATGAAATGTCCCAAGGTACTTTCTTCTTCTTTTTCTTCAGTTTTCTGCCTGAAGGCAGGTTCCACCCACAACACTACAATCACCACCATGGTTAGGGCAAGGAGGGCAGGACCCAAATCCACCCTATGGAACAGGGAATCAAGCCTCCTGCTGTTGGCACCAATCTGGTCCACACTGGCTGTCCTGCCATCTGAGCCAACTGGCCACCTGCAGGCAAACCCCACTAACCCCCCCTCACCCCCCTCACCCCCCTGCCCCACCCCAATAAGCCCAATAAATGCTGGCCTAGCCAGCATCGCCCATATTCCAGGAACGAATAAAAAAATTGCAAGCACTTTCTTCCTTTCCTCATGTCCCTAACACTCTGATTTAAGAACCTTTGTTTTCTACAGTCTCTTTGTGGCCTCTGGCAATTTCCCCTCCAGCCCTACCTCTCACCTCTCACCCTTTACTGATTTACTGTAGAACCCATCATCCTGCTCCAAACTCAAACCTCCCACACTCTGTTAATCTTTTTTCAAACCTTGTTTCCTTCCTCCCCACTATCAGAATCCATCCCTCACCATGACTTCAATCATACCTGTTGCTGGGGTAATTGCCATGAGACATGTTAGAGCTCTGATATACAATCATATCCATTGTTGATCAAAGTCTTGAATCATTTTTACTCCCAGTGACTTAAACAAAAGCAAATTTGCTAGTATTTCTTGCACCGAATAAGGTATTTGTGAAATCACGGTGGGAATGAGTTCTTCGGGGATGCAAACAAAACCTTTAATACTTGTTTAACATTAGCAAAGAGGAAAAAAACACAACAAATGACATAAGATTGCACTGTGCTTGGATAATGTAACAGCTGGAAACTGTGTGAAAGAATCTCCGGAGGACAACGGCAAGTTCAGCTTCATATAAATTGTAGGTGACTTGTGTTATCAGAGAAAACCCCAGTTATCAGAACATACACCAGCATGAAGCCAGTTCCCAGAGTGAACCCCAATGATCAGAATGTACCTCTGCTGTCTGGTTGAACCCAATTATCAGGGTGAAGTCCAGTTATCAGAATAAACCCCAGTTACCAGAATGTTTCACAATAACCCAAGAGATAGGAGCAGGGGTTGACCATACAGCCGGTTGAGCCTATTACACTGTTCAATACGGTCATGGCTAATCTTGGGCTTCCCTGCCCGCTCCCCATATTCCTTGATTCTCTGAGGGACTAAAGATCTGTCTATCTCAGCCTTAAATATAATCAGCAATGGGGCATCCACAACCCTCTGGAGTAGAGAATTCCAAAGATTCACAACTCTTTGAGTGAAGTCATTTCTCCTCATCTCAGTCCAAAATGATCGTCCCCTTATCCTGAAGGTGTGCCCTGTATGTTCTAGATTCCCCAGCCAGTGGAAACAACCTCTCAATGTCTACCTTCTAAAGCCCTTTCACAATCTTGCATGTTTCAATGAGATCGCCTCTCATTCTCCTGAACTCCAGAGAATATAAGACCAATTTATACAGCCTCTCATCATACAACAACCCAGGGAGCAATGTAGTGACTCTTCAATGTACTGCCTCCAATGCAAGTATATCCTTCCTTAAATATGGAGACCAAAACTAGACAAGGTATTCTAGATGTGGTCTCACCAAAGCCCTGCACAACTGTAGCAAGACTTCTTTATTCCTAAACGCCAATCCCCTTGCAATAAAGGCCAACATGCCATTTGCCTTTCTAATTGCTTGATGCAATTGTGTGCTAACTTTCTGAGCTCCTCTCGGAACATTAACATTTACAAGTTTCACGCCTTTTAAAAAATATTCTGCTTTTCCATTCTTGTGACCAAAGTGAATAACCTCACAATTCCCCACATTACACTCCATCTGCCATCTTGTCCCCCACTAACCTGATCTATTTAGAAACCCAGGTATACTACTTTTCCAGTTTTTACAGCAAAATCCGGTAATCAGTGTGAACCCTAGTTCGAGCGAATTCCATTTTTCAGATGTGCTCCAGTTATCATGCTGTAATCCCATTATCATGCTGTAATGCGTTTAACTCAATCTTCTCTTAACTGTCTGTTTGAAGGAGAACAATACCAGCTTCCCACATCCCTCCACATAACTGAACATTGGTTCCTGTCTTTTAATACTCCTGGGAAACAGACTGTTGGCGCAGCTCATGTCACGATCACGCCAATAACACATGGGAACCTGCCTCAGCTCCACCACCCGCCAACACAGAAGCTCACACCCAGCAGGAGGGAATGAGCTGCAGGAGATGGCACCGGGTGAGTCACATTTCACAGTTAAGAGAGAACAAGCGATAACAGCCTCTGATGTGTCTCAAAACTGAACTCCTCTCAACCCTTCACCTGGCACTTAAGGACATGAAAAAATAGGAGCAGAAGTAGGCCATCCGGCCCCTCAAGCTTGCTCTGCCATTCAGCGAGATCATGGCTGATCTTTGACCTCAACTCCAGCTTCCCACACTATCCCCATATTTTAATTCCCTTAATACCCAAAAATCTATCAATCTCTGCCTTGTATATACTCAACAACTGAGCATTCACTGCCCTCTGGGGTACAGAATTCCAAAGATTCACAACTCTTTGAGTGAAGAAATTTCTCCTCATCACCATGACCCCTGGTTCTACACTCTCCAGCCATGGGAAACATCCTTCCAGTAACAATCTATCAAGCTCCTTGACTTTATGTTTCAGAAGACCACCTCTCAATTTAAACTCCAGGGATTACAGGCCTAGTCTGCTCAATCTCTCCTCATGGTACAATCCCCTCATCCCAAGAATTAGTCTGGTGAACCTTTGTTGCACTCCCCCTTAAGGCAAATATGTCCTTCCTTAGGTAAGGAAGCCAAAACTGTACACGATACTTCAGATGTGGTCTCACCAAGGCATTATATAATCGTGCTAAATTCTTTATTCTTATACTCCATTCCCTTTGCAATTAAAGTCTAACGTACAATTTGCTTTCCTAAATGCTTGCTGCACCTGTATGGCCAGGATTTTTAGGATGGCGGGGTTTCCTGTCCCATCCGAAGATTGGACATGGAACAAATCCCCATGAACACTGTCTTCTCCGCAGCAATTTCACGCCCCAATGAGTGTTCATTGGCTGCAGGCGGGACTTCTGCCCCCTCACTCGGGAGAATGTTCCGCCTGAGAGGGCTGCCGATCAATCTGATTGGCCGGCAGCTCCCTAGTCCCTGCAGCACCAGAAGCTGCAGTGGACAGGGGTGGGACTGCATGTCATGCCCGGAGCCTAAGTCCCAGGATTCCAGGAAGAGGTCATTCTTGGGAGTCTCAGGGCGGGGAGGGTAGGGGAGGCCTGGGGAGATGGACAGTAGGGGATTGGGGTGTAGGAGGACAGGCCAGTGGGGTGGGGTAGGAAGGTCCAACGGTTACTGGACTTTAAGGAGGGGGTGGGGGCGCCCGAAGTTAAAAGGGGGCTTCTGATGGAGAAGCCCATCCACCAATTTCCAGCCTGAGGCTTGGACCCGATTATTTTTGGGCTTACCCCATACCAGGAAACTCCTCCCGCAAGGCTAAAAATTAAGACTGGGTGGAAACGGCCCTATGTAGTCAATGATTTATCACTTAAGGGCCTCAATGGGGCAAGGGTGGGCGGCCTGTCCGTGACCTTATCTGCCCCAGTGTAAAATTACAGAGAGGCCAAGGTGGGCGGGAACCCAGTGGGAAGCCCATCCGAGGAATTTTACACTCCCCCCTCCACCGCCTTCAAACCTACCGGCGAGGGAGCGTAAAATTCAGGCCTGTGTTAATTTTCTGTGAATCATGCACAAGGAAACCCAGGTTCCTCTGAATAGCAACATTTCCCAGTCTTTCGGTGTTTAAAAAATATTCTGCTTTTCTATTCTTCCTAACAAAGCGGATAACTTCACACTTACTCCCTCTGCCACGCTCTAGCCCAATCACCTAATTGTCCAAAACCTTTTACATCCTCTTTATGTCCTCCTCACAGCTTAATTTCCCACCTAACTTTGTATCATCAGCAAACTGATCCCCCCCCCGCCCCCCCATCTAAGTCATTAATATAGATTGTAAAGTGAGGGGCAGGCACTGAACTCTGTGGTACCCTGCTAGTTACAGCCTGCCAACAAGAAAATGAACCATTTATTCCTACTTTTTGTTTTCAGTCCATTAACCAATCCTCAATCCATGGTAATATATCATAGAATCACAGGATGGCTACAACACAGAAGGAGGCCAAACAGCCCATCGTGTCTGTGCTGGCCCTCTGAAGGAGCAATTCACCTAATGCCACACCCCTGCCTTTTCTCCAAAGCTCTGCAAATTTTTCATTTTCAGATAATGATCCAATTCCCTATTGAAAGCCTCAGTTGACCCTGCCTCTGGCTCACTGTCAGGCAGTGCATTCCAGATCCGTGTGGGAAAAGATTTTCCTCATGTCCCCATTGCTTCTTCTACCAATTAATTTAACCTGTGCCCTTTGGTTCTCCATACTTTCTCCAGTGGGAACAGCTTCTTCTGACTCTGTCCCGACCCTTCAAGACTTTGGACAGCTCTATCAAATCTCCTCTCAACCTTCTCTTCTCCGAGGGGGATAGTTCCAACTTCTCCAATCTTTCTACGTAACTGAAGTTCCTCATCCCTAGAACCATCATCGTGAATCATTTCTGCACCCTCTCTAGTGCCTTCACATTCTAAAGTGCAGTGCGCCGCACTGGATGTAATACTTCAGTCCAGGCTAAACCAGTGTTTTCTAGGTTGAACATAACTTCCTTGCTTTTGCTCCTACTGATAAAGTCCAGGATGCCATATGCTTTATTAACTGCTCTCTCAACCTGCCCTGCCACCTTCAATGACTCATGCACATATAGACACAGGTCCCTCTGCTCCTGCGCCCCCTTTAGAGTTTTACCCTTTATTTTATATTGTCCCTCTGCGTTCTTCCTATCAAAATGAATCACTTCACACTTCTCTGCATTCACTTTCATCTGTAACTTGTCTGCGCATTCCACCAGCCTGTCAAGGTCCTTTGAAGTTCTACGCTATCCTCCTCATGGTTCACAATAATGCCAAGTTTCGTATCATCCACAAATTTTGAAACTGTGCCCTGTACACCAAGATCTGGGTCATTAACATATATCAGGAAGAGCAGGGATCCTAACACTGATCCTGGGCAACTCCAATATAAATCTTCCTCCAATCTGGAAAACAACCATTTACCACTACTCTCTGTTTCCTATCACTCAGCCAGCTTTGTATCCATGTTGCTACTCTTCCTTCTATTCCATGAGGTCTAACTTTTTCTCACAAGTTCCACAATCCCACAAGCCTTAACATAGTGTCATGACCTCTCGTGTGGCACCCGATTGGATGCTTTTTGAAAATCCAAATATATTACTTTCACCGGTTCCCCCTTATCCATCTTACTAGTTACAAACTCAAAGAACTCTAACATGAATTCCCTTACATAAATCCCCATGAATTTCTAAGTGCCCTGTTGCCACATCCCTCTAATAAATAATGGCATTTTCCCTACTACCAATGTCAGGCTATATAGCCCAGGCCTATAGTTCTCCATTTTCTCTATTCCTCTTTTCATGAACAGCAGGGTTATATTTTGCTAGCTTCCAATCCATGGGGACTGTTCGAAAATCTCAGGAATTCTGGAATATCAAAACCAATGCATCCACCATCTCTGTAACAACCTTTAAAACCCTGGGATGCAGATCATCAGATGCAGGGGATTCGTTGGCTTTTAGTCCAATTTATTTCTCTGGTGCTATTTCTTTAAGCTCCTGATTCTCATCAGACGTTTGGTACCCCACTGTTTTTGAAATGTCTTGTGTGCCTTCTACCATAATTACAGATAAAAAATTTGTTTCATATCTCTGCTATTTCCTTATTTCCCAGTATAATTTCTCCTTTCCTCTGTATGTTTACTTTTGTTAATCTCTTCTTTTGCACGTACCTCTAGAAACTTCTACAGCCTATTTTTATGTCTCTGGCTAGTTCCCTCTGATATTCTATGTTCTCTTTCTTTATCACTTTTCCCTCTGTTGAACTCTAAAATCCTTCCAGTGCTCCAGGTTACTCCTCTTGCTGGTCGCATTATAAACCTCTCCCTTCAATCTTACACTGTCTTGAACTTCTAGTTAGCCACAGTGGCACCGCTTTCCCTATGGGGTTTCTTTCTATCCCTTAAGAGAACCATTGTGTACTACTGAATTGAATCATTAAGTGTTTGTCATTGTTTATCTACTGACACACCTTTTAATTTAGATTTCTAATCAACCACAGTCAGCTCGCCCCTTTGCTCTGTTCAGACTTAAGACTGTGGTTTCAGGCTTAACAAAATCGCTCTCGGACTGAAGTTCTGCAGTGAGTCAAATTTCCAGGCTTGCTCTGGAAGCAGTCCCCGGTCATAGAATTTTACAGCACAGAGGAAGGCCATTCGGCCCATCATCAGGCTCGCCAGTTTGGACCCACACCCCCCTCCCCTTTCCCCAGAGCCGGGCAAATTTTTCTGCTTCAGGTATTTGTCCAATTCGCTTTTAAAAATGGACAAAACTGCAGTCACCTTCTGAATCCCACCACGACCCGGCCCTGAGGACTCCCGGATTACCTCTGCCTTCTACTTTACGTGCGTTTGCGATGTGAGCATATTGGAATTCGGGCAGTTTTCCCTTATTCGTCGGTCACATTTCTGTAAAGGCTGCTGGAGTTGGGGGGACAACATCACCTCAGGTTCCTGCAGCAACTTCAGGACACAGGAACCCAACCTTTACAACGAGACCATCAGGTTCACTGGGGCATTGACCTGGGAACGTTCCCAACAGCAAACTTTACACCAAAACCAAGTTCAGGGCTACAGATATCAAGGTTAAAACACGGTCAAAGAAATTAACATAGAGACACCGAACAAACTGCGGAAACCAACCCATTCCAAACCAGATAAACCAACCGATCGCAACCTAGGCAGTCCCAATCCTACAAATCAGGCAAACTGCATGAACGAGAACAAAAGCAAAATAATTAGGATGTCGGAAAACTGAATTAAACACGGAAAATTTTGTAAATACTCAGCAGGTCAGGCAGCATCTCCGCAGAGAGAGGGATGATCACCCATCGACCTGAAACGTTAACTGCTTCTCTCTCCACTGATGCAGCCAGACCTGCTGAGCATTTTGAGCATTTTCTGCTTTTAATTCCATAAACTAGAAAATGGTAGAAACCAGACTGTAACGTTGTTTCATTTTACATTTAAATTCGAAATTCTATTCTGTTCCGTGTCCTCCAAGCCCCAAGTCCCCTTTGGTTTGGAGTGGGCCCTGTCCTGCTCTGTATCTGGGCAAACAATAGAAAAACCAAGGGACTGAACTGATAACCAGATACACCGATCTCCTGGAGTTACCAAGCGATTTCTCTCTCTCTCCGATAAATGGATTACATAAATATTCCATCAGAGTAAAGCAAAAGCTTATTTAGATCCCATGTCAATGAAAGATTATAAAATTTATTATCCTACTTGGCATCTCAAAACAATACTTCACCATAAAGAACCTTGCAAACAGTTATTTAGTTTTTATACAATGCTCCCCACCCACCCCACCACCAAGTGAGACCAGCTCACATGTGCCTGGGGGAGGAAGGTCAACTTCTGAGGTCAGCTTCAGAGTTATTACAAATCAGTTTACTGAAACAAAGCCCATTCATGAAGGGTTTCACTTGCAGTGAATGATCAGTGAAGGCCACTAGACACGGGCAGCTCTGGGCCTGCCTACGATGGAGACCCTGGCCTGACCTACACTGGAGGCTTTAGCCCTAAACTGGGAGTGCTGGTCCCATGCCTACATTACCCTGGTTGGAGGGCATAGCAGTCCTGTGCAGAAGAGAATCTTCTTTGAACTCTCTATTACCAACTCAAGATCAATACTGAACAGATTCAGAAAACAGATTCTCTGCGTATCACCTGGAAATGCAGGATTAGGGCAGGAAATACAACCTAAGGCAGGAGCATGACCTCTGTCCAATCACAGAGTTTGCTATGTGAAACCAGTCTGCTTTCTAATTTTACAATGATCAAATGGTAGATGACAGGAATGATTAAAAAACAACACAACACTGGAGTAAAGGGAATATTATAACCATAAAAAGTGATTGAAACATCACACTGAGGGATTCGCACCACATGGTGGTGCTGTTAAAGCAGGAAAAAGCTTACACTATGCAGAAGTTAACCCACATCAGCTCCCTGTCACTCTGTAGAATACTCATCAAAAGGATCATACACACTGAGGTTGAGATAGAGAAAGAGGCAATTTGAGAGACAGAGAGCCAGTGTGATACAGTATGATGCATTATGAGTGAGTATGTGAGACTGAGAGAGTGTGAGAAGATTGTGAGAAAAATATGAGTCACTGAAAGCAAAAGTGTGAGAGAGTGTAAGAGACAGGTGTGAGAGAGACAGTGTGAGCGAGAGCGTGAGACAGAGAGAGTGTGAGATGTTGTGAGAGACAGTGAGAGCGAGACAGTGTGAAACAGTGTGATAGACAGTGTGAGCAAGAGAGTGCGAGAGTGAGAGACAGTGGGCAGAATTTTCCGTGCCCACTGGCATCGGGTGTGCTTAGCAGCATGAGCGGACAATACAGTGAGAAGGCCAATAATCAGTTTCACAACGTCGTGACACCAGTTTGCGATTGTTCAGTCAGCCCGTCGATGGCGGGCCACATTTCCCACCATTGGATGTTGGGAGCCTCATAATACATCAGAATATCATTATAAGACCAGCCCGCTTGACTCATTCCCCCTGTTAGGGGGAAATTAAAAATGCTAGAAGAGAATACAGTAAGAATTTATTGAAAAACTCCTAAAATCTCCAGGCATACATGGCTGCTAAACATATTAAGAGTTGAAGATTACCAGATGGACATTGCACAGCCTTGAGAGTCAGACTGGAGGCAAAAGTATGACATAAATTAGATTAAGTGTACTCCCCTCTCAGATAGGGAAGGGGCAGATGGTTTTAGCTTAGATATGGGAAGATGAACAATGGACAAAGAGGGGGCTTTGAAGAAACACAAACAGTCTTGAGTTGTAAGAACCAAGATCTTTGTATACGTGTTTTAATTTTGATTGGATAATATAATTATGTATATATCCTTTAGAATAATTGGTTAGCAAAATCACATGTTTATGTACTCAATAGGATAGAGATAATAGAACCGGTGTGTCGGTTATCGATTGGATGTATTCAAATGTACTCAAATGTGTTATGATAAGAAAAAGTACAAAAGTAATGAAATGTAATCAACCTGGGAGCTGCGACTTCATTCTTAGGGATGATTGCGGCTCCCTTGCATATGCTTGAATAAAACCGGTTAAAGGAAACCTGAGTCTCTGTGGTCGTTGCGGGATTGGAGAGTGTAACCTCTCCTCTTCACCACCCCCACGCTGGATTGTCCACCCACATCGGTGTGATTGCACACTGAGGTGTTTCACAACTGCACATAAGTGACATGCACCTGACGAGCTGCACGCCGCTCGGGACTTTGCCTACCTTGCTTCGGACAGTACTTGCAGTCATCAGCGCCAGGCTTCACAGACAGCACCACATCACTTTTAGGGGGACTCACGGGTAGGTCTCTACCTACCAGACCAGCCATAAGGCGGGGGTGGCTTTGTACAGCTGCAGGGCTAGGGCTTGCTTGGGGATGGAGGATAAGTGGCCTCAGGCAGGGGAAGAGGCTGCAGGGTGAGGGCTGTATTTGGGAAAGGGGTTTGTGTGGGGACACAAGTTGATTTGTGCAAGTGGCCTCAAGATGGTGAGGGCTGAGGAGGCAGTCTCCAGAGGAGATGAGGTTAGATGCAGACGTGAGGGTCTGTGAGAGAGAGTGAGTGGTGATGTCCCTTGAGCTGGCAGTGAGATGCCAGTGAACGTGTGATGGGCTTGTGAGTGTGTGAGTTTAGAGTGATGAGATGGTGCCTTACCCTGACGGCACAGATGAGATCATTCATCCTCTTTTTCCATTGGCTGGCCAACCTCTTCTGTGCATCATTGGCAGTGATCACCACTGCCATCGCCTATCAAGTCGGAGTGGTAATGTTGCTGCCCCTCCTGCAGCCAGAGCAGAGGTAGAGGACATCATGGCGAGCCTCCATGGCATCCAAAAGGTGCTCGAGGGACGTGTCACCAAACCTGGGGGCTGCAGTCTGCTTGCCTTTCGGGGCCTTGTCACATTGCAGCAAACCTGGGCTGGAAGCACTGAGAGGTGTGTGTGTGGCTGTACTTTAAATATGGCGCCCGGTGTGAGGAAGTGGTGAGGTGATGGTGTGGCAGGTGAATTGGAGCCCGCCATTGAAACAACGTTGTTTTACCCGCCCGCTACCACACTTAGGGTGGAATCATCCCAGATTTGCCCTTGTGTCAGCAAGACAGTGAGAGACAGAATGTGAGACAATGAGAGTGAGGCAGTGCAAAACTGTGTGATAGACAGTGTGAGCAGGACAGTGTGAGAGTGCGAGACAGTGTCAGTGAGACAGTGTGAGAGAGACTGGCTGGGATTCTCCGTGCCTGCTGGCGTCGGGCGTGTTCGATGGCGTGAGCCGATAATATGGTGAGAAGGCCACAAATCAAGTTTGCGATCACCTGCTCCGCCCACCCAGAGCTTTTCACCCCTCAAGCACAGACTGCAAAGTAATGAGTGTTTTAGTGGACTGCAGGACAGTTGGGTGACTGGGCACATTGTACAATCTCCTTGCTAAAGCAGGGCATGGAGCAGTCACTAGTGGAGGCGCTCACAGCCCCTGGCAATGTCATCATCCCGGTTTGGACCCCAGCTAACAGTGGTTCAAGCTAACAGTGCAGCCCTGCAGTGCGGGTTAGGAGAATGCCTGCGGCTGAGATGAGCATGCAGTCCATTGGGCAAAGCTGCTGCCAATCGGTCAGGTGGAGTGGGGCAGAGGTGGTGGGGTTTCGGGCAGCCATGCAGCGCACTAAACTCTGGCCATCCAAGTGGTGGCCAACATTCTCCGGGGTGCGTTAAGAGGCCTTCAGACTCAACCAAGCCAGGTTCTTCGTACACCCATGCTCACCCACGCATCTCTCTTTTGCATCCTGCAGGAGGACATCAGGATCATGGAGCCTGCTGACCTAGCTGTATGCATCACAGCTTATAGAGAGCAAAGACGACGGAGAAGAGAGCGACTGAGGCTGCTGGCTTTGCGGAGGGAGGGGCAGCACCCTCTGGAAGAAGGGGCGGCTGGTGCTCCTGCACACCCTGCCAAAAAGCCACAGTGAGCCATCGCTGGTCGGCGCCGAGCTAGACCCAGGGCCTATAGATAGTGCCTTTCATTCCTGCAGATGACTAAGAACCAGTGTCGCTGAAGACTGCGGATGTTTAGGGAACTGGTTGGTCACATCTGCCAGCGACTGCAGAATCTGACACCACGGGGACATGCAGGGCATCCACTGCCAGTGGCTGTGACAGTGACTGCGATGCTCAATTTCTATGCCAGTGGCTCCTTTCAGAGCTCCACAGGTGACCTCTGTGGGATCCCACAAGCCTCCACCCACAAATGCATCCATGAGGTCACAGATGCCATCTTCGTGAGGGCACACAACTTTGTGTATTTTGCCCGGGACCAGGAGAGCCAGGATGCAAGAGCGATTGGATTCGCCCAGATCTCGGGTTTCCCACAGGTGCAGGGTGCCATCGACTGCGCTCATGTGGTGCTCAGATCTCCATCGCAACTCGCGGTCAACTATATCAACTGCAAGGGACTCCATTCGCTGAATGTGCAGCTGGTGTGTGACCACCTCAAATGCATCCTGCAGGTCTGTGCATGGTTTCCAGGGAGTGCCCACGATTCCCACATTCTCAGTCGGTCTCAGATCCCTGACATCTTCCAGGGTCCACAGAAGCTGCAGGGTTGGCTCCTCGGGGGCAAGGGCTACCCACAGAGGATGTGGCTGATGACGCCTGTGAGGCGGCCTCAGAATACAGCAGAGCGACGGTATAATGAGGCTCATGCTGCAACTCGCACCTTGGTGGAGCAGACCATCAGGATGTTGAAAGTGAAATTCTGGTCCCTGAACCCTGCAATATAATCCCCAAAAGATGTCACGCATCATCGTCACTGCTGCGCCCTTCACAACCTGGTGCTGCAACCTGGGGAGGAGCTGCCTGAGGAGGAGATGGAGGAGCTGGAGGTCTCCTCCGATGAGGAGGACACCGATGGGGATTAGGGTGAGGGGATCCTCGGAGGCGATGATGATGGGGATGAGGCCCTCACACAGGCCATTCAAGGCAGGCACACTCGGGAGGCCCTCATGGCTGCTAGATTTGTGGAGGATGATGATGACCTACAGTGAGGAGGCACCATAGATCCTCACATTGCATCTATGAACGTTTGACTCCAGTCTGGGTTATGGCAACTCACATACCCTCTGTGACAATGCTCCTGTCATGGAGATGCAGTGGAGGCCCTAATAGTCACTCGAGTGCAGGAGGATGATGATGACATGCAGTGAGGACACTCCATAGATCTTCACATAGCCTCTCAGAATGTCTGACTCCTGTCTGGCTGAGGGCAGCTCACTTTCATTCTGTGATTAGGGTCATATCATAGAAACAGAGTCATGAAACTTCAAAAGCATCTGATCCTTTGTCAGCCTTCAGCACAGGCTGACTCCTTGAGAAGAAAGGGTAACTGGAGTGAGATCGAGCTGCCTGACACCCGTCTCACGTACACGCTCTTGGAGGCTAACTGTGGTGTCAGCGATGGAGTTCAGCCCGTGCAGCAGTGCAGGAGTGACGTCCTGGACCAAGGTCTCCATGACGGTTGCCATCCTATCAGTGTTGACATCGGTGTGTTGGCATACTGGTGCTAACACTTCAGCCTGAAGACGGACGGACTCCTCCATCATGCCTCGCAATCTGAGGAGTGCAGTGGACATACCTTCCTGATGTTCCCGAGCTTGCCTTTGCAGCTCCAGCAACCGTGACATGACCGAGTCCAGAGGCTCATCATCTGACTCGGACTCAGTAAATCTCTGGCCTCCAGCAGCCCTCCAAGTGCCGGACACCTGGGAGGTCCCAAGGTTCGTGAGGACCTTGATTTCAGGCATTCCTCCGCCGGTCTGTGACCTCTCTCTCTTGTTGTGTGCCAGCTTGTGCTGCATGGATAGAGATGGAGAGAGTGGAAGCAGGATGTCTGCCAGGCCAGATGTTAAGTATGCCTGGCCCCTGTGGGTGGTGAGTGACCCCATGGATGGGATGAGGACAATGATGGTGTGTGTGAGAGAGTGAATGGTGATGTCCCTTGAACTGGCAGTGAGTGCGGGCCCTGTGGATGTGTGATGGGTTTGTGAGTGTGTGAGTTGAGAGTGATGAGAAGAGTGAATTACCCTGGCAGAACGGAGGAGATCATTCATCCTTTAGCGGCACTGGGTGGCTGTCCTCTTTTGAAGGGCGTTGGCACTGACCACCGCTGCCACCACTTCTCAAGCCTGGTTAGTCATGCCCATGCCCATCCTGTGGCCAGAGCGGGTTAGAGGACATTAGGACGGGCCTCCACGGTGTCCAAACGACGTTCCAGTGACGTATCACAAAACCTGGGGACTATAGTCTTTTTGCCTTTCATGGACAACTTCCCTGCAATAGTCGTGGGCTGGAAGCACTGAGATGTGTGCAGGCTGCTGGGTTTTAAATATGGCACCCGGCATGATGAAGCGGCGAGGTGATGGCGTGGTGGGTGAATGAGAGTCTGCCTGCTGTCGAACTGGCGTGTTTCCCGGGAATGGATAATTAATGCGGTGGGTTTGTGACGATACGGCATGAAAAGCCGCCATTGCAGCCAATAGGTAAAACAATGTTTTACCCGCCTTCTACCGCACTTAGTGCAAATCTGGGATGATGCCGCCCTGTGAGACAGTGAGAGAAAGTGTGAGGCAATGTGAGAGAGACAGCGTGGGAGAGAGACAGGTGTGAGAGAGACAGGTGTGAGAGAGACAGGTGTGAGAGAGACAGGTGTGAGAGAGACAGGTGTGAGAGAGACAGGTGTGAGAGAGACAGCGTGGGAGAGAGACAGCGAGGGAGAGAGACAGGTGTGAGAGAGACAGGTGTGAGAGAGACAGGTGTGAGAGAGACAGGTGTGAGAGAGACAGGTGGGAGAGAGACAGTGTGGGAGAGAGACAGGTGTGAGAGAGACAGGTGTGAGAGAGACAGGTGTGAGAGAGACAGCGTGGGAGAGAGACAGCGAGGGAGAGAGACAGGTGTGAGAGAGACAGGTGTGAGAGAGACAGGTGTGAGAGAGACAGCGTGGGAGAGAGACAGGTGGGAGAGAGACAGTGTGGGAGAGAGACAGCGAGGGAGAGAGACAGGTGTGAGAGAGACAGGTGTGAGAGAGACAGGTGTGAGAGAGACAGCGTGGGAGAGAGACAGCGAGGGAGAGAGACAGGCGTGAGAGAGACAGGTGTGAGAGAGACAGGTGTGAGAGAGACAGGTGTGAGAGAGACAGCGTGGGAGAGAGACAGGTGTGAGAGAGACAGGTGGGAGAGAGACAGCGTGGGAGAGAGACAGGTGTGAGAGAGACAGGTGTGAGAGAGACAGCGAGGGAGAGAGACAGGTGTGAGAGACAGGTGTGAGAGAGACAGGTGTGAGAGAGACAGGTGTGAGAGAGACAGCGTGTGAGAGAGACAGATGTGAGAGAGGCAGGTGTGAGAGAGACAGGTGTGAGAGAGACAGGTGTGAGAGAGACAGGTGTGAGAGAGACAGCGTGTGAGAGGGACAGCGTGGGAGAGGGACAGCGAGGGAGAGGGACAGCGAGGGAGAGGGACAGGTGTGAGAGAAAGTGAGACACAGATAGAGAGAGTGAGGTGGTGTAAGAGAGAGTGTGAGGCAGTGTGAGAGACAGTGAGAGTGAGACAGTGTGAAACAGTGTGAATAAGACAGTGCAAGAGTGTGAGAAAGTGAGAGAGAGAATGAGACGGGAGAGAGTGTGAGGCAATGTGAGAGCGAGTGGAGAGACAGGTGTGAGAGAGACAGTATGTGAGGGAGTGTGAGAGAGAGAGTGAGGCAATGTGAGAGCGAGTGTAGAGACAGGTGTCAGAGAAACAGTATGTGAGGGAGTGTGAGAGAGAGAGTGTGAGGCAATGTGAGAGAGAGTGGAGAGACAGATGTGAGAGAGACAGTGTGTGAGGGAGTGTGAGAGAGAGTGTGAGGCAATGTGAGAGAGAGTGGAGAGACAGATGTGAGAGAGACAGTGTGTGAGGGAGTGTGAGAGAGAGAGTGTGAGGCAATGTGAGAGAGAGTGTGAGAGAGACAGTGTGAAAGAGAGTGAGACTGAAAGAGTGTAAGGCAGTGTGAGTGAGACGGAGTGAAACAGTGTGACACAGTGTGAGAGAGAATGTGGGACAGTGTGAGCAAGACTGTGGGAGAGAGAATGAGACAAGGTGAGAGACAATATGAAAGAGACAGTGTGAGACACTATGTCATTGTGCATGTGTGCCTGCACCTGTTTCTGTGTGCATGTGTAAACATCTGTACATGCATGTGTTATGTGTTCATGCATGAGTGTGTGTTTGTGCATCTTTGCATGTGTGAATTTGTGTGTGCATGTGTGTGTACACCAGTGCACCTTCAAGTATGTGTGTACATGTGGCTGTGTGTATGTATGTGTGCACATGTGTACCCATGCATGTGTGTGCAGTGCACATGCTTGTGTGCATATGTGTGCATGTGCAGCCATGTGTGTGTGCATGTGTATATCTGCGTGCCCACGTGTGTCTGTGTGCTTAAGCATGTGTGTGTTAATGTGTGTTTGTGCATGTGTGCATGAATGCACGTGTGTCTGCTGTATGTATGCGTGCAAGTATCACACGAGCATGTGTGTATGCGCATGCAGATGAGTGCGTGAGCATGTGTCTGTTTGTGTGTGCCTGGCTTGTGTGTGCACACAAGTTGCATGTGTGTGTGCATGTGCGTGTGTGCGTGTGCGCACATGTGTGTGTGTGCCTGTGCCTATCACTGAAAAAGAAGCATACATGAGAACTGAACATAAATCACATCAAACTCCTTGTCTGCTATTTTACCAGAGGTGTTCATTTGTTTATTCAAATTAGGAAATGTCATAGGGATATTAAATTATAGTTCTATATTCACACTGACATCCAGCAATTTCCATGACTGTTCACCCTGACAGAAAGTGATTGGGTTTTGATAGAGTAAATAAGGAGAAACTGATTCAGCTGACAGAACGGTCAGTAACCAGGGGACAGAGATTTAAAATAATTGGCAAAAGAGTCAGAGGTGAAATGAGGAGAATTTTTTTAATGCTGCAAGTTATGATCTGAAATGCATTGACTGAAAGTGTGGTGGAAGCAGATTCAACAGCAGCTTTTAAAAGGGAATTGGATAAGTACTTGAAAGGAGAGAATTTCAGCACTTTGGGGAAAGAGCTGGGGGAATGGGGCCAATTAGATAGTTCCACCAAAGTGCTGGCACAGGCACAATGGGCCAAATGGCCTGCCCCTGTGCTCTAAGATTCTTTGATTCTAGACATGATTCACAGCTCCCTGTGGAATTCAGCCAGGTATAGAACACAAGCAGATGTATTTAGCTGTGTGGCCTCTGATGATTGCTGATTATTTGTAGATAACACCAAAAGTTAGAAACATCTTTGTTAAGTGGCAGGCAAAGGACTAGGACATTAACATGTTCACCCACAAATAAGATTGGGAATTTTATTTCCAAGGCCCAAAGCTCATGGTGTCAGGTCGTGATTCAGGCTGTACATGCTGTGCCTTCAGATAACATCAATCTCAGAAGTTCATCGATCACTCATCGTTGATATTTTTAGAGCTTAACCATTGAGCCATGTTCTATACACTAAGAATGTGATAGCGATACTAACACATAGCCAGGCATCCACTTGTTTACGTGGCTTCCAATTAGAATAGTCCTGCTTAGGAGGGGCTCCACGCATCAACTTTCAAGCTCAGCAGCAATTTTTTGAGGAAGTCACTAACATAGGGAGTGTCTCTGGATGTCATCTATACAGACTTCCAGAAGGCATTTAATACAGATGCACACAAGGGATTGGCCTAAAACTTCTGATGTATGGATACAGGTTGCTGTTGCACAATGGGACCCCGCAAAACTCCTGACACACAAACTGCGCTAAAAATGCCTGGATGAGTGCAGCTCCCACAACACTCAAGAAGCTCGACACCATCCAGGACAAAGCAGCCCCACTTGATTGGCACCCCATCCACAAATATTCACTCCCTCCACCACCAATGCACAATAGCAGCAGTGTGTACCATCTACAAGATGCACTGCAGGAACTCACCGAGCCTCCTTAGACAGCACCTTCTAAACCCATGACCGCTGCCATCTAGAAGGACAAGGGCAGCAGACGCTTGGGAACACCACCACCTGGAAGTTCCCCTCCAAGTCACTCACCATCCTGACTTGGAAATATATCGCTGTTCCTTCACTGTTGCTGGGTCAAAATCCAGGAATTCCCTCCCTAACAGCACTCTGGGTGTACCTACATTACAGGAACTGCAGAGGTTCAAGAAGGCAGCTCACCACCATCTTCTCAAGGGCAACTAGGGATAAGCAATAAATGCTGGCCTGGCCAGCAACGCCCACATGCCATGAATGAAGAAAAAAAGATTGCCCGGGAAGTTTAAACTTCCGATGGATTAATTTGCACTGCCCTGGATCCCCCGCAGATGTCTCCAACACAGAGCTCAGTGCCTGAGACTTGGCCAGATATGTGGGACTTACCTGGAAACTTACCTGGGCTATGTTACACAGGTTAATATCTGGTCTAACTCAGTGATTAACTGAGCACCACTGCTGACACCCTCAATCAACCTCCCGACCCGACCCAACTGGTCCCTGAAACAACCTCCCAACCCAACTACCCTCCCAACCCAACTACCCTCCCAACCCAACTACCATTCCAACCCAACTACCCTCCCAACCCAACTACCTTCCCAACCTGACTACCCTCCCAACTCAACTACCCTCCCAAGCAACTACTCTCCCAACCCAACTACCATTCCAACTCAACTACCCTCCCAAGCAACTACCCTCCCAACCCAACTACCATTCCAACTCAACTACCCTCCCAACCCGACTACCCACCCAATCCAACTATCTTCCCGACCCAACTACCCTCCCAACCCAACTACCATTCCAACTCAACTGCCCTCCCAACCTGACTACCCACCCAACCCAACTATCTTCCTGACCCAACTACCCTCCCAACCCAACTACCATTCCAACTCAACTGCCCTCCCAACCCGACTACCCTCCCAACCCGACTACCCACCCAACCCAACTATCTTCCTGACCCAACTACCCTCCCAACCCAACTACCATTCCAACTCAACTGCCCTCCCAACCTGACTACCCTCCCAACCCGACTACCCACCCGACCCGACTATCTTCCCGACCCAACTACACTCCCAACCCAACTACGCTCTCGATCCAGCTACCCCCCCCCGACCCACCTGACACGTCTATCCACCTGACCTGACTACCCACCCAACCCTATTACTCACTCACCCATTCACCGCCCACCCACCCACTCACTGAAAGACTTGAGCTCTTTAAAAACTTACATGATTACAGCAGCTAACGTAATGAAAAGGGGGAGTGTGCTCTCTTCCCGCATCTTCTCACGGTCTCCGGATTTGTCCTGGAGAGTCTACGCTGACCCAGTTCAGCTGCAGTCAGGATATGACATCCTGGCTGAAAATGATTAATTTGTTGGGGTGCAGAATACTTTGTGTGCAGGGGCAATGCGCTTGGCATTGGCACGGATGGAAGATTTGGTCCATGATTATCAGCTATCAGAGACCATGGAATTTGATGTAACTTTGTCACGAGTTGGAGATAGTAGACAAAGAGAACTGCATTTAACTAACCCGCTGGAGACAGGCTGTGAAGCGGGAGAACTCATAAAAATGCAGTAGAAGGAGTTGGGCGGGGAGCCCAATGTTAGCCCCACATCAAGGTACATTCTCAGGGGCAGAAACATCAGCAGAATAGCCGTCTGCTGACTGGAGGTGGGTGGCCAATTAAACCAATTAAATGGCCAATTAATGGCCACTTACCACCCCTGCCAGCATTTTACCGGCATCGAGTCGGACTGCCGCCATGTGGGTAGATGCCAGGTAAAGCTTGGTGGCCTCCCATCAGCTTCCCAGGAGAGGTGAGGGGCTTCTTTATGGCCGTTCCATGGCCCACAGAGTGGCTCCTCAGCGGCAATAGCTGCCCTTGTGTCTATGGCGCTGCCACTGGAGGGTACATTCTCACCCACACCGCCATCCCTGATAGGCAGGGTTTGCCTGCCTGGCCTTTGCACGGTAAATAAAAGATTTTACCTTGTCTTCCAGGGTGTCTCAGCATGCAGGAGTTCTCTCCTTATTCCTGCAGCCTCTATTGGTGGCACTGCCAAGTCTGCTGAGCTGCCAACCCTTTGATTGGGCTGACAGCATCTCTGAGGTGGGCCACAGCCCTCCATTGAACAGCGGCCCCACCAGCGGCCTCTTAATCGGCCACCATTGGTAAAATGCCACCTAGGATCCTGCCGTCTGTCTGCACAGGCTCAAGTCCCGCTTTCAGTCCCAGCGGCCGGACTACCTACCCTTCGTTAAAGGTCCGTTCCCAGTACTCTGATTGGCAAGATAAGATAAAAGATGTTCGGAGCTGGGGCCTCAGCTTTTCACCAGACTTATCAATGACTTGGATGGAGGGATGTTTCCAAACTTTTTTTTTATTCATTCACGGGATGTGGGCTTCGCTGGCTGGGCCAGCATTTATTGCCCATCCCTAGTTGCCCTTGAGCAGGTGGTGGTGAGCTGTTTTCTTGAACCGCTGCAGTCCATGTGGTGTAGGTACATCCACAGTGCTGTTAGAAAGGGAGTTCCAGGATTTTGACCCAGCGACAGTGAAGGAACAGCGATATATTTCCAAGTCAGGATGGTGAGTGATGTAGGGGAACTTCCACGTGGTGGTGCTCCCATCTACCTGCTGACCTTGTCCTCCTAGATGGTAGTGGTCGTGGGTTTGGAAGGTGCTGTCTAAGGATCCTTGGTGAGTTCCTGCAATGCATCTTGTAGATGGTACACACTGCAGATGACACAAAGTTAGGAGACACAGTAAGTTGTGTAGGTGAGAACCACAAGTTACAAATATAAATAGGCAGATTAAGTGAATTGTCTGTGGCAGACAGTGCTCAATATAGGGAAGTGTACCTTCATCCACTTTGGATGCAGGATGGGTAAATTGAAATAATTTAATTTTGACCGATAGTGGAGGAGCAGCAAGACTAATAGGTCCAAGTATGCATTTTCCGAAATGCTCGTGGGCAGGTACAAAAAGTAATAAAATAGGCCACTGGTATGTTAGCGTTTACCTCATTAACAACTTGGATTTGTTTAGCATTTTTAATATTGTAAATGTCCCAATGTGCTTCACTGGAACTTTATCAAACAAAGTTTCACACCAAACCACACAAGGAGATCTTAAGACTGGTCAAAGCTTGGTTAAAGAGGCAGATTTTAAAGTATGGCTTAAAGGAGGAGAGAGATGGAGAGAGACGGAGAGAGATGGAGAGATTTAGGGAGGGAATTCCAGAGTTTAGGGCCAAGGCAGCCATCAATAGTGGAGTGAAGATGATAGGGGATGTGCAAGAGGCCAGAAATGGACAAGTGCAGAGATCTCAGAGAGTTGTAAGGATGGAGGAGGTTACCAATACAGGAATTGGTGAGGCAATTGAGGGATTTGAACACAAAGATGAGAATTTTAAAACTGAGGCATTGTTGGACCAGGAGTCAATGTTAGTCAGCGAGCACAGGGGTGATGGGTGAATGGTGCCAATTGGTCCATGGCAGCAGAGTTTTAGCTGAGCTCAAGTTTGCAAAGGCTAGAAGATGGGGGGGGCCAGCCAGTCAAGCACTGGAATAGTCAAATCCAGGGGGTGGCAAAGTCATGAATGAGGGAGTCAGCAGTAGACAAGCTCAGTTCGTGTCAGCATTGAGCGATGATATAGAGGTGGAAGTAGGTGGTCTTGATGATGGAGCAGATACGTGTTCGAAGCTCATCTCAGAGTCAAATACAGCCCCAAGGCTGTGAATGGTCTGGTTCAACCTTAGACAGTTAGAGGAATGGAGTTTGTGGCAGGAATTGGAGATAATGACTTCGGTCTTCTGAATATTTAATTGTAGGAAATTTCTCCTCTTTCCAGTATTGAATGTTGGACAAGCAGTCTGACGACTTGGAGACAGTGAAGAGGGTAGAGAGAGGTGATGCTGAGGTGGAGCTGGGTGCCATCAGTGACATTGTATTTTCAGATTATGTCACTGAGGAGCAGTATAAATAGATGAGAAATGAGGCGGCCGGGGAGGAAGTGATGTTTCGGGTTCTGAGCCTTGGTCAGACACCTTCCCGAGTAATTGCATTCAGTTGTGGGCAGTGTTTAAAATGATTTGGCATTGTAGATAGAGAGAATCTGTTTCCTCTAGTGAGGGAGTTCAGAACAAGGCCACACTCTTAGAATTAAAGCAAGGTAGCTTAGGAGTGAAATTAGGAAGCAGTCCTTCAAATAAAGTGTAGAGAAAATCTTGAATCCCCTGTGAATGTTTTTTTCATGGGATGTGGGTGCTGCTGGCTAGGCCAGCATTTATTGCCCATCCCTAGTTGCCCTTGAGAAGGCGCTGATGAGCTGCCTTCTTGAACCACTGCAGTCCATGTGGTGTAGGTACACCCGCAGTGTTGTTAGGAAGGGAGTTACAGGGTTTTGACCCAGTGACAGTGCAGGAACAGCGATATATTTCCAAGTCAGGATGGTGAAAGGCTTGGAGGGGAACTTCCAGGTGGTGGTGTTCCCATGTGTCTGCTGCCCTTGTCCTTCTAGATGGTAGTGGTCATGGGGTTGGAAGGTGCTATCAAAGGAGGATAGGGGCCATTTGGAGATTTCAATTCTGACTGCTAGATTTTTGTTGACTAAGGGTATTAAAGGATTTGAGGCAAAAGTGGATAGATGGAGTTGAGGTACATGACAACCATGATCTCATTGAATGATGGAACAGACTTGAGGGGTTGATTGGCCTCCTTTTTTAATTCTCTGATGGGAAGCAAGGCCAGCATTTGTTGCCCATTCATAATTGCTCTTGAACTGAGTCTTTTGGTCATTTCAGAGGACAGCTAAGAGTCAACCACAATACCCTGGAGCCACATGTCGGCAGACGAGGTAAGGAAGGCAGATTTCTTTCCCTGAAGGGCCATTAGTGAACCAGATGGGGTTTTACAACAATCAATGATATTTGTTATGGTCACCATTTCTGACTAGCTTTATATCCCAGATTTATTAATTTAATTTAATGGAATTTGAACCCATGTCCCCTGAGCATTAGCCTGGGCCTTGGGATTACTAATCCAGTGACACCACCATCTCCCCTGTTCATAAACCCCTTACCCCAGTGTATTGCATTATCTGGTGGAATAGTAATGGATGAAGAATTGGGCTTTTATAAGAGTCTGTTCATATTCAACTCATTTAACAATGGCCAAGCTTGTGATTAGCTTCAACGCTTTTTTGTAGGTCATCCCAAGCACAACTTCCATATCTACATCTGCCCCTAAAGGATTATCTCCAGGTAGTGCTGCCATTCCTCAAGAATTGCCTATGAATCTCCAGGAATTAAAATCTAATTTCCAGGACTCTGCTGGAAGCAAAACTCACGAGAATAATGATAGCAACATAAAAACTGTTTTGTTTTAATTGTCTTGGAATATTTAATTAAATATTGTGAATGGGGAAAATGCTAGTTTTGTGATGGAATTCAAATAGGTAGCAAAGATTCTGCTCGCTTTCCAATTGTCTGTGTGGTGACAGAGTGGATTTGGGGGGGTATGATGAGGTTGGACGTGTAAACCAACCAATGGCAAGAGAGTGGGGGAATGGGGTACTTTGTGGATGGGTGTGTCAGACAACCAATGGCAAGAGAGTGTTGGGGGAGGTTGGGTGGGGGGGAGCGCTGTGGGGGTGGAAATTTCAGGTGGTCAATGGTGGAAGTGTGCTGCCATGAGGATGGTGACCAATGGCAGGAGTGCAGGGGCGGGGCATTGAGTGGTTGGATGTGTCAGGAGGCCAATGGTGAGACTACAGAGTCAGGAAGATTGCAGGTGGGATGTTACATGACAAAACCTCCAGGAATATCCCCAACCAGACTTGGCAACCCCACCTGCAGCTGGAATCAGTCACACTTCCTGAAGATTAGAAGTGACTCTGAGCATTTTGAACTCCCAATAGCCATGAATGCATTTTAAAATCAGCTTTGCTACTGCAGTAGAGTTAATTTCCATAGTATTTCTAACCCAAACCCTTCCTAGCAATGTGATCACTGCAGAATAATGGCCCTAGTTGATTCCTGCATTGTAACAGGATAAGCTGTCAATCAAATCACCTTGCCAATAAACTTCCTGTGGCTGTCAATCAAACCTCCTCAGATGACATAACCCGCCATAAATTGGCCCCAGCTTTGTTCATCTTCAAACTACACAATCTCATTATTTGCAGTTTGTGTGTTTCATGAAAATAATGAAGCTGTAAAAATTGATGAAGATAAAATTGGTTTGCTTCAAACACATGAAAGAAAATGAAATCACACCATCATGTATTATTTATAGGGAAAATGCAACTGACGTTCCTCTTAAACGCAATTATATTTTTCAATTTACAATTTGCTCTTATGATTTCCAGTTCTGTAACATTCCATTTTACTTTTCCCCTTCTGAAGACATTGACACTTGTGTGTGTATTGGCCCCTTGATTTTTCAGTCTCGCAGTCACTGACACCCCCCTCTCCTGTCCTGACTCTCAGTGGGGTTCAATGCTATAGGCACACCCCCCACTCCTGTCCTAACTCTCATTGGGATTCTGTCCATCAGGCACTAATCCATCCTTCATTCTTCTGCTAAGTAACAATGAGTGAGTCACATTTGAATTCAACCATTTGATTCAAACCATTTGATTCGCATCAAAGCCCAAGCACTAGAAGAAAGAAAGCCTGCCTCTCTACAGCGCCTTTCATGATCTCAGCACAACACAAAGCACTTCACAGCCAGTGAAGTACTGGTGTGAGTGAGGAGCGGAGAAAAATCAGTGCTTCTTCATGTTGGTTTGAAGGTGAGTTTGGAGCATACGGAGAGGTTAATGTTTCCAAGGTGGATGGCAGGGCGGAGTGGTTACAGTGAGGTCAATGTTGGTTTGGGATGGAGTTACACAGGGAGGGAGCTATAGTGAGGATGATGTTGGTTTGAGGGTGAGTGGCAGAGGTGGGGAGGTGGTGGTGGGTACAGAGAGGCCATGTTGGTTTCTGTGTGCATGGAGCAAGACCATAAGGCCATAAGACATAGGGGCAGAAATTAGGCCATTCGGCCCATCGAGTCTGCTCCGCCATTCAATCATGGCTGATAAGTTTCTCAACCCCATTCTCCCGCCTTCTCCCCGTAACCTTTGATCCCCTTAACAATCAAGAACCTATCTATCTCGGCCTTAAATACACTCAATGACCTGGCCTCCACAGCCTTCTGTGGCAATGAATTCCATAGATTCACCACTCTCTGGCTAAAGAAGTTTCTCCTCATCTCTGTTCTAAAAGGTCTTCCCTTTACTCTGAGGTTGCGCCCTCGGGTCCTAGTCTCTCCTACTAATGGAAACATCTTCCCCACATCCACTCTATCCAGGCCTTTCAGTATTCTGTAAATTTCAATCAGATCCCCCCCCTCATCCTTCTAAACTCCATCGAGTATAGACCCAGAGTCCTCAAACGTTCCTCATATGTTAAGCCTTTCATTCCTGGGATTGTTCTCGTGAACCTCCTCTGGACCCCCTCCAGGGCCAGAACATCCTTCCTGAGGTACGGGGCCCAAAATTGCTCACAATATTCTAAATGTGGTCTGACCAGAGCCTTAGAAAGCCTCAGCAGCACATCCCTGCTTTTATATTCTAGTCCTCTCGAAATAAATGCCAACATTGCATTTGCCCTCCTAACTACCGACTCAACCTGCAAGTTAACCTTAAGAGAATCCTGGACTAGGACTCTCAAGTCCCTTTGCACTCCAGATTTCTGAATTCTCTCCCCATTTAGAAAATAGTCTATACCTCTATTCTTCCTACCAAAGTGCATGACCTCACATTTCCCCACGTTGTATTCCATCTGCCACTTCTTTGCCCATTCTCCTAACCTGTCCAAATCTTTCTGCAGCCTCCCCGCCTCCTCAATACTACCTGTCCCTCCACCTATCTTTGTATCATCTGCAAACTTAGCCAGAATGCCCTCAGTTCCTTCATCTAGATCATTAATGTATAAAGTGAAAAGTTGTGGTCCCAACACTGACCCCTGCGGAACTCCATTAGTCACCGGCCGCCATCCTGAGAAGGACCCCCTTATCCCTACTCTCTGCCTCCTGCCAGACAGCCAATCTTCTATCCATGCTAGTACCTTGCCTCTAACACCATGGGCTCTTATCTTACTGAGCAGCCTCCTGTGCGGCACCTTGTCAAAGGCCTTCTGGAAGTCCAAGTAGATAACATCCATTGGCTCTCCTTTGTCTAACCTACTCATTACCTCCTCAAAGAATTCTAACAGATTTGTCAGGCATGACCTCCCCTTGATGAAACCATGCTGACTTACACTTTCCTATTACTCCCTATGCTGCTGGTTTGACTGTAACAGTATCATTGGAATCTCTTGTAGTGACCCTGGACCCATGCAATAATTCTCAAAGTTTTCTCCAAGCCTTTTTGTATTGTGAGCACCACAGGGAGAAGCGAACTTGAGCCCATCACTGAGTGACAGCTCAAATTACTTAGCAATTTAATTGAAGGAAATTGGAGCATTGCAAAGCTTTTAATCTATCAGATTCCAGATGTCATACCCCGCTCATAAAATTTGCATTAAAATTCTTTCTATACTATCTGTGCTTTTCTTCTGCTGTAAAATTGTTGAATCTAATTATTGAACAGAAGTGCCCAAGGTGATACCATGTCAAACAATCTGTTACTGAACCAGAGTCAATGAAACTGTTGCCAGTGTGGGGACTGGTCAATCTGCCACCCATTTCACAGCTGGTGAATTGATTGCCAGTGTTTAAAGTCGGTGAATTTGGCACCAGTAATTATCAACATCCTGGGGGTTACCATTGGCCAGAAACTGAACTGGACAAACCATATAAATACTGTGGCTACAAGAGCAGGTCAGAGGCTGGGAATTCTGTGGCAAGTAGCTCACCTCCTGACTCCCTAAAGCCTGTCCACCATCTACAAGGCACAAGTCAGGAGTGCGATGGAATACTCTCCACTTGCCTGGATGAGTGCAGCTCCAACAACACTCAAGAAGCTGAACACCATCCAGGACAAAGCAGCCCACTTAATTGGCACCCCATTCACATTCACTCCCCCACCGCTGACACACAGTGGCAGCAGTGTGTACCATCTACAAGATGCACAGCAGCAACTCACCAAGGCTGCTTCAACAGCACCTTCCAAACCCGCGACACTTAACAGCTGGAAGGACAAGGGCAGCAGATGCATGGGAACACCACCACCTGCAAGTTCCCTCCAAGCCACTCACCATCTTGACTTGGAAATATATTGCCTTCACTGTCACTGGGTCAAAATCCTGGAACTCCCTCCCTAACAGCACTGTGGGTGTATCAACACCACATGGACTGCTGAGGTTCAAGAAGGCAGCTCACCACCTTCTCAAGGGCAATTAGGGGTGGGCAGTTAATGCTGGGCTAGCCAGCGATGCCCACATCCCATGAAAGAATTAAAAGAAAAGTAAGGGAGTCGCAGAATCTGGAGCAGCCATGGAGATGATTGTCAACAGCGAAAGCCGTTTCAACTGTCTTCTGTGACTTGCTAATAGCAGACTGGTCCTGTGCCTACTAATTCAAGTTGTCACATTAATAACCACACCTGTGTCCACTTGAATGTAGGTGACAGAAGCGTGAGAAATATATAGCAGTGACAGTCTGCTATTCCCTGCTTGTCCATGCTAATCCCAGTCCTAGTGCTGGTTCCAGCTCTTCTCCAGATCCAGCTCCTTCAGACATGACCGACTCTGTTGTATCCTTCCCCCTTCAGACTTCGTTGTCTGCTATTTCTCATAGACCAAGAGTCAATCTGATATTAAACCAATTGGATCGAGTTCAAATGGGAAGATTTCATGGTCCCGATGTGAAGGGCTTTCAGTCCAGATGTGAAGGCATACCAATTTTGAAAGTCTCACGGTTCAGATGTAAAGGTTTTGGGGTCAAGGTGTGAAGGATCATTTGCAGATATGAAAATCATAATCCAGGTGTGAGGTTCTTGCAGTCCTGAAGTGATCTCATTGTGCAGTTGCATGAGAGTTTCATAGATCAGATATGAAAGTGGCATGGTCCTCAGGACTCAGACCTGGTCTCAGTCCGACAACAACCTCTTGGTCCAGATGTATAGAACTCATAGGCTGGATCTGGTCTCTTAGTCCAGATGTACAGCTCTCAGATGTGAAGGTCAAAGGGTCCAGATACAGAAAGTTGCATCCTCTGACTGTATCTGTAGCCTAGTGCTTTCTGATTCTGGTCTTATAATCCAAAGGTTGTGAGTTTAAGTCCCACCACAACAAATGTGGAAGTGAGTGAAATGACAATGAAAAGTTATGAGCGTGTACTGGATACAGACTGCAACCTGTCACTGAGCGCTATGTCAATCAAAGAATAGATTCACCTTGATTGGCTTACCTTGGATTTTTAGTGGTGTTTCTGTTCTTTTTTTTGCAATGCAACAACTGGCCGCAGAATTCCAACCATGGGTTTACCAAGCATCCATATCATTTATGTAACAAAGCAAGTCTCTTTGCTGAATTAGTTGACCGTTGCTTTGGGTATTGCAGCAGGAACTGGGAGGCCCAGAACCTCAAAGGATGCAAGCATGAGCCCGAAATGCCCACCCCTATACAGTAACCTGATGGTTACAGAGCTGGGCTATGAACACAGAGATAATAGGATAATAATTTGTTATGGCCCGTTTATGTGTGCAGGGGTTAGGATGCACAATTAGCCCTCCCTAGGTCCCGTTGAGGCAGGCAGTACGCAAACTTCAGGCTGCCCACTCATCAATATGATCGAAGCATACAGAACAGCATGAAATGTGCAGCTGGCCGGCTGCATGCTCAACAGGGGGCCCAGTAGCATGCTTGGCTAGCACAATGTTCAGCTAGCCTGCACCTCTTAAAGGCAGGCCTTCCCTCTCTGAGGGGAGGTGATGGCGTAGCGGTAACGTCACTGGACCGGTAATCCGGAACCCCAGGGGCAATGCTCTGGGGACCTGGGTTCGAATCCCACTGTGGCAGATGGTGGAATTTGAATCCAATAAAAATCTGGAATTAAAAACCATTGCCAATTGTCATAAAAAGCCCATCTGGTTCACTAACGTGAAACCTGCTGTCCTTATCTGGTCTGGCCCTACATATGACTTCAGACCCACAGCAATGCAGTTGACTCTTAAATGCCCTCTGGACAAGGGCATTTGAGGGGGTGGGCAATAAATGCTGGCTGAGCCAGTGAAGTCCACATACATTGAACAAATAACAGCAGTTGATGAGACAGTGTCAGGAAAGCTCGTAAAGAAAAAGGACTGTTAATGGGACAGATAGTGACCTCCTATGGCTGAGTATCTGACAAGGTCTGAAGGGAAAGAGTACAAGAGAGCCCTGTCTGAAGGAGCTGGAACTGGGACTTGGCTTGGCCAAGCTGGGAATGGCAGACCATCACTGCCACATACATCCCAAGCTTCTGTTGCCGACGTTCAAGTGGACACAGATGTGATTATTAATGTGACCCAGTCTGTTATTAGCAAGTCACTGAAGTCAGTTGAAACTAAGGTCGCTACTGGCAACTGCCTTCATGGCTGCTGCTCCAGATTCTACAACTCCCTTACTTTCCTTTTAGTTCTTTCATGGGATGTGGGTGTCGCTGGCTAGCCCAGAATTTACTACCCATCCTGAAGGCACAGAAGGCCTTAGTGTTGGGGGTGGAAAGGAGGGAAGAGATGATGTTTCCACAGGTTGCCAGGAATCATTCACGGCATTCCCTCTGAAGGGAACTGAAGCAGGGGGCCAGAGAGGTCAATTCCCAGAGTCTGGTCCCAGGGAGCTGGCTGCATTGCCGTAAAAAGTGCAGTGACCTCACAGGTAGTCAAGGTCAGTGAATGCATTTTCAAACGATATCTCTTACCCACCACACCACCAACCTCTCACGCTACTCAATGCACTGCAGGGCCACCAGCAATGAGGATCCACACTTGACATTCAGATTCTCCGCCTCTCACGCTGACCAATGCTATTAGCCTTATACCTGCCTCTCATGTCTTTTACACAGTTCCAGTTATTCAGCTATGGCAGGCACATTTCAGCACACTCACTGACATCATTCCCACTCTCTCTTACAGGACAAGGTCAGACATAACTGCAGCAAGCAGCAGAGAACCAGCGCCTGTGTCACCTGAGTCCTTGGGAGGAAGCAGTGTTTTCCATTGTGGGGCTGACTGAGGCTGTTGCATCTGGTAACATTGAGAATATTCACGATGATAGTGGGCAGGATTTTCCGGCCCTGGCACTGACGGGCATCGTCAGGGCAGGATGGGAAACGCCACCCAGTACCTTTCTGTCTTATGCACTTTCTCAAACCTCACTTCACCCGAATCCTGCTCTCTGACCTGAAGTGCAAGCTGCAGATGGCGTGACCATGGACCTCTTGCTCTCCACCCTTTCCTTCTTCCTTCACCTCCAACCTCCCGTTCTGCATTTTCACTACCAGATATCCAACATTTGCTGTGAAACCAACCATTGCAGCCGCACGTGAAGGGATAAGCAACTGCAGGTGTCTGATGAAGCAGTAGTGTCACTTGATCTGACTCTCGCAGTCACCAGCTCAGATATTGGCTCTGCAGGTATGTTATTGGGTGGTATAGATGCAGGATCAGCGTGCGGCAAATCACTGAGTATGGATGCATTGCAGCCAAGACAGGGGAGAAAGGTACCACATGCGCCAGCTTACCAGGGGGGCGAGGTCGCAGGCAATTTCTGCTGCCGAGCACCCAGATGAGGACTTCAGTGGTGCAACGTTGATGTGCATGCACCCAGAGATGCTAGGTGCTTTGGCAGGCTTGCCACAGAGCTTGTTGTCACTGTCAAGGAGTATGGAGGAATCCGGGTCCAATTCTGCACAGGGTTTCGGGCAGATTTTGCAGCCCATTCTTTCTAGTGTGGGGGCGGTGGCCAACTCCACGGTAGCACTTTTAGGCACAGGCACAGGCATGATGCAGTATCTGGAGGCTGATGCCTCAGCTTCCATGTAGCAAAGGCAGAAACTGCCTAACGCCTGGGTGTTGCAGTTGAAGCTTAGACTGAAGTTTTTTTCAATCTCAGCCTGCTCTCAGTGCTAGAGGTTTGAATGCTTGCACAGCAGTGCAGCAATCTGTGCTCCATCAGATTGTGAGGATTGCTGAAGTGCCACCCTGGGAGAATGACAGCGGCTCCGTGGAGCATGAACCTGCTGTTCTCTCTAAGGATGAGAAGCATTTGTGTTCCCACCATTATCACTCTGCCAGTGCTCTTGCTGTTGCCTGTCAGCCAGCCAGCCCAGACTGCTGTCGCCCAAGCCTAGGTGGTGCAGTCCGAGCTGCTCAAGGACATCCTGTAAGGCCATTTGCAATCTCCCCCCATCAACTGAAAGTTAGCAGCCTTCCACCTGACATGCTGCAGCCACTGGGGTGGCATTGGACAGACAAAGGAGCCCACATTACAGGCACTAAGGGAATGCACAAGTGAATAGATCAGTTTTGTATTTATTATTGGAAGTGTTAGCTGCAGTTGCTTAGAATGGGATTTTTTTTGGCGTCTTTTATTTCAAGATTTTGACCAAGAAGATGGAGGGATGGTCTGCAGCAGAGGGATAGAAAGGTGTGGAATTGTAATTCGGGAATGAGCTTTCTGGGGAACTGGAGTCTGAATGACTGGCCACAGACACTTGCCTAAAACGAAAGGATCCTGGATGCTCCCTCCCTTCCTCCTCCTTCTCCTCCTCCTCCCCCTCCTCTACCGCTTCCTTTTTCCCTCTACACATCGTTTCCCCTCTCTGCTGCCTCAGCTGCATCTACAGGTCATGGCTGCGGCTCAAGAGGAACTGCAACTTCGATCCCCATTGCTAGAAGCAAGTTTTCTCTTGACAGGGTTCCCAGTTCCTCCAGCACCAAGTTAAATTCCAGCGCCACACCCACGTGAACCCCAAAGCTTTTTCCACATTCCTCCATTAACACTTAACACAGTCCGTCCACTTGCTCAAGCAGCAATAGAAAGCCAAAAGCACCTCACCATGAAGCCCTATTTTGGGCCATTTTTAAAAAATCATTCACGGGATGTGGGCTTCGCTGGCTGGGCCCAGCATTTATTGCCCATCCCTAATTGCCCTTGAGAAGGTGGTGGTGAGCTGCCTTCTTCCAGTGCATGCAGGCCACATCTAAGCTAGCACCCTTCCAGTCAGGGTGTGTCACAGCAGCTGAAGTGGAAGTGGTGAGGCAATCTCAATGAAACATACAAGATTCTTAGAGGGCTTGACAGGATAGATGCTGAGAAGATATTTCCCCTAGCTGGGCATTCTAGAACTAGGGGGCCCAGTACAGGATGATATTTTCCAAGAAGACCTTGAGAACCCCACGAGTTTCCTGGTAAATGACGCCGGAGATGCGGTTAATGCCTCCATGTCGAGCAAGGTGGCGAGTGGCGGGTTCAGAGATTCCCTGGATATTATCCCAGAGGACTTTCCGGTGCCACTTAGCACCCCTTTACCAAGCCCTTTACTGCCTTTGCCTCTACCGGACATCACACCTGGAGACAAAGCCTTGTAATAAGGAGCCGATAATTTAAGATTGAGATGAGGAGGAATTTCTTCACTCAGAGGGTTGTGAATCTTTGGAATTGTCTACCCTAGAGGGTTGTGGATACTCAATCATTGAGTGTATTTATAACAATGCCAATAGGTGTGGAGGAATCAATGGATAGGGGGATTGGGTGGGAACGTGGAGTTGAAGTCCAGAATCAGCTACCCTCCTGTTCCTATTTCTTATGCTCTTCAGTGGCCGGTAGCAATCCAGCTGCAGTTTTTGAAGTTTCAAGCTTCTGCAGGACTGGCATCAGCAGTGTAACAGAGCTGAATTCCGCAGCCAGTGAATGCATGCCCAGCTGGCAAGTAAAGACACTGGATTCAAGGCCAGTTTGTGAGCTGGAGGCCTTGCAAGTGACCAGGAAAGCTACCGCATTGTCATAAGGAGCCAACTGCTTCAAGGCAGGAAACCTGCCATCCTTAATCAGTCTGATCTGCGTATGACTCAGAATAGTCAGAGTAACTAGGGATGGAACTGCCTCATCTCCCAACCCATCCAACACCATATTAGTGTCAAGTAAGGTTAGCAGTGACAGATTTCCCCTATGAAAAGGGGAAAAAATGAAGGTCAAAAAGGCCTCGGATGTCCAGGCAAATGAATCATTAAAATGTCGTGAATGGTGTCACGATGATGCAACTTGTGCATGAGTGAGATCAATCTGTAATTTTACCAGCTGACCAAATACATACGGAACTATTTAAAAGAGACTTTATTATAAGCAGAAAAGAACAATTTCTAATGCCTTTTTCTTTCTGGCCGGATTTTAAGAAACTGTAATCCCATTATGACAATGAAAATACTGCCAGTCAGCAGGAAACAGAACTTGCATTCCACCCAAATGGGATGAAAAGGTACAGACGCTCAAAGCCCCCTGGGGAGTGTGAAATACCCCATCTCCTGTTGGCTTTTACACTATTATTTTTCAAAAGTTTCTGAGAAGTGACATTGAAATGCAAAGTGCTGGCTATTGAAACAATGGCTGCCACAGACAGACCCACCCAAAACCCCGTGGAAATACACAATGGGTGAAGTATTTCAAGGCGAGGCTGCAGCCAACACAGAGAGATTGCAAGTGACACTGGTAGTGTCAAGAAAGTTTTCAGAGGAATCCAGGTGAAATCCGCACTCTCTCCTCTCTCTCTCTTTTGGGAAAAGCGTGTGCCACCAATTCAAGACGTCAACTATCAGAAACCTACCAGCAAACCGAGATCTCATAATAATTGCAACATCTTCTACCTCTGACCGCATCCAAGAAACCAGCTAACCTAAATCGGCCGCAACATTTAAAATCTACGCCTCAAGGACAATCAAAGGACATTTAACCATATATTCTTTTCCTTTTTTTTAATTGGACTCCAATTCCCCTTATCTCTAATAACTCTGTGTATGTGAATGCTTGTGTGTGTGTGTGTGTCTGCTCATGTGTGTATGTGCACGTGTGCATGTGCCGATGCATGCACATGCATGTGTGTATCTGTGTGTGTATGTGTGTGTGTATGTGTGTATGCATGTGCATGCATGCATGTGTGTGTATGTGCATGTGTGTGTGTGCATATGTGTATGTGTGTGTGTCTGCACACGTGCATGTGTGTGTGTGTGTGTGTATGTGTGTGTGTCTGCACACGTGCATGTGTGTGTGTGTGTGTCTGCACATGTGCATGTGTGTGTGTGTGTGTGTGTGTGTGTGTGTTTTTGGACCCGAAGGCTGCATGAGGGCTGAACGCTTGATGTGTTTTTATTATTTTTTCCTCGGATTGATGGTTAATAAATTTGCTTTCTTTAACTCAGGAAAACCTTGTTTGATTGGCTCTTTAGTGTTCACAACCTAAATAGTTAAATACATTCCAATTTGGAAAAGGTATATCCTTGTGAAAAGGAAATTTAAAGCCTTTGTTCTGACCAACTGAGGGGGTTGGATAGAGGGGAGCAAGTTCATCCCTTTCCACCCAGTCATAACAAAATTGGGGGCTCGTCTGGGATTGTTCCCATAGACTGACAAAAGAATTGGGGTAGGGAAAGTAAATTGTTCCTTCAAAAGCAATTTAAAACTGCAAAAGGTTTTCTTGGGTCTGTAATACTAAACTGTAAAGTTGTCCACATTTGATGTCAATGCCTTCATAGAGCAGGATGAGATAACTGGCGAGAAGTTAAGAGCACAGCCCTTGGAAGAATTAAAAGGTGTAGCTAGGCACTTAGAGGTGGAGTTCCACCTGAAAGCCACTTAAATAGAAATTTTACAATGGGTGGAGAAACATCTAGCAGTGGAAATTGGGGACACTGAAACAGATAAATTAGCAGCAGAAGAATTAAGATTCAAGCAATGGAAGTTGGAACTGGAATTTGAGGAAAAAGAGAGAGAGGGGTAGGAACAGAATGAGGAGAGAGAATTCTGGGGAAGAGAAAAGGAAAGGAAGTTTAAATTAAAAAAGCTCAGGCTAAGAAGGAAGGGTCTCACTGTCCATTGAAGTCCCCCCCACCCCCACCCACACCCAACCCCGGTGAGGGAACCATCTCTAGTTCAGATTTAGGGGCTGAGGTTTCAAGTTTTCCCATTTCATCCCTAAGTTTGATGAAGAGATGGGTGCCTTCTCATCTCTTTCCAATGGTTGGCACAACAGTTAAGGTGGGCAATGCTGGTCTCTGCTGTTGCAAAGTAAGCTGACAGGAAAAGTTTATGAGCTTTATCTGAGGAAAACGTAACAAGCTATGAGGCAGCAAAAAGGGCGATTTTAAGTGTGTACCATTTAGTGGTGGAGGCGTACTGTTAGAAATTTCATACCTTCAGGAAATGGCCTGACAAGATGTACCTGAAATTTGATGGCTTAAGCTGCTCGCTTTTGACCAGCGGGTACGGGCGCTTAAAATTGAGGCCACCTATGAAAACTTTGGGAAATAATTCTCCTTGAAGAGTTCAAAACCTCCATACCCTTCCTGATGAGAACTCACATAGCGGAACAGAGAGTAACAGGGGCCAGACAGGCAGCAACCCTGGTCGACGATTATGAGCTTATCCACAGACCCCCATCACAAAGGAAACCCTTCCCTAGTCACCCCCAACTAACTGAGGAGGATAGACAGTGATGGGGAACTGAGCACCCATGAGAGAGAAGGGTCAGCTGGAAACACAGGGAGTCCTCCTCAGGCCAGAAAGGATGGCGCTGAGAAGAGGAGTGAGGCCAAGATGCCTGTGTGTTTTTTAACTGTAGGACACTTCCATGTCTATGGCTGGAGGTTACAGGAAAAACCCATGAGATTTGTTGGGGCATACAAACCCTACACAGAAAATGGAAGTCAGACAGAAAACATGGCAGAGCAGGCTAGACTCTGACTGTGGTAGCATAGCAAGGAAGAGTGGCTACATTTCCCAGGAGCAAGGCAAATAAGCCTACCGTGATACTGAGGGCTATAGGGGCTAGCCAAACTTTACTACTGAGAAAAGGCATGTCCTTTCTAGCAGAGTACAGTAAGTGCCAATGAGTTGGTAAAGGGTATTAAAGGAGGGTACATGCTCATCTTTTTATACTCGTGCACCTGGAGTGCAGCCTCGTGTCAGGACCTGTGACCATGGGAGTCGTCCCCAGTTTGCCTGCAGACAAGGTCGACCTGCTCCTTGGCAATAACCTGGCAGGGTTAAAAGTGACAGCACCCACAATAGTCTCAGAGAAAAGTTGACTGAGGTCAGGGAGACGGAACAGCTGCAGGAGAAAGTGCCCGGCATTTTCCCTGACTGTGCGGTAACCCAGCCTCCGAGGAGGCTGAAGTGGCAGTGCAGACAGATGGCCGCACTATCTGGTTAGCTGAGACCTTTCTCGTGAATCTTGAGGCTAGCTGGAGAATAATACTCCCCCAAGGTCAGGGTCAGTCCAGAGAGGCTGAACTGGCTGGAGGAAGTCAGCAAGAATCTTTAAGGGTACAGGGAACTGAGAGAGGTACGGACATCCTACCCGGGGGCGATAGAACCCACGAGGGTTGGAGTGGCTAAGGAAGAACTACTCGGACTTAAAAAGGCCGAAACTAGACCAGTAGAAGCAAAACGGGTCAGGGTAGAATCTGTGGGAGTTACGGCAGCTAAGGGATAGCCATTTGATTTTAAAAGGGCTGAAGCCAGGCCAGCAGATGTAAAAGAGGTCCGTGAAGGGGCCTGTAAAGGTTAAAAAGGAGGAAGAAAAAGAGCCAGTGATCACTTTAGCATGCACTTTCTTGGCAGGTGTAAATAGCGGTCAGGGAAGTTCCCAAATAGGCCAAGAAAGAGTGAGGGTAATGCCCCATTCAGTTATAGAGCCACAGAGGTGGAGAGCAGGAGCTGAACATCCATGTGGGGGCAGTAGTGTTCCGGGGACAGGGAACAGGTTAGGGGAATGCCCATTCCCAAAACAAAAGAGGAAGAGAGGAGAACCTACCTCAAAGCGGGCAATACTTGTGGAGTTCACAAGGGGAATAGCGGTAATACTCATGCAGGGTTAAACACTGATAAGCAAGATGAAACAGACCAAGTTTTAAACGTCAACCAGAACAGTATTGATGGAAAATTTACTAAAAGTGAAGTGCTGGACGCAAAACCAGAATTCCTACAGGAGAGAAAAATCCAATTACAGCTCATTAACCTTCTCGAAATCAGATTTGTAAAAGTGCCTGGATTTGAGCTAATGAATTTGCAGGTAATAGAGGTGGACAGTGAGGGGTTGAAACTGATCTGGGCAGACCAGGCTAGCAATCTGAAAAAACTGCAGATTAAAAGCCTCTGTGAAAAACAGCATGAAGATAGGGCCAGGGAGCAGCACAGGATACCCCAATGGTATCCAATAGCAGTTTGGCTGTTGCCAGCAATCTGGGAGCTAACAGCCAGGTAATCCCATCAAACCCCTTAGACAATACTTAATCCAGAGTTACAGCAAGGAGCAGGTACAGGATTACTGACAAAATTATCTGTCATGTCCACCACCAGAAACGAAAAACCAATGTAAGAACGTGTTATCCAGGGCCTAACACAGTTTAGGGTCATCTGGGTATCACAGGTACCAGTTTGTAGTAGAGCAGAATGGATGCAATTCGATTAAGAGTGTGAATGGGCGTGCAAGTGTTATTTTTAATTCTCTTAATATTTGGATGGCTGTAATCCCTTGTGATAGGGATGGTCAATAAATGCTGGCCCAGCCAGCAAAGCACACATCCCATGAATGAACTAAAAAATAAAGGGGAGGTGTCACATTGAGAGATATCAATCTGCAATTTAACCAAACACATATGGAACTGTTTAAAAAGGACTTTTTTAAAAGCAAAAAAACGATACAACTTCCAATGCCTTTTTCTTTCTGGCACAATTTTAAGAGATTGTAATCCCATTAAGACAATGGAAAGATTGCCAGCTGGTAGAAAATACAGTTTGCATTCCACCCAATTGGGAAGCAAAGCAACAGACTCTCAATTCCCTGGGGAGCGTGAAAGACCCTGTTGACTTTTATACTAGTACTTTGCAAAAGTTTCTGAGAAAATACATTAAAATGCAAAGTGCTGGATACTGAAATTATGGCTGCCTCAGACAGACCCACCCAAAACCCCTTGGAAATACACAATGGGTGAAATATTTCAAGGTGAGGCTGCAGCCAACACAGACAGATTGCAAGTGACACAGGTAGTGTCAAGAAAGTTGTCAGTAGAGGAAACAGGTTGAAAGTTGCGCTCTCTCCCTCTCTCTCTTTTAGAAAAAGTATGTGTCAAGCAGTTGGAGAAGCCAGCTATCAGAACCCTACCAGCAAACCGAAGTCTCAGATTAATTGCAACATCTGTATTTATTAATTAGTATTTTTTCTTGAGTCTAGTGGTTAATAAATTTGCTCTTTTCTTTAACTCAAGAAAACCTTTTTGATTGGCCCTTTATTGCTCACAGCCTAAATAGTTAAATACATTCCGATTTGGAAAAGGTATATCCTCGTGAAAAGGAAATTTAAAACCCTTGTTGCAACCAACCAAGGGGTTTTAATACAGAGGAGCTAGTTCATCCCTTCTCCCCAGATCATGACAACAGGTACTGAAAATAGTACAAAAGGGCTAGGGAATGCTGGCCTTTATAGCTAGTGAAATAGAATACAAAGGTGGGTAGATGTCATGTTTCAGCTACACAAAGCTCTGGTTAGGCCACACCTGGAGTACTGTGAGCGGTTCACCACACCTTAGAAAAGGGTGAATTGTTCTTGAAGGGAGTGCAGCATCAATTTCCCAGAATGATACTTGGGTTCTGAGGGTTAAATTACACAAAGAGATTACACAAACTAGGGTTACATTCCCTGGTTTTCAGAAAGAATTGATCAAAGTTTTCAAGATATTAAGGGATAGGGTAGATAGAGGGAAATGATTTCTGCTGGTTGAGGAGTCAGGTGCTTTGAGGTATAATCTAAAAATTAGAGCCTTGCACTAGTGAAATTAGGAAACATTTTGTAAACAGCAACTGATTCTAGATCAACTGTTGATGTTACTTCTGAGACTGATAGATTTTTGTTATTCAAAGATTGCGATATGGGGTAAAGGTGGGCATATGAAGTTAGATTGCAGATCAATGGTGTTTTCACTGAATGGTAGAACAGGCTTGAAGGGCTAAGTGGTCTATTCCTATTGCTATGTTCCCATAGAATCTTCGAACTGAATCACCTGGTGTACAGATACAGGTATATTCATATGTATGCAGCACTAGTTAGCACGGACATTGGAACATCCAGTACTGGATGAGCAGAAATTTCCTTTAAATATTGAGAAAGTCAAAGTTATTTGCTTCGGTCCTCAACAAAAACCCCATTCCCTAGTCAATGCTCTAACCCTTTCCCTGGCAATTGTCTGAAGCTGAATCTTGGTGTTGTACTTGACCCCAACCAAGGTGAACTTTTGACCACATACCCACGCCATTACTAAGACACATGTTTCCGCCTCTGTAGCATTGCCTGACTCCACCCATGCCTCAGCGCTTCTGCTGCTGAAACCCTCATTCATGCCTTTCTCACCTCTCGGCTCTGCTATTCCAATGAGCACCTGGCTTACCTCCCACATTCTACCCTCTGTAACCTGGAGGCCATCCAAAACTCTGCTCCCCATGCCCTAACTCGCACCAAGTCTCGTTCATCCTTCATCGCCGTGTTCAATGACCTACATTGGCTCCAGTTAATCAAGACATCGATTTTAAATTTCTCACCTGTGCATTAAAATTTCTCCATGGCTTTAGTCACATTTAATCTCCTCCAGTCGTAAACACCCCCAAGACATCAGGATTCCTCCAATTCTGGCTCATTGAACAGCCCTGGTTTTAATTGATCCACCAGTGACAACCGTTTCTTTTGCTGCCAAGACCTGGAACTCCCTCACGAAATCTCTGCCTCTCTAATTCTCTTTTCTTCTTAGGATAATTGTTACAATCAACCGCTTTAACCAAACTTTGGTCGTCTGCCCTAAAGTACTCTTATCTTGCTCAGTGTCACATTTTGTTTGATGATGTTCGTGTGAAGGGCCTTGGGATGCTTTAGTATATTAAAAGGTGCTGTATAGATGCAAGTTATTGTCGATCCACCATTCCCCTGGTCTCCATGGGCTATAAAGAACTAGAGAGTTCAAAAGAATGCCTGAGCTTGCCTTCACTTCAGTTTCTTCCTCCATCCATCTTAACATCACTCTATGTTATCCACTCAGAACTTTCCTCTTCTTCCTCCAAATCTCCTTGTCCTCCTCCTCCTTGCAACAGCAGCTCAACACTACGTGGCCACATTCAATTCATTTTCACCTATTAATTCCAAATCCTTTGTACAAACTCAGAAACAGGTGGGGGCCATTCTGCACCTTGAGCCTAATCCACAATTAAATCAAATTATGAATGATCCGTACCTGTCATTTTCCATAGCCCTTAATACTCTTAGCTAATAAAAAATTTAGTGATCTAAGACTTGATGTTGCAATCATATTTTGCTGCACTAATCCCAAAGGCTCCTGAGGCAGCACCTTCCAAACCCACAACCATCACCATCTAGCAGGACAAGGGCAGCAGACACATGAGAATGTCACCACCTGGGAGTTCCCCTCCAAGACTCTCACCATCCAGCTTGGAAATATATCGCCGTTCCTTCACTGTCGCTGGGTCAAAATCTTAGAACTCCCTCCCTAACAGCACTGTGGGTGTACCTACACCACACGGACTAAAGCGGTTCAAGATTGCAGCTCACCTTCTCAAGGGCAATTAGGGGTGGGTAATAAATACTCGCCCAACCAGCGATGTTCACATCCCATGAATGAATTTAAAAATATGGATTAACTTATATTTTGCGATACTGAATTTAGTTTATTTTCTATAAATTGTGTTGCCATTTTCAGCGAATTTGCTTCAGGGATTGATATCATCTGAACACTAACAGAGAGAAAGAGATTGTGCCTTATCACAAATGTTCACAGTCAATGAATTATACCTGAAGCTCCATCACTATTGTAATCTAGGAAGCATGGCAGCAAAACTGAACACAGCAAGATTCCACAAACAGCAATGTGATAATGGCCAAATTTTTCAGTGATGTTGGTTAAGGGATCAATATTGGGCCAGGACATTGGGGCAACTCCACCGACCATCTTCAGAATAATGACATGGAATCTTTTACATCCACCTGAGGGGACCTAGTAGGCCTCAGGTTAAAGTCTTATCAAAATACAGCACCTTCAACAGTTCAGCACTCCTCCAGTACTGCCCCTCCAACAGTATGGCACTCCCTCAGTACTGTCCCTCTGACAGTGCGGCACTCCCTCAGTACTGTCCCTCCAACAGGGCGGCGCTCCCTCAGTGCTGCCCCTCTGACAGTGCAGCACTCCCTCAGTACTGCCTCTGACAGTGTGAGCTCCCTCAGTACTGCCTCTCCAACAGTGCAGTGCTCCCTCAGTGCTGCCCCTCTGACAGTGCAGCACTCCTCCAGTACTGCCCCTCTGACAGTGCAACATTCCTTCAGTACTCCCTTTCCACAGAGCAACACCCTCTCAGCATTGTACGAAGGGAAACTGCACTGTCAGAGGGCAGTACTGAGGGAGTGATGTCCTGCCACAGAGTCAGTCTTATGCACAGGACATTGATAACAGCTGCTTGATCAGATGAATGTAAAGATCTTCTAACACTCTTTGGACAAGAACAAGGGATGCCTCCATGCCTTGGCCAACAATTATTCTTCACACAGTGCTATCTAAAACAAATTTTCTGCTCATTTAGCTCATTACTGTTTGTGGGATCTTGCTGTGCATAAATTAGTAGCTGTGTTTGCTAATGTCACAACAGTTTAAAACTATTTAATTGTTAAATCCCAAAGTGTGCCACAGCCAAGGTTATGATATGAATACAGGTTTCTTCCTCTTTGCTATTTCGACGTTCAGAATAGAGCAAAAATTGTCCCCGTGAAGGCAAGCAGACAGCGAGCTAGGCAGATGGGCGAATAGTTAGAAAGGTAGTCAAGTGGCCAGACGGAGAGAGGGGTAGGCAGACAGACAGGCAGAGAGATAGATAGGTAGATGAGTAGACACTGAGAGAGACAGACAGTATGTCTGTCCACCTGCCTGTCTACCTCTCTCTCTCTTTTTGCAGTTCTAACTACAAAGCACCATTTACAAGTTTCTGAAGTCGAACAGTAAGACCTGGGAAAGTACTTCAGAAAGCTTCACACTGTTCCTCTATGCCATATTCTGACAAACCGATTACTCCAAGAGACAAGCATTCCAACAGAGCACCAGCTGTAATACATGGGCACATCTGCACACACTACAAAATATAATTAACGACTTGGAAGCTCCACATTTCATTACTTTTAAATTGGGAAAACACTGCTGCGATTGGAAGGACTAGGACAGAAAGCAAATTAAATTGAAAATGCATCAGGTGAGTCAAGCTGTAGGAAGAAGAGAAGAATAAGGGAGGAGAAGACTTCCACAGATTGTAGATCCCAGGGAAAGACGGAGTTAGAGCGGGAGATGTTGAGGCGAGTCTGGATTTCAACACTGTTAAAATACCTGGTGGGGAAAATGTGAGTAGTGATGGAACACTAAGGGAGGCGGAGAGGGAGTGGAGATTGCTGTATAAGTTTAGCAGCATTTTGCAATTGAGGGTTAATCATAGAAAGTTAAAACACTGAATATTATAAATATGATTATGAGAAGGACCCTTAGCAACGCAGTATAAAAACAATCACTCAAGGAGCAGAAATGAAGGAGGCCTTGAGGTTCGGAGAAATATTTCTCATTTCTGCCTGGTGAACAGCTACGGATTCGAACCATTCAACAATATATATATATATATACACACACACATATATATATATATATGGTATATGTTCACTTTTTATAATTAGAAAAAATAGAAGCCTGCCTTGTTATTAATACATATAAAGAATTGTTCCAGTATCATTATCATTCTAATAAGAAAGGAAGGAAAAAAGGATATGGAGAAAGAGAGAGGGAAAGAGAGAAACAAGGGATCATGGAAAGATAGAGAGCCACCCATTTAGCCCCACTGTTTTCCCCCATTGCTGTTCAAGTTTTCACCCTTCAAATATCGATCCAATTCCCTTTTGGAGGTTACTATTGAACCTCTTCATGCAGTGCATTCTAGAGCACAATGACACAGCAACAAAACAGAAAAAGAAAGAGGGAAGGATACAAGATGCATTTATAGAGCGCCTTGAACATCCTCAACATAACGGAGCAGGCTTACCATCCAATGAGGAACGTTAGATGTGTAATCACTATTGTAATGTCGGAAACCCAGCTGCAAATTTAAACACAGCAAACTCCCACACATGCCAATGTGATAATGAGCAGATAATCTTACTTTTTATGATGTTGTTTGAGGGATTTAGGCTGGCCAGAAAACTTGGAAGTACTCCACTGCTGCAGAGTTAGGGTTGCTGAAGTGTTTTGCAACATGTGGAGATCAAGCATTGACTGCAGCTGTCACAAGCATCAGTAACATTCCCCAAATTTACTTGGATTGTTGTTTGGTCTATCAACAACTGATATAAATCAGTAATGTACAGAAACATGCTTTCAATCCACTATTTTAATTGGCTAATGTTTGTAAAACATTGTGTCGTCTATTAATTTGGCAGAACTAATGAAGTAACATTCACAAAGTTGGTTCCAAATGGAGGAAATTATTTTCTGAAAAAATTTGCCTTTCGGCTTGTGCTAACCTAGGCTTGCACAATAATACTATGAGGACAATACCCAATGACCTTGTGAGTACAATGTCAAATAACATGGTAAGTAGAATATCCAATAGCTCTATATGTCAAATATCCAATAATGTTGAGTAGAATGTGAGTTCAATGTCCAAAAACACTGAGAATGCAATGTCCAATAACCCTGTCAGTACAATTTTCCACAACCTTCCAAGTACAGTGTCCAAGAAACTTGTGAAGGAATGTCACATAACACCGTGACTACAATGTCCAATAATCCTGTGAGCAAAATGTCCAACAACACCTAGACTGCAACATCCAATCATTCTGGGTGTACAATGTCCAAAAACATTTGAGTACAGTGCCCAATACTTCTGTAAGTAGAATGTCCAATAGCCCTATCAGTTCAATCTTCGATAATCCAGTAGGTGCCATTTCTGATAATCCTGTGAGTAGAATTTCCAATGACCCAGTGATTAAAATGAACAGTAACACTGAGCTTTTCTCTACTCTTTCATGGGATGTGGGCGGCACTGGCTAGGTCAGCATTCGTTGCCCATCCCTAATTGCCCTTGAGAAGCTGGTGGTGAGCGGCCTTCTTGAACTGCTGCGGTCGATCTGGTGTATGTACGCCAACAGTGCCATTAGGTAGGGAGTTCCAGGATTTTAATTCAGCAACAATTAAGGAATGGCAATATAGTTCCAAAGCAGGATGGAGTGTAGCTTGATGGGGAACTTGCAGGTCATGGTATTCCCAAGTTCTTCTGCCCTTGTCCCTCTAGGTGACAGAGGTCGTTGGTTCGGAATGTGCTGTTGAAGGAGCCTTGTTGAGTTGCTGCAGTGCACCTTGCGTATAGTATATACTCCTGCCACTGTGCATCGGTGGTGGAGGGACTGAATGTTTAAGTTGGTGGATGGGATGTCGACCAAATGGACTGCTTTGTCCTGGAAGGTGTCAATCTTCTTGAATTTTGTTGAAGCCACACTCATCTAGGCAAGTGGAGAGTATTCCATTACACTCCTTACTTGTGTTTTGTGATGGTGGACAGGCTCTGGGGAGTCAGAAGATGAATTGCACGCCACAGAATTTCCAGCATCTGACTTGCTCTTTTAGCCACAGTGTTTCTATGGCTCACCCAGTTCAGCTTTTGGTCAATGGTGACATCCAGGATGTCGATAGTGGCAGATTCAGCGATGGTAATGCCATTTAATGTCAAGGGGAGGTGATTAGGTTCTTTCTTGTTGGAGATGGTCCCTGCCTGGCACTTCTGTGGAATGAACGTTATCTTCCACTTATCAGCCTAAGTCTGAATGCTGGTCAGGTATTGTTGCGTATGGACAGAGACTGCTTCAGTAGCTTGAGGAGTTGTGCAATCATCAGTGAACATCTACACTTCTGTTATAATAATGAAGGGAAGGTAAATGATGAAGCATCTGAAGATGGTTGGGCCTAGGACACCACCCTGAGGAATTCCTCCAGCAATGTCCTGGGTCTGAGATGATTGGCTCCCAACAACCACAACCATTTTCCTTTGTGCTAGGTATGACTCCAGCTAGTCAAGAGTTTTCTTCCTGATTCCCATTGACCTCAATTTTACCAGGACTGTTTGATGCCACACTCGCTCAAATGCTGCCTTGACTACTAGGGTAGTTATTCTCACCTCACCTCTTGAGTTCCGCTCTTTTATCCATGTTTTGACCAAGGCTGTATTGAGGCCAGGAGCAGAGTTGCCCTGGCAGAGCCCAAACTGAGCATCAGTGGGCAGGTTATTGCTGTTTCAGTGCCGCTTGATAACACTGCCAACAATACCCGGTCTCCAACACTTTGCTGATGATTGAGAGTAGGCTAATGGGGAGACAATTGGCCTGGTTGGATTTGTCTTGTTCTTTGCGGACAGGACATATCTGGGCAATTTTCCACATTGCCGGGTATTTGCCGGTGTTGTAGCTGTACTGGAACAGCTTGGCTAGGGGTGCAGCTAGCTCTGGAGCACACTCTTCAGTACTATTGCTGAAATATTGCCTTTGCAGTATCCAGTGCCTTCAGCTGTTTCTTGATATCAAGTGGGCTGAATTAAATTGGCTGAAGACTGACACCTGTGATGCTGGGGACCTCTGGAGGAGGGCGAGAAGGATGATCCACTTGGCACTTCTGGCTGAAAATGGTTGCAAATGCTTCAGCCTTATTTTTTGCACTGATGTGCTGGGCTTCCCCAACAGAGGATGGGGATATTTGTGGAGCCTCAACCTCCTGTTAGTTATTTAATAGTCCACCATCATTCGCAATTGGCTGTGGGAGAACTACAGAGCTTTGATCTGGTCCATTGGCTGTGGGATTGCTCAGCTATGTTTATCGAAAGCTGTATTCGCTGTCTGGCATGCATGTAATTTTGTGTTGTAGCTTCACCGGGTTCAGGGATATCCCAGGCCATAAGGTAACAGATTGTGGTTGAATATAATTCTGCTGTTGCTGATGGCCCACAGCAGCTCATGGATGCAAAGCTTTGAATTGCTAGATGAAGGAATGGAAGGGAGGGAGGAACTCAAGAAAAATACAGTCACCACAGAAGTGCTACCCAGCAAATTGTTGGAGCTGCGAGCTGACAAGTCTCCTGATGGACTTCATCCCAGAGTCTTAAAAGAAGTGGCTAGTGAGATAGTTGATGTGTTGGTTTTAATTTTGCAAAATTCCCTGGATTTGGGGAAGGTTCCATCAGATTGGGAAATAGCAAGTGTAACTTGTTTATTCAAAAAGGGAGCTGGAAAGCAGAAAGCTACAGGCCAGTTAGCTTAACATCTGCCATAGGAAAATGTTGGAAGCTATTATTAAAGATGTTATTGCAGGGCACTTAGAAAAATTCAAGGAAATCAGGCAGAGTCAACATGGTTCAGTGAGAGGGAAATCATGTTTAACTAATTTATTGGAGTTCTTTGAAGAAGTAACATGTGCTGTGGATAAAGGGGAACCGGTGGATGTAGTGTACTTAGATTTCCAGGAGGCATTTGATAAGGTCTCACATCAAAAGGCTTTTGCAGGAAATAAGAGCTCATAGTGTAAGGGGTAACATATTGGCATGGATAGAAGACTGGGTAGCTAACAGGAAATTGACAGTAAGCATAATTGGGTCATTTTCTGGTTGGCAAGATGTAACAAGTGAGGTACAGCTAGTAATTAGGAAAGCTAATGGAATGTTATCATTTATTGCAAGAGGCATTGAATACAAAATTAGGGAGTTTATGCTTCAGTTATACAGGGCATTGGTGAGTGGAGTACTGTGTACAGTATTGGTCTCCTTATTTAAGGAAGGATGTAAATGTGTTGGAAGCAGTTCGGAGAAGGTTTACTAAACCAGTGCCTGGAAGGGCTGGACAGGCTAGCTTTGCATCTGCTGGAGTTTAGAAGAGTAAGAGGCAATTTGATTGAAACACCTAAGATCCTGAGTGAATTTGACAAGGTGGATGTGGGAAGGATGTTTCTTCTTGTGGGGGAATCTAGAGCTAGGGGTTAACTATTTAAAAATAAGGGGTCACCCATTTAAGACAGAGATGAGGAGAATTGTTTTCTCTCAGAGGGTCATGACTCTTTGGAGATCTCTTCCTCAAAAAGATGGTGGAAACAGGGTCTTTGAATAGTTTTAAGGCAGAGGTAGATAGATTCTTGAGAAGCAAGGGGGTGAAAGGTTATCAGGGGCAGGCGGGAATGTGGAGTTGAGTTTACTCTCAGGTCAGCCATGATCTTATTGAATGGTGGAGCAGGCTCGAGGGGCCGAGTGGCCTACTCCTGCTCCTAATTGATATGTTTGTATGTTTGCATGTAGAGCTGTTTGAAATTTATCCCATTTATCACAGTGGCAATGAAAAACAACACACTGGAGGGTATCCTCAATGAAATGACGGGACTTTGTCTTCACAGGGACTGTGGTCACTCCTGCATTTACTGTCATGAAGAGATGCATCTGCGACAGGTAGCCTGGTGATGATAATGTCTAGTAGGTTTTTCCCTCTTGTTGGTTCCCTCACCATCTGCCGCAGGCCCAGTCTGACAGATATATCCTTGAGGACTCAGCCAGCTCGGTCAGCAGTGGTATTAGCTAGTCACTCTTTATGATGGGCATTGATGTCACCCACCCAGAGAACATTCTGTGTGGTGCCACCCTCAGGGCTTCCTCCAAATGGTGTAAATATGGCAGAGTACTGACTCATCGGCTAAGGAAGGGTGGTGGGTGGTAATCAGTTGGATGTATCCTTGCCCATGTTTGACCTGATGCTCTGAGACTTCATAGGGTCTGGCATCAATGTTGAAAACTTCCAGGGCAACTCTCTCCCTATGGTATACCACTGTGCCACTGCTTCTGCCAGTATACTACTGTGCCACTCCCTCTGCTGGGACTGTCCTGCCTGTGGGACAGAACATACCCAGGGATGGTGGTGTCTGGGGCATTGACTGTAAGGTATAGTTCTGTGAGTATGGCTATGTCAGACTGTTGCTTGACTAGTCTGTGAGACAGCTCTCCCAATTTTGGCACAAACCCTCAGGTGTTGGTAAGTAGGGTCGACAGGACTGGGTGTGCCATTGTGGTTTCCGGTGCCTAAATCGATGCCAGGTGGTCCATCTAATTTTATTCCTTTTTGACTATTCTATTATGGTTTGGTACCATTGAGTAGCTTGCTAGGCCATTTCAGAGGGCAGTTAAGAATCAGTCACATTGCTGTGGGTCTGGAGTCACAAGAAAGCCAGACCAGATAAGGACAGCAGATTTCCTTCCCTAATGGGCATTAGTGAACCAGATGGGTTTATACGACAATTGATGATAGCTTCATGGCATCATTACCAAGTCTAGCTTTCAACTGAAAGTTTTTTAGTTAATTGAATTTATTAATTAATTGAATTTACATTCCACTAGCTGCTGTGGCGGGAATTGAACCCATGCCCTCAGGACATTAGCCTGAGTTTCTGGATTACTAGTTCACTGTCTAATAGCACTGATTAAAAAGTGGCATACTCCTCTGAGTACAATGTCCAATAACACTGAGGGTGTAACCTCTAATCATTCTGGGTAGCGCTATGAGTACAATATCCAATAAAATTAACAGCACATTCTCCAATGACCCTGTGAGTACACTGTCCAATAATCCAATGAGGACAATGCCCAATAGTCCTCTGGGGACAATAAGAAAAAATCCTGGGAGTACAATCAATGTCCATTAAACCTGTGAGTACAGTGTCCAAGAACCCTATAAGGGTTCTGATTAAGAGTCATACGGACTCAAAACGTTAACTGTATTCCTCTCCACAGATGCTGTCAGACCTGCTGAGGTTTTCCCCGCTATCTTTGTTTTTGAACCCTATAAGTACCGTCTCCAATAAACCGGTGAATGCAATGTCCAGTTATTCTGTGTGAGCAATATTCAATAATGCTGAGCAGAATGTGGAAGTATCTTGAGTCCAATGTCTCTAAACACAGAGAGTGCAATTTCCAATTGCACTGCATGTGTCATGTCCAGTAAGCCTGTGAGTATAATTTCCCACAATGTTCTCAGCGCAATGCCCAAGAAACCTGTGAAAAAATGCCACATAACACTGTGAATATGATTTCCACTAATCCTGTCCAGCGAACCTTTGAGTACATAACATTTTGAGGGCAATGACCTCACAGGGTTAATGAACAATATCCAATAGCCCAGTGAGTAAAATGTCATTAACCCTGTAAGTGCAATGATCAATAATCTTGTGAGCAGAACCTTGTGAGATTAGTGTCCATTGAACCTTGAATACAATGTCCAATAACTCAGTGAGTACAATATTCAATAATCCATGATTATGATGACTAATTTCTCTGAATACAATGTCCAATGACCCAGGAGAAGAGTTTATAATCACTATGTAAGTACAGTGTCCAATAACCTATGCTTATATGGCCCTGAGCCAACAAGTAATAACCTTGTGAGGATAGTTTGCAATGTGAGCAAGATTTTCATTAATCTGGTGAGTTTAATCTCTAACAAATCACTGAGTACAATATCCACATCCCTGTCAGTTCAATATCCAATAATATTTTGAATATGATATCCAATATTCTTATGAGTGCAATGGCCCATAATCTTCTGAGTACAATGTCCAGTAAGCCAGTGAGAAGAACTACAAATAATACTGTGAGTACAATTTCTGTTCATCCTTTGAATGCCACGTCCAATAACCCAGTGAGTAAAACATCCAATACTGGTGAGGCCAAAATGGCACAAGGTCTGTGCACACAAGGTGCAATAATTCTGTGTACAAAATGTGAAATAACTCAGTGTACTCAAAGTGCAATAACCCTGTGAGTACCATGCCCAATAAGCCATGTACACAATGTGAAATACACTTGAATACTATTTCCAATAGCCCGGTGTACATGATGTGCAATAACCATGTATACAATATCCAACAATCACGAGTACAAGGTCCAGGAGCACAGTAAGTACAATGTGAATTACCGAGTGAGTACCATACAATGTCTAATAACCCAGTGAGTACAATGTGAAATAACCCAGTCAGTGCAATATCAATATCCCAGTGTGTACAACGTGCTATAACTGAGTGAGTACAATGTCCAATAGCCTAGTGAGGCAATATCCATTACCCAGTGAGTACAATGTCCAATAACCCAGTGAGTACAATGTCCAATAACCCAGTGAGTACAATGTCCATTAACCCAGTGAGTACTATGCCCAATGACCCAGTGAGTACAATGTCCAATAACCCAGTGAGTACAATGTCCATTAACCCAGTGAGTACAATGTCCAAAAAACCAGTGAGGACAATGTCCATTAACCCAGTGAGTACAATGTCCAATAAACCAGTGAGGACAATGTCCAATGACCTAGTGACTACAATGTCCAATGACCCAGTGAGTACAATGTCCAATAACCCAGTGAGGACAATGTCCAATGACCTAGTGAGTACAATGTCCAATAAACCAGTGAGGACAATGTCCAATGACCTAGTGACTACAATGTCCAATGACCCAGTGAGTACAATGTCCAATAACCCAGTGAGTACAATGTCCAATAACGCAGTGAGTACAATGTCCATTAACCCAGTGAGTACAATGTCCAATAAACCAGTGAGGACAATGTCCATTAACCCAGTGAGTACAATGTCCATTAACCCAGTGAGTACAATGTCCATTAACCCAGTGAGTACAATGTCCAATAAATCAGTGAGGACAATGTCCATTAACCCAGTGAGTACAATGTCCAATAACCCAGTGAGTACAATGTCCAATAACTCAGTGAGTACAATGTCCAACAAACCAGTGAGTACAATGTCCAATAACCCAGGGAGTAGAATGCCCAATAACCGGTCAGGACAGTGTTCAATGACCCAGTGAGTACAATGTGCAATAACCCAGTGAGTACAGTGTCCAATAACCCAGTGAGTATTGTCATGAAACTATTAATGTATATAATTTTATTGGAGAATATTTTTCTTTTAAAATAGCGATTTAGTCTGTGGCTGTGTCTTACTTGGTTTAAAGCCAGCTAGTCTGGGTGCTTGGAAGAGTAATAGTTTTGTGATATAAGAGAATTTGCATTTTTTGAAGGCAAGTGAAATCGGGCATGTAGCTAGCAGAGACCAAGCAATATGTTTATATTACTAATAAAATTGCTATTACGTCCAGGGGAAGGTGATGGCATAGTGGTTTGTCGCTGGCCTAGTAATCCAGAGACTCAGGATAATATTCTGGGGACCCTGGTTTGAATCTCACCATGGCAGATGGTGGAATTTGAATTCAATCGAAATCAGGAATTAAAAGCCTGATGTTGACCATGAAATGATTGTTGTAAAAACCCATCTTGTTCACTAATGTCCTTTAGGGGAGGAAATCTGCCATCCTTATCTGGTCTAGCTGACATGTGACTTCTGACCCACAGCAATGTGGTTGACTGTTAAATGCCCTCTGAGCTAGGGCAACTAGGGATGGGTAATAAATGCCGGCCTGGCCAGTAACACCCACATGCCATGAATGAATAAAATGAAAGGGGCTCTTTTGTTATAAGAGGCTGACGATACAGTGAGAATTTACATTCAGTGAGCTGTGCTAGATATAACTTCAGCAGTTTTGTGTCTGCAGAGCAGAGGCAACATAAGATCAAAGCAGCTGTAAGCCTACAACTGTCTCCACAGGAAGCAAAGTGAAAGGATCCTCATTTTTAATTTGTAAGGTGAAAATGCTTTGCTGGTGCCTGCTGAAAGTCTATGAATGTCCTTAATGTAGATTAGTCTGGGAGTTTGTTAAAAGTTATGATAGTAGTAATTTGTAGCCATGTTTATATATTTAACTTGCGAACAATGTCCAATAGCCCAGTGAGTATAATGTTCAATAAACAGTGAGTACAATGTGCAATAACCCAGTGAGTATAATGTTCAATAACCCAATGAGTATAATATCCAAGAATCCAGTGAGTACAATGTCCAATTACCCAGTGAATTTAATATCCAATAACGCAGGGAGTACAATGTCCAATAACCTAGTGAGCACAATGTCAATAACCCACTGAGTACAATGTTCAATAACCCAGCGGGTGAATTTTTCCTCTGGTGTGCAGGCTGTTCGGGGGTGGGCGTAGAGCCTCCCGCGATTGGCTCCGTGCTGCCATTTTACGCGGGTGGGCCAATTAAGGCCCACCCTGCGTGAATCGCGGCTCCCGAGAACAGCGGGAAGGGATGGGCAGCGGCTGGAGTCCAATGACCGCTGGGTCCAATGGCGACCCGGCGGCCTATTTAAAAATGGCGCAGGCAGCCTTCCAAAGGCTTCCACTAATGTCGCACAGGAGGATGTCCGAGAGCGTTCTCAGAGAGCAGGTCAGGCTGGAGGGCATGTCGGCGGGACAGTGCGCCCCAAGATTTTCGGGTGAGTGCCTCGCTGCCCACCTCGAGGAGGTGGCAACGCGCTGTGACATTATAGTGCCGAGGGAAGGGAGGAGACCCCCCCCCACCACATAACAAAACGCTCCTGGGAGGAGGTGGCAGAAAGGGTCAGCTCCTACGATGTGGTGAGATGCACTTGGGTGCAGTGCCACAAGTGGCTCAATGACCTCTTGCGATCGGGAAGGGTAAGTGCCGAATTGGCATGGGTCACTTAGCACAGCAGTTAGGTTGGCCCCCCAGCCCCCTCACCCCCTCCCCCGCATCCACCGGCCACACACCGCCCCCCCCCCACCCCCCACCCCCCAACCCCCAACTGGTAATTTTGTTATTGCATTCACTCGTTCACAGCATGTGGCCTTCGCTGGGTGGGTCAGCATTTATTGGCTGTGCCTAGTTGCCTCTGAGATGGTGGGTGGTGTTGAGCTGCCTTCCTGTGCATCCTGATCCAGGTGCCGGGCAGCACATTAACAGCGCAACGACTTCAACTAATCAAAGTCCTTGTCCTTCCTTTCAGCCTCCCCGGAGCTCACTCACACTCAGGAGGCTGAGGGACCGCCACTGACCCCTGAGGGCCCAGAAAATATAAACGCACCAGCGTCACACCCTCTCAGCCAGGCAGGCACCAGCGCAGATACCAGCACCTCGGTGGGGATAAGATCATTGGCTAGTGTCTCGGTGCACAGCGGTGAGGGCATTTCACACTCGCTTGAGATGCAGGCGGAGGCAGAGAGTGCCCAGGGTGCCGGCAGTCAGGGGACTGCTGGGGGCTAGGAACATGCTCAGTCGGTGGCTGATAATGTGCCTCTGGAGTCATCTCTGAGGCAGCAGATGCTGGAAGTCCAGCAGGGTGTGCGGGAGGATCTGGCGGAGATACATGAGGGAATGTGTGACATGGTCTCCATGATGGAGGAGTCCATGCAGAGCATGAGCAATGCAATGACCCTCATGGCCGAGCACAATACCTCCTCCATGGAGAGAGTGGTGACTCTCATGGAGAGGCTCCTCCAGGAGAACAATCAGGGCTTCCTGGGGATGCATTCGGACATGCAAGCCCTGACAGCGGCATTGACCACAGGTGGTCAGTGCCAGTGTGTGAGTTGGATTGGGCACCCAGTATCCCAGCTAGGTGTCCATCCATCAATGGTGAGCTGGGAGGTCCGAAGTGACTTCATGTTGGCGCACGAGCTGCCTGTCATCTCTGTGGGGTCCTCTCAGGGCGCTCCAGATGAGGGCAGCAGCTCCTCTGCTCCTGTGTCAGTGACCATGGCATCCGATGACGCTGCGGCGACTGGGGAGATCCCAGCCATGCCATTGGCCGGACCCTCCCAGTCAGGGCCAGCACAGGCTCCACGGGCCAGAGGTCGCCCGCCGAGGTCAACAAGGCCAACAGGACAGCAGAGTGAGCAGGCTGTCTCCAATGCCGGTGCCAGTGAGGGGGAGCACCTAGACCTAGCACCCGCAAACGTAAACATAAATCACCTTAGGCACAACACAGGGTTATCGCAAGTGGTTTTCTTTTTCTCCCCGTATCAGTTGTTTTTCAGTAGGTGTGCTGCTCAATGCCATTTGATGCACTTTCATTTCTATTTGCAAGCATGCAATCATTAAATGTTTTAGTTCTCAACAAGCCTCTGGGTGCTTCATTAGTTCTGCAGATGAAGGGGAACACATGATGTTATGAGTGACTTGTTTGTCATTGAGCTTTATTGACAAGGCACATAGTTGATATTCCAAACCAGATATTGCTCTCAGGTAGCAAGTATGGAACCTTCAGCCCTGGCAGGTGTTGGAGGTCCATCTGAGGTGGGCTAGCTTGAAGGATCGTTGGATCAAAGCCTCCCAGGTGTCCTTGCCTCCCTGGAGGTTGTCCGGGTCAGCATCTATCCCCTCAGTATGCTCCGGAGCGTGCTCATCCTCGGACTCACTACTGGACTCATTGTCTGCAGCCAGAGCATCTGCGTCTATATCTTCTTCCTCCACTGTGACCCCCCTTTCCAGCACCAGAATGTGGAGAGCGCAACCACTATCAGTGACACATGATCTAGGGGGTATTGGAGTGTGCCTCCTGAACGGCCCAAGCATTGGAAGCGCATCTTGAGAAAACCAATGGTTCTCTCTACCACAGTGGCATGGCGCCTATTGTACCACTGCTCGGCCTCTGTTCTTACACGGCGGAGAGGTGTCATGAGCCACTTTTTGAGGGGATAGCCCTTGTCACCCAACAGCCATCCATCCAGCCGGGCTGGAGCACTGAAGAGCTTCGGCAACTGGGAGTGTCTCAGGATGTAAGCATCATAGGAGCTGCCTGGGTACCTTGCACAGACTTGCAGATTCTGCATCCTATGGTCACACACTATCTGCACGTTCATGGGGTGGAATCCCTTCCTGTTGATGAAGGTACTCAGCTCACCCGCTGGCACCTTGATGGCCACATGTGTGCAATCGATGGCACCAAGCACCCGGGGAACCCAGCAATTGTTGCAAAGCCTCTGGCTCGCTCTGCCTGGCTGGCCTCGTCCGTGTGGTAATGAGTGAAAGCCAATGCACGCCTGAACAGAGCGTCTGTCACCAGCTTGACACAACTGTGGACAGCTGATTGGGCGACTCCACAAAGATCACCCAGTGACCCCTGGAAAGAGCCGGAGAAGGTGAGGGCAGCCATGACCTTCAACGCCACTGGCATGGGGTGTCCACCCACACAGTTGGAGCTGATCTCAGGGCCTATCATCTGACAGATGGAGAACACTATCTCCTTTGAAAGCCGGAGCCTCCTTCGGCACTGAACCTCAGACATACTGAGGTAGCTGCCTGTAAACCCTGAAAGCAGGATAGTGGCGTCTTCTGCGACCCCTTCCGCCTTGCACTTCCTGATGGCCCTGCACTCCTTGTACCTGCGCCTGTCCTCCCACAGGTCGGTCCCCTGGAGGATGAATACGAACTCCTGGCCTCCTCCCCCTTCTGGCCCTCTCTTCCTCCTCAGAGGAGGTGCCACCAGTGGAGAGCACAACTCCCAATCCCAGGGTAAGGGAAGGCTGCTGGAAACCTCAAGTCCCCAAGAATTATGTTTCCTCCAGAGTCCTGAACAGAAACCTGTTTTTAAAGCAGCTCTGAAGAGATTTGAAGTTCTGTTCACACAAGCCAGAACCAGTAAGCTTATAAAGTAAATTACCAACAACTCGCGTTCGTGAGCAAACTCACCCCTCTTATCCCGCCTGTGGATGAGGTTTTTAAAAATGTGGCACACCCGCCTGCCCATTGCACCTGTGTGACGCACTGAAAATCATATGGGCTGTGAAAAATCACTGTGTATTACTGCCTCAAGGGCCTTAAGTGGCCCGTTAATTAATGACGGGCGTGCCTTGGAAGTCATAGCACGCGCGCATGCGCCCTCCGAAATATCGCGAAGGCACACGATGATGTCGGGATGCACGCCCAACGTCATCGCGCATCATTTCACGCATCGGAGTGTCGGGCCCGACCCCACACGCTGAAAGCAAAATCCTGCCCAGTGAGTACAAATCCCAATAACCCAGTGAGTACAATGACCAATAATGCAGTTATCACGATCGCCAATATGGGTTAGTGGCCAATAAACCAGTGAGTACAACATTCAATAACCCTGTGAGTAGAATGTCCAATAACCCAGTGAGTATAATGTTCAATAACCGAGTGAGTATAATGTCCAATACCCCATGAGTGAAAGATCCAATAACCCAGTGAGTGCCATGTTCCATAGCCCAGTGAGTTCAATGTCCAATAAGCGAGTGAGTAAAATGTCCAGTAAGACAGTGAGTAACATGTTCAATAGCCCAGTGAGTGCAATGTCCAATATCCCAATGAGTACAATGTCCAATACCCCAGTGAGTATAAAGTCCAATAACCCCGTGAGTACAATGTCCAATTACCCAGCGAGTGCAATGTCCAGTAACCCAGTGAGTACAATTTCCAATAACACAATGAGTATAATGTTCCATACCTCAGGGAGTATAATATCCAATAACCCAGTGAGTACAATGTCCAATGACCCAGTGAGTATAATGTCCAATAACACAGTATGAATCATGTCCAATAAACTAGCGAGTACAATGTTCAATAGCCCAATGAGTACAATGTCAACAGCCAAGTGAGTAAAATGTCCAATAGCCCAGTGAGTAAAACGTTCAATAAACAAGTGAGTAGAATGTCCAATATCCCAGTGAGTAAAATGTCCACAAACCAATGAGTACAAAGACCAGTAATCCAGTGAGTACAGTGGCCAATAACCTAGTGAGTGTAATAACGAAGAACCTGGGACGGAGAGGGGGTGAGGGGGTGGTAAAATGTCCAATAACCCCATGAGGACAATGTCCAATAACCCAGTGAATACTATTTCCATAAACCAGTGAGTATACTGTCAAAGAGCCCAGTGAGTAGAATGTCCAATAGCCAAGTGAGCAAAATGCCCAACAACCTAATGAGTACCATGTTAAATAACCCAGTGAGTACAATTCAATAACCGAGTGACTGCAATGTCCAATATCCCAATGGGTACAATGTCCAATAACCCAGGGAGTACAATATCCAACAACGCAGTATGTATAATGTCCAATAAAACAGCCAGTACAATGTACAGTAACCTAGTGAGTACTATATCCAACAGCACTGAGCATTATACCCAATAACTCAATAACAATGCAATGTCCAATAACCCAGTGAGTACAATTTCCAGAAACCCAGTGAGTACAATGTCCAGTAACCCAGCCAGTGCAATATCCAATAACGCTGCGAGTTACCCAGGGAGCATAATATCCAATAAGCCAGTGAGTACAGTGTCCAATAACCGAGTGAGTATAATGTCCACTACCCGGTGAGTACAATGTCCAATAACCCATTGAGTACATTGTCCAGTAAGACAGTGAGTACAATGTCCAGTAACTCAGTGAGTACAATCTCCGGTAACCCAGTGAGTACAATGTCCAATAACCCAGTGAGAAAAGTGTCCAATATCCCAGCGAGTGCAATGTCCAGTAACCCAGTGAGTACAATTTCAATTAACCAAGGAAGTATAATACCCAATAACACAATGAGTATAATGTCCCATACCCCAAGGAGTATAATATCCAAGAGTCCATTGAGTAAAATGTCCAATAATTCAGTGAGCACAATGTCCAATGACCCAATGAGTATAATGTCCAATAACACAGTATGTATAATGTCCAATAAACGAGTCAGTACAATGTCCAATAACCCAGTGGGTACAATGTCCAACAACTCAGTGAGTACAACGTCCAATAAACAAGTGAATACAATATCCAATAACCCTGTGATACAATGTCCAATAACCAAGTGAGCACAGGGTCAAATAACCAAGTGAGAACACTGTCCAATAACCCAGTGAATACAATGTTCAATAACCCATTGAATACAAACACCAAAAACACAGTGCGTACAAAGTCCAATAACCCAATGACCATAATATTCAATACCCCAGTGAGGATAATGCCCATTAAGCCAGTGAGTACAAAATCTAATAATCCAGTATGTACCTCGTCAGTACGATGTCCAATAAACCAGTGAGTCCAATGCCCAATAAACCAGTGCGTATAATGGCCAATGATCCAGTGGGTATAATGTCCAAAAATGCAGTGTGTAAAATGATCAATAACCCAGTGACTATAAAGTCAATAACACAGTGAGTATCTTGACCAATAACCCAGTGAGAATAATATCCAATAACGCAGTGAGAAAAATCTCAAAGACTCAGTGTGTACAATCCCCAACAACCCACTGAGTAAAATCTCAATAACCCAATGAGTACCATGTTCAATGACGCAGTGAGTACAACATCCAATAACCTCATGAGTACAATGTGCAATAACCCAGTAAATACCATGTTCAATAACCCAGTGAGTACCATGCTCAATAACTCAGTGAGTGCCATGTCCAATTACACAGTGAGTACAATGACCAATAACCGAGTGAGTCCTATGTTCAATAACCCAATGAATACAATGTCCAATAACCTGGAGTACAATATCCACTAACCCAATGAGTAGCATGATAAAAGCAAAAAAACTGCAGATGCTGAAAATCCAAAACAAAAACAAAAATACCTGGAAGAACTCAGCAGGTCTGACAGCATCTGCGAAGAGGAACACAGTTAACGTTTCGAGTCCATATGACTCTTCAACAGAACTAAGGAAAAATGGAAAAGAGGTGAAATATAAGCTGGTTTAAGGGGGTGGGACAGATAGAGCTGGATAGACGGCCAGTGATAGGTGGAGATATCCAAAAGATGTCATAGACAAAAGGACAAAGAGGTGTTGAAGCTGGTGATATTATCTAAGGAATGTGATAATAAAGGTACAGATAGTCCTAGTGGGGGTGGGGGGAAGGGATCGAAATAGGCTAAAAGGCAGAGATAAAACAATGGATGGAAATACATTTTAAAATAATGGAAATAAGCGGGAAAATAAAAAATTATATAAATTATTGGAAAAAAAGGGCGATCGGAAAGGGAGTGGGGATGGAGGAGAGAGTTCATGATCTAAAATTGTTGAACTCAATAGTCAGTCCGGAAGGCTGTAAAGTGCCTAGTCGGAAGATGAGGTGCTGTTCCTCCAGTTTGCATTGAGCCTCACTGGAACAATGCAGCAGGCCAAGGACGGACATGTGGGCATGAGAGCAGGGTGGAGTGTTGAAATGGCAAGCATACCAAAAATCCACAAACAGGACTGTCCCGGCAGACTGATTGTGTCAGCCTTTTCCTGCCCCATGGAACTCATTTCTTGCTATCTTGACTCCATTCTCTCTCCACTTGTCCAGTCTCTTCCCACCTACATCCGCGATTCCTCTCACGCCCTATATCATATCAACAATTTCCAGTTCCCTGGCCCCAGCCGCCTCCTCTTCACCATGGACGTCCAATCCCTCTACACCTCCATCCCCCACCGGGATGGCCTGAGGGCTCTCCGCTTCTTCCTCGAACAGAGGCCCGAACAATCCCCATCCACCACTACTCTCCTCCGTCTGGGTGAACTTGTTCTCTCACTGAACAATTTCTCCTTAAACTCATCTCACTTCCTCCAAATAAAAGGTGTGGCTATGGGTACCCGCATGGGCCCCAGCTATGCCTGTCTCTTTATGGGGTGTGCGGAACATTCCGTGTTCCAGTCCTACTCCGGCCCCCTCCCACAACTCTTTCTCCGGTACATCGATGCTGCTTCATGATCTCAACTGGACCTGGAAAAATTTATTAATTTTATTTCCAATTTCCACCCCTCTATCATTTTCACATGGTCCATCTCTGACACTTCCCTTCCCTTCCTTGACCTCTCTGTCTCAATTTCTGGTGATAGACTGTCCACCAATATTCATTACAAGCCTACCAACTCCCACAGCTACCTGGACTACAGCTCCTCACACCCCGCTTCCTGTAAGGACTCCATCCCATTCTCTCAGTTTCTTCACCTCCGTCGCATCTGTTCTGATGATGCCACTTTCAAAAACAGTTCCTCTAACATGTCTTCCTTCTTCCTTAACCGAGGTTTTCCACCCACGGTGGTTGACAGGGCCCTCAACCGTGTCCGGCACATCTCCCGCGCATCCGCCCTCACACCTTCCTCTCCCTCCCAGAACCATGATAGGATCCCCCTTGACCTCACTTATCACCCCACCAGCCTCCGCATTCAAAGGATCATCCTCCGCCATTTTCGCCAACTCTAGTATGATGCCACCACCAAACACATCTTCCCTTCACCCCCCCAGCAGCATTCTGCAGGGATCGTTCCCTCCGGGACACCCTGGTCCACTCCTCCATCACCCCCTACACCTCAACCCCCTCCCTTGGCACCTTCCCATGCAACCACAGAGGGTGCAACACCTGCCCCTTTACTTCCCCTCTCCTCACCGTCCAAGGGCCCAAACACTCCTTTCAAGTGAGGCAGCATTTCACTTGCACTTCCCTCAATTTAGTCTACTGCATTTGCTGCTCCCAATGCGGTTTCCTCTACATTGGAGAGACCAAACGCAGACTGGTGACCGCTTTGCGGAACACCTTCGGTCTGTCCACAAGCATGACTCAGACCTCCCTGCCGCTTGCCATTTCAACACTCCATCCTGCTCTCATGCCCACATGTCCATCCTTGGCCTGCTGCATTGTTCCAGTGAAGCTCAACGCAAACTGGAGGAACAGCACCTCATCTTCCGACTAGGCACTTTACAGCCTTCCAGACTGAATATTGAGTTCAACAATTTTAGATCATGAACTCTCTCCTCCATCCCCACTCCCTTTCCGATCGCCCTTTTTTCCAATAATTTATATAGATTTTTCTTTTCCCACTTATTTCCATTATTTTTAAATGTATATCCATCCATTGTTTTATCTCTGCCTTTTAGCCTATTTCGATCCCTTCCTCCCACCCCACCCCCACTAGGACTATCTATACCTTTATTATCGCATTCCTTAAATAATATCACCAGCTTCAACACCTCTTTGTCCTTTTGTCTATGACATCTTTTGGTTATCTCCACCTATCACTGGCCCTCTATCCAGCTCTACCTGTCCCACCCCCCCTTAAACCAGCTTATATTTCACCTCTTTTCTATTTTTCCTTAGTTCTGTTGAAGAGTCATACGGACTCGAAACGTTAACTGTGTTCCTCTCCGCAGATGTTGTCAGACCTGCTGAGTTTTTCCAGGTATTTTTGTTTTTGTTTCCAATGAGTATCATGTTCAATAAACCAGTGGCTAACATATCCAATGACCCAGTGAGTACAATGTCCAATAAACCAGTGACATTGTACTCACTGGTTTTGAACATGACACTCACTGTGTTATTGGACATTGTACACACTGGGTTATTGGACAAGGTGCTCATTGGGTTATTGGATTTTGTACTCACTGGGTTGTCGGATATTTTTCTCAGTGTGTTACTTGACTTTGTACCCACTATGTCATTGGACATTGTACACAATGGGTTATTGACATTGTACTCACTGTGTTATTGTACATTGTACTCACTGGGTTATTGGGCATTATACTCAATGCTTATTGGATATTGTACTCACTGGGTTATTGAACATGGTACTATCGAATGACCCAGTGAGCACATTGTCCAATAACCCAGTGACTATAAAGTCCAAGAACCCAGTTAGTGCCATGACCAATAACCCAGTGAGTAAAATGTCCAGTAACCTAGTGAGTACAATATGCAATAACACAGTGAGTACAAAGTCCAATAAGCCAGTGAGTACAGTGTCCAAAAACCCAGTGGGTATAATGTCCAATAACATAATGCATGAAATGAACAATAAACAAGTTAATATAAAGTCAATAAGCCAGTAAGTACAATCTCCAATAACCCAGTGACTGTAAAGTCAATAACACAATGATTACAATATCCAAATTCCTACTGAGTACCATAATCAATAACCCAGTGATATTATGTCCAATAACCCAGGGAGCAATATGTCTAATGACCCAGTGAGTACAATGTCTAATAACCCAGTAAATATAATTTCCAATAATGCAGTGAGAAAAATCTCAAAAACCCAGTGAATACAATGTACAATAACCCAGTGAGTATAATGCCCAATAACCCAGTGAGTATAATGCCCAATAACCCAGTGAAAACAATGTCCAATAGCGCAGCGAGTAAAAGGTCCAATAACCGAGTGTGTACCGGTTTAATAACCCAGTGAGTAAAATATCCAATAACAAAGTCGATACGATATCCAATAATCCAGTGAGTATAATGTCCAATAATCCAGTGAGTATAATGTCCAATACCCAGTCAGTATAAAGCCAATATCCCAGAGAGTACAATGTCCAGGACCCCAGTGAATACAATGTCCAATAACCCAGTGACATTGTACTCACTGGTTTTTGAACAAGATACTCACTGCATTGTTGGACATTGCATTCACTGGGCTTTTGGACATGGTACTCACTGGGTCATTGGAGTTTACACTGACTGGTTTACTGGACGTTGGACTCACTGGGTTACTGGATATCGTACTCACTGTGTTTCTGGACTTTGTGCCCATCGCGTTTTTGGACATTGTACACAATGGGTTATTGAACATGGCATTCACTGTGTTATTGTACATTGTACTCACTGGGCGATTGGACATTATACTGTAAATGGTTATTGGATAGTGTACTCACTGGGTTACTGGACAATGTACTCACTGGGTTATTGAACATTGTACTCACTGGGTTACTGGACAACATACTCACTGGGTTATTGAACATTGCACTCACTGGGTTACTGGACAATGTACTCACTGGGTTATTGGACATTATACGCAATGGTTATTGGATAGTGTGCTCACTGGGTTATTGAACATGTACTGTCCAATAACCTCATGAGTACAATGTGCAATAACACAATAAATACCATGCTCAATAATCCAGTGAGTACCATGCTCAGTAACCCAGTGAGTATAATGTCCAATAGCCCAATGAGTACAACGTCAATAAACTAGTGAGTATAATGTCCAATAACCCAGTGAGTACAATGACGAATAACCGAGTGAGTACCATGTTCAATACCCCAATGAGTGCAATGTCCAATAACCCAGTGTACAATGTCCACTAACCCAATGAGTACCATGTTCAATAAACCAGTGAGTAACATGTCCAATAGCCCAGTGAGTACAATGTCCAATAAACCAGTGACATTATACTCACTGGTTTTTGAACATGATACTCACTGTATTATTGGATATTGTACTCACTGGGTTATTAGACATTGTACTCACTGGGTTATTGGACATTATACTCAATGGTTATTGGATATTGTACTCACTGGATTATTGAACATGGTACAATGCAATGACCCAGTGACTACTTTGTCTAATAGCCCAGAGAGTAAAATGTCCTATAACTCAGTGAATACAATGTCCAAAAACCCAGTGAGTACAATGACCAATAACTTCATGAGTAAAATGTCCAATGACCCAGTAAATACCATGTTCAATAACCCAGTGAGCACAATGGCCAATTAGCCAGTGAGTACAATGTCATTAACCCAGTGTGTGCCATGTTCAATAACCCAGTAAATGCAATGTACAATAACCCAGTGAGTACAATGTACAATAACTCAGTGAGTACAATGTCTAATAAACCAATGCACACATTGTCCAATGACCCAGTGAGTACAATGTCCACTAACCCAATGAGTATCATCTTCAATAACCTGGTGAGTGCAATGTCCACAAACTCAGTCAGTACAATGTCCAATTACCCGGTGAGTACAATGTCCTATAACCCAGAGAGTCCCATGTTCAATAACCCAGTGAGTAAAACGTACAATAAACCAGTGAGTACAATATCCAATAACCCAGTGAGGATAATGTCCAGTAACTTAGTGAATATAATGTCCAATAAGCCAGTGAGCACAAATGCCAATAACTCAGACAGTACGATGTCCAATAACCCAGAGAGTACCATGCTCAATTACCCAGTGAGTACAACGTCCAATAACACAGTGATTACAATGTCCAATAACCCAGTGGGTACAATGTCCAATAACCCAGAGCACAATGTCCACTAACCCAATGAGCACCATGTCCAATAACTCAGTGAGTACAAAGTCCAATAACCCTGGATATTGTACTCACTGGTTTTGAACATGACACTCACTGGGTTATTGTACATTTAACTCACTGGGATGTTGGACATTGTACTCACTGGGTTATTGAACATTATACTCAATGGTTATTGGATATTGTGCTCACTGGGTTATTGAACATGGTACTGTCCATTGACCCAGTGAGTACAATGTCCCATAACTCAGGGAGTACAATGTCTGAAAAACCAGTGAGTGCAATGTCCAATAACCTCATGAGTACAATGACCAATAACCCAGTAAATAACATGTTCAATAACCCAGTGAATAAAATGTCCAATAACCTAGCGAATACAATGTGCAGTATCACAGTGAGTACAAAGTCCAATAACCCAGTAAGTACAATGTCCAATAACCCAGTGAGTATAATGTTCAATAACGCAATGAGTAAAATGACCTATAACCCAGTTAGTATAAAGCCAATAACCCAGTGAGTACACTCTCCAATAACCCAATGATTATAAAGTCAACAACAGAGTGATTAAAGTGTCCAATGTCCCAGCCAGTACAATGTCCAATGTCCAAATGAGTACAATGTGCTATAACCAATTGGGTGTAATGTCCAATAAGCAAGTGAGTATAATGCCCAATAAGCAAGTGAGTATAATGCCCAATAAGCAGTGAGTTTAAAGTCAATAACCCAGAGAGTGCAAGGTCCAATAACCCATGAGCATAATGTCCAATAACCCAGTGAGTATAAAGGCAATAATCCAGTGAGTACAATGTCCAGTAACCCATTTAGTACAATGTCCAATTAGCCAGTGAGCACAATGGCCAAAAACCCAGTGAGTACAATGTCCAATAACTCATTGAAAACAATGTCTAATAAACCAGTGCATAGAGTGTCCAATGACCCAGTGAGTACAATGTCCACTAACCTAATGAGTATCATCTGCAATAACCTGGTGAGTACAATGTCCACAAACCCAGTCAGTACAATGTCCAATAATCCAGTGGGTACAATGTGCAACAACACAGTCAGTACATCATCCAATAACCCAGTGAGTATAGTGTCCAATTACCCATTGAGTAGAATGTCCAATAACCCAGCAAGTCCCATGTTCAATAATCCAGTGAATAAAATGTACAATAAACGAGTGAGTACGATGTTCAATAACCCATTGAGTACAATGACCAAAAACGCAGTGGGGGCAATTTCAAATAACCCCATGAGTACAATATCCAATACCCCAGTGAGGATAATGTCTAGTAACCTAGTCAATACAATGTCCAATAAGCCACTGAGTACAAAATGTAATAATCCAGAGAGTACCATGTCCAATAACCCAGTCAGCACAATGTCATATAACCCAGTGAGTACAATGTCCATTAGCTCAGTGAGTAAAAGGTCCAATAACCCAGTGAGCACAATGTCAGATAACCCAGTGAGTACAATGTCCATTAGCTCAGTGAGTAAAAGGTCCTATAACCCAGTGAGCACAATGTCATATAACCCAGTGAGTACAATGTCCATGAGCTCAGTGAGTAAAAGGTCCAATAACCCAGTGAGCACAATGTCATATAACCCAGTGAGTACAATGTCCATTAGCTCAGTGAGTAAAAGGTCCAATAACCCAGTGAGCACAATGTCATATAACCCAGTGAGTACAATGTCCATTAGCTCAGTGAGTAAAAGGTCCAATAACCCAGTGAGAACAATGTGCAATAACGCAGTGAGTGCACTGTCCAATAACCAAGTGAGCGCAATGCAAACTAACACAGTGAGTACAATGTCCAATAACTCATTGAGTAAAATGTCCATTAATGCAATGAGTACAATGTGCACTAGCCCAGAGAGTACAAGGACCAATAACTCAGTAAGCATAATGTCCAATAACCCCATGGGTACAATGTCCAATTACCCAGTGCGTACCATTTTCAATAAACCAGTGAGGACAATGTCAAATAACTCAGTGAGTACAATGTCAAATGACCCAGTGAGTACAATATTCAATAGCCCAGTGAGTATAATTTCCAATAACCCCGTGAATACAATGTCCATTAACCCAATGAGTACAATGTCCAATAGCCCCGTGAATACAATGTCCAATAACCCAGTGAATACAATGTCCAATAGCCCAGTGAGTACCATTGTCAATAACTTAGCGAGTACAATGTCCAATAACCCAATGAGTACAATGTCCAAAACCCCAGTGAATACAATATTCAATAACCCAATGAGTATATTGTCCAATAACCCAGTGAGCAAACTTCCAAAAAGCGAGTGAGCACAATGTCCAATGACCCAGTGAGCACAATGAGTAATACACCAATGAGTACCATGCTCAATAACCCAGTGAATACAATGCTCAATAACCCAGTGGGTACAATGTCCAATAACCCAGCGAATACAACGTCAAATAACTCAGTGAGTAAAAATTCCAATAGCACCATGAGTACAATGTCCAAAACCCCATAAGTGCAATCTCAAATAAGTCAGTGACAGTGATGTCTAATAACCCAGTGAATATAAAATCCAATAACCCATTGAGTACAATATCCTGTAACCCAGTAAGTAAAATGCCCAATAACCCCATGAGTACAATTTCCAATAACCCCTGAGTACAATGTCCAATAACCCAGTGAGTGTCATGTACAATAACCCAGTGAGTTCAATATGCAATAGGCCAGTGAATATTCAATAACCCAGTGAGAATAATGTCCAATACCTCAATGAGTACACTGTCCAATAATCCAGTGAGCACAAGGTCAGTTGCCCAGTGAGGACAATGTCCAATAAACCAGTGAGCACAATGTCCAATAACCCAGTGAGTACTATGTACAAGAACCCAGTGAGCATTGCGTCCAATAACCCAGTGTGCACAATGAGCAATAAATAAGTGAGTATAATCTCCAATAACACAGTGAGTGAGTTTCCACTAACCCAGTGAGTAAAATGTCCAATAACCCAGTGAGTACAATGTCCGATAACCTTGTGAGTACAATGTGAAAAACCCAGTGAGTAAAATGCCCAATAACCCAGTGAGTAGAATTTCCAATAACCGAGTGAATTAAAGTCCAATCTCCCAGTGAGTACAATCTCCAAAAACCCAAGCAGTACCATGTTCAATCACACCATGAGTATAATTTCCATTAACTCAGTGAACACAGTGTCCAAAATCTGAGTACGTACAATGTTCAATAACCCAGTGAGTATAATGTCTATTTTTCCAGTGAGTACAATGTCCAATAAGCACACGGGTATAATGTCCAATAAACCCATGCGTACAATGCCAATAACCCAGTGAGTACAATGTGAAATAACCCAGTCAGTACAGTATCCACTAACCCAGTGAGTACAATGACCAATAACCCAGTGAATAGAATACCCAGTAAGCAAGTGAGTAAAATGTCGAATAACCAGTGAGTACAATGACCAATAACCCAGTGAGTATAATGTCCAAAAACCCAGTGAATAGAATACCCAGTAAGCAAGTGAGTAAAATGTCGAATAACCAGTGAGTACAATGCCCAGTAACCCAATGTATTAAACTCCAATATCCCAGTGAGTACAACCTCAAAAAACACAGTGAATACTATATTCAATCAGGCTGGGAGTATAATGTCCAATAACCCAGTGAGTACAATCTGAATATCCCAGCGATTACAATATTCAAGAATCCAGTGAGCACAATGTCCAAAATCTGAGTGAATACCATGGTCAGTAACCCAGTGTGTGCCATGTTCAATAACCTAGTGAATACAAGGTCCAATAACCCAGTGAACACAATGTCCAATAACCCAGTGAGTACAATGTCCAATAACACAGTGAACACAATGTCCAATAACCCAGTGAGTACAATGTCCAATAAACCAGTGAGTACAATGTCCAATAGCCCAGTGAACACATTGTCCAATAACCCAGTGAGCACAATGTCCAATAACCCAGTGAACACAATGTCCAATAACCCAGTGAACACAATGTTCAATGACCCAGTGAGTACAATGTCCAATAACACAGTGAACACAATGTCCAATAACACAGTGAGTACAATGTCCAATAACACAGTGAACACAATGTCCAATAACACGGTGAGCACAATGTCTAATAACCCAGTGAGTACAATGTCCAATAACACAGTGAACACAATGTCTAATAACCCAGTGAGAACAATGTTGAATAACCCAGTGAACACAATGTCCAATAACCCAGTGAGTACAATGTCCAAGAACCAGTGAACACAATGTCCAATAACCCAGTGAGCACAATGTCCAATAACCCAGTGAGTACAATATCCAATAACCCAGTGAACACAATATCCAATAACACAGTGAACACAATGTCCAATAACCCAGTGAGTACAAAGTCCGATAAACCAGTGAGTACAATGTCCAATAACCCAGTGAACACAATGTCCAATAACCCAATGAGTACGATGTCCAATAACCCAGTGAAAACAATGTCCAATAACACAGTGAACACAATGAGCAATAACCCAGTGAGTACAATGTCCAATAAATCAGTGAGTACAATGCCAATAACCCAGTGAACACAATGTCCAATAACCCAGTGAGTACAATGTCCAATAAACCAATGAGTACAATGTCCAATAACCCAGGGAGTACAATGTCCACTAAACCAGTGAGTACCATGTCCAATAACCCAATGACCACAATGTCCAATAACCCAGTGAGTACAATGTCCAATAACCCAGTGAGTACAATGTCCAATAAACCAGTGAGTACCATGTCCAATAACCCAATGAACACAATGTCCAATAACCCAGTGAGCACAATGTCCAGTAACCCAGTGAGTACAATGTCCAATAACACAGTGAACACAATGTCCAATAGCACAGTGAGCACAATGAGCAATAAACCAGTGAGTACAACGTCCAATAACCCCAAGAGTACAATGTCCAATAACCCAGTGAATACAATGTCCAATAACCCAGTGAACACAATGTCCAATAACTCAGTGAGTACAATCTCCATTAGCGCAGTGTGCACAATGTACAATTACTCAGTGAGTAATATGTCCTATAGTCCAGTGAGTGCAATGTCCAATAACTCAGTGAATACAATGTCCAATAACCAAGTGAGTATAATGAGCAAAAAACCAGTGAGTACCATGCTCAATAACTCATGAAGTACAATGTCCAATAACTCAGTGAGTAAATTGTCCAATAACCCAGTGAGCATAATGTTTAATAACTGAATGGATAAAATCTCAATAACTCAGTGAGTATAATGTCCAATACCCAGTGAGCACGATGTCCAATAGCCCATTGAGTATAATGTGCAATAGCCGAATGAGTATAATGCTCAATAACCCATTGAATACAATGTCCAATAACCCAATGGCCACAATGTCCAATAACCCAGTGAGCACAATGTCCAGTAACCCAGTGAGCACAATGTCCAATAACCCAGTGAGGTCAATGTCCAATAACCCAGTGAACACAATGTCCAATAACCCAGTGAGTACAATGATCACTAACCCAGTGAGTACAATGTCCAATAAACCAGTGAGTACAATGTCCAATAACACAGTGAACACAATGTCCAATAACCCAGTGAGGTCAATGTCCAATAACCCAGTGAACACAATGTCCAATAACCCAGTGAGTACAATGTCCAATGAACCAGTGAGTACAATGTCCAATAACACAGTGAACACAATGTCCAATAACACAGTGAACACAATGTCCAATAACACAGTGAGTACAACGTCCAATAACCCCAAGAGTACAATGTCCAATAACCCAGTGAATACAATGTCTAATAACCCAGTGAATACAATGAGCAAGAAACCAGTGAGTACCATGCTCAATAACTCAGTGAGTACAATCTCCATTAGCGCAGTGTGCACAATGTTCAATTACTCAGTGAGTAATATGTCCAATAGTCCAGTGAGTGCAATTTCCAATAACTCAGTGAATACAATGTCCAATAACCCAGTGAGTATAATGAGCAAAAAACCAGTGAGTCCCATGCTCAATAACTCATGAAGTACAATGTCCAATAACTCAGAGAGTAAATTGTCCAATAACCCTGTGAGCATAATGTTTAATAACTGAATGGATAAAATCTCAGTAACTCAGTGAGTATAATGTCCAATAACCCAGTGAGCACAATGTCCAATTGCCCATTGACTATAATGTGCAATAGCCGAATGAGTATAATGCTCAATAACCCATTGAATACAATGTCCAATAACCCAGTGAACACAATGTCTAATAGGCCATTGAGCACAATGTCCAATAACACAGTGAGTACAATGAGAAATAAACCAGTGAGTACAATGTGCAATAACCCAGTGAGCATAATCTCCAATGACCCAGTGAGTGAGTGTCCAATAATCCAGTGAGTACAACATCCAATAACCAAGTGAGTACAGTATCAATAACTCAGTGAGTACAATCTCCAAAAGCGCAGTGAGCACAATGTCCAATCACTCAGTGAGTAATATGTCCAATAGTCCAGTGAGTGCAATGTCCAATAACTCAGTGAGTATAATGTCCAATAATCCAGTGAGCACAACGTCCAATAACCAAGTAAGTACAGTATCCACTAACCCAGTGAGTACAATGTCCAATAACCCAGTGAGTATAATGTCCAATAACCCAGTGAGTATAATGTCCGATAACCTAGTGAGTGCAATGTGAAAAACCCAGTGAGTACAACGCCCAATAACCCAGCGAATTAAAGTCCAATATACCAGTGAGTACAACATCCAAATAACCAGGGAGAACCATGTTCAATCACGCCGGGAGTATAATGTCCAATAACCCAGTGAGTACCATCTTCAAAAACCTAATGAGTACAATGTCCAATAAGCTAGTGAGTTCAATGTCCAATAACCCAGTGAGAACAATATTCAATAACCCAGTGAGAATAATGTCCAATACCCCAATGGGTACACTGTCCAATAATCCAGTGAGTACAAAGTCAGTTGCCCAGTGAGGACAATGTCCAATAACCCAGTGAGTACAATATCCAATAAACCAGTGAGTACAATGTCTAATAACCCAGTGAGTACAATGTCCAATAACCCCACGGGTACAATGTCCAATAACCCCATGTGTACAATGCCAATAACCCAGTGAGTGCAATGTCCAATGACCCAGTGAGCATAATGTCCAATAACACAGTGAATGCAATGAGCAAGAAACCAGTGAGTACCATGCTCAATAACTCAGTGAGTACAATGTCCAATATGCAGTGAGCAAAATGCCCAATAACTCAGAGGGTAAAATGTCCAATAACCCAGTGAGCATAATGTTCAATAACTGAGTGAATAAAATCTCAATAGTCCAGTGAGTATAATGTCCAATAAAACCACTCAGAAAAATCTCAATAAACCAGTGAGTACAATGTCAAATAACCCCGTGAGTACAATGTCCAATAACCCAGTGACTACAATATCTAATAACCCAGTGAGTATCAAGTTCAATAAACCAGTGAGCACAATGTCCAATAACCCAGTGATAACAATGTCCATTACCCAGTGAGTACATTGTGCAATAACCCAGTGAGCATAATGTCCAATAACACAGTGAGAACAATATCCAATAGCCCAATGAATATAATTTCTAATAACCCCGTGAGTTCAATGTCCAAAAACCCAGTGACTACAATGTCCGATAACGCAGTGAGAATAATGTTCAATAACCCAGTGAATAAAATCGCAATAGGTCAGCAAGTATAATGTCCAATACCTCACTGAGAAAATTCTCAAAAACCCAGTGAGTACAATGTGCAATAACACAGTGAGTATAATCTCCAATAGCACAATGAGTTAATGTCCAATAAACCAGTGAGTACATTGTCCAATAATCCCGTGAGTACAAGGTCAATTGCCCAGTGAGGACAATGTCAATAACCCAGTGATTACAATGTCCAATAATCCAATGAGCACAATGTTCAAAATCCGAGTGAGTACCATGTTCAATAACCCAGTGAGCACAATATCCAATAACCCATTGAGTACAATATCCAATTGCCCGGTGACTACAATGTCCAAAAACCCAGTGAGTATAATGTCCAATAACCCAGTGAGAACAATGTTCAGTAACCCAGTAAGTACAATGCTCAAATACCCCGCAGGTACAATTTCCAATAACCCCTGAGTACAATGTCCAATAGCCCAGTGTGTACAATATCCTATAACCCAGGGAGTACCATGCTCAATAACCTAGTGATTACAATGTCCAATAACCCAGTGAGCACAATGTTCAATAACTGAGTGAATAAAATCTCAATAACTCAGTGAGTATAATGTCCAATAAGCCCAATCAGAAAAATCTCAATAACCCAGTGAGTACGATGTTCATTAACCCAGTGAGCACAATGTCCAATAGCCCTGTGAGCACTACGTCCAATAGCCCAGTGAGTATAACGTGCAATAACCAAGTGAGTATAATGCCCAATAACCCAATGAATACAATGTTCAATAACCCAGTGAGCACAACACGTAATACCTCAGTGAGTAAAATGTCTAATAACCCAGCGAGTGCACTATGCAATAACCAAGTGAGTGCAATGTAAAATAATGCAATGAGTACAATGTCCAATAACTCATTGAGTAAAATGTCCATGAACGCATTGAGTACAATGTACAATAACCCAGAGAGTACAATGTCCAATAACCCAGTGATAACAATGTCCATTAACCCAGTGAGTACATTGTGCAATAACCCAGTGAGTATAATGTCCGATAACACAGTGAGAACAATATCCAATAACCCAATGAATATAATTTCTAATAACCCCGTGAGTTCAATGTCCATTAACCCAGTGAGTACAATGTCCAATAACGCGTTGAGTAAATGTCCATTAGCGCAATGAGTACAATGTGCAATAACCCAGTGAGTAACATGTTCAATAACCCAGTGAGTATAACATCCAATAACACAGTGAGAACAATATCCAATAGCTCATGAATATAATTTCCAATAACCCCGTGAGTTCAATGTCCAAAACCCAGTGAATACAACGTCCAATAACCCAATGAGTGCATGTCCAAAAACCCTGTCAGTACAAAAGCAATAACCCAGACAGTACAATGTCCAATAACTCAGTGAGCAAAATGACCAATAACTCCATGAGTACAATGCCTAATAACCAAGTGAGTATCAAGTTCATTAAACCAGTGAGTACAATGTCCATTAGACCAGTGAGTACCATGTTCAATTACGCCATGAGTATAATGTCCAATAGCCCAGTGAGTACCATTTTCAATAACGTAGTGAGTACAATGTCCAATAACCCAGTGAGTACAATGTCCAATAACCCATTGAGTTCAATATCCAATAGCCCAATGAATAAAATATTCAATAACCCAGTGGGTTTAATGTCCAATAACCCAGTGAGTACAGTGTCCAGTAACCCAGTTAGTACAAGGTCAATAGCCCAGTGATTACAATGTCCAAAAACAAAGTGAGTACCATGGTCAATAACCCAGTGAGTACGATGCCAGTATCCCAGTGAGTACAATGTCCAATAACCCAGTGAGTAGAATGTCAATAACCCAGTGATTACAATGTCCCATAACCCAGTGAGCACAATGTCCAAAAACAGAGTGATTACAATGTCCAAAAACAAAGTGAGTACCATGGTCAATAACCCAGTGAGTACGATGCCAGTATCCCAGTGAGTACAATGTCCAATAACCCAGTGAGTAGAATGTCAATAACCCAGTGATTACAATGTCCCATAACCCAGTGAGCACAATGTCCAAAAACAGAGTGATTACAATGGTCAATAACTCAGTAAGTACATTGCCCACTGTCGCAGTGAGTACAATGTCCAAAAACTGAGTGAGTACCATGTTTAATAACCCAGGGAGTACAATGTCCAATAACCCAGTGAGTACAATGCCCAATATCCCAGTGAGTACAACGTCCAATATCCCAGTGAGTACAATGTCCAAAAGCTGAGTGAGTACCATGTTTAATAACCCAGTGAATGCAATGTCCAATAACCCAGTGAGTAGGATGAGCAATAAACCAGTGAGTACATGCTCAATAACCCTGTGGATACAACGTCCAATAACCAAGGGGTTACAATGTCCAATAGCTCAGTGAGTAAAATGTCCAATAACTCCATGAGTGCAATCTCCAATAAGCCAGTGACTGCAATGTCTAATAACCAAGTGAATATAATATCCAATAACCCAGTGAGTAAAATGTCCTGTAACCCAGTAAGTAAAATGCCCAATAACTCCATGAGTACAATTACCAATAATCCCGGAGTACAATGTCCAATAACCCAGGTAGTGCAATGTGAAAAAAACCAGTGAGTACCATGCTCAATAACTCAGTGAGTACAATGTCCAATAATCCAGTGAGCACAAGGTCCAATAAACCAGTGAGTATAATGAGCATTAAGCGAGTGAGTATCATGCTCAATAGCCTAGTGAGTACAATATCCAATAACCCAGCAAATACCATGTTCAATAACCCAGTGAGTAAAAATGTCCAATAACTCAGTGAGTATAATGTCCAATAACCCCACTCAGAAAAAACTCAACAACCCAGTGAGCACAATGTCCAATAGCCCAGTGAGTATAATGTGCAATAACCCAGTGAGTGCACGATGCAATAACCAAGTGAGTGCAATGCAAAATAAAGCAGTGAGTACAATGTCCAATAACACATTGAGTAAAATGTCCATTAACGCAATGAGTACAACGTGCAGTAACCCAGAGAGTACAATGTCCAATAGCTCAGTGAGTATAATGTCAAATAACCCAGTGAGTATCATGTTCAATAACGCAGTGAGCCCAATGTCCATTAACCCAGTGAGTACATTGTGCAATAACCCAGTGAGCACAATGTCCATTAACCCAGTGAGTACATTGTGCAATAACCCAGTGAGCACAATGTCCATTAACCCAGTGAGTACATTGTGTAATAACCCAGTGAGCACAATGTCCATTAACCCAGTGAGTACAATGTGCAATAACCCAGTGGGTACAATGTCCATTAACCCAGTGAGTACAATGTCCAATAACACAGTGAGAACAATATCCAATAGCCCAATGAGTGTAATTTCCAATAACCCCGTGAGTTCAATGTCCAAAATCTCAGTGAGTGAAATGTTAAAAAACCAGTGACTACAATCTCCGATAACCCAGTGTGTACATGTCCAAAACCCCTCTCAATATAATAACCAATAACCCAGGGAGCACAATGTCCAATAACCCAGTGAGTACCATGTTCAATAACCCAGTGAACACAATGTCTAATAACCCAGTGAGCATAATGTTCAATAACCGAGTGAATAAAATCTCAATAACTCTGTGAGTATAATATCCAATAACCCCACTCAGAAAAATCTCAATAACCAAGTGAGTACAATGTCCAATAACCCAGTGAGCACAATTCGCAATACCTCAGTGAATAAAATGTCCAATTACCCAGTGAGTGCACTAAGCAATAACCAAGTGAGTGCAATGTAAAATAAAGCAGTGAGCACCATGTCCAATAACTCATTGAGTAAAATGTCCATTAATGCAATGAGTACAACATGCACTAACCCGGAGAGTACAATGTCCAATAGCTCAGTAAGTACGATGTCCAATAACCCCATGACTACAATAATAACCCAGTGAGTATAATGTCAATAACCCAGTGAGCACAATGTCCTAAAACTGAGTGAGTACCATGTTTAATAACCCAGTAAGTACAATGTCCAATAACCCAGTGTGCACAATGTCCAATGACCCAGTGAGTACGATGAGCAATAAACCAGTGAGTACATTCTCAATAACCCAGTGGGTACAATGTCGAATAACCGAGTGAGCACAATGTCCAATAGCCCAGTGAGTAAAATATGCAATAACCCAGTGAGCACAATGTCCAATAGCCCAGTGAGTATAATGTGCAATAACCCAGTGAGTGCACGATGCAATAACCAAGTGAGTGCAATGTAAAATAAAGCAGTGAGTACATTGTCCAATAACACATTGAGTAAAATGTCCATTAACGCAATGAGTACAATGTGCAGTAACCCAGAGAGTACAATGTCCAATAGCTCAGTGAGTATAATGTCAAATAACCCAGTGAGTTTCATGTTCAATAACCCAGTGAGCCCAATGTCCATTAACCCAGTGAGTACATTGTGCAATAACCCAGTGAGTACAATGTCCAATAACACAGTGAGAACAATATCCAATAGCCCAATGAGTGTAATTTCCAATAACCCCGTGAGTTCAATGTCCAAAATCCCAGTGAGTGCAATGTCAAAAAACCAGTGACTACAATATCCGATAACCCAGTGAGTACATGTCCAAAACCCCTCTCAATATAATAACCAATAACCCAGGGAGCACAATGTCCAATAACCCAGTGAGTACCATGTTCAATAACCCAGTGAACACAATGTCTAATAACCCAGTGAGCATAATGTTCAATAACCGAGTGAATAAAATCTCAATAACTCTGTGAGTATAATGTCCAATAACCCCACTCAGAAAAATCTCAATAACCAAGTGAGTACAATGTCCAATAACCCAGTGAGCACAATTCGCAATACCTCAGTGAATAAAATGTCCAATAACCCAGTGAGTGCACTAAGCAATAACCAAGTGAGTGCAATGTAAAATAAAGCAGTGAGCACCATGTCCAATAACTCATTGAGTAAAATGTCCATTAATGCAATGAGTACAACATGCACTAACCCGGAGAGTACAATGTCCAATAGCTCAGTGAGTACGATGTCCAATAACCCCATGACTACAATAATAACCCAGTGAGTATAATGTCAATAACCCAGTGAGCACAATGTCCTAAAACTGAGTGAGTACCATGTTTAATAACCCAGTAAGTACAATGTCCAATAACCCAGTGTGCACAATGTCCAATGACCCAGTGAGTACGATGAGCAATAAACCAGTGAGTACATTCTCAATAACCCAGTGGGTACAATGTCGAATAACCGAGTGAGCACAATGTCCAATAGCCCAGTGAGTAAAATATGCAATAACCCAGTGAGCACAATGTCCAATAGCCCAGTGAGTATAATGTGCAATAACCCAGTGAGTGCACGATGCAATAACCAAGTGAGTGCAATGTAAAATACAGCAGTGAGTACATTGTCCAATAACACATTGAGTAAAATGTCCATTAATGCAATGAGTACAATGTGCAGTAACCCAGAGAGTACAATGTCCAATAGCTCAGTGAGTATAATGTCAAATAACCCAGTGAGTTTCATGTTCAATAACCCAGTGAGCCCAATGTCCATTAACCCAGTGAGTACATTGTGCAATAACCCAGTGAGCACAATGTCCATTAACCCAGTGAATACAATGTGCAATAACCCAGTGAGTACAATGTCCATTAACCCAGTGAGTACATTGTGCAATAACCCAGTGAGTACAATGTCCAATAACACAGTGAGAACAATATCCAATAGCCCAATGAGTGTAATTTCCAATAACCCCGTGAGTTCAATGTCCAAAATCTCAGTGAGTGAAATGTCAAAAAACCAGTGACTACAATCTCCGATAACCCAGTGTGTACATGTCCAAAACCCCTCTCAATATAATAACCAATAACCCAGGGAGCACAATGTCCAATAACCCAGTGAGTACCATGTTCAATAACCCAGTGAACACAATGTCTAATAACCCAGTGAGCATAATGTTCAATAACCGAGTGAATAAAATCTCAATAACTCTGTGAGTATAATGTCCAATAACCCCACTCAGAAAAATCTCAATAACCAAGTGAGTACAATGTCCAATAACCCAGTGAACAATTTGCAATAACTCAGTGAATAAAATGTCCAATAACCCAGTGAGTGCACTAAGCAATAACCAAGTGAGTGCAATGTAAAATAAAGCAGTGAGCACAATGTCCAATAACTCATTGAGTAAAATGTCCATTAATGCAATGAGTACAACATGCACTAACCCGGAGAGTACAATGTCCAATAGCTCAGTGAGTACGATGTCCAATGACCCCATGACTACAATGTCTAATAACCCAGTGAGTATAATGTCAATAACCCAGTGAGCACAATGTCCTAAAGCTGAGTGAGTACCATGTTTAATAACCCAGTAAGTACAATGTCCAATAACCCAGTGTGCACAATGTCCAATGACCCAGTGAGTACGATGAGCAATACACCAGTGAGTACATGCTCAATAACCCAGTGGGTACAACGTCCAATAACCAAGTGAGTACAATGTCTAATAGCTCAGTGAATAAAATGTCCAATAACTCCATGAGCGCAATGTCCAGTATCCCATGAGTGCAATCTCCAATAAGCCAGTGACTGCAATGTCTAATAACCAAGTGAGTGTAATATCCAATAACCCAATGAGTAAAATGTCCTGTAACCCAGTAAGTAAAATGCCCAATAACTCCATGAGTATAATTACCAATAACCCCGGAGTACAACGTCCAATAACCCAGTGAGTGCAATGTGAAAAAAGCCAGTGAGTACCATGCTCAATAACTCAGTGAGTACAACGTCCAATAACCCAGTGAGCACAATGTCCAATAAACCAGTGTGTACAATGTCCAATAACCTAGTGAATTCAATGTCCAATAATCCCACGAGTACAATGTCCAATAACCCTACGCGTACAATGCCAATAACACAGTGCGTACCATGTTCAGTAACCCAGTCAGTACAATGTCCCACAGCGCAGGTACTACAATGTCCAAATAGCCAGTGAGTACAATGGCCAAACACCCAGTGAGTACAATGTCCAGTAACCCAGTGAGTACAATGTCCATAACCCAGCGAGTACAATGTCCGATAAGCCAGTAAGTATAATGCCCAATAACCATGTGAGTACAATTTCGAAGAACCCCAGAGCAGACTGTCCTATAATCCAGTGAGCACCATCTTCAATAGCCCACTGAGTAGTATGTCCAATACCCAGTGTATACAATATCCTATAAGCCAGCGAATGCCATGTTCAATAACCCAGTGAGTCAGTGTCCAATAACCCAGTGAATACAATATCCAACAACCAAGTGAGTACAGTATCCAATAACCCATTGCATATAATGTCCAATAATCTTGTGAGTACAATGTGAAAATCCCATTGAATATAATGTCCAATAAGCCAGTGAGCAGAATGTCCAATAAACCATTGAGTAAAATATCCAATAACCCAGTGAGTACAATGAGCAATAACCCAGTGAGTACAGTGTCCAATGACCCAGTGAGTATACTGTCCAGTAACCTAGTGAGTAAAATGTCCAATGAATCATTCAGTACAATGTCCAATAAACCATTGAATATTGTGTCCAATGAGCCAGTGAATATAACGTCCAATAACTCAGTGAGTACCATCTTCAATGAACCAGTAGTAGAATCTCTAATAACCCATTGATTGCCATGTTCAATAACCCAGTGAGAATAATGTCTAATATCCCAGTTAGTACAATCTCCAAAAATCGGGTGAGTACCATGTTCAATCACGCCGCGAGTATAATGTCCAACAACCCAGTGAGTACCATCTTCAGGAACACAGTGAATACACTGTCCAATAACCCAGTGGGTACGATGAGCAATAAACGAGTGAGTACCTTGCTCAATAGCTTAGTGAGAACAATATCCAGTAACCCAGTGATTACACTGTCCATTAACCCAATGAGTACATTGTGCAATAACCTAGTGAGTAAAATGTCCAATAACACAGTGAGAACAATATCCAATAGCCCAATGAGTGTAATTTCCAATAACCCCGTGAGTTCAATGTCCAAAATTCCAGTGAGTGCAATATCAAAAAACCAGTGACCATGATGTCCAACATCCCAGTGAGTACAATGTCCAATAACCCAGTGAGTATAATGTTCAATAACACAGTGAATGAAATCTCAATAGCTCAGTGAGCACAATGTCCATTAACCGAGTAAGCACAATGTCCAATAACCCAATAAGTACAATGTACAACAACCCAGTGAGAATAATGTCCAATAACCCAGTCAGTACAATTTCCAAATACCCAGTGAGTGCATGTCCAAAAACCCAGTCAGTCCAATGTCCAATAACCCAGTGAGTACCATGGTTAATAATCTAGTGAGTGCAATCTCCATATCCCAGTGAGTATAATGTCCAATAACCCAGTGAGTACAATGTCCAATAACCCAGTGAGTACAATGTGCAATAACCCAGTCAATGCAATGTCAATAGCCCAGTGAGTGCAATGCCCAATAACCCAGTGACTGCAATGTGCAATAAGCCAGTGAGTATAATGTCCAATACACCATTGAGTAACATGTCCAATAACTCAGTGACTACAATGCCCAATAAACCAGTGAATACAGTGTCCAATGACCCAGTGCATATACTGTCCAATAACCCAGAGTGTAAAATATCCAATAACCAAATGAGTGCCATCTTCAATAAACCAGAAGTAGAATGTCCAATAACACATTTATTACCATGTTCAATAGCCCAGTGAGAATAATGTCCAATAACCCAGTGAGTGCCATGTTCAATAACCTAGCGAGTACAGTGTCCAATAACCCAGTGAGTCCAATGTCCAATAACTCATTCAGTAAAATGTCCATTAGCGCAATGAGTACAATGTGCAATAACCCAGAGAGTGCAATGTCCAATAACCCAGTGAGTACAGTGTCCAATAACTCAGTGAGCATAATGTCCAATAACCCCATGAGTACAATGTCCAATAACCCAGTGAGTACATTGTCCAATAACCAAGTGAACGTTATGTCCAATAAGGCTGTGAGTACAATGTCCAATAGCCCAGTGGTAGTGGTGTCCAATAGCCTAGTGACTAAAATGTCCGATAACCCAGCGAGAATAATATCCTACGACTCAGTGAGTACAATATCCAATAGCCCAGTGAGTATAATGCCCCATAGCCCAGTGAGTACATTGTTGAATAACCCAGTGAGTATAACGTCCAATAAACCATTGAGTAAAATGTCCAATGATTCATTGACTACAATGCCCAATAAACCAGTAAATACAGTGTCCAATGACCCAGTGAGAATACTGTCCAATAACCCGGTGAGTACAATGTCCAATAACCCAGTGAGTACAATGTCCAATAACCAATTGAGATTAATGTCCAATAACCCAGTGAGTACAATCTCCAATAAACCAGTGAGTACACTGTCCAAAAGACCAGTGAGTGAAATATCCAATAACCCAGTGAGTACAAGATCCAATAACTGAATTAGGATAATGTCCCATAACATAATGAGTACAGTGTCCATTAACCTAGTGGGTATAATGTCCAATAAACTAGAGCATAATGTCCAATAATCCAGTGAGTAAAATGTCGAATATCCCAGTGAGTGGAATGTCAATAATCCAGTGATACAGTTTCCATTAACCCACTGAGTATAATGTCTCATAACCCAGTGAGTACACCGTACAGTAATCCAGTGAGTATAATATCCAATAGTCCAGTGAGTACAATGTCCAGTAAACCAGTGAATATAGAGTCCAATAACCCAATGAGTACAACGTCCAAAAACCCAGTGAGTACAATATCAAATAACTCAGTAAATACAATGTCCAATAACCCTGTGAGAATAGCATGTAATAGCCCAGTGTGTATGATGTCCGATAATCCTGCGATTACAATTTCCAATAACCCACTGAATATAATATCCCATAACCCAGTGAGTACAGTGTCCAATCGCACAGTGATGACAATGTCCAATATCCCACTGAGTACCTTGTCCAATAACCCAGTGAGTACAATGTCCAATAACCCAACGAGAATAATGTCCAAGAACCCAGAGAGTACAATGTCCAATTACACAGTGAGCACACTGTCCAATAACCCAGTGAGTACAATATCCAATGACCCAATGAGCATAATGTCCCATAACCTATTGAGCACACTGTTCAATAACCAAGTGACTACAATGTCCAATAACCCAATGAGTACAATGTCCAAAAACCTAGAAAGTACATTGTCCAATAGCCCAGTGAGTATAATGTTCAATAAACCAGTGAGTACAATGTCCAATAACCCAGTGAGTAAATTAGTCAATAACCCAGTAGTATAATGTCCCATAACCTAGTGATCAAAGGGTCAAATAGCCCAGTGAGTACAATGTCCAATGACCCAATGAACACACTGTCAAATAACAGAGTAAAATGTTCAATAACCCGGTGAGTGCAATGTCAATAACCCAGTGAGTAGAATGTCCAATAGCCCAGTGAGTCCCACCTTCAATAACCTAATCAAATCAAAGTCCAATTAACCAGTGAGTACAATATTCAATAACCCAGTGATTTCAATGTCCAGTAACCCTGTGAGCACAGTGTTCAATAACAAAGTGAGTATAATGTCCAAGACCGCAGTGTGTACAATGTCCAATAACACAGTGAGTGCAGTGTCCAATAACCAAGTGAGTACAATATCCAACGACCCAGTGATTATGGTGTCCTATAACCCAGTGTGTACAGTATCCAATGATTCAGTGAGTATAATATCCAATAACTCAATGAGAAGAATGTCCAATAACCCATGAGTACAATGTACAATAACCCATTGAGTAGATTGTCCAATAACCCTGTGCGCACAATATCAATAACTCAATGAGAACAATGTCCAATAGTCCAGTGAGCAAAGTGTCCATTATCCCAGTGAGTACAATATCCAATAGCCCAGTGAGTATAATGTCCCATAACATAGTGAGTATAAGGGCCAATGACCCAGTGAGTACAATATCCAATAACCCACTGAGTAAAATGTCCCAGAACCTTTTGTGTAGTGTCCAATAACCCATGCGTACAATGCCCGATAACCCAGTGAATACAGTGTCCAATAACACAATGAGTACAATGTCCAATAACGCAGTGAGTTCAATGTCCAATAACGCAGTGAGTTCAATGTCCAATAACACAGCGAGTATAATAAACAACAGCCCAGTGAGTATAATGTCCAGTAACCCCTTGAGTACAGTGTTCAATAACCCACTGAGTATAATGTCCCATAACCCAGTGAGTACAGCATCCAATAATCCAGTGAGTACAATGTCCAATAACCCAATGAATACCATGTGCAATACCCCAGTGAGTACATTGTCCAATAACCCTGTCCGCATAATGTGAAATAACTCAACAAGAATAATGTCCAATAACCCAATGAGCACACTGTCCAGAAGCCCAGTGAGTACAATGTCTAATAACCCAGTGAGCATAGTGTCCAATATCCCAGTGAGTACAATATCCAATAACCCAGTGAGTACCGTGTCTAATAGCTCAGTGTGTATAATATCCAATAATCCTGTAATTACAATATCCAATAACCCAATGAGAATAATATCCCTTAACTTAATGAGTACAGTGTCCAATAACCCAGTGAGCATAATTTCCAATAAACAAGGTTAAACTACAGAGGCATGAGGGAGGAGCTGCCAGAATTGACTGGGAGATGAGCCTAGCAGGAAAGACAGTGGAACAGCAATGGCAAGAGTTTCTGGGAGTAATTTGGGAGACACAGCAAAAATTCATCCCTAGGAAGAAGAAGCATACTAAAGGGAGGATGAGGCAACCATGGCTGACAAGAGAAGTCAGGGACAGCATAAAAGCTAAAGAGAAAGCATACAATGCGGCGAAGAGCAGTGGGATACTAGGGGATTGGGAAGCCTACAAAGACCAACAGAGGACAACTAAAAAAGAAATAAGGAGGGAGAAGATTAAATATGAGGGTAAACTAGCCAGTAATATAAGATTGCAAGAGTTTTTTTTAGATATATGAAGGGTAAGAGAGAGGCGAAAGTGGACATTGGGCTGCTGGAAAATGACATTGGAGAAGTAGTAGTGGGGGACAAAGAAATGGCGGAGGAACTCAATAGGTACTTTGCGTCAGTCTTCACAGTGAAAGACACGAGTGACATCCCCAAAGTTCAAGAGAGTTGGGGGGCAGAGGTGAGTATGGTGGCCATTACCAAGGAGAAGGTGCTAGGAAAACTGAAAGGTCTGAAGGTGGATAAATCACCTGGACCAGATGGATTACACCCCAGAGTTCTGAAGGAGATAGCTGAAGAGATAGTGGAGGCGTTAGTGGTGATCTTTCAGGAATCACTGGAGTCAGGGAGGGTCCCAGAGGACTGGAAAATCGCTAATGTAACCCCCCTGTTTAAGAAGGGAGTGAGGCAAAAGACAGGAAATTACAGGCCGATTAGCCTGACCTCGGTCATTGGTAAAATTTTAGAGTCCATTATTAAGAATGAGATTTCAGAATACTTGGAAGTGCATGGTAAAATCGGGCAAAGTCAGCATGCTTTCATCAAGGGGAGGTCATGCCTGACAAATCTGTTAGAATTCTTTGAGGAGGTAACGAGTAGGTTAGACAAAGGAGAGCCAATGGATGTTATCTACTTGGACTTCCAGAAGGCCTTTGACAAGGTGCCGCACAGGAGGCTGCTCAGTAAGATAAGAGCCCATGGTGTTAGAGGCAAGGTACTAGCATGGATAGAAGATTGGCTGTCTGACAGGAGGCAGAGAGGGGGATAAGGGGGTCCTTCTCAGGATGGTGGCCGGTGACTAGTGGAGTTCCGCAGGGGTCAGTGTTGGGACCACAACTTTTCACTTTATACATTAATGATCTAGATGAAGGAACTGAGGGCATCCTGGCTAAGTTTGCAGATGATACAAAGATAGGTGGAGGGACAGGTACTATTGAGGAGGCGGGGAGGCTGCAGAAGGATTTGGACAGGTTAGGAGAATAGGCAAAGAAGTGGCAGATGGAATACAACGTGGGCAAGTGTGAGGTCATGCACTTTGGTAGGAAGAATAGAGGCATAGACTATTTTCTAAATGGGGAGAGAATTCAGAAATCTGGAGTGCAAAGGGACTTGGGAGTCCTAGTCCAGGATTCTCTTAATGTTAACTTGCAGGTTGAGTCGGTAGTTAGGAAGGCAAATGCAATGTTGGCATTTATTTCAAGAGGACTAGAATATAAAAGCAGGGATGTGCTGCTGAGGCTTTCTAAGGCTCTGGTCAGACCACATTTAGAACATTGTGAGCAATTTTGGGCCCCGTATCTCAGGAAGGATGTTCTGGCCCTGGAGAGGGTCCAGAGGAGGTTCACGAGAACAATCCCAGGAATGAAAGGCTTAACATATGGTGAACGTTTGAGGACTCTGGGTCTATACTCAATGGAGTTTAGAAGGATGAGGGGGGATCTGATTGAAACTTACAGAATACTGAAAGGCCTGGATAGAGTGGACGTGGGGAAGATGTTTCCATTAGTAGGAGAGACTAGGACCCGAGGGCACAGCCTCAGAATAAAGGGAAGACCTTTTAGAACAGAGATGAGGAGAAACTTCTTTAGCCAGAGAGTGGTGAATCTATGGAATTCATTGCCACAGAAGGCTGTGAAGGCCAGGTCATTGAGTGTGTTTAAGACCGAGATGGATAGGTTCTTGATTGGTAAGAGGATCAAAGGTTACGGGGAGAAGGCGGGAGAATGGGGTTGAGAAACTTATCAGCCATCATTGAATGGCGGAGCAGACTCGATGGGCTGAATGGCCTAATTTCAGGTCCTATGTCTTATGGTCTTATGTCCAATAACCCAATGAGTAAAATGTCCAATACCCCACTGAATACAGTGTCCAATAACCCAGTGTGTATATTGTCCAATAACCCAGTGAGTAAAATGTCGAATATCCCAATGAGTGCAATGTCATTAACCCAGTGAATACCGTGTCCAACAGCCCAGTGAGTCCCATCTTCAATAACCTCATGAGTACAATATTCAATAACCCAGTGAGTATAATGTCCAGTAACCTCATGAGTACAGTGTTTAATAACCCAATGAGTATAATGTCCAATGCCTCTGTGTGTACAATGTCTAATAACCCAGTGAGTACAGTATCGAATAATCCAGTGAGTATATTGTCCAACAAACCTGCGAGTAAAATTTTCAATAATGCAGTGAGTACAACGTCCAATAGCCCAATGAATACCATGTCCAAAAACCCAGTGAGTACAATATCAAATAACTCAGTCAGTACATTGTCCAATAACCCAGTGAGTGCAGTGCCTAATAGCTCAGTGCGTATTATATCCAATACCCCAGTGAGTACAGTGTCCAGTAACCCTGCACGCACAACGTCCAATAACTCAACAAGAATAATGTCCAATAACGCTGTGTGTACAATGTCCAAAAACCCAATGAGCACACTGTCCAGAAGCTCAGTGAGTACATTATCTAATAACCCAGTGATCACAGTGTCCAATATCCCAGTGAGTACAATGTCCCATTACATAGTGAGTCCAATAACCCTTTGAGTGCAATGTCAATAACCCAGTGAGTACAATGTCCAATAACCCAGTGAGCACACTGTCCAATAGCCCAGCGAGTACAATATCTAATAAATCAGTGAGCAATGTCCAATAACCCAACGAGAATTATGTCCAATAACCCAGTGAACCCAGTGAGTACAATGTCCAACATCCCTGTGAGTACAATATCTAATAACCCAGTGAGTATAATGCCCCATAACCTAGTGAGTACAGTGTCCAATAACCCAGTGAGCACCATGTCCAATATCCGAGTGAGTACCGTGTCCAATAACCCAGTGAGTACAATGTCCAAAAGCCCAGTGAGCACAGTGTCCAATAACCCAGTGAGTACAATATCAAATAACTCAGCCAGTGCAATGTCCAATCACCCAGTGAGTACATTGTCCAATAACCCACCAGGTACAATGTCCAGTAATCCAATGAGAATAATGTCCAATAACCCATTGAGTAGAATGTCCAATAGCCCAGTGAGTACAATAGCCAATAACCCAGTGAGTACCATGTCCGATAACCCTGTGAGTACAATATCCAATAACTCAGTGAGTATAATGTCCCATAACCTAGTGAGTACAGTGTTCAATAACCCAGTCAGTAAAACGTCCAATAACCCAGTGAGTACAATATTCACTAACCCAGTGAGTATAATGTCCAAATAACGTAGTGAGTACAATGTCCATCAACCCAGTGAGTATAATGTACAATAGCCCAGTGAGTACAATTTCCAATTATTGGTGCACATAACCATTCTTCGCGGAGGAAGATCTCCACTCGTAGCAACCAGAAAATGTCCTCAGTCTTCAGATGGATAGGTAATGATAATATTGCTCACAATCTTTTTGGAGATAAAAGAACCATCGGTCCTGGATTGGAGTCAATTGTGCGTAAACAGTCATCTCCACAGCTGGTGCCGACTCATGAGGCAGATATTCTGACTTGGATCAGAATTAAAAAGATACCAGTAGGAGCTAGCAGCGTTATTATTATGTAGAGTCTGAATAAAGTCCCAGGATATTTAAACTAACTGCAGATATCCACAGGATCCAATGAATAATCTCAGTGTGTGCTAGATTTCAGATATTCGCAGCACATTTTGTCGTCAGATTAATCACCAATGGGGAAAATGGGAATTTATCAGCCGGAGCCACACAGAATGGGGCTCTGTCGCTCCCTCGGCAAATTATTGTATGGAAATTTGCCGCATTTGGGGATATCAGACAGTCTGGTACTATTTCCCTTAATTATCTTATCCAGCATTGAGCCCTGTATAACTCCAATAGGCAGAACTGATGGGTCTAATTCTACACGCTGGTAGAAACTACAAGCGATCTAGAATTCATTTCCCATGAACCTCGAAGAATTGTCAGTAATATTTCTCAAATGTCCTCGTTAGCCTGTGACAGCTAGTATAGTGACCCAGTGATCACAATGCACCGTTCAGGTTGTATCTCCCCGAGAATGACATAATTGAATCTCGTCTGTCTTCTGACAGCGCTGTGTGTGTGTGTGTGTAAATCTGAGAAAGGTCTCTTTGTGTACTTTGTGCGTATTCGTCTGTATGTTTGTGCGTACACGTTCATTGGGTGTACGAATGAGTGTGTTTGCGTGTATTTGTATGTTGTGTCTTTTGTGTGGAGGTTAGTGTGCGTATTTGTGTGCGTGTAATCTCCTAAAACACTGGTGATGTACCATGAGGGAAGCCGCAGCTCTGGTCACAGCCGTGAGCGAAACAGGAATTGCATGAGAGGCGACGTGGAGGAGAGTGAGATTCTAGGCTAAACTCAACGGGTTGCGCACGGAACTAACCGGGAATATGGGGAGAGGGTGGATAGTTAGCAGATGCAGACAATTGTGTTCAGTACATGACTGATTCAACAGCGGACAGAATCACACAAGATTCTTGCTGGGGGCAGGAATAACGGGGGCAAATATTTGACAAGGAAGAAAATGAAAAATAAATATTTGAATACAGCAATTGATTGAAAAAGGACCAATACAATGGGAGCAGGCTGGAGTAGAATTGCTTCAGATTATTAGATCTTATTAGCTGTTAGGTAGCTGGCGAGAGAGGTTTTATCAAGAATCTTAGCTTAGAAACTCAGATCTTAATTTTCACTCAGTAGGGACTGGAGCTGGGGGCGAGAGTCGGCTACAAATATCTCCTCACCGCATTGTAGTCTATACTCCAACTCCCCCACCACCTCCATTCACAACACGGCGTGTCACTCACACCGAACCTGGGCATCTAATATGGTTTTAACACTGAGAATGACAGCGAACAAACGCTCGGACCAGAGGTGGCTCCAGCAGCTGCTTTCTGCTGTCTCCAAATCGCTCCCAATGGATCTTCAAAACCTTCAGTCTCCCCACCCCCCCACCACCCCCCACCACCCATCCGCATTTTTACAGAAGTCTCTTGCCTTGAGCACCTTTCCCTTAACAAAGAATTCTAAATAAGCCCAAACCCACAGACGGTTTATGCGGGAGCGGTGAGTTGCTGCAACTATGCGATGTCGGCTGGTTTGTTGGGTCAACTGAGATCCTCCCGAGAATAACAGCAGCATGTACACGGCCGCTGGGTATGGGGGGTGGGGGGGGGGTGTCCGAAGCCCCCCACCCCCCCCATTGTCACACAGCTCCCAGCGTGTAACACAAACCCCAGTGTGTCACGCCGCCCTGTATCAGAATGATCAGCTCTTGCAATACCCTCACACTTGACTCCATTTCAATGATAAACAGTCACCCTTGCGAAAACTCCCTTCAATGCCCAGAACTGGAAACTACAGTTGGATTTTATCTTTGTGAACGAAACTGCAAAAACAAAACAGCTCAACTCCCCAGCCCTAACTTTAATAAATAGTAGGCAGCAATTTCCTTTTTTAAAAAAAAAATTGCCAACAGTCTTGCCAATAATGAAATCCTCAAAACTGTCGGAAGGATTTTGTTTTAAACAAATTTGGTCTGAATCTCAGGATAGAGCCAGTACTAGACTGTGCACAGGATCCCTCTGTATTTCTCTCTCTCCCTCTATACCCTCATCACCCGTCTGTAAGAGGCCCCGAGCCCTCGAATGTAATCTCTCCCGTGTTAAGGGACCCAATTATTCCTCCCAACCCTCCAACTCCCCCCCAACCCCCCCCCCCACGCCTGTCCCTTTAAGACCCGTCGCCATCCAGTCCCGGGATCGATCCCCCCCTTTTGTTTTACTCACAGGCGTTAGTGACGGCGAAACTATTGCTAATGTCCACGTTCTCCGTCTGGGTGATGAGTTTGTACAGAGTGTCCGTGTTGTAGAACGATAATCCGAATCGGAAGGCGGAATATTCCTGGGATTGTTGCTTGGGGAAGAGAGCACCTTGAAGGAGGAAGAGATTGTTAAATGGGAATTAATTGAGAGCGGGAGAATTCCAATTTCAACCCATTGACCCAACGGGCACCAAACCAAACAAAATAATGCACATTTAGGGCAGAATGCCGGAGTTGGCCGAGAGCAAAAATAAAAGCAACTTTTTTTTTCCGCCCAAGAGGTGAATGTGATGATGGATGAAAAGTGTTGAAGATGCGGACAGTGTCTGTAACTCCTTACCGATCTGCAAGCTGCTGGGGAAAGCTCCCGAAACACATCCCAACAATCCCGAGCACAGGACGGTGAGGATGGATGGCTGCATTCTGCCTTTTGCATCGGCGAGCTGGGCTGACTCGTCCTCCCCGCCGACTGGGCACTTACTCGCTGCTTAACGCCGCTTTGGATTGGGGAGGAGAATCAGCTTCCAGCTGCCAGCGCGTCCCCAGCGCGGAGCTGCGGCTCTCTCACACACACACACTCACTCAAACACACACACACACACACAGGCACAACGTCCCCAGCGCGGAGCTGCGGCTCTCTCACACACACACACTCACTCAAACACACACACACACACACAGGCACAACGTCCCCAGCGCGGAGCTGCGGCTCTCTCACACACACACACTCACTCAAACACACACACACACACACACAGGCACAACGTCCCCAGCGCGGAGCTGCGGCTCTCTCACACACACACACACACACTCAAACACACACACACACACACACACAGGCACAACGTCCCCAGCGCGGAGCTGCCGCTCTCTCACACACACACACACACACTCAAACACAACGTCCCCAGCGCGGAGCTGCCGCTCTCACACACACACACACACTCAAACACAACGTCCCCAGCGCGGAGCTGCCGCTCTCACTCACACACACACACTCACTCAAACACACACACACACACACAGGCACAACGTCCCCAGCGCGGAGCTGCCCCCAACAATGTCCCCAGCGCGGAGCTGCTGCTCTCACACACACACACACACACAAACACACTCACTCAAACACACACAAACACACAGGCACAGGCACAACGTCCCCAGCGCGGAGCTGCCCCCCAACAACATCCCCAGCACGGAGCTGCTGCTCTCTCTCACACACACACAGACACAGGCACAACGTCCCCAGCTCGGAGCAGGTCCCAGCTCGGAGCGGGTCCCAGCTCGGAGCAGGTCCCAGCTCGGAGCGGGTCCTGTTTACTGTTGCAGCTTTTAACAGGCAAATCGCGATCAGGCGCTCCCGGCTGTGAGACATGTGCAACATGACTTGATTATCAATTTACTCAGAGAAGGACCATTTCCCCCAAGCGACTGGAAGAGGTTGGGTGGTGGGGTGGGGTTGGGGGAGGGTATGAAGGATTCAAGGCAGTCGCTTTATTATACATTAAAAAAGAAATCCCATTGCAGGCATTTGCCATGAGGGAGTGTGTGTGGTGAGTTCAGGACTGTAAAAGCAGTGAAGACTCGAATCCTGTGCCTGTGAGACAATGAACCTCCCCACAACGGGACTGAATGATGTAACTGGGTGGCAGGGTTTGAAGATAGGTTAATGTAACCATGGTAACAGTTTAGATCACCCCCACCCCCCCCCACCAACTCCCCCAGCCCCCAACGCCCTACTTATGTAGAGATCTGGTTAGCGAATGAGGCTGAGAGCCCATTGTGTTAAAATGCTCGGCATTCCATCAGTCAATTCAGCAAAACAGTGAGGGGGAGAGAGTGTTGGGGGGGGTGGGGGGTGGTGCTGGGTTGGTGGGTGGTGGGTGGTGGTGGCGGGGGAAGAGAGACTCACACAATGAAGGAGGCATGAATGCTGTGGGCACTGACATTCAGTGTGTACCAGGGATCAAACAACTTCCTCATTTCGGCCACCTCGATTCACATCCTGATCTGCTTTAACAACCGTCCTCACCCCCACCCCCCACACCCCACACCCCACCCAAAAAAAGACCCACTGAGCAATCTGCATTCACAATGACCGCATCATTCATTTAAGAATTGGCAATAATGAGCTTGAAGTGTTGGCATTAAAGGCAGGAAGCAGCTTTGAATGAGGGAAATGGTGGAAATCAGGAGAATGAGAACATGTTAGATCTAATAGAGAGTTGTTTACGGCAAGGGAGGAGGCCATTCGGACCATTGAGTCTGTGCCGGCACTCTGTGGAGCAACCCAGTCAGTCCCGTTCCCTCGCTCTATCCCTGTAGCCCCACAAGTTTATTCCCCTCAAATGCCCATCCAATCCTTTTGAAATATTCACCATCTCCGCTTCCATCACCCTCGTGGGCAATGAGCTCCAGGTCATTATAATTCGCTGTGTATAAAGGTTCTTCCTCACCTTCACCCTGCATCTCTTGCCCCAAACCTTAAATCTGTGCCCTTTATTCCTTGTGCCATATCAGTTAATGGGAACTACTTTTCCTTGTCTACCTTATCCAAACTTGCCGCAATCTTGTACACCACCGTTAAATCTCCCATCAATCTGCTCCAAGAGGAGCAATCCCTGCTTCATCAACCCAGGAGTTCAAAATTACCAGGTGTTTAGACAGAGGAGATAGGGAAAAACTATTTCAGTAGCAGGACGATCAGGAGCCAAAGGACTCAGATTTAAAGTAAGGTTAGTGCTAATGTCACTGGATTAGTAATCCAGAGGCCCAGGCTAATGATCTGGAGGCAAGAATTTGAATCCCATTATGGGGGCTGGTGGAATTTAAACTCAATGAATTAATCTGGAATATAAAGTTGTCTCACTGGTGGTGACCATGAAATCATCATTGAATGTTGCACGAACCCATTTGGTTCACTAATGTCCTTTAGGGAAGGAAATCTGTTATCCTTACCCGGCCTGGTCTGCATGTGGCTCCAGACCCACAGCAATGTGATTGACTCTTAACTGCCCTCTTAAATAGCCTAGCAAGCCACTCAGTTCAAGGGTAATTAGGGATAGGCGACAAATGTTGACCTTGCCAGTGACGCCCACATCCCGTGAAATTTTTTTTTAAAGTGCCAAAAGAAGGGGAGATGATTTTTTTTTTTTAACACTGAGTTGTGATCTGGAACATGCTGCCTGAAAGGGCGATGGAAGCAGATTCAATAGCAACTTTCAAAAGGGAACTGTGTAAATACTTGAAAAAGAAAAATATGCCGGAGTATGGGAAAAGAGGTTGTAGTGTGGGATTAATTGGGTAGTTTGAACTAGGGAGACATGGGAACAATTTCAAAACTTGCAGATGATAAAAAACTTGGAAGCATAGTCAACAGTGAGACAAGGAAGTAATAAACTTCAAAACTCCAGCAGAGGTCAGACCCCCCAGCAAGGGATCACAGAACAATGCTTCACAGAGGTAGATTAATTTAGTTTCATGTGTTTCAGTCCAGGTTTGACCTATGGTTATGTGGAGTTATCTGGTCGAGTCAAGGTACAGAGAGCCAATTCCTTTTGTCAATTCCTTTTGTCTACTGGCTCTTTCTGACCCAGTTTTATCAGTGTTGGAACTCTGCTACTCGTTCAACTATCCATTTTTCCTTTGTGAGCCTCAACAGACTTACAGGCTATTTAACCATGTGAGGGACACTCCAACCAAAACCAATCCTGTCAGGTGTTGATATTCACAAATGGAAACTTGTGACCAGGAGTAACTGGACATTGATCAGATGGTGAGGGCACTGTAGGAGTCTAGCAAGACTGCAAAGGAGCTTGTCTGAGTCTCCTTTCACTGTTTCGTGGGATCATAGAATGTTCTAGCATTGAATCATGCCATTCAGACTATCAAATCCGAGCCCCGGTTTTTCTCCACCCGCCTGTTCCCACTCTCCTGTTCACTCCTCATAATCTTTAATACCCCACATAGTCTAATCCCACTCTCCTGTTCACTCCCCATAACCTTTAATACCCCATATAGTCTTATCCCACTCTCCTGCTCACTCCCCATACCTTTTACTATCCCATATAGTCTAATCCCATTCTTCTGTTCACTCCCTGTGCCCTTTAATATCTCACATAGTCTAATCCCATGCTCCCATTCTATACCTTTAAACATTCACCTCACTCCCATTCTAATCCCGCTCTCCAGCTTGCTGCCCAAAACCTTTAATATTCATTTCTTGAAGCAACTGTCTAATTACTTTTGAAATGGTTATTGGGACTCTGCTTCAACACCAGTCTGTGACAGATAATTCCACCTTCTAATCACCTCTGTCTGAGATACACCTCCCCTTTTATTCTTTTTGTGATTACTATAAATGTGTGTCCTTTCATTACTGTCCAGTAGAAACAATCCCTAATTATTTATTCTATCGCAACCCTTCATTATCTTCAAGACCTCTGTCAGGTGACCACTTAATATTCTCATCTTCAACGAAGAAAGCTCCTAATATAAAGTTTCTTTTCATAACTGCAGCCCCTATCCTCATCACTGCTAATAATCCAGTGAGGCTACACTGTACCATTCCTATTGCATCGATCTCCATTTTGCACGAGGCTGCCCCAATGCATACAATATAATCCTACTGCAGGTGAAACAGGGTCCAATAACGTTAGATGTTGAGCTCGCAGTAGGCAATCATTTCCTTTTTTCATTGCTTTACCTCCCTTCTTTGTCACTTTAGTGACCTATTTATTGTCATGCCAAGGTGTCTGAGTTCCATTTTTCAATTTTCCCAAATAAGGTGTATTTTTACCTCCAAAACGCAATACTTTATTTTTAATTGTCACTCCAATGGTAGTCACTCTGGGCTGTAGACCACTATACACAGAATGGTATCAGTGGGCTGTAGTGACACTCCAGTAATAGTTAATCTGGACTATACAGCACCATGGAAAACTGGGCACTTCAGAGACCTCTGCAGCCAAGTTACCATCAGCAGAGTTACTTAGTCTGGGATTAGCAACAATGGCAAATGTTCTGATCCTGGGCTCCAGTCCATAACAATCAGTCCAGCTTGTACTCTCCAGTGCTTGACTATTAGATTCAAGCAACCAGCTTGTAGGCTTTCAACAGCTATCAGCTCCCTGCCGCTGCTGAGGGAGCCTGCATCAGCTGATGAATGGCAGAAAAGGTGGAAAAGTCTGTCAGGGCAACATTGCATCTATCACGTCTAGCATTTGTTATGTTCCCATTGAGACTGATAACTTTTAAAAGAGTTGTGAATTTCCCAATGATCAACAGAAAGAATCGCACAAGATTTCACGTTTTAAAACTTTTACCATAAGACCAAGCTAAAATCAACAAAGATTAAACATTATTTAGTAGGCAACTAATACACTACAGAAAAGGTATTTTTCCCATTAACTAATTAATGCAGCTGAAAACCCCACTCCACGTTTATACAATACGTTGCAGCAGTCTTTGCTTTAAGTTCCAAGCTACTCCAAGCTTTAACAGGATCTCTCCTCCCTGACCCACCAGGGACTTCCAGTGTCCTCAAACAAAGTCTCCTTCACTCAATCTTCTGACCATGAATGGGTTTCCAGTAGCAGGGCACCGTCTGGTGACTCCTTGGTCTTTAACTATTCATAAGCCTAATTTTTTTGAACTGGGAATCCATCCTTACTATTATCCTGCTCAATGGGTATGTCAAAACAGTCCTTTTCTTCTGATTGGCATAGTGACATTTGGTGTGGGTATTCTTCCCCAAATCTCTCTAACAGACTCTGAGAGTCTGTGAGCCTAAGTATGAGTGAGGCCAGCTGCCTCCCCCTCTGTGTCCAGTCATTAAAACTTGCACCTGACCTTCAATAAGTTCTGACCTGAGTTTCTGTCTCCATAACAAGCAGGTCACATGGGCTTGTCCCCAGGCAGACTTCATATGAGGTCACATGCCCCATCTCCTAACTATTCCATTTTGCCTTGAATTAAAGGAGGCAGTTTAAAGAATAACTGACTTATAAAGTCCATTGTTTGTGACACATTCACTCAGATGACATCAGACCATCTCCATCTACACTTTGCTGGGAGGGCCTTCATTTGTAAACTGTTCCCAATTTCTAGCAAAAATTCTCTGGGGCCCTTCACTACTCTAACCGATCACATGTGCATGCTCAGTAGTGGTCAGTGTGTAAGGATTTTCTGTCCATTGTGTGCCATGTGGCTGTCTCTGGGGAATTACCATGGCACTCACCCTTTGCGCCACTGATTGGTTTGTGTCTCACCCAATAAATGACCAGAAAGGAAAGAAAAAGTTACATCTGTTTTCAAAAAGGGAGAAGAGAAACATCAGACAGCTTCCAACCAGTCAGACTTGCAATAAAACAATTCGGGGGAAAAAAATTAATTAATTTGGAGAAGGAGATGGACTTATCAAAAAGAGTCAACGTGGAAAAATTGGTTACGTCTAGAATTCTATTGGAATTTATCATGGGATTAGGAGATCTTGAGGCATAGTGGGTAGCATCCCTGCCTCTGAATCAGAAACTCCAGGTTCAAGTCCAATGCCAGGACTTGATGGCCAAAGAAGGTGCGTTCATAATGTGGCCAAGCAGGTTGGGCATCAACTTGCAAATCCTTCCAATGTACACCAATGACAGGTGGTAAGAGTGGGAGAGAGTCCTGGTCAGCCATGTGATGGAAAGAACGTTGGAACCTCTACCATCACTATCCATAGCTCCAGACTACAGCTTGCATGTAAAAAGTGCATGTATCCACAACAACTCAGAGTCACTGACTGAACTGTAACACACCACCACCATCATGGGATTAAGAAAAGTTTAGACAGGAGGAACCAGTCAGTGTCATTGACATGGATGGTTAAAAAAAATGTTGTTTGTGTAATCTTGAGAGGCCATGAGCCTTCTTACTGTTCAGGGAATGGACTGGTAACAAATTTTAGTCATAAGACTGCTTTAGTGAGATAAACAAGTTCATTAAATTCATGAAAACTACAACAATAAACTCAGGCAATGATTTACAGTCTAACTGTGACCATATACTTCCCATATTATTCTGGACAGAAGATGCACAACCTATCATGCAGCTTTTGGTCCTCAGCCTTGACCTTATCTCTCTTGGTGTCTCTCTCTACTCTTCTTGAATATTAGGTTCCACCTATTATAGAGAAGTTTATCTAAAAGAAACTAGAATAATATCGAGGCACTGAGAATTAATGGCCAAATGAAATGTCAGTGACTTCCACAGCTTGTAACCTTGCTGAATTGAACAGCCTGCTAGGTTAATTTAAAAGCTTCCTTTGTCTGAATTCCTTTTTCAGAACTGTGGCTGTGTTTTTTTTTCTTTCTTCCAGTGAAGACTGTACCAGGTTTCACATCTGCCTGAAAGGGATAGGTTTGCTGTGTCCAAGGATCTGAAAGCAAAAAAGGAAGTCTTAGATCTCAGTAATGCTTCTCAGCCCCTGAGGACATCCCCAAACAATCTACAGCCAATGAAGTATGAAATGCAGTCACTGTTGGAACATATGAAATTGCAGAGGCTTGTTTTGTGTGTTTGTAGGTTTGTTGTTGTGTGCACAGATTGGAGTACATACTTAAACATTCCATCTCCCCCATGCATAAACCCTGCTTCATGCAAAGTATTCGTCCCTCTGGCTCTCTTGTGCAATTACTGTATTGGGTAAAATCCTCTTCCTGGTTTGATTTGGAAGCAGGTAAGATGAGAAATTCTGAATTTCTTGCATGAACTTGGAGTTGCTTATTTTGGACTTCTCAGTTTTGTCAGGTTGGGAGATGCGCTGTCGTAATCCTGAAATCGATTCTGATTTGTGTCTCACCCAGTAAATGGCCAGAAGGGAAAGAAAAAGTTACATCTCTTTTCAAAAAGGGAGAAGAGGAACATCAGACAGCTGCCAACCAGTCAGACTTACAATAAAACAATTCGGGGAAAAAAAAATTAATTAATTTGTAAAAGGGGATGGACTTATCAAAAAGAGTCAACGTGGAAAAATTGGTTACGCCTGGAATTCTATTGGAATTTATCATGGGATTAGGAGATCTTGAGGCATAGTGGGTAGTGACCCTGCCTCTGAATCAGAAACTCCAGGTTCAAGTCCCACGCCAGGACTTGATGGCCAAGGAAGGTGCGTTCATAATGCGGCCAAGCAGGTTGGGTATCAACTTGCAAATCCTTCCAATGTACACCAATGACAGGTGGTAAGAGTGGGAGAGATTCCTGGTCAGCCATGTGATGGTTGATCAGTAATCTTCCCATACCTCACTTCCAGTGAGGTGGGATTGAGTCATGGAATTATAGGGGGAGACTTGAACACAGCCTGCCAGGTGTGAATGGAATAGTAGATCATTAAAATGGTGGGCTGGTGGTTGGGGGGTGGTGGGGGGGCAGTGCGGTGACAGGGAAGAGGTGCTTACACCATGTTCCTGTACATTCCCATTCCAGCATTGTAATTCACCTCAAAATAACACTGCAGGATGCAAGAGGGAGAAAACTTAATTTAGTTAAACAAGGCCTGGGAGTTAAAACAGAGATTAGGAACAAGGAGTGAGAAATGTTTAGTGGAGACAAGAACATTGAGGTTATTCAAAATATGCTTACGTTTTACATTGGGAGTGCTGGGTACCAAAGAGATAGGGCATTGGAAGGGTGGGCTTCAATGGGAGTGTTATGGTCCCGAAAGGATGGGGGTTTGATGGCCGCATTATGGTACCAGAGGGCTGGGCTTTGATGGGAGTTTTGGGAGACTTGAGGGGTGCCTTTCAATAAGAAAGTTAGGACACTAGAAGGATAAGCTTTGATAGGACAGTTAAGGCACTAGAAGGATGGGTTTTGCTGGGGGATTTAGGGTAACACAGGGCTGTGCTTTGATTTTTGAGTTTGGGCGCTAGAAGAATGATCTTCAATTGGACAACTGGGAAACTTGAATCACGGGTTTCAATGGGAGAGTCAGTGCGTTGATAGACGGGATAGAGAGTGATAAACTATGATGGGACTTTACAAATATCTAACTATTTATTAATTGTTTTCTACCAGTAAGAAAGTCTTTGCCTTGTTTTATTACATCTTTATTTAATTAGTTTCCAGTCAGGAGCCAGTTTCCAGCTCATTTAACCTATCCAGCTAATTAATGACACCGACTACAGCTTCATGTTAGTGCAGAGCAGGCGATTGAGGAAATTATGTCGGTTCTGAATTCTTTTCCCTGGTGACCTTCTGTCAACAGCAGCGAAAGCGGTTTCGCAGCATGCTTGTACTGAGTGTGGTGACCATGGTACACTTTGGCGCCTAAGGTGGTTCAATAGAAAATGGTGCAGCTGACATCTTTGCAAATCTCAAATCAGACAAGGACAAGACGATGGGATGGACAGGGTAGAGTGGAGTGGGGTGAAATGGACTGGTTGGTTTCATGTGAAGCCAGTGAGGAAGGAAAGATTGGGGTGGAAAACATGAGGTGGGGGTCTGTTTGGCAGAAATGGGTTGGGGTTGGTGGTTAGGTTCAGGTGGGGTATATTGGGTGGGCTGGGATGGGAAGGGACTGGTCTGGGGTGAGCTGCAGTGGAGTGGGGGTGGACTGGGGTAAAGTGGGGCAGGGTGGACTGGAGAGGGGTTAATTTGGAGTGATTTGGGTGGTGGTGGGATGGGGTTGAGTGGAGTGGGGGTGGGATGGGTTGGAGTGGGATTGGGGTGGGATGGGTTGGACTGGGGTGGTGCTGGAATGAGGTTGGAGTGAGGCGGTGGTGGAATGATGTTGAGTGGGGTGGGGATGGGATGATGTTGAGTGGGGTGAGGGTGGGATGGGTTAGAGTGAGGGGGTGGAATGGCATTGAGTGGGGTGTTGGTGGAATGGGTTTGAGTGTGGTGGGAGTGAGATGAGGTTGAGTGGGGTGGGGCGGGGATGGGTTGGAGTGGGGTGGGGGGTAGAATGAAATTAAGTGGGGTGAGAGTGTGATGGCTTGGAGTGAGGTGTTGGGGGGATGGGGTGGAGTGCAGTGGGGCTGGGATGAGGTTGAGTTGGGTGGGACTGGGATGGGTTGGAGTGGGGTGGAGGTGGAATGGGGTTGAGTGGGGTGGGGGTGGGATGGGTTACAGTGGGGTGGGTGTGGGATGGGTTAGAGTGGGATGGGAGTAGGATGGGTTAGAGTGGGGTGGGGTGGATTGGGGAGAATGGAATACAGTTGGAGTAGGTGGGGTGGGGATGGATTGGGGTTGAACGGGGTGAGACAGGGAAGTGGACCAACAATCAGGGAGCATTTTAATAAAGGAAAAGGGGTGGGTGGATGAGAGGAAAATTGGTGGTGAAGGGGGCAAGAGGTGGAGGCTAAGGTGCGAGAGATGGAGTAATGGGTATTGTGTCTTTAATAATCTTATCTAACTTTTCCAGCCCTTATTTCCTTTAGTTATAAAATAAAGTTTAGTAATATTTTCTTGGCTCTGACAAGTTTTCCCTCTGATCTATTTTTTATGGGTGTAAACAGGAAGGAGATGCCAACAGACAAGTATATTTGTGGCAGTGCCTACGACTGATTGAGTCTGTTTCAGCAAATCCGTCTGTTCTCTCTTTCACATTGGAATCAGGCAGAACAGAAATAAACAATTTGGCCCTTTATACCTGTGCTGCCTCTGTGCTAGAGCTGTCCAATTAGTCCCACTTCCTGCTCTCTTTCCCCTTAGCCCTATAAATTCATCCTCTCCAAGCACACGCCCAATTGCCTTTTGGAGGCTCGAATGGAATCTGAAATAAAAACTGAATGTGCTGGAAATACTTGGCAGATCTGGCAGCATCTGTGGAGACAGAAACAAAGTTAAGTTCCAGGCTGATGGCTCTTCAACAGAATTGGAGGTGCTTAGAGATGGAACGAATTTCCAGCAAGGCATAGAAAGGAAAGGGAGAGAGGAGGAAAAAACCAAAAAAGGCAGGTCTGATATGTTGGAAGACAGGGGAGGTTAAATTGAGAGTGATGATGGTGCAAGGCAAAAGGAGGTGCTAATGGGACAAGTAAAATAGGTCACCCAGTCTAAGTTTAGTGCTCAATGTACAGGAGACCACATCATTAGCAGTGAGTACAGTGTAATAAGTGAAACGAAGGACAAGTAAATTGTTGTTTCAACTGGAAGGAGTATTCGGGGCCTTGGATGGTGAGAAAGGAGGAGATTACATGGAAATGTGCTGTGCGAAGGGTGTGGGATGATTGAGGAGTGAATCAGGGTAACACAGAGGGAAAAGCCCCTTTGGAACACTAAAAGGAGAGGGTAGGGGAAGATATGCTTGGTGCCAGTGTCACACCGGTGACGGAAACGACAGAGAATGATCCGTTAACTGTGAAGGCTGGAACGTTTTTTTATTCATGGAGTTTTTTTGTTCACGGGGTGTGGGAGTTGTTGGCAAGGCCATTGGTTTTTGCCCATTTCTTGGGGATAGTTAAGAGTCAACCGCATTGCTGGTCTGTAGGCCAGTCCAGGTAAGGATGGCATCTTTCCAACATTAATGAACCAGATGCTTTTTTCATGACAATCGATGATAGTTTTGTGGTCACCGTTACGGAGACTGGTTTTCAATTCCAGATGTTTTTAACATTGAACCTAAATTCTATCAGCTGCCATGGTGGGATTTGACCCATGTCCCCGGAGGATTAGACTGAGCTGCTGGACTACAAACCTAGCGATATCACCACGATGCCATGCTCCCCCCACAGTGGAAAGGTTCCAAGGGGTGGAGGGGATGGGATGAGAACAAAAGTATGGGAAGTATCACAGACTATGGAGTTTAATTTCACCACATATTCAGATAGTACATTCCAGATCCTAACAATCCAATGTGTGAAGAAATTTCTCCTCACGCCCCTTGTAGTTTTTTTGCCAATTATTTTAAATCCATGACATCTGGGTATTGACTCACTTGCCAGAGAAAACTGTCCCTCCCCACTTGTTCCATCAAAATCCCTCGACTGAGTATTTCCTTGACCTTCCCTGATCTAAGGAGAATGATCCCAGCTTCTCCAGTTTCTCCACATAACTGAACCCTTTATCTCTGGTATCATGGTGAACCTCTTCTCACCCTTTGACTCCAAGGCCTTGAAATTCTCCCTCAAATGTGGTGCCCAGGATTGTACACAATACTCCAGTTGCGGCCTAACGAGTGCTTTGTAAAGTTTGATCATGAGTTCCTTGTGTTTTTATTCAGTGTCCTTATCTACAAAGTCAGGTATCCCGTCCACATTCTTAATTGTCTTATCAACCACCTTCAAGGAATATGCACCCCAAGTCCCTCAGCACTTGCAGCCCCATCAAAATAAATGATGCTGCCTCTCCTTGTTGATCCAGCTGAAGTGAAATGTGACATCACATTGTCTCTGCTCATTTCACCAGTCTGTCTATATCATCCTTAAGTCTGTTACTATCTTGTTCACTATTTATTAAATTGCCCAATCTTGTATCACTGGCAAACTTCAAAACTATAGTCTCTATACATTAATAATATGCCTTTGGAACTATGCAGGAGAGCCGTGTGTTGTGTGAGAGAGGGAGAAGATTAAACTTTTAGAGAGTGAAACAGGCATTCTGGATTCATATCTGGATCTTGGGGAAATTCACTGGTTTCTAATCAAATTTTATCCATGTGTCTTAGTAAACTCTGGAGAAAGATAAAAGGTTAAGTTCATTCCTTTGTATTTATCTGATGTTAAAATGCTGCCCCTCACCCCTATAATCCTGCACTAAGAAGCTCTTTAGGTTACATTCCCCTGCCAGGAGTCACAATGATCCAAGCTTGCAGCAAAGACAGCTCAGACGAGGCTGCATCGCATTTGTTGCCTGCTGTTTGTGTCAGTGAGGCAGTCACTGTTCCATGTTACAATGTACTGAATTTCAAACAGCACTCGGGAAAGGCAATGAACAGCATCTTCAGACAAATCATTTCCTCATCACACTACCAGTGACAGATTAAACACCAAGAGATATCTGGGATTGATCCAAGCTCATCTTCCTTCACTTCACTTGGCTGCATCAACTAAATCATCCATTGGGTTTTTCTTGGCAGATAACAACTAAATGCAGTGCAGAGGTTAGGGATAAGAGTGCAGCTGCAACCCTGTGCTGGATGCCATCATTTTCAGTTTCTTTTCAATCCACCAGCATCTGCTTCACGCCAAAGGTAGAGGCCGAAACTATTCAGCCTCTCGAGCCTGCTCCTCCATTCAATAAGATTACGGCTGATCTGCATGTCTAAATCTAGTTATCCCCATCTCTTCATACCCTTAACCCCACATAAATCTAGCAATCTCAGCTCTGACAGCCCCAACCAAACCCCAGCACTCATAGTTGTTATGACCAGGTGAGAAAGGGTGAACTGGTTCCCCTCTATTCAGCCTCCTCGGTTGGTCACAACAAAGGTTTAAGTTTCTTTTTCACAAGGATATGCCTTTTCCAAATCAGAGTGTGGTTAACTATTTAAGCTGTGAGCAATAAGGAGTCAATTAAACAAGGGTTCCTTGAACCAAAGAGCAAATTTATTAATCGCTAAACCCAAGAAAAACAATTAACATGGGACATCAAGCATGTGGCCCTTGTGTAGTCATTAGGCCCCACCCATCACATATACACACAGACACATAGGTATCAGAGATAAGGGGGGGTCAGAGGTCAATAAAAAAGGGTAAAAGAATATCCGGTTAAGTGTCCTTTGATTCTCCTTGAGGCATAGATTTTAAATGCTGTGGCCAATTTAGGTTAGCTGATTTCATGGATGTGGTCAGATATAGAAGATGCTGTAATTATTACGAGATCTCGGTTCTCTGGTCAGTTTCTGGTAGAGTTGGCTTCTCGAACCAGGTAACACGCTTATTCCAAAGGAGAGAGAGGGAGAGAGCGCAGCCCTCACTTGTTTCCTCTGCTTGACACCATCAGTATCACTTGCAATCTCTCTCTAGTGTCTAAGCAGCCTTGCCTTGAAATACTTCACCCATTGTGTATTTCCAAGAGGTTTTGAGTGTACCTCTCTGTGGCAGCCATTGTTTCAACATCCAGTACTTTGCATTTTTAATGTCACTGCTTTAGACAGTTAAGAGTTTCCATGGGTGTCTGGATTATAAGGAATTGTCTCTCTCTTCGCACTTCCCTGAGGGTAATTTGTTTGTTTCTCACCTTCACTTTGGAATGTGGCCTTGCACTTTAAACAGTTTGCTCTGTCTCAGTTCACATTGTGTAATTTCCAGTCAGTTGAAAGTTGAAAAATCATATTTTCAAAAATTAAAGGGGCATAGCCTCGTGACATAGTCCTTTTGGAGGAGAGAGAGTTCTAGATTTCTATTACTCTTTGTGCGAAGCAGTTCCTACAGAGTTCATTCTGAACGGCCCAGTAATCTCACTCGACTGGTTAAGGATTAATTCCTGTTAAGAGTCATAAAAAATGTACAATGATACAGCACGGAAGGAAGCCATTTGGCTCATCGTGTCTGTGCCAGTTCTTTGAAAAGACTATCCAATTAGTCCCGCTCCCATGCTCTCTCCCCATAGCACTGCAAAGTTTTTCTCTTTTTTAGTTGTTAGAATCATATCTCTCAAGACTGAAGCTGTACATTTCGATGCTAACCTGGGATTTTTTTTTAAAAAAGGTTATAAGTTCACCTTGGAACTGTCAGCAAGCAGACCTCTTCCAAAAAAAATCACCTGACCTTTATGGTACTTGTGGAAGTTCTGGTTGTTGTTTTGAACTGCTCATCACTTTAATTGACGGGGAAAAAAACTGAAAATGCAAAGGTTGGTAACTTGCTGGAAATCACATGGGAGAGAGAAAAGAGCTAAAGTTGTGAGCCTGTTGGTTTTGAAGATAGTCTTGTTGGGGAACAAGCTGAGGAAGGAAAACTACTCTAACTGGTTTTCTCTCTCTCTCTCTCTCTCTCTCCCTCTCTCCACCTTGTCTGCAATTGTGTTTGGCTATCAACCTGTAGCCAGAGAACTCTCATCTGAGAGTAACTGGTCTACATTTGGACCTACAAAGCTGAGACCAGTTGGTGAGAACTTCCAGATGTCCACTGGGACCCAGGAGGGAACTCCAGGTTGACAGCGTCAAGAACCTGTAAACTTTATCCTTTATTTTATAATACCCACCCTCTAAAGCCCATCTCTGCAGAGAGACTCTTTCTGTTTGTCCTTTGTTTGTCTGTGTGTCTCTCTACGCGTGTGCTGTCTTTAGGAAGAGAGAGATATTTATACTTCCCGATTACAATTGTGTGTTAACCAGTACTTGCAACTTGTTAAAAGAAGTTTTGTTTTATAATTAACAATCGTTCTGAGTTTATTGAAAGAGGCCTGGTTAAAGTCTCTCTTTTATTCTTGGCATCAGTAGGGGAAGAAGAATATTGGCTATTTTGGTGAGAAAATTAAACTTTTAAATTAATGGTATGGCCTGCAGAGTAGTGGGGTGGGATGATACGTGCACTCCTCCCATCCCGATCAAAACATAAATTAGGGGCTCTTGTGGGATTTGAAATGCGGACGACGGGTGATTGGACGCAGAATAACAATTGGATTGACAGGGTTAGCAGTGCCACATTCCATACTAAGAGAAATTTGTTGAAAGGATACTGACAAGTACCTTTAACACTGTGAGCTAAGGAGGTATCGGCTTTTGTCATGTCAAGTGGGGTTTACCAATGCCAAGTGATGCCATTCAGACTAAAAAATGCTCCAGCCACTTTCCAAAGGCTAATGAATCAAGTAGTCACTAATGTTTCTGACTGTGGTTGACTCTTAACTGCCCTCTGAACAAAGGCAATTAGGGGATGGGCAATAAAGGCTGGCTGAGCCAGCGATGCCCACATCCCATGAACAGATAAAAAAAAACTTTAATTTTGCTAAACCCTTCAAGGTGGCAACTGACACTAGTGACGTGGGGGTGGGTGCGGTCTTATTGCAAGAAGATGAATAAGGAATTGAGAAGCTAGTGGGGTACTTTCCTAAAAAATTAAATCAGCATCAAAAGAGACACTCTACAGTGGAAAAGGAAGCCCTGGGATTGTTACTGGCCCTTAAGCATTTTGAGGTATATATCCCATCATGGCTGTAACACAATATTAGTAAATACTGACCATAATCTCTTGCCCCTTGTGGAAATATTTGAGATTCAGAACAACAGACTGTTCTGACGGAGTTTGCTCGTACAGCCTTACAACTTAAAAATTGTCCATATTGCTGGGAAGAATAATGTAATTCCTAATGCATTATCAAGAATATAACATCTGCAAAAAATATCTGGAAAGGAAAAATGTCAGAAAACTACAGATTCTGTATCAGGAGCGAATGGCTGAGCAAGCATGTTTGAAATTTCTTATATATGTCATACATATCTTTTTCTGTATACTTTGCGATGGAACACATTTGAAAATGGGGTGTCACCTCAATTGCGGGAGCATATTAGAATCATATCTCTCAAGACTGAATTTTTCTTTTATCAAATGGAAGGGCACAGCATTGTTTTTGTAGAATTCATTCATGGGATGTGGGCATCACTGGCCAGGCCAGCATTTATAACCCATCCCCAGTTCAGAGAGCATTTAAGAGTCCAACTACATTGCTGTGGGCCTGGAATCACCAGGTAAGGACTGCTGGTTTCCTTCCTTAATAAAGGACATTAGTGAACCAGGTGGGTTTTTACAACAATCAACAATGGTTTCACAGTTATCATTTGACACTTAATTTCAGATTTTTATTGAATTCAAATTCCACCATCTGCTGTGGCAGAACTTGAACCCAGGTCCTCAGAGAATTACCCTAAGTCTCTGAATTACTAGTCCAGCAACAATACCATGACACCACCACCTCCCCTGCTGAACATTAGGATGCTAACCTGGGATTATTTTTGAAAAGGCCACAACTTGACCTTGGAACTGTCAGCTAGCAGGCCTCTTCCAAGAAATCACCCGACCTTTACGGTAGAGGAAGGTCTCGTTATTTGTCTTCAACAGAAATCACTTTAACTGACGGGGAAAAAACTGAAAAGGCAAAGGGTGGTAACTTGCTGGAAATCACATGGGGGAGAGAAAAAAACTTAAAGTTGTGAACCTGCTGGTTTTGAAGACAGTCTTGTTGGGGAACAAGCTGAGGAAGGAAGGCTACTCTAACTGGTTCTCTCTCTCTCTCTCTCTCTCTCTCCACCTTGTCTGCAATTGTGTTTGGTTATCAATCTGTAGCCAGCGAACTCTCATGGGAGTGTAACTGGTCTACATTTGGACCTGCAAATCTGAGGTCAGTTGGTGAGAACTTCCAGACATCCACTGGGATCATGAAGGAACTACAGGTTGACAACGACCAGACCCTATGAAATTTATCCTTTATTTTATAACACCCATCCTTTAAAGCCCATTCCTGCAGAGAGACTCTATGGCTAGGATTTTGAGTTGGGCAGGTGGGTGTGGTCTGCGGGCCTGGGAGTGGGCTGGAAATGGTCCGTTGCCCGCGATTGGCCCCTGACAATGATTTCACACTGGCAGGCCAGTTAAGACCTGCTGAGCGTGAAGGTTAGCTCCGTAATGGTCGGGAAGGGGTGGGCGGGTCAGGGGGCCTGTTGGCCGTCGGGTCCAATGGCGGCCTGGCAGCCAGTTTAAAACTGGCACAGTCAGACCCTGGAGGGCTGCCGGCGAGGAAGACATCTTCGGTGTTGTCAGCAGGAGCTTAAAAATGATGGGTTCCAATGCGGCAGCAGACGCCAGGCGGCAGGACAGGTTGGTGGGCACTCACTGCCCGGTTTTCTGATGAGTGCCTCGCGGTCCTCCTGGAGGAGGGGTCTGCCAGGAGGGACGCCCTTGTCCCCAGGGATGGTAGGAGAGGCCACCGCACCTTCAAAAGGAGCTTGGGAGGAGGTGGCAGTGCTGGTCAGCAACCATGATGTTGTGTGGCGCGGCTGAGTCCAGAGCCACAAGAGATTTAACGACCTGCTGCACTCAGGAAGGGTGAGTAGTGTGTTGGCATGGATCAGTGTGGTGAAGTGTTAAGGGCTGGCCATCTCCCCACTGTGGAGCTCAGGGGTGTTAAAGCCTGAGTGACAACTGTCAATGACGCCGGAGCTGGCCAAGGGGGTGAGCCCTGGCTGCTTGGGCTGAGTGCCTTGCGGCTTGAGGGCCACGACTCGGATGTGCCCTGCCAGGTGCTCCTCAGGTGGGGTTGGCCTAGCTGCAATGGTGCTGCAGGTAGAGAGTGGACTAATCAATGCTCCTCTGTCCTTTCAGGAGAAGACAGCCCATAATAACATTGTAAAGGCCGCAGACAGGCGGAGGCCCCGCTAACCTCCTAATCCTAACCAGATACGAGCAGGACGCCTTGGAGCTGGGGAGGCGCAACACACCTCAGTCAACCAGCCGCGGAGAGGCTGAAGTGTCAGACGAAGGTAAGAGTGCAGTGCACAGAGATGAGAGTTTCAGATGGTGAAACATTCTTGTGAGGTCTCATCATTGATGGGAGCCTCAAAACTGGAATCCCCATTGATCACTGAAAGATGATGGCACCATGATGCAGATCTCCATTGTCTCAACAGGGTGTCTGGCATGCACAGTGACAGTGTGATGACTTAAACTAATGACATGTCGGTGTTCTCCCTTAGGTTTGCCACAACACACCCAATTGCAGGACGCCGAAGACCCACTCCTGATGCCAGAGGACTGCCAGGCTCCAGATGCACCTGCATCACACCTGGTCTCTGAACCAGGCACCAGCGCAGATATCAGCACCTCGGTGGACATTAGATCTTTGGCTAGAATGGTGGTGCACAGCGGTGAGGGCGCTTCACACTCGCTTGAGGTGCAGGCAGAGGCAGAGAGTGTCCAGGGCACCAGCAGTCAGAGGGCTACTGGAGACTAGGACGATGCTCAGTTGAAGGCAGATGATGAGTCTCTGGAGTCGTTGATTAGTCGGCAGAGGCTGGATGTCCAGCGAGATGTGCGGGAGGATATGGCGGAGATCCATGAGGTTATGCGTGCCATGGTCTCCATTTGGAGGAGTCCATGCGGAGCGTGAGCACTGCGTTGACCCCCATTGCCCAATGCACTGCCTCCTCCATTGAGAGATTGGTGACTCTTATGGAGAGGCAGCTCCAGGAACAGAATCAGGGGTTCCTGGGGTTGTGCTCGGACCTGCAAACCCTCACACAGGCACTGACCTCAGATGGCCAGTATCCGTGTGGGAGATGGATGAGGCATCCAGTATCTTAGCTAGGTGCCCGTCCATCAATGGTGAGCAGGATGGTCCAAAGTGACCTCACGTTGGCGCACAAGCTTCTTGTCATTTCTGCGGGCTCCTCTCAGGGCGCTCTGGGTGACGGCAGCAACTCCTCCGCCCCTCTGCCAGTGACCGTGGCATCTGATGAGGCTGCGGCGACTGGGAAGATGCCAGCTGTGGCACTGGCCATTTTCTCCCAGGCGGGTCAAGCACAGACTCTACTGGCCAGAGGATGACCACTAAGGTCATCAAGGCCAACTGGACAGCATGAGTCAGCAAGCTGCCTCCAGTGCTGGTGCCAGTGAGGGGTGAGCACCAAGACACAGCACCCGCAAATGTAAGTTTAAGGCACTATGAGCACAAGAGGGACTGCTCATGGGTGATCCTCTGTTGTGCAATGTTTTGTTTAATTTAATTGGTCTGGAGATGAAGACCAGAGAAGGTTCTGTTAATTTGTTTTGACTGTCAACATGGGATAAATTTTCTTTTGTCATAATGGCCTGAGTTTGCTTCACCTTTTTTATTTAATGTGGTGCAGGTACGCCAGTCTGTAACGCTGGACATGGGTGGCTCGAAACTTTATTGCACAGGTGGTGAGTGGGCTTTGGGGTCAAAGGAAAGGGCCATTTCAGACATTCGGGATGGAGCCGGCAGCCCTGACGTGAGGTGGTTCAAGGTGTAGTTGGAGACGCACAATTCACTGACCACCTCCTTGTGAAATGTATCTGCCTAAGACACTGTCTGTAGCTAAGGTGAAGGTGAGAGAAGTGTTCTCTGAAAGCCCAGGGTGAGTACTATCTATTGAGAGCTCCCTACCTCCTCCCTCAGTGTAGATCTTCTCCTTGCTGCTGCCTGTGCTCCATCTCCCTGTTATGCTGCAGCCCAAGAGGGTCTGCAGTTTAGCAGTCATGGGCAAGTCTTCTGTTTAGAGGCCTTTAGAATTGGCACCACTACTTCCCAGAGATCCAGCGCTTACTCCCTCCTGACTGAAAGAACTTGTGTGAGCTCCTCCATCAGCCAAGTACGCAGTATTCCACTCACCCTGCAGCAGGAAGAGTAAATCAAAAGCAGACCTCACCTGAAAATTCCATAAATAGCACGAGTGACAGGATGGGGCTCCAGCTGAGCTGCGAGTGTCTAAGAGAAGCCATTAATAGGACCTGTGAGGCCCCATGATGCCAAACCGGGCACCAAATCAGTGTTCAATGCTGAATGGCACCACAATCTTCTAGCTCTGCATCCTTCCAGTGCATGGATGGCACATCTGGGTTCACACCTTTCCAAACCAGGCAATCGGCAAAGGCTGCACCAGAAGCGGTCAGATACACTGCCTGTTTTAGGAGTTCTGGCTCCTGAAGCTTCCCACGACCTTACAGAGCCCAATTTTGCAGCCCAAGCTTAAATTGCAAAATGTTCCATTCGCTCCGCAATTAGTCCCTTCAACTGGTTTAGGGAAATTCACATAGCAAACACGTGATGTCCAGAGACATTGTGTGAAGTCTTACACTTAAACATTTGAATAGAACAATTTCCAGATAAAGTGCAGGTTTCATACTGGCCGTTTGCAGTCAGCTAGCTGGTGATTTCACTTCCTGCTAGATGAATTCAGTGAGGTGGGCAGTGAGTCTTGTTGCGTGGGAGTGAGTGGGTTAGCACAGCAGTAACTGTGGGATGGGAGTAGAGAGAGTTTAACGTTGCTACGTGGGATTACAATCAATCAGATTCATTCTCAGATCTTTTATTTACTTGAATCTGTAAAAGGTTGTGAAGAGGGCAATAACTAGCCAGAAATCAGCCTTACTGTAAAAATGATTCTGAATAATTAACACAGCATCAAAAATTGGCAAGCAACCCCAATCAGACTGCTCAATTTCTCCTGCTCTCCCCTCGTCACCCCCTACTTCTCCCTCACCACTCCCTCCCCCTCCCCTCAATATCCCTCCACCCTTCACCACTTGCTCCCTCTCCACTCATCACACACTCCATCTCCCCACCACTCCTTCCCTCTCCCCTCACCATTCCCTCTCCCTCCATTCAACATTCCCTCCCTCTCCCCTCACCACTCCCTCCCTCTCACCTCACTACTCCCTTCTATTACCATTCTCTCTCCCGTTCTCTCTCTCTCACACCAGCCTCTCTGTTCTCTCTTTCCTCTCCCTATCCAATATCCTCTCCCATCTTTCCTCTCTCCTCTTCTCTCTCCCTTTCTGCTTCCTTCTCTTTTCCTCCTGAGACCCTCTCCCCTGAAATGTCTATCTCTACAACATTGCTCACCTTACTACCTGTACCTATCCAAGACATGCCATCTCTAAGAAAATGATAGACCTGCCACTGATGCTGGGACTGTTACAAGTTCAGGACCTGTTAATGAGTCTGGGACTATGTGAGATCTATGATTGTTGTTTTATTCATGCTGTTTTGGATGTAATATAGCTATTGAACTGTAGCTACTAAATTGCAGGATGCTGTCTATCGTCTCTTTGCTTGACAGACTGACAGATTGGATTGGGCACTGTCACCATGGGCTGCTCTTGGCTTGTGTGAAATGTCACTCACTCAGTCATTGAGCTCTCTGTGTGAGGAGTGTGTCCATATCCTGTCACTTCTTCACTGCTTTTCGAGCTGGTAAAGGTCAGTTTGGAAGGAAGTGTTTGAAGCTCTTTGAGTAAAAGATCATAGTCAGATGAACTCCAATAGTTAAACCAACCGCTGTTTATGGATTGAAACAAAGCAGCAAATTCTAGAGATATCCAGCAGGTCAGTCACTGTTTGAAAGAAAAGCGTTTATAAAGTGTTTATATTTTTTGTTTGAAGCCACACCCAGCTTGGTACCTTCCTCCTGAGGTCCATAGTGTCCAGCTGTGGCTCAAATAGGCAGCTCTCTCACCTCTGTGCCAGAAGGTCATAGGCTCAAGACCCACTCCAGAAACATTGAGCCTGTAATCCGGCTGACACTTCCAGTGCGGTAACTGAGGGAGTGCTGCACTGTACGAGGGGCAGTAACTGAGGGAGTGCTGCACTGTACGAGGGGCAGTAACTGAGAGAGTGCTGCACTGTACGAGGGGCAGTAACTGAGGGAGTGCTGCACTGTATGAGGGGCAGTAACTGAGGGAGTGCTGCACTGTACGAGGGGCAGTAACTGAGGGAGTGCTGCACTGTACGAGGGGCAGTAACTGAGGGAGTGCTGCACTGTACGAGGGGCAGTAACTGAGGGAGTGCTGCACTGTACGAGGGGCAGTAACTGAGGGAGTGCTGCACTGTACGAGGGGCAGTAACTGAGGGAGTGCTGCACTGTACGAGGGGCAGTAACTGAGGGAGTGCTGCACTGTACGAGGGGCAGTAACTGAGGGAGTGCTGCACTGTACGAGGGGCAGTAACTGAGGGAGTGCTGCACTGTACGAGGGGCAGTACTGAGGGAGTGCTGCACTGTACGAGGGGCAGTGCTAAGAGAGTGCTGCACTGTACGAGGGGCAGTGCTAAGAGAGTGCTGCACTGTACGAGGGGCAGTGCTAAGGGAGTGCTGCACTGCATGAGGGGCAGTAACTGAGGGAGTGCTGCACTGTACAAAAGGCAGTACTGAGGGAGTACTGCACTGTCCGAGAGGCAGTAACTGAGGGAGTGCTGCACTGTCCAAGAGGCAGTACTGAGGGAGTGCTGCACTGTCCGAGAGGCAGTAACTGAGAGAGTGCTGCACTGCATGAGGAGCAGTAGCTGAGGGAGTGCCACACTGTACGGGGGGGCAGAAACTGAGGGAGTGCTGCACTATACGTGGAGCAGTTACTGAAGGAGTGCCGCACAGTACGAGAGGCAGTAACTAAGAGAGTGCTGCACTGTATGAGGGGCAGAAACTGGGGGAGTGCCGCACTGTACAAGGGACACTACTGAGGGGATGCTGCACTGTTGGTGCGGCAGTACTGAGGGAGTGCTGCAGTGTTCGAGGTGCCATCTTTTGGATGAGATGTTAAACCAAGGCCTCAACTGCTCTCTCAGGTGGATGTAAAAGATCCCACATCCACTATTTTAAAGAAGCGGAGGAGAGTTCTCCTAGTGTTCTGAGATCGATATTTACCCCTCAGCCAATTCACTGAAACAGATCATCTGGTCATTATCATTTTGTTGATGTGGGATATTGTTTTGTGCAAATTAGCTGCTGCCAATAACAACAGTGGCTGCAACTTCAAAAGCACGTCATTGGCCGTGAAGTAATTTGGGACATCCTGAGGTCATGAAGAAATGCAAGTTTTTTTCTTTTCTCTGCTACGTCATTGTTATTCAAGCACACTATCCCTTCCCCTTTGCCCCACACTCTGCTTTCTATTGTGCTTGATGCACCTGCCTCCTAACAATAGGTATAGCCAAGCCTGTAAGCTGAAGCTACTTGATCTCGATTCTAGTGCCCATCCAGACTTGTGCCTCACCAACCACCCCCCAAACCCTCTGGACCCCTGCCAACACCCTCTTTGCAGGACCTTATACCCACTCTCTGCTGGTGCATGAAGAACCACTCTGATGGAACTCTACTCCCAGTAACCAGCTCTCCGTGTTGTATTCATGGTCATTTATTCTGGACCAGCTCACAAATTTATGGGATGATTTATTGCATTCATTTTCATAATTGTGAGATTTGAACTCAGAATCTCGGGGTTGCTGTTCCTGCAGTGTAACCTGTTGGGTGATGGATTTGCAGTATCCTTATTTTGATAATGTTTCTCTTTTCTCCGTCTATTAAGATTGATCTGAAGGGATAATACTGGGGCTGCGATCTGGCTCATCCATCACACTGTCACTGATAAACAAAGTTGCCTACGACCATCAGCAGATTGTTGGGTGGGGAGTAATCCTCAGCTGAAATCCTCATCATCCTCCACTCGGGTCATATGTTTTCGAGCGTGCGAATCAGGAGCAGGAGTAGGCCTCTCGGTCCTGCAAGCCTGCTCCACCATTCAATGGCTGATCTGACTGAAACCTCAGCTCCACATTCCCGCTTCCCCCTGATAACCTTTCACCCCGCTGCATATGAAGAATCTCTCCACCCCTGCCCTAAAAGTATTCAAAGACTCTGCTTCCACCCACCGCCTTTTGAGGAAGACAGTTCCAAAAACTCACTACCCTCTGAGAGAAAAAAGTTTCTCTTGATCTCTGTCCTAAATGGGTGACCCCTTATTTTTAAGCAGTGGCTTTCATACGACACAATCAGCGTGGAGTCTAGGAAAAATTCCACCGATAAAGTACCCGGTCATTTTTGTAATATTAGAGAAAGGATGAACTTGCATTTCTATAGCGCCTTTCAACGCATGAGGACAATTTTCACAGCCAATAAAGTACATTTGAAGTGTACTCACTCTTGCAATGTAGGAAAACTTCATGTGGGAGCTGTTTTCTTTCTCCGTCCCACCTTGTGATTCCTTGCCCCTCATGACCTTCACAGCAACTTGTGAAATCTTTCCTTCTGCAGCCTGGAAGAAAAGTACTCCCAGTTCAGGAAAAATCAGTATTTTGGCTTGTGTCTGTGGACATGATGAAATGGTCTCATCGCTCGTGCCTCTGAAACCCACCAGTTGAACACTATCATCATCTGTAATAAGCTGACCAGCTTTGGGACACAGGAACAGAGCGGGGAAGATCACTTCGTCCCTCGATCCTCTTCCACCATTAAAATGAAATCATAGCTGATTTTCCACCCAGCTCCATCTTATCCACCTTTACCCCTTATCAGTTTGGGTAACAAATTTGGGTAACAAATGCTTATCAATCTTAGAACTGAAATTTTCATTTCACCTGGCATCAATTGCCATTTGCCAAAAGAGTTCCAAATTTCTATCACCCTCTGCGTTTAGAAGTGACTTCTGATTTCACTCTTAAATGGTCGAACTCTAATTTTTAGACTACGGTCCCTTGTCCTAAGTGCCCCAACAGCAGGCATAGTTTCCCTCTGTCTACCCTATCCCCCTTAATATCTTGAAAAATTGCATCAAATCGCCCCTCTTTCTGAATTCCAGGGAATACAGCCCTGGCTTGTTTAACCTCTTCCCCACACATAGCCCTTAGAGCCCAGGCATCATTCTGGCATCACTCCCCCCAGAATCAATATGTCTTTTCAAAGGTGTGGTGCCTCAGGACCGCTCGCAGTACTCCAGATGTGGTCTAATTAGGGCTTTCTGCAGCTGAAGCATGACTTCTACTCCTGTGGATCCTAGTCCACTAGATATAAAGGCCTGTATTCTATTAGTCTCTTTGATTATTTCCTGTGTTTCTTCATGGCATTTTAAAAATATTTGCAAACCCCCCAGTCTCTCTGAGCCTCCACTGTTTCTAGCTTTGCACATTTCAGATTCTGTTCTATCCTTTTTAGGTTCAAAGTGGATGATCTCACATTTGCTGACAATGAAATCGATTTACCATAATTTTACCCATTCAGTTAATTTATCAATATCACTCATAAGTTTATGCTTCCATCTACACTGCTCCCAATGCTGCCTATCATTGTGGCAAACTTGGATATTTGACTTTTTATCCCATCGCCTAAGTGGTTAATAAATACGGCAAGTAGTTGCGATCCCACCTAAACATATTCTGTCAGTTAGACTACCTGCCCATTATCCCTACTCTCATCACCTGTCACTCTGCCAATTCCTTAACCAGTACAATAATTCGCCTTCAATTCCTTCAGCTTCAACTTTAACTAATGGTCTTTTATGAGGAACTACATCAAATACATTCTGAATGTCGCCTGACTACTACTTTAGTCAATACTTCAAAAAAAAAACAATCAGATTCATCAAGTAGAACTTACCCTTTACAAATCCATGCGGGCTCTCTCTGATCAGCTGAAAACGTTGAAGGAATTCAGTCGATCAATCCTTAAATGTAGGCTCCAGTAATTCCTTAACAACAGATGTTAGGCTAACTGATCTATAAATCCCTGGTTCCCCCTCTCTCATCTTTCTTAAACAGTGGAGCGAAATGCACAATTTTCAAAACTAAAATCTCAAGAGAACATTGGAAGATCACAGCGTGTCCAGTGAGTGTTTCAGTGAGAGCAAATTGGACTCCCGTGGCTCCTGTTATCAAAGCTATACTTACCTTGTTGAACTCGAAGGTTGGGAGCTTCAAGTCCCGACAGACCCCAGACTCTCTGCGCACGCGCAGGCCGGGAGTGGACTGTACCTGACAGTCCTGCAACTTGTAAATTCTTCGGGCCCAGGACAGACCTAGAATGCCAGCCCATCGGGAGAGAGGAAAAGAAAATGGCCCAAAAACCCGAGTGCAAAGCACCATAGCCAGCAAGTGTCCCAGTCAGGGGGCAAGGGAGAGGGGACATGGAGAGGTCCCAAAAGGAAATCCCAGGTAAGGGACAGAGACGGAGGACAGAAAGAGGTCCCAGTTAAGTTAAAGATAAAGAGCGGAGCAAAGAAAGAGGCTCCAATTAGAGAAATGGCTGCAGGAAGCAGACTTTAAGTGAAGTGGGCTTGGGAGACGAGATTGAAACCCTGCAAGGTGGGCCCTTGTTGATGCCATCCGCATTTGGTAACTGAAGAGGGGTCAAGAGAAGCCCTGAAAATTCGAGAAGGTTGGTGACTCCATGCTGCGGGGCCACCGGGGTAAAGGTACCCCTTTGGAGCAGTGGTGTTCTGCTCCACACGGCCGAAGATCTGAAGTTGTGCTTGTGAGTTGGTGCTTGAGTGCAGACTCGGGAATCCAGGGGAATGGAGTCTCGTGAGACGAGATTTAAACCCTGTGAGGAGGGCCACTGTTGAAGCCGTCCAAGTTAGACCAGCTTTTGGAAAGGATTCAAGATGAGATCTTTGAAGGTGAAGAGTGGAATCCTTCATGAGGGAGACAGAGGGTTTCAGTGAGATTGGTTGACTCACAGTGTTACTGACATCTTGACGGGTTATTGGGAGACCTGGGGAACCTGCTTTGGTCACATTTGGCATTTATTATGTCGGGTAATGTGTTTGACCACAGCTTGCCCGTAAATTCACATGTACCTCATATTAACCCTGAATGTTAGAGTATAAGTAGGTATTAGAATTTTTTTTATTTTTCTGACCTTGTATAGTAAAGTTTATTTTTTGTTTGTTCAAAACCCATGAAATCTTGTGGCTTTCTTCACTAAGTAAGTGACTTTATCTACTTTATCATTGGCCCCTAATCAGTTATTGCCAACAACTTGGGAGTCTGACCACGGATCATAATACACCTTCCGTCAAATCAAGACATCCCAAAGTGTTTCTTAGTTATTGACGTACTTTTGAAGTGCAGTCATTGTTGTGATGTAGGATGCTCCTTAATACTTATGTTTTTAACCAAACTTTTAGTCATTTGTTTTAGTATCTCTTTACGTGACTTAGGGCGGAATCATCCCAGATTTGTGCCAAGTGCGGTAGCGGGTGTGAAAAAAGATGTTTTACCCGCTGGCCACAATGGCGGGTCTGCGCGCCGTATTGTCCCCCTCCCGCCTCATAAATTACGCAGTCATGGGAAATACGCCGGATCACTAGCAGGCGGCCTCCGACTTACCCACCATGCCGTGACCTTGCTGCTTCCTCACGCTAGGCACCGTGTTTAAAGTGCAGCCTTGCACAGTTCTCAATGATTGCAGGCCAGGACTGTTCCAGTGAAGACATGGCCCCAGAAGCCAAGAAGGGTGCAGCCCCCTGATTCAGTGACACGTCTCTGGGACGTCCTCGAGATGCCATGGAGGCTCGCTGCCATGTTCTTTACGCCCGCTCTGGCTGCAGGAGGCCCATCAATCTCACCACGCAGGCTTGGGAGGCAGTGGCAGAAGTAGTCAGTGCCAAATGCTGCACACAGGAGGCTGACCATCCAATGCAGGAAACCGATGAATGATCACATCCAGTGCCGCAAGGGTAAGTTAGCCATCTGATCAATCTCAACTCATCCACTCACAAGCCCATCACACATTCATTGGCATCTCACCCACTATCAGCTCAAGGGACTCACTGTCTCACATACACCCTCACACCTCCATCCGGCCTCATCTCCTCTAGAGATCACCTCCTCATTCCTCATGGCTCCACTCAGCACACACGCATGCCTGGCATCTTTCTCATTTGGCCTGGTATGCGCACACATGTTCACACTCTCGCCATCTGTCTTTATGCAGGACAAGATCGCGCACAATCAACAGGAGAGGTCTCAGACGGGGGGTGAGTTGTCGGACATCAAAGCCCTCACTCCGTTAGAGAGTCATGCATTGGAGCTGGCCAGAGAGGGCATGGACCATTCCTGTGGTGACGATGAGGGAGGTGGCGAACACCCACCTATGGAGGATACTGGATCACATCATCCTTCTCTCAATGTTACGCTGAGTCCACTGTCCTGCGTTCAACACAGCTGCCAAGCACTAGTAATCTCCACTTCCTGTCCTAGGTACATCTGACACTCAGGCAACCTTGACCCCAACCCCAGCGCTGAAAGCACCTCAGATGAGGACCGTGAGGGCAGCACCATTGAAGACCCGTCACGGCGCTCACCCATGCCCTCCAACAGCACAATGGCACACACTTCGGTGGGACCTAGATGTAGAGAAGCCTCTGGATCACCATACGGTGAGCATAGCACACAAACTGTCCCACAGGAGGCAGGTGCAGGGATATCCTTGGGCGCCGGCACTCGGAGGACTGCTGGAGGCAAGGAATCTGCTGAGTCCGAGTCAGATGATGAGACTCTGAACTCGGCCCTCAACCAGTTGTTGGAGCTGCAACGACAATCACGGGAACATCAGGAAGGGATGTCTGGTGCACTCCTCTGATTGCAAGGCACGATGGAGGAGCCCGTCAGCCTACAGTCCAAGGTGATAGCACCGGCATGCCAATGCACCGAGATCAACACTGGCAGGATGGCGGCTGCCATGGAGACCTTGGTCCAGGACATTGGTCCTGCACTGCTGCACGGGCTACACTCCATCGCTGATGCAATCGTTGGCATCCAACAGTGTCAACGTGAGAGGAATGAGGAAATCTCACTCCAGCTTCCCCCTCTCCTCAAGGAGTCAGCCAGGTGACGTCGGGCAGCCACTGGGAGGAGGACCAGCAGCTCGACACCCGGGGCCATCCACACAGGTGACTCTGGGGATGTCCAGCCGATCTAAATCCCCTCTTTCTGTGACCCCCACCACTCCAGCTCCACAGGCTGAGGAGGGTGCAGCTGGCCCACAGCAGGACATCCAATGCAGGCCAGAGCCCTCCAGGCCTCGGCCCTCCAGAGGACACCCACCAAGGTCATCACAGACAGGACGTAGAGTCAGCAGGCTGCCTCCACCTCCGCTGTGGATGTTGGTGGAGCACCAAGACACAGCGGCAGGGTTAGGAAGGTTAAGAAGACGTAGCTGCACAGCCTGGGCATGGGTGTTAATCACCTGTACATAATGTTCATGATCGTAAATAACCTCCCAAGAATGTCTCCCTGCCTATGGCTCCTTGTTCTGATGAGCAATGTTTATGTCACTCAGATGTGAAACCTTGGTTCCTGCACAAGATAAAGGCAGTTGTCTCAGTCCAGAGCCCCCTCCCTGTGCCGTGGGTAACCTTCAGAGCAAAGTGATAGTCCGGCTTCACACTCACTGGGCACATTACTGATGCCTGCACCTTGATGGTGCTTGTCATTGCCACCAGAATGTTGTGGGCAGGTGTCACAGAATTCTCTCTTTCTCTCTGTGTGCTCTCAGCACCTTTAAGGTGGGGCTGGCCTCCCATCTCTTCAGCATCTGTGTCTGGTGACGGTGTACTCCTGAAGGGGACAGGTGCTGAAGGCTGACAAAGGATCAGGTGCATTTAAAGTTTCATGGCTGCGTCTCCATAATATGACCCTGCTCACAGAGCGCAAGTGAAATATCCTCAGTCAGACAGGAGTCAGACATTTCCAGAGGCAATGTGAAGATCTATGGATTGACCTCACTGCATGTCGTCATCATCCTCCACGATTCTTCCAGCTACGAGGGCCTCATCAGCATGCCTGCCTCATCTAGCCAGTGCAATGGCATCATCACCAGCATCCTCTCCTTCCAGGACCCCATCACTATCATCGCCTTCGAGGTCCTCCTCACCAGAGGAGACGTACAGCTCCTTCATCTCCTCCTCAGGTAGATCTTCCCCCGTTGCAGCACTAGGTTGTGTGCACTCACCTCCAAGTTCCCCTCAAAGCTTAGCTCACCCTCACCTCAGCTCAGCCTTTTAAATGCAGTCGTGAAGCACGTCGATCTGAAGTCACGCCGACATGGGCGGTAAGTTTGACATGGAGCGTTGATTCCGGCGTGAGGGCACAATAATGAGATCCAAATGCATTAAAATTAAGTTCCCGATATTTGATGATGGGGAAATGCGGCTTTCCATTGACGGGCAGAGCAGATGATTGCATACATTGCGCCTGTTTCAGCTAAACAAAATAAGCAACAGCCATTTGCTGACTTATTCTTCAGGGCATTGCATTGACCAATTTGGGTCAATCTGCCTGGTTTATATTTCAAACAATGCTTGGCAGTTAATTGTTAGCCACCCTCAGTGACGCATTCTCCATGGCAATGCCGCTTGCCAACCAATCAGCGCTCTCTTCACATACAGTTTAAGTTGTTGTTTTCACCTTATATTAGTATTTTTGCAAGTGTCCTGATGAGTGCAAGACAAAACGCTTTGCACGTCTCTTTTCTCAGCACTACTCAAGAAACATCTTCCGAGTATCCATCCTGTCAGGTTCCCTCAGGATCTTATATGTTTCAATAAAATAACCTCTCATTCTTCTCAACTCCAATGGGTAGAGGCCTAACCTCTTCAACCTTTCTTCATAAGACAAACCCTTCATCCTAGGAGTGAGTCTAGTGAACCTTATCTGAACTGTTTCTATAGCAATTATATATTTTTAAATAAGGAGACCAAAACTGCATACTTTACTCCAGATGTGGTCTCACCAAGTCCCTGTATTAAAACTTTCCTACTTTTATATTCCATTACTCTTGCAAAAAACACCAACATTCCATTTGCCATCATAATCACTTGCTAACCTGCATATGCCCTTTTGAGATTCATGTACCAGGGCACCTAGATCTTAGAGGGAACTTTGTCTCCACAAGGACTGTGCGCTGGTCACTCCCACCGATACTGTCGAGGGCAGATGCATCTGTGGCAGGCAGGTTGGTGAGAATGAGGTCAAAAATGTTTTTCCCTCACCACCTGCCACAGACCCAGTCTATCCAGCTATGTCCTTTAGGACTTGGCCAGATTGGTCTATAATGGTACTACTGAGCCACCCTTGGTGGTGGACATTGAAGTCTCCCATCCAGAGATTATTCTAGGCCCTTGCCACCCTCAGTGCTTCCTCTAAGAGGTGTTCAACATGGAGGAGCACTGATTCACCTGTTTAATGTGGTTGGAGGGGGTAGCAGTAGGTGGTTTCCTGGCCCATGTTTGATCTGATGCCATGAGTCAATGTTGAGGACTCCCAGGGCAACTCCCTCCTGACTGTACACAACTGTGCCACCACCTCTGCTGGGTCTGTCCTGCCAATGGGACAGGACATACCCAGGGATGGTGATGGTGGAATCTGGGACATTATCTGTAAGGTATGATTCCGTGAGTATGACAATGTCAGGCTGTTGTCTGACTCTTCTGTGAGACAGCACTCCCAATTTTGGCACAAAGTCCCCAGATGTTAATCAGAAGGACTTTTCAGGGTTGACAGGGCTGAGTTTGCCATTGTCGTTTCTGGTTTTCTGGCATCTAGGTCAATGCCGGGTGGTCCATTTAGTTCCATTCATTTTAGGCTTTGTAGCAGATTACACAACTGGGTGGCTTGCTAGGCATTTCAGAGGTCATTTAAGAGTCAACCAAGTCACATGTAAGCCAGACTGGGTAATGACAGCAGGTTTCCCTCCCTAAAGAGTATTAGTGAACCAGATCAACAATGGTCATCATTAGACTTTTAATTCCAGATTTTTATTGAATTCAAGGTGGGATTTGAACCTGGGTCCCCAGAGCATTACCCTGGTCTCTGTATTACTAGCTCAACAATAATATCATTACACCACTGCCACCCCTCTCATTCAAGGGATCAAACAAGTGAACCTTCATTACACCTCCTTTAATGCAAACATAGCCTTCCTTAGATGCAGAGACCAAAATTGTACACAGTACTCCAGATGTCGTCTCAGCAAAGCACTATTCACTTGTAGCAAGAATTCCTTATTCTCGGACTCTAATCTCCTTGTAATAAAGGCTAGCATACAATTTGCCTACCTAATTGCTTGCTGTATCTGCATATTAACTTTCATGTACAAGGATACCCAAATCCCTCTGAACGATAACATATCTACCTTAATATGTTTCCCTTAATATCTTGAAAATGTCGATTCAATCACCCTTTAACCTTTTCAAATCGAGGGAACACCACTCTAATTGTAATCTCAGTTTGTAATTTAATTCATGGAGGCCAAGATATCATTCTGGTAAATCTAAACTGCACTCCCTCCAAGGCTAATATATCATCTCTGAGGTTTGGTGTCAAGAGCTGCTCACAATAGCCTCTTCTTTCAACATGGGATTACATTGAATTACAGAGGAAATGCAGCAGAGTACAGACCATTCGACTCAATAAGTCCATGCCACTGTTTATATTTACTTGAGCCTCCTCAGGTCTTTCCTCATCTAAACCTACCATCATAACCATATATGCCCTCTCCCTCCTAAGCTTGTCTAACTTTCCCATAAGTGCACCTATACTATTATATTCAACTACTGCTTGTGTTAGCGAGTTCCACCGACCATTCTTTGGTTAAAGAAGTTTCTTCTGAATTCCCTGTTGGATTCCTTAGTGACTATCTTATATTGATGGTCTCTAGTTATGGTCTTCCCCACAAGAGGCAAAATTCTCTCGATCCACTCTATCAAAACCTTTCATAATTTGAAAAACCTCTATTCAGTCACCCCTTAGCTTCCTTTCTTCAAGAGGAAGAAGACTCAATTTGTCAATCCTTTCCTGATATATATTACCACACATTTCTAGGATCATCATTGTAAATCTTCTTTGCACTCTCCCCAGTGCCTCTATATCCTTTTTAAAATGTGGCACAGAGTACTCTAAGTGTGGCCTAACCAACGTCCCAAACAGGTTTAGTATAACTTCCCCATTTTTCAATTCCATCCTTCTAGAAATAAAACCTAGTGCTTTGCTTTTTTATGGCCTTGCTAACCTATGGTGCAACTTTTAGTGACTGATGTATTTGTACTCCAAGATCTCTTTGTTCCTGTACCCCAGCTAGACTTGCACCTTTCAAGTAACAAGTTATTTCCCTACTCTTTCCACCAAAATGTACTACCTCACATTTATTTCAGTGTAACTTCATTTGCTAATCATTTACCCACTCTGCAAGTTTATTAATGTCCTCCTGTAATCTGTTGCAGTCCTCCTCAGCATTGACTATCCCTATAATTTAGTGTTATCTGCGAATTTAGAAATTGTGTTTTGATTCCAATGCCCAAATAATTATTTTAAATTGTGAACAGCTGTGGTTCCAGCACTGACCCTTGTGGAAGACCACTTCCACTTCTACAACTTTGAATAACTACTCTTTATTCCCACCCTCTGCTTTCTGTCTACCACTTTCCCCCTGATTCCGCATTCTCTGACCCTATTTTTTAGTTCATTATGCAGCATCTTACTGAAGGCCTTTTGAAAATCCAGATAAATTACATCTATTACATTACCTTTGTCCACTCTCTCTGTTACTTGCTCATTAAATTCAATAACATTGGTGAAGCAAGATTTTCCCTTTTGAAATCCATGCTATTTATTATAATATTTTTTGTTTCTAGATTTTCTAAACCTCTTCTACACTTTTCTTATCCTCTTTAGTTACCTACTTCCCCTCACCCTGTGTAATTTTTATTTCTCAATAGCATGTATACTCAATGAGAATTATGAAACTTTTTAAAAAATGTGTCCCATTGATTTTCTACTGTCATACCTTTCAATCTGATTTACCAATCTGCTTTAGTCAACATGCCCTCTCACTCTTTGTCTTTCCCCCTTATCTCTCTCCCCTTCTCTTCCCTCTCTCCCATTCCTCCATTTCTCTCTCCCTCTCTTTGCTCTCTTTCCCCTTCTCTTTCTCTCTTCCCTCTCTTCCATTCTTCCATTTCTCTCTCCCTCTCTTTGCTCTCTTTCCCCTTCTCTTTCTCCCCACCTCTTCTCTCTCTCTCTCCCCCCCTTATCTCTCCCTCTCTCCCCTCAAATTCCATTCTCTTCATCGCTTATCTTTCTCTGCCTCTTATTTTTCTCTCTCTCTCCCTTCTCTCATCACTCTACCTTTAACATGCCTACGGTGAATTCTCACGTTTGACTATTTTGACAATGTTAGATGTTGAGTTAATTGGTTGATTATATAAATTGTGTTAAGCCATTGGGTTGCTATTAAGATGTTGGGTTCAGTGTTTGTTTTATCATTAACACTTTGTGTTAAACTGTTGGGCTCTTAGTCACCCTTTGAGTTAAAAGTATTAATGGCTTTGTTTAAACAACACATCTCTGAACTCAGTATCGACACTAACCTTCGCAAAGCTAATGATGGAACTGGGAGAAGTAATTTCTCTATCGCCACCATTTGCTTTCAGTCCCATTGCAGATATAAGTGGTGTTAGAGTGTATTTATTGATGCAAGTGTGTTCGTTGGCACAAGAGTGTACCTCTGCACACTCTGGCCACAGCATCAAATTGGAATGGCCTGCATATGTTTTTCTTTTATTTTGTGAGACTGTGGGTTGCCATGGCATTTCTAAAGCTGCACTGTGTTGCCATGGCATTTATTTTAATCGGTGTTCATTTGTTGCTGACACGGATGGCTCTGGAACTCCCTGACAAAAGCTGGAGATCGAGGCTCCTGCTGCGTTTGCTGTTACTATGCTGAGTGAATTAAAGCTGTATCCAGAGGTTTATTCAAGTTAACCAGTTCAGGAACAGGATGAGGAAAGGTTTCCTACTTTGGAATGAGCACTTTTTAGTCAGATTCATTTAAAACCAAGGGATTCAGGCATTCGTTGTACAATATGTACAACTTGAGCACCAAAGTAAGGCTGACACTCTAGTCCAGTGCTGAGGGAGTGCTGCACTGTCAGAGGTGCCATCTTTCAGATTAGTCATTAAACCGAGGCCCCTCCTGCCTACTCAAGTGGACGTAAAAGATCCCATGGCCACTATTTCGAAGAAGAGCAAGGGTGTTCTCCCCGGTGCCCTGGGGGAATATTTATCCCTCAATTAACATCACAAAAAACAGATTATCTGGGCATTATCAGACTGCTGTATGTGGCGGTTTTCTGTGTGCAAATTGGCTGTCATATCCCTTACATTACACTTCAAAAGTACTTCATTGGCTGTAAAGTGCTTTGAGTTGTCTGGTGCGTCTATAAGGGCACTATATAAATGCAAGTCTTTCTTTTTTTCAATATTGAGAATATCAGGAGACTGCTGTTAAAACCAGGAAAGATGAGGAACGCTGTCTAGCAGAATGGCATTTCCAGTTGGGTTGAATCAATGAATTTTCATTTCACTGTGTGGTAATCTGAGGTGTAATACACCTTTAAGAGAATGTGAGCAGATTGACCACGTGACTGTATTACCCAATTGCTGTGTAGCGCGGGTCACAATGTAAATCAGTAGTTTAGAATAGTGTCTGGTTTGAGAACACACATTGTGTTAGTGCTCTGTTACTTGTATTAATAAACAGCATGTGCTTCATCTTACATTGGTCTCTGCGTCTGCAGTATCTCGTTTACCAACTCACTCACCAGTAGATAGGCGTGTAACCCTGTTCACTGAGCAAAATGACCCGACAGAGAAGGAACGTAACAACTGGCAATGAGGCAAAACACGACCAGTCGACGGTACCAAAGAAAGCCGCGATAATGAAACAGAAGTAAATCAGCCGGACCTTGCAAGGTGATTGTAAGTGTAGCCTTCACCATAGTCATCGAAGTTATCTCTCTCCAGTATGTCACAGTTTGGCCATTTCAAACCATTTAATCAGACCACCAACGATTGGTCACATGATATTGAATGCCTCACATTCTTCTTTTTGGCCAATGATATATCGGGGGAGGAGAAGAGGTGAGCGATCCTCTTATCGACATGTGGCAGTATAACATACGGCCTAATTCGTAGTCTAAAGGCACCTAACGCCCCAGATTCCAAGAGCTTTGATGAGTTGGTAAATCTTGTGAAAAGCCACTTTCAGCTGAAACCCTCGGTAACAACGCGGTGTTTTAAATTTAATTCAAGGTGTCGCGCTCCTGGAGAGACAGTCACTTGCTATGTAGCAGCCTTAAAATAACTGACAGAGCACTGTGAGTTCAGGATGTCGATTAACGACATGTTAAGAGATCAAATAGTATGTGGGATTAATAAAGACGCCGTTCAAAAATGTTGTTGTCAGAAACGAATTTAGACTTCACCATAGTGCTGGAGTTGGTGCTCACAATGAAGAGCACAGTCAGGGATTAAGAAGCAATGAAGGGAGCAGAAAATGGCGCCGTCCTTCACACTGGGAGGGAAGCACCGGTTAGAAAATGCACAGATGCGCTGGGCTGTGCGGAAAGGTGGGAAACAGCCACCATTAACAGACCAGCAAAAAGCAATAGTTTAACAGAGAAAACCTACAATAACAATGGCAGAAATGGAACCAGACAGCCTGCAAGCGAATGACAATTTAAAAGAATCAAGTGTTTCTACTGTCATCGTAATGGACACATTATGCGATATTGTAAAGACAGATTAAGACAAAACTTTAAGCAAAAAGGTAGAAATCGTGAAATCCACATAATAGAGGAACCAGACGAAACTGAGTTAGATAGTTACTCACTACACAACTTAAAAATGGGTAAAACAGAGCCAATCTACGTGACAATGGAAGTCAATGGGAAACCCATCCGAATGGAGGTGGATACAGGGGCATCCACAACAGTTATAGGGGAACACACGTCCAAATATCTGAATGGAGGAGACCACTCACTAAATCTGGAAAATTCAGATGCTAAATTAAAGATGTATACTGGTGAAGACAAATGAGGAAGAGGTATATGTAAAGTTCCAGTACAGTTTAGAAATCAGTCTGTTCATCTACCCCTGATAGTGATAGCAGGCAGAGGACCGAATCTCCTCGGAAGAAACTGGGTAAGAGAGATTAATCTTGAGAGACTACTGAGATCTCAATCAGAAGCAGGAAATGTTACTGTTTGGAAAAAGGAGTGTGTAAAGACTGAACAAAAGGAGCTCATGGAGGTGATGCTTCAGGACAGAGCTCGAGTTGAAGTCAGTAACCTCCAAAAAGAAAAAGAAAACTTGCTGAAGGACTTTTGCATATTGCAAGATTCCCTCAGATCCCAATTTGTACCACTAAAAAGGTACGAGGAAGAACAGAAAGAATTCTCTGGCCAAGATGAAGAATAATTAGCTGTGAAAACACAACAATGCTTAATTCTCCAGGAAACAACTAACAACTATAAAAAAGAACCAGAAGAGCTGAAGAACCAGCTAAGTGAAAGCCAAGAAGCTTTAAAAACAGAGATCCCTGAGTTTTTAGAGGAGCTGACAGATGAGGAAATGCTGGAAGGCCTAACCACTCAGTTCAGTCAAGTTGAGCTTATACTTGAGCCTAGTCTGGCCAATAGGGAAATTGAAAAGAAGGCCGAGATTAAAGTCAGCGCTGCTAAGAAGAAAACCCATCAAAAGAAGACACGTAGGAAGAAAAAGCGGAATTACTGACAAGGCCCCGAAAAATTTTGAGAATTTGATTTTGAGAACCTTCCTGACAGTTGACCTTCATATTGTCGAACTAGGAGAGGAGGAGCAGCAGGAGTGCATGTGACTGGGCCCGAAAGAGGGTGAAAACATTCCTGTTGGAGTCTACACCACATGTGGAAGGAACTCCACTTGGTTTGGAGGTGCCTGTAGGATCCATTGAGCCTGACAGAGTTGAAGAAACAAACTTACAGGTCCCTACTGGAGAGCCTAGTGGACAGATAACTTCTGAGAGGAGGCCTCGGATAAACCATCCGAAGTCGTAGATCTACGACGTTCGACACGTTTGAAGAAGCCTCGAGAGAGACCGAATTTGTAAATAGTTGATATATTGTAAAGGTTGTAAATTGTACTTTCGTGTAAAGGGGGAGGAATGCGGTAATCTGAGGTGCAATATACCTTTAAAAGAATGTGAGCAGATTGACCACATGACTGTATTACCCAATTGCTGTATAGCTCAGGCTACAATGTGAATCAATAGTTTAGAATAGGGTCTGGTTAGAGAAGCACACATGTGTTACTGGGCTCGACTGGGCTCGAAACGTTGACTGATTTCTTCTCCACCGATGCTGCCAGACTTGCTGAGTTTTTCCAGGTAATTCTGTTTTTATTTTGTTTTGGATTTCCAGCATCCGCAGTAGCTTTTAGCTTTTTGTTTTTATCTTTGTGTTACTGTTCTGTTACTTGTGTAAATAAACAGTATGTGCTTCATCTTATATTGGTCTCTGCGCCTGCAGTAGCTTGTTTACCAACTCACTCACCAGTGGATAGGCGTGTAACCGTGTTCACTGAGCAAAGCGACCCGACAGAGAAGGAACATAACACACTGGGTCCTCCGCTTCCATGATAAGTTTCATGAGGTGCAACATTGGGCTCCCTAGCACCAGTAGCTACTGCGCAGTTGGAGCCGATTACTTCCGGCATGGTCTGCGCCAATCGGATTGTTTTGCATGTCCCAGAAGTATGCAGAGTCGGCAGATTCTGATGTCTGTTCTGACACTGATTTGACACATATTTTGTCCGTGGCATGCGGGCTCGACAGGCGTGGGCGGGGGCGATTGGGAGGCTGACCACTGCCTGCGATCGGGCCCGGAAGGCAATTTCATGCTGGGCCAACTAAGGCTCAGCGCTGCCTGTGTGGGCGGGGGGAGGAATGCAAGCGGGGCTGATCGCAAACTCCCTGTATGCGCGTGGATGCATAATCCCCCTCAGACACAGAGCTGCCTCAGATGGATGAAGATATATGAAAAGACATGTATAAAAATGTAATGAAACATGTCCCCTCTTGTGACTCTGTCACACGAGCAGGGACATGTTATCAATGCAAAATGAAAGTTTTTATATTATTTTTATCTGCTTTTGGAAACCTCATCCTGCCCGTGGATAATGTTTCCAAAAAAAGTGCAACATTAGCGTTTTTGCCCCTGCCCGCCAATCGTAAAGTTGGATGGGTAGCGAAAAATTTATTTCAATTAACTTTTTAATGGCCTTAATAGGCCTTTTAATTGTGGGCGGGCGCGAGTGCACGATGATGTCAGGACGCATGCTCGATGTCATCGTGCGCCATTTTACGCTCGGTCGGGTATGACGCGTGCTAAAACCTTTACCCGTAAGCTTTCATTTTCAGCTTCACTGCTCCTGTTAACAAGCTCTCATATACAAGCCCAGCTGAACATGCGTCCAACTGCCAAGGGGCACCAAGTGGACGTGGTGGCATTGTGGTATTGTCACTGGACTGGTGTTTCAGACGCCCGGGTGTGAATCCCGCCACAGCAGATGGTGAAATTTGAGTTCAATAAAAAAAAACACCTGGAATTAAAAGTCTGATGATGGTGACCATGAAACCATTGTCGATTGTTGTAAAAAACCCATCTGGTTTCCCTGAAGGAAATCTGCTGTCCTTACCTAGTCTGGCCTACATGTGACTCCAGACCCACAGCAATGTGGTTGACTTTTAAAATGCTCTCAGGGCAAGGGCAATTCGGGATGGGCAATAAATGCTGGCCTAGCCAGCAATACCCACATCCCATAAACAAATACATAAACAAACAACATCCAGGTGAGGTGCTTTGACTTTTGCTGCTGCAGGTAGTGGACGCACTGTGCATTGTGTTGTGGGGGAAGTTGACACAAGTTACAAATACAAGTTCCAAAATATCCAAAAGGCATTTGATACAGTGCTGCTCAACAGTCTTGTGGGTAAAGTTATAGCTCATGGAATAAAAGGGGCAGTAGCAACATGGGTACGCAATTCATCGAGTGACAGGAAACAGCGATCCAGGCAAGGCACCTTCACCTCACAAATTCAAAATGGGGTTTCTTTCACTTTGGTTCATTTGCAGATGGTTGTAGACTTACAGCAGCTTTGATGTTACTCAGGGGCCTCTGGCCCTGCACACACAAAACTGCTTTCTGTTATACCCAGCACTTCTCTTTGAATGTAAATTCTCATTTTTACCATCAGGCCCTTTGAACTCCACCTCTTCCAACAGTAAAGCCCCTTTCAAAGTACCAATTTTATTAGTAACGTAAGCATTGTTTTGTCTCTCCTAGATAGGTGCAAGATTTCACTCCCCTTCTTGAGATAATGGATGTTTTCTGGGCTGGAGGAAGGCTTGTAGTAGAGTTCCCCGGGGTCAGTGCTTTTCCTGATATGTATTAATGACCTAGACCTTAGTGTATAGGACACAATTTCAAAATTTGTGGATGATAGAAAACTTGGAAGCATTGTGAACTGTGAGGAGGTTAATGTAGAACTTCAAAAGGACATAGACAAATTGGTGGAATGGGTGGCAGATGAAGTTCAATGTGGAGAAAAGTGAAGTGATTCATATTGGTAAGAAGAATATGGAGAGACAAAATAAAATAAAGGGTACAACTCTAAAGGGGGTGCAGGAGCAGAGGGACCTGGGTGTGTATGTGCATAAATCATTGAAGGTGGCAGGACAGGTTGAGAGAGTGGTTAGTAAAGCATATAATATCCTAGGTTTTATTAACAGGGGCATAGAGTACAAGAGCAAGAAGGTTATGGTGACCTTATATAAGACACTAGTTTGGCCTCAGCTGGACTATTGCATCCAGTTCTGGGTGCTGCACTTTAGGAAAGGTGTGAAGGCATTGGAGAGAGTGCAGAAAAGATTCATGAGAATGATTCCAGGGAAGAGGAACTTCAGTTATGAAGATAGACTGGAGAAGTTGAGACTGTTTTCCTTGGAGAGAAGAAGGCTGAGAGGAGATTTGCAGGAGATAGGGAAAAACTGTTCCCATTCATAAAAGGATCAAGAACAGGAGGGCACAGACTTAGAATAAATGGCAAAAACGGCTAAAGCGACATGAGGAAAACTTTTTCATGCAGCGAGTTGTTAGGGCCTGGAATGAACTGCCTGAGAGTGTGGTGAGGGCAGGGTCAATCAAGGAATTTGACAGAGAATGAGACTGTTATTTGAACAGGAAGAATGTGCAGGGTTACGCGGAGAAGGCTAGGAGAGTGGCACCAGCTGAATTGCTCATTTAGAAAGCCAGTGCAGACATGATGGGCCAAGTGGTCATCTTCTGCGCTGTAACAATTCAGTGACTCTGTGAAGTTATTTCAATCAGATAGGAGTGGTCCTGGGCCATTGGTAAGGGTGGTGTGGATTTGAAAAGCCTTTAAGCAGAAAATTTGCTCCCAGTCCTGTGAGTTATATAATTTTGGCTCCTCTTTGGCTACAGTTTCTCAGCAAAATGGAGCAGAGACAGAAGAGAGGAGGAGCTACTTATAGAGGGAGGAGAAGGAGGAAAGCTCTCAGCAGGAGGCCTTACCCACCTTGACTCTTAACAGAGCACTTCTCCTGTCTCCACCTCAGTCATGAACAGTGATTGAGGCAGCTGTGATTCAGCAAGAAAGTTGCCACAGAAGTTGTCGGCCACCTCCTGGAAGTGGCCTTCAGTCTCAGTGTAAAGTGAGAACTGCACTGCCAGTGGCCATCATGGTCACCGAGGCCCTCAATTTCTACACAGCGACATTGCCAACATATCACAGTTTGCTGTCCAAAGCTGCATCCAGAAGTCACCAAGTTCCTGGGTACAAAGAGACAGGAATTCATTGTCTTGTCTTAGGTTAGAGACATGCAGGGGGGAGTGGACACGTGGTTTTGCCAGTTTAACGGGCTCCCCAGTGTTGCAGGAACCCATTGACTGCACACCCATGATTCTATGGATGCCACATCTTGATGAGGAGATGTATGGCAGCCTCAAGAGACACCACTCACTGAATGTGCAATTGGTGTGTGACCATGCCCAATCACGCCAGTGAATGCCTGCTATCTTGGAATCAGTCATGATTCTTTCATCCTGTACCAATGCATAATCCCAGCCATCTCACCAGGCCACCACATCAAACCAGGGGGTGGCTGCTAGGTGTGTCATGAAGCTATTAATGTATATAATGTTATTGGAATTTTTTTTTAAAATAGAGATTTAGTCTGTGGATGTGTGTGTGTCTTGATTGGGTTAAAGCCAGCTAGTCTGGGTACTTTGATGTATAGAAGTTTTGAGAAGTAAACAGTAAGGTAGCGTATATTTGCATTTTATTGAATAGAGCATTCAAGAAGGGGAGTGAAATCTTGCACCTATCTAGGAGAGACCAAACAATGTTTTACGTTACTAGTAAAATTGGTACTATGAAAGGGGCTTTACTGTTGGAAGAGGTGGAGTTCAAAGGGCCTGATGATAAAAATGAGAATTTACATTCAAAGAGAAGTGCTGGGTATAACAGAAAGCAGTTCTGTGTGTGCAGGGCCAGAGGCATGTAACATCAAAGCTGCTGTAAGCCTACAACAGTCTGCAAATGAACCAAAGCGAAAGAAACCCCATTTTGAATTTGTGAGGTGAAGATGCTTTGCCTGGTGTCTGCTTAAAGTCTATGGGCTGATATTGTCCTAGTGGAGATTAGATTGGGAATTTGTTAAAAGGTTATGATAGTAGTAATTTGTAGCCATGTGTATATGTTTAACTTGTGTAAATTAATAAATGTCTCATGTAGTTTGATCTCTCGAGAACTGATGGTCTGATTCCTGAATTTAGAGCTGCAACTCAAACCATACCAATTGAAAATATAGGTTATGACAGCTGTTTAAAGTTTCCCTCTGAAATTTTAAATAACAGCCTTTACCCACCGCTGTGTCATAACAGGTGACAAGGGCTACTTGTTCTACTCATAGCCCCTGACTCTCCTTTGCCACCTGACCAGACGTGGACAATTTTCCTATAGTGACAGCCACACTGCAAGTGGAAACCTCAAGGAGCAATCCTGCAGAAACAGTTCTGTTGCCTTGGACCACACGGTACTCAGCAGAGCATATCTCTCCCAGTTACCTACTGCATCCTCCACAACCTGACCATCATGAGGGCAGAGCCAGGGTTTGAGTGACCATTTCAGGAGGAGGAGGAATGGGGGAGAAAAAGGAAGAGGAAGGGAGGAGGCAGCCTGCATTTCAGCAATCAGGGTGCACTGTCTGTGATTATTTCCTCTGGGTCCCCTGACCCCAGATCCCCACTGCTGAACACTTCCCCATTTTACCATATCTCTAGTATGGACCAGCACATCACCCTCACGGCCAAAATGCTGAAATAAAGAACCCCAAAAACTCATTCCATCCCAACTAAATCCAACAACATTTCCAATATTACATTAGGAACTCTACTATTCATCCTTGTACATTCAATTAGTGCCTGTCTTTTGGGTGCCTTTGTCTGGCCTAGTTCTCATAATCAGTGTTACCCCAGTGGCTGCAGTTTGGCTGGTGGAAGGCTGGTGACCTTCAGTGGGGGAATCTTTGCACAATGTTCTCAAGTAGTTCTTTGCTCTGAAGGCCTGAATTCAGATTGTGTCACCTTGACATAGGTGGCAACAGTGTGGGCTGGCTCATTGACAGGCAACAGCAGAGGCTCTGGCAAAGTGGCTATGATGGGAGAACAAATGCTGTCCTCCCGAGAGAGGGTAACAGGATTGCGCAATATGGCCACTCCTCCTGGCTAGCGCCTCAGCAATCCTAGTAATCTGCTGAAGCACAGATTGCTGGGCTGTCGCAAGAGTCTGCAAGCCCCTTTGCCCTTTGAGCACTGGCACCCACAGCCATGGCGCCAGCAGTCTGAGCCTGCATGGCACCAAGCTGGGCTTGCGTGGTAACAAGCTGAAGTTGCTTGACCCCGGTGTGAGATGATGGATGGCGTCTGTTTGTGCTGCAGTAGAAGCTGAGACATCGGCCATCAGATGTTGCATCGCGGCTGGGTTTGCAAATGTTCTCATGGAGTTGGCCACCACTTCCATGCGCTGTATCTAATTGGAGCCAGACTCCTCCATGCTCCTTGACAGTGACAATGGGCTCTGTGGTAGTCCTGCCAGTGCACCAAGCATCTTCATGTACAGGTTCAACAGTCTTTTCCTGTACACCACTTCATTAAAGTCTTTGTCTGAGTCCTGTCCAGCAGGAGAGCTGCCTGTACATGCATGACCTTTTCTCCCTGCCCTGCTGCATTGCCACTCATGCCTGGTGTCTGACCAGCTGTTGATCCCGCCTCTATACAACCCTCTGAAGTACATGCAGTGCCGGTATCTGAGCTGGTGCCTGCAAGAGCCAGGTCGAGTGACAGTGTTTCTTCTTCAGGGGCCTGTTCTCGTTCATGTTCCTTCGTCCTCAGGCACCTGGCTGGCTTGGCAAAAGCTCTTGTGCATCTGAATGCATAACTGCACATTGGGAGGGGGAATAGATGGAAAGCTAAACATGTATGGGTACACCACCCGCAGCTGGTGCATCATGCCAGATTGTGGGATGGGATGGCAGGCTGGTCAGGAAAGTGAGATCTCATGGGATATAGGGGAAGGTGACAGGTTGGATCCAAAATTGACTCAGTGGCAGGAAACAAAGGGTAATGGCCAATGGATGTTTGTTGCGAATGGAAAACAGTTTCCAGTGGTGTTCCACAGGGCTCAGTGCTGGGGCCCTTGCTCTTTGTTGTATATATTAATGATTTAGACTTAAATGTGGGAGGCATAATTGGGGAAATTTGCAGATGACACAAAAATTGGCCATGTAGTTGATAGTGAAGAGGATAGCTGTTGACTCCAGAATGATATCAATGGTTTGGTTGAGTAGGCAGGGAAGTGGAAAATGGAATTAAACCAAGAAAAGTGTGAGGGAATGCATTTGGGGAGGGCAAACAAAGCAAGGGAATACTCAGTAAATGGACAGTTATTGAGAGGAATTGAGGAAGTGAGAGACCTTGGAGTGCATGTCCACAGGTCCTTGAAGGTGGCAGGACAGGTGAACAGGGTGGCCAAGAAATCACATGGATTGCTTTCCTTTATTGGGCGAGATATTGAATACAAAAGCAGGGATATAATGATGGAACTTGCTTGCACATGAACATGGGAGAGAGTTCATCTTGAGTGAAACACAGCCAGAGTGAGTGTGGGTTTTGGCAATTTGGTACACAATGGGAATTCGGTGCACAGGGGAAGAGTTGCTCTTTGCATTTTTTCCTTGCTATCCAACTTCTTAAATCTTCAGAGCTTGGTCTTGCCCTGCTGCAGCAGTAGAGGCTACAAGGGAAAGGAATGATTGGTAAGTAGTGGGTAATGTATTTACTACTTTAATCGCTTATAGTTAAAGGTCTTTTTGTGGTTTATAGTTTGTATATTCTACAGTAACGAGGATCAGGAAAGAAGGGCCCAAGAGTAATTGATTTAAAGGTTTAATTTAAAGGGATAAGTCATGGCAGGAGCACTCAAAGCCATGGTGTGCTCCTCGTGCTCCATGTGGAAAACCAGGGACATTTCCAGTGCCCGGGACCAGCATGTGTGCAGGAAGTGTGTCCAGCTGCAGCTCCTGGAAGCTCGGGTTTCAGAGCTGGAACGGCGGCTGGGGACACTGTGGAGCATCCACGAGCCTGAGAGCATCGTGGATAGCACGTTTAGAGAGGTGGTCACACCGCAGATGAAGGGACTTGAGGAAGGAAGGAAATGGGTGACCATCAGGCAGTCCAAGAGAAACAGGCAGGCAGTTCAGGAGTCCCCTGGAGTCCTGCTCGCAAATCGGTATTCCATTTTGGAGCTGATGAGGGTGCTGATTCCTCCAGGGAATGCAGACAGAGCCAAGCTTCTGGCACCACAAGCAGCCTGTCTGTACAGGAGGGAGGAAGGGAGGAAGAGCAATAGTAATAGGGGATTCTATAGTCAGGGGAACAGATAGGCGCTACTGTGGCTGTCAACGTGACTCCAGGATGGTATGTTGCCTCCCCGGTGCCAGGGTCTGGGATGTCACTGAGCGGCTGCAGGGCATCCTGAAGGGGGAGGGTGATAAGGCAGAGGTCATGGTACATGTCGGTACCAATGACATTGGTAGAAAGGGGGATGAGGTCTTGCATCAAGAATTCAGGGAGTTAGGCAGCAGAATGAAAAGCAAGACCTCTCGGGTTGTAATCTCTGGATTACTCCCAGTGCCATGTGCTAGTGAGCTCAGAAATAGGAGAATAGCGCAGATGAATACGTGGCTTAAGAGTTGGTGCAGGAGGGAGGGTTTTAGATTCCTGGATCACTGGAACCGTTTCTGGGGAAGGCGGGACCTGTACAAGCGGGAACCTAAACCAGAGCAGGACTAACATCCTTGCGGGCGGGTTTGCTAGTGCTGTTGGGAGGAGTTTAAATTAATTTGGCAGGGGGAGGGGACACAGAATGTTAGCAGAATAGGGACACATCATAATACAGTAAAACAATCAAGTCAGAGGGAGTACGGCTGCATTAAGTTTCAAGGGAGTTAGGCAAGGCTGGATGGCCTCTACTTTAATCCCAGGAGTATTACAGGTAAAATGGATGAGTTAAGGGTGAGGATTGACACATAGAATTGTGATATAATAGCCATCACTGAGATGTGGTTGAGGGAGGGGCAGGATTGGCAGCTCAACATTCTGCGATATAGAATCTTCAGGCGAGACAGGGGAGGGGGTAAAAGAGGAAGAGGCATTGCATTATTAGTTAAGGAGTCAGTTACTGCAGTAAGGAGAGATGATATCTTGGAGGGGGCATCGAATGAAACTTTGTGGGTAGAGTTTAGGAATGAAAAAGGGGCAGCCACATTGTTAGGTGTTTATTATAGACCCCCAGATAGTCAGCGGGAAATTGAGGAGCAGTTATGTGCACAATTTGTGGAGGTGTGTAAAAACAATAACAATAGGGTAATTATATTAGGTGATTTCAACTTTCTCAACATTAATTGGGATAGACATAGTGTTAAGGGCTTGGATGGAGTGGATTTCTTGAAATGTGTACAGGAGAACTTTTTAGGTCAATATGTAGAGGGTCCAACAAGGGACGGCACAGTGCTGGACCTAATTCTGGGGAATGAAGCCAGACAGGTGGCTGAGGTGGTGGTGGGGGAGCATTTTAGTGATAGTGACCACAACATGGTACAGTTTAAGTTTGTTATGGACAAAGAAATAGACAAGTTGCAAAAAAATGTTTTGGAATTGGGGGAGAGTGGATTTTAATAAAATAAGGCAGGATCTGGCCAAGGTAGACTGGGAACAGCTACTTGTGGGGAAATCTACAGAGGAGCAGTGAGGGGCATTCAAAAAGGAAATGGGTAGGGTACAGGCTCAACATGTTCCCTCTAGGGTGATAGGAAGGAGTAACAAGCCCAGAGAACCATGGATGACCAGAGATATTCAGGATATGATGAGAAGGAAAAGAGAGGCTTTTAGCAAGTACAAGGGAAGCAAAACAACAGAGGCATTAGTGGAGTACGAAAAGTGCAGGGTAGAGCTTAAGAAAGCAATTAGGAGAGCAAAGAGGGAATATGAGAAAGCTCTGGCTGGTAAAAGTAGGGAAATGCCCAAGATATTCTACAAGTATATCAATGGGAAGAGGATAACCAGGGAAAGAGTAGAGCCCTTTAGACACCAATGGGGGCAATCTATGGGTGGAGCCAGAGGATATCGCTAGAGTGTTGAATGAATACTTCACATCTGTCTTCACCCAAGAGAATGAGGATGAAGGTATCGAACTCGGGGAGAGAGACTGCGAGGTTCTTGAGCAAATTGATATAGGGAATGACAAGGTATTGGAGGTGTTGGCAGGCTTAAAAGTGGACAAATCCCCAGGTCTGGATGATTTGTGTCCCAGACTGCGGAGGGAGACAAGGGAGGAGATCGCAGGAGCTCTGACCCAAATTTTTAATTCCTCTCTGGGGGAGATGCCTGAGGATTGGAGAACAGCTAATGTGATTCCACTATTTAAAAAGGGTTGTATAGATAAGCCAGGGAACTACAGGCCAATGAGTCTCACGTCAGTGGTAGGGAAACTATTGGAGAAAATTCTGAAGGAAACAATCAATCTCCACTTGGAGAGGCAAGGTTTGATCAGGGATAGTCAGCATGGCTTTGTCAGAGGAAGGTCATGCCTAACAAATTTGATTGAATTTTTTGAGGAGGTGACCAGGTGTGTAGATGAGGGTAGTGCAGTTGATATAGTTTATATGGATTTCAGCAAAGCCTTTGACAAGGTCCCACATGGGAGGCTTATAATGAAGGCAAATGCACATGGGATACAGGGTAATTTGATAAGGTGGATTCAAAATTGGCTTAGTTGTAGGAGACAGAGGGTGATGACAGAAGGATGCTTTAGTGACTGGAAGCCAGTGTCCAGTGGCGTACCACAGGAACTTTGTTGGGTCCCCTATTATTTGTCATTTATATAAATGACATAGATGGCTATGTGGGGTGTAGGGTTAGTAAATTTGCGGATGACACAAAGATTGGCCGAGTGGTTAACAGTGACGTTGAGTGTCTTGGGTTACAGGAAGATATAGACGGGATGGTCAAACGGGCAGATAAGTGGCAGATGGAATTTAACCCTGAAAAGTGTGAGGTGATACATTTTTGAAGGAGTAATTTGACAAGGAAGTATTCAATGAACAGCATGCCACTAGGAAGTTCTGAGGAACAAAGGGTCATTGGCGTGTGTGTCCATAGATCTCTGAAGGCAGAGGGGCATGTTAGTGGGGTGGTGAAAAAGGCATATGGGACACTTGCCTTTATCAATCGAGGCATAGATTACAAAAGTAGGGAGGTCATGGTGGAGTTGTATAGAACCTTGGTGAGGCCACAGCTGGAGTACTATGTGCAGTTCTGGTCACCACATTATAGGAAGGATGTGATTGCACTGGTGGGGGTGCAGAGGAGATTCACCAGGATGTTGCCTGGGATGAAACATTTAAGTTATGAAGAGAGGTTGGATAGACTTGGGTTGTTTTCGTTGGAGCAGAGAAGACTGAGGGGGCGACCTGATCGAGGTGTACAAGATTATGAGGGACATGGACAGGGTGGATAGGGAGCAGCTGTTCCCCTTAGTTGAAGGGTCAGTCACGAGGGGGCACAAGTTCAAGGTGAGGGGCAGGAGGCTTAGGGGGGGATGTGAGGAAAAACTTTTTTACCCAGAGGGCGGTGACGGTCTGGAATGCACTGCCTGGGAGGGTGGTGGAGGCGGGTTGCCTCACATCCTTTAAAAAGTACCTGGATGAGCACTTGGCACGTCATAACATTCAAGGCTATGGGCCAAGTGCTGGTAAATGGGATTAGGTAGGTAGGTCAGGTGTTTCTCACGTGTCAGTGCAGACTCGATGGGCCGAAGGGCCTCTTCTGCACTGTGTGATTCTGTGATTCTGTGAAATGTTGTCATACCTGCCTCCGAAGTTCATTGCTGCTCCCTCCTGTTATGTGCCAACTTGTCCTGCAAGAGAGAGGGAAGGGTGTCAGTGTGTGTGTGTCCCAATGTGTTTGGCTGATGTGCCTGTCATTGCTGAGTAGCTGGTAGCATGTGGAAGCTGTGAGATGTGGCTGTGAGGCTTGCAGCAGTGGTTAATTGCGTGCGGGTGAGGTGTAGCCTATGAATGTTAGGCTCGAGTCCTGGGTGCTAGAGATTGTTGATTTGTGAGTGATGGGCACACGATGCAATGAGGGGTTTGTACATCACTGGGATATGGTATTTGAAGATGCACTCGCTGACCTTGGCCATTTGTCATTGAATTTCTTCCGTCACTCCATCCTCATGGCCAGACTCCTTCCATTGACCTCCATGGCTATCTGATTCTGCTGTCAATGAAGTGAGGTCCCTCTGGCCGCTGCTGATTGAGCACTTCTCCTGTCCTTTGAATCTCCTGCACCAAGCCTTCCAATGCTGCGTTGGAGAAGATAGCAGCCCTCTCTCTGGCCCATTGCCCTGTTGCTCAAGTTTGTTCTGTTCCACAAGTGTTTCCCAGCCAATTAAATGAGCTGCTGCAGACAGAATGCAACTCCCCTTTAAGAGGTTCAGGACAGCTGTAAGAATGACAGGCTAGCTTTAATTGGTGCTAGCCTACGTGAACTTGGGGCCTCTCCTGAGCTTGGCTACACATGGCTATCATGGATACAAGCAGTCTGAGTGCCGTCTGCAATGCTTTCAACAGTCTAATCACAGTGTGAGATCCCTGTGCCTATTAATGGGCCTTGTTTAATTATTAGCCATTGAATCTTACAAGGCAGGAAGCCATTTGTCGTTATGCGGGCTCTTTGCAAGCGCTAACTAGTTATCTAGTTAGCTGCTCCTTCTAGCTCTCACTACATTTACAATTTATTACATTTCCAAGTGTCCCATGCTAACCCAGCTACCCGTGGACTTCACTCTAAGCCGCCTCAGATCTCCCTGTGAATTATTTTCATTGATGAATTATAAAGGTGCAGAGTTTTTTGTTTCAGCTGAAGTTTAATTAAAGCCAACTGATGCGAGGGTGGAGGAGAGCTTCCCTCAGGAGACAGTGAAAGCTTGTAAGAGGTCGATGTGGAGTAAAGCTCAGCCAATGCAGAACCAATAATTTGCCAGTCTTCCTGTGAACTGGTATTTATAGCAAAGAGAAAACCGCATTTACAGGAAAGAGCAGCTTGTAATTTTTTTTTGACAACTCTAAGCTTGCCAGTTGATGTTAAAGAATTCTCCAAAGCTTTTAGTTGTTTAAGGGAGAGAGATTATTGTGAGAGCAATCACTCTGCTGTATGGTTCTAAACTGCGTACCTGCCAGTTGCCAGAGCAAATATCCAGCACTGGCACCAAATGGGCAACAGGACAGAAAGCAGAGAGTAAGGGTAAAGGGTAACTATTCAGAATGGTAGAAGGTGGAAGGGGGAGATTCCAAAACGATCAGTGCTGGGACCACTGTTGTTCACAATTTAAATGAATGATATTGACTCTGGAATCAAAAACACAACTTCTAAGTTTGAAGCTGATGCCAAAATGGGCTGGGGGCTGGAGAGATTGCGGGGGGCGGATGTGGATAGTTAACATTGGAGGGCTGCGATGAATTACAAGAAGACGTTAATAAACATGCAGAAAGGACATATGATTGGCAAATGAATTTCAACATAGAAAAGTGTTGGGTATTCCATTTTGGCCAGAAAAGCATGAATTACTTGGAAGCTGAGAATTTAAGTGGGATAGAGGAACAAGGGGATCTGGGAGCAACTATGCACAAGTCACTGAGAGTAGCAACACAGGCCATAAGGCCATAAAAAAGCAAACCATGCACCAGGGTTAAATTCTAGGAGGATAGAATTGAAAAGTAGAGAAGCTAAACATGTATTGAACCTTGGTTAGAATCACAGAATCATTCCGCCCATAAGGTCTGTGCAGATGGATGAACTGGCATCCGGCCTATTCCCACTTTCCATCTCTTGGTCCATTGCCCTGAAGGCGTTTCACATGCATATCCAAGTACTTTTTAAATGCGAAGAGGGTTTCTGCTTCTTCCATCCTTTCAGACAGAGTGCCAGACCCGACCACCCTCTGGGTGAAAACATTTCTCCGCAAATCCTCTTTAACCCTTAAGGCAATCACTTTAACTCTATTCTCTCTGGTTATTGAATTCCCTGCTAAAGGAAAGTCGGTCCTTCCTACCCGCTCTATTCAGCCCTTCATAATTTTATATACTTCAGCCAGTTCTTCCTTCAGCCTCCTCTGTTCCAAGCAAAACAACCCCAGTCTATCTAATCTTTCCTTATAGCTAAAATTCTCCAGTCTTGGCAAATATATTATCTTATAAATTTCCCCTGTACCCTATCGAGTGTGACCACATCCATCCTCAAATACGTTGATCACAACTGTATGTGATACTCTAGCTGTGGCCTGACCAGTGTTTTGTACAGTTCTCGTGTAATTTCCCTGCTCTTACATTCTATGTCTCAGCTAATGGAGGGAAGTATTCTGTATGTCTGATTTCGAAATTGCTCAATTGCGTGGTAGGCAGACACCTTTATGTATGAATTTCAGTGCCAGTGCAATGCCGGGTACATAGGCCATCCATCCCTATGATTAGTTGATCGAATCAAACAGCATGTTCCTTCGTTATTCATAATTGGCAGAGTATAAACTGTACTTAACCAGCCCATGCTAGCAAAAGCCAAAACAAAACATCAACTGTTAGATGTGATTCCGTGATTGGGCAGAACTTTCTGAACAATTTCAAGTGCGCTAATAGCTACACTAACACAATCAATTTAAGATAATCAGTCGGGCTCACAATGTGGCTCATTTATGCTTGCTGAAGGCAACATGCGTTCGTATGCAGGGACCTGTACTCTGCGAACAAAAGGGATACGTTCAAGCCTTGCGCCTTTTTTGAATTACCCAGGAGATTGGGGACCCTATAGTTTCCATTTGCTTTCTCCGTGGCAGTGCCTCGGCCAATCAGAGTCAACTTGCCAACCAATCAGCACCCTTTTCTCCTGTAATATAAATTGGTGTGATCTTTTGAAATTTGGAATTCTTCTGTTTGTCTTGAGGAGTGCAAGATGAAAAGCTTCAGCAACATACCTCTCTTTGCAGCAGTATTCGCGTTCTGTACCGCCAAACGACTGTTTGCATACAGGATGGTTGTCTTTATAAATAGGGACATGGATAACAAAATCAAGGAAGTTATCCTGAACCTTTGTAAAGCACCTCTTAGGCTTCAGCTGCAGTTTTGTGTCCAATTCTCTACACCACATTTTAGGAAGGATATCGAGGCGTAGCAGAGGCTGCAGGGGAGATTTATTAGAATGGTGCTTCATTTACCTGGAGAGACTGGAGAAGCTGGGATTGTTCTCTTTAGAGTAGAGACAGTTAAAGGGATAGATTTAATAGAGATTTGCAAATCATGAAGAATTTTGATAGAGTAAATAAGGAGAAGTTGTTTCCACCAGCAGTATGTTCAGTAATCAGAGGACACAGATTTATTAATTGACAGAAGAGCCAGAAGTGACACGAGAATCGTTCTACTACACAGGAAGCTGTTATGATCTGGAACCCACTTCCTGAAGGCATTGGAAGCAGATTCAAAAATAACATTCAAAAGGGAATTGAATCAATACTTGAAGGGAACAATTTCGGGACTTTGGGGATAGGACACAGAAGTGGGAGCTACCTGGGTAGCTCTACCAAAGAGTTGGCACAGTCATTGATGAGCCAAATTGCCTCCTCCTATGCTGTAAGATTCTACGATCATGGAGCAGCACCTAAAGCAAGCTGGTTCAGGGAGGGAGAGAGAGAGAGAGAGAGAGAACCTGATGTCTTGCTCTGTCAAATTCTGTGCCGTGACCCATATATTAACGGCTGCTCTGATGGAGACTCCCATGATGGAGAAACTGCAATCGATCCACTCCGGATTTCTTCGTTTTGTACTTTCCTTTTTGAGTGACCCTGGAAAAGTTTCATCGCATTTTGGGGCTTTTGCATTAGATATTTTCCCATCTTCTGTGCTGGTCTCCACCTCGGTAAGCATACCCTGTGCCCCTTACTGCCTGGAGTGCGCCATTTCCTGTCCAATGACTGGGTGAGTGATTGGAGAAAGATATCTTACCCTGTATCCTTATTGGAGTAGATTGAGCTGACAACACCTCTATGAAATGTGGACTGAGTGTACGTTCCATCAGGTCAATGCTCAGGCTGCAAACCCATAGATTTAATGGTTAAAAGGGTATGTTAAAAGGTATTTGAAGTGAAAAGCAGGTAAATGAGCAGCATACCGTAAAAACAGTAACTCAGACACTCCTCAGTGTGTAAAATAATGTGGATGCCAACTCAAGCATTCTTTTAAACCAGCCATACTGGTCAACACAAGAATGTTAGTACGCTAAAAACCTGTGAACTTGAACCTATTGAAGTTATACTAAGGCAGAAGGTGACAGGGAACTGCATCTCTCATGATCAATAGGCTATCAATTACCTGGAATGTTTGTTCATCCACATCCGATTGCCATTTCCATAAACTACAGAGGCACCTTGTAGTCTAACTACTTGTGACCTAATTGTCAATCCAAATAAATCAACTGGAACAGGACCTAAGCAGCAAGGCTTCTGTGGGGCAGTCTATTTATAGTCATCCTTTTGCATGCTTGACTGTATACAGATTACTTTAATCATTTTAGCACAGATCTTATCCTTGCAAACCACTTTTTAATCCTCCACATTGCTGTTTCCAGTAATAAGAAATACACGTTAAAAATTCAAACAAGGCACAAAGTATAATTACATCACGCTCAGTTTTCTTATTGATGTTGACGTTTCCCTTTGGATACAATGCTGCCCCTTGTGGAAACGAATGGTAAAGTTATCAGTCACCGTTCTGGTGAAATGGGGCGAATTTTAAGGGGGTGGGGGCAGAGGGGTGCGTATTCGTCATCCCTCCCCAACCCCAGTCAAAAAGTCAGTTGGCAACTCGCCAACTTTAAAATGGGCTGCCCTGTAGTGATAATAGGCTGGGGGTGAACGTAACAAGGCGAGAGTGTGACCTCAGGGATAGGAAGTCCCACCCTCGAGAGCTGCTGGCCAATCAGATTGTGGTGCAAGTGGTGGCCACTGCTGGGACTACAAGGAGTCCAGGGAAGATGGATACCAGACATCATGAGGGGGTGGGGGGGATGTGGGGGGGGGGGGGGGGGAGGGGGGAGGGTTTGGAGGGAGTTCGGGTTTCCGAGGCTGGGGGTGGGAGGCACAAAGGAGGTTCCACATTGTAGGGGGAGTGCCCGATGGGCACCCTCCTTTCCACATTTTAGCCCGAGCTGTTAAAATTGTGAGCTGGTCTCCTTCCTTCTGCATTTCCCTGCCCAATGTATTAAAGCAACAGAGGTGGAATGCGGTCCTTAAGTCGCCTTTAATTGGCAACTTAACGGCCTCAATACAGGACCAAGGGCAGGTGGGCTGGCTGACTCCTTACCCTCCACCTGTAATAGTGGGGAACAGCTTGGGGGTGGGTGGGAAGGCAGTGGCCTGGCCACCTGTTTAATTTTACAGGCACCCCCACCCCCACACCCCCCCCTCCCTCCACCGCCCGGCCTTCAAATACGTCAGTGGGGAGGCTGTAACATTCTCCCCAACATGTGCGACTGACATGGTGTGACATGAGCAACTAACAGTGAAACACCCACCCCCACCGCCATGCTGAAGCAGACATGTCGGCATTGGCACATGTGTGATTACTGACATGGTGAAACGCACACAATTACCCAACGTGGTAAAACATGCACAATTGGCTGTATGTAGTGAGGTGCTCACAATGTAACCACGCAGCAATAACACCAACACAGTAAAACGCGTTCAATTTACCAGAATGCTTACGTCCACATGATTAGGACGAAAAACATGAAGTTCAGGGAACATTAAAATGCGTGTAATCCACTGGGATGGTGAACAGTGCCAGTCACTTACACAAAATGTACAAATCACATGCGGTGAAATATGCAAATCACAACTTAAACAGCGTAAACCACTGGCAGAAGGGGTGGAATATCACCGACTTAAAAATTATTCATAAAGCTAATTCACTGCTATGCAAAAGAGGCACAACTGACTGGCACAGTGGAGATTGCACCAAAGACTTGGCTCTAACCCGGGTTTGTTAGTGCGGATGGTGATTACTGTCTCCAGTCACGAGCTCTCCCAGTCCTTGGAGAGAAAATAAATACTCTTTTAGAGGAATGTGCTGGCAAGGAGCACTTAGAAGAAACAGTGCTGAGACCCATTAAACTGTAGTCACCATAATTTACTCATTAGCAGCAAACAAGAAAAGGCTTGTTTTTAAATATTTTATAATAAGAATTTGCAAAGTGTAATTATTATCCCACATTAATGATAGATACAAGCACTACATCCCTGGATGATGCTCTCAGTCCTGTATCCTGTTTGGATCCTGTTCGGCAAGTCTCCGCTGGGAGATCATCCATTGAATTACAGTCCCTTCACTCTGTTTTATTAAGGAGTAGGTACAGGAGGAAACATTGTGGTCTGTGCTGAAAGCAGGGGTAAGGTTGAGAGGCCCAGTTAACCTTGCCCTCCTTGTGTTAGGGAGAGTGATGACTACACACTGGCCAGCGTGTGCGGACATGATTGTGCTGAGCAGTGAAGCATTCTGTGGCTGAAAAGCTTGCAAGCACTCAATATTTAGGCTCAGACATAAAGAATGGTTCCTTTGGCTTGTACTTGGGTCCATTAGTGCAGCGAGTTACTAGTTCTGTGGATGTCCTTGCTGATCCTCACATTGAATCTTTAGTCATGAGAGATGAGAGGGCCCACAGAAGATGATGAAATAATTTACAGCTTGGGCATACTTGAACCACAAGGAGTCTACCACGAGTGTGCTGGTTGTTACCGGGTTAGTAATCCGGAGAACACAAGTTAAAATCCTACCAATGGTGAACATGTTGTTGATTGCCAAGTCTATGGGTGGGATTTTCTGGTCCTGCCTGCCACCAGGATTGTCTGGTCTCACCAAAAGTCAATGGATTTTTGGCCAGACCACCGAATCTCCCACAGTGGGTCCTGCCATGACGGGGCCGGAAAATCCCGGCCTACCTTTTTGTTTCTTGCAATTCCATTTGAATCGCTCCAACCAACTTTCCACTCCTCACAATACATCTTTAACCAAACTGCCAGACAAAGTTCTTAGTAATTGTGACCATGGTTCCCTATTCCTCCTTTCTCTCCCCTTGAATTGGTTGACCACACTGTGCTCCTCCAGTGCCTCTCCTCCATTATGGGACTGTCCTGGACTGGTTCCATTCTCACCTGTCCAGTTATAGTCGGATCATCTCCTGCAATGGCCTCTCTCTTTCCTTGGCACCGTTCATCCTGATGCCCCCACAACGATCCATTGTTGACCTCCCCCTCTTCGTCATTTACTCGCAGCTACCTTGCGAACAGCATCTATGCTCATGACATCCAGCTCCAGCTCACCATCACCTCTCTTGGCCCCTGCGCAGCTTCAGCATTGTCAGCCTGCTTGCCTGACATCCAGCTCTGTGATTACCTGCAATTATCTCCAGCAACGTTTTGAGAAGAACAAAGCCATTGTCTTTTATAACATGCCTTTCAGGGATATCAGCATGACATCACTTGAAGAGAAAAGTGTCATGTTTCACTTTTGCTTTGAGCAGAGCACACACACACACACACAACTCTGATGCCTTCAATCTTGATACCTATGTATAATTGTTCTCATATGCCTGGTCTAAATAAATGAACCCACAATGTGTTTACCCAATCCCTTATGAGCAATTGGTGCTTTGTGTCTTGTACAGTAAATAAGCCCAAGGTATTATCATTGCAATAACACAGCATTGTCTTCAGCCAATAGCCTCATCACAAACTCTATTTCCCTCTGTTCTCTGTCTCAGGTTGAACCAGCAGATCACATCCTACTTGATCCTATTCCAAATTCAGATGTCATATAATCTCCATCACAAAGACTTCTAGTTGCATAAAATCATCCACCTCAATCCTCAACCGTGCCTTTGTCCCCTCAACTATATCGATACTCTTCTGACCTGCTTCCAATCCTCATCCTTCCTAACCTCATCCAAAGCTCTGCTGCCCACATCCTAAACTGCACTAGGTCCATTCACCCATGTGCTTGCTGATCTATCTTGGCTCCTGGTTCCCAAGTGCCTACAACTATAAAATTCTTGTGCTTATGTTTAATATCAGCCATGGCCTCATCCCTCCACATCTCTGTTACCTCCTCATGACCTAACTCCCCTCTCCCCAAATTCCCCTCTCTGAAATTGTCTTGTCCTTCCTTCACTGGCTCTAACCATTGGCAGCTGTGACCTTTGTTGCCTGAGGCCAAAGCATGTTCAATGACATTACCATCACTGAATCCCCCACTATCAACATCCTGGGAGTTACCATTGACCAGAAGCTGAGCTGGACTAGCCATATAAATACTATGTCTACAAGAGTAGGTCAAGGGCTAGGAATCATGTGATGAGTAACTCACCTCCTGACTCCCCAAAGCCTCTCCACCACCTACAAGGCACAAGTCAGGAGTGTGATGGAATACTCCCCACTTGCCTGGATGAGTGCAGCTCCCACAACACTGAAGAAGCTGGACACCATCCAGGACAAAGCAGACCGCTTGATTGGTACCACATCCACAAACATTCACTCCCTTCACCTCCGACGCACAGTAGCGGCAGTGTGTACCATCTACAAGATGCACTGCAGAAATTCACCAAGCCTTCTTAGGCTGCACCTTCCAAACCCACAGACCACTACCACCTAGAAGGACAAGGGCAGCAGATAGATGGGAACACTACCACCTGGAAGTCACTCACCATCCTAACCTGGAAATATATCGCCGTTCCTTCATTGTTGCTGGGTCAAAATCCTGGAACTCCCTCCCTAACAGCACTGTGGGTGTACCTACACCACAGGGACTGCAGCGGTTCAAGAAGGCAGCTCACCACCACCTCCTCAAGGGCAACTAGGGATGGGCCATAAATGCTGGCCCAGCCAGTGAAGCCCACATCCCGTGAATGAATTTGTAAAAAAATCTCTCCCTGAACCTCTCTACTTCTATCCCTTCCTTTAAGATGCTTCTTAAAACCTATTTTGTTGAGCAAGGGGAACATTTGCAAGGCTATGAGAAAAGGGCAGGGAAGTTGGACTAAAAAAAACACGATTCTTTTTATGTAAATGCAGCCTCCAAGGAGCCAGGTGAACTAATGGGTATTTGCTAATTCTACATTGATTGAGCCGGACTTAACATTGACCTCTTACAAGCTTTCCTCATCTCTCGGGAAACTCTCCTCCACCCCAACATCAATTGGCTTTAATTAAATTGCAGCTTAAACTAAAACCTCTGTGCTTTTATAATTCAACAATGAAAATAATTCAAAATGAGATCTGAGGCGGCTTAGAGTGGGGTCCATGGACAGGTGGGTCAACATGGGATACTTGGAAATGTAAAAAACTTGCATATGTGGCATCTATGGGGAAGGAACAGGGGAGTGGAACTAGTCAGATAGATCTTTCAAAGAGGCGGCACATTCACAATGGGCCAAATGGCCTCCTTCTGTACTGCATCATTTTATGATTCTAAAGTTCATAGCTTTTGGTTACCAGCCCTAATGTCTCCTTATGTGACTTGATGTCAATTATTTTTTGATAATCATCCCTGTGAATAGGATGTTTTACTATACTAAAGGCGCTATATAAAGGCGAGTATTTATTTCCCCTGTTTGGGGAGGGATGTTCTCCAAACTACTCTGATCCCTGGTGATGCCTTTGACTCTACCTTGCCAGTTGTAACAATCCTGTTCTGCGGATTATAAACTGGCCACAGATCAATGGCCTCGATTCTACTGCATTTTGAAACTGAGGAGACACGAGGCGAATAAACACAGACAAGAGCTTGTATCCAACCTCTGGACTCCACTTATTTTCTTTAGGGGGGACACTGAAAATATAAACCGTTCAGGAAGTCTAAGTTTTAATGTGAATCTTCAAATAATCAGTAAACACTACCGGATTTAAAAACGCTATGGCCACATCCATAGGATGGGGGATAAATGGTGGCCTTCTCAGCTTCGCCTACTTATCCGAGAATGGGTTAAAAAAGCAACTTCACACGGGTCGAGTTTGACTCCTGGTACGGAAACCAAATTGACGGTTTCGTGCAGCCCTGTGTCATCTATTCATCCCCAAGAATCCACTAGCGCTAGGCGCAGGCATGATGGTTCAAATGGCCTCCTGCTATGCTGTACTGATCCCATGACAATGCCCAATGTTAAGGAGTGAATCCTTGATGCTTCCCCTCAGAGGAATCTGTGTGTTGGGTAGTTTAGTTACACAGAGACTGACTGTCATCGTTGGCGAATAGAGGGAAGAACATTGGTTTCCATGGCAACGATACAAGTCATTTGCATTTTGTTTGCTCTGAGGACTCTGAAAATTCCAATTTAAGCAAATAAAAAGTTGGATTTTTGTTGAAATGAACATAAGGCATGGTGAAAGGATTTCATCCTTCTATCAACATGACCAGGATCTTCCTCTGAATGGAATGCTCTACTATACTAAAGATGCTATAGAAAGGTAAGTGTTTTATGGAAGGATGTTGTCCAAACTACTCTGATCTGTTGTGGTGCCTTTGATTCTACCTTGTCAGTTGTAACAATCCTGTTCCGTGGATTATAGACTGACCATAGATCAATGGCCTCAATTCTACTGCATTTTGAAACCGAGGAGAATAAATTCAGACAAGAGCTTGTATTCAACCTCTGGATCTAAACGATTGGATCTGTCTATTTTCTTCAGAAGATGCTGAATAAATCAAGTGTGCCAAACCATTCTGGAAGTTTTAATGTGAATCTTCAAAAGATCAGTAAACACTAAAGGATTTAAGAGGAATTAAACAGGAGGTACTTGACTATGGGCACAGTGCCCAGCTGCTCATCTGACTTTGTAAAACTGGATCAACAATGGCACACTCTGCTTTGCAAAGATTTACTACTGAAATAGTCTTCAGGACTGAGTAAGGGCAAAACTTGAGCCTGGGACTCAAGACCATAGCTACTTCTGGACTGTACCCAACAAGAATCAATGCTTTAGAAAGATAAAGCTTTTCCCATTAAACACTTGCATTTTTACAGCCCGTCCCAGAACATTGGTGAAGGTTTTCAGCAGAAGCAGCAGCAAGATGCCTGGTCGCAGTAAAACCGGAGGCAAAGAGCACTCCAAGGCCAAGACTTGCTCCTCCAGAGCTGGTTTCCAGTTTCCCATCAGCCGTATCCACGGGCTGCTGTGCAAGGTCATTATGCTGAGGGTGTTGGGGCCGGAGGCCCCCTCTACCAGGCTGCCCGTCCTCGAGTACCTGACAGCAGAAATCCTCGAACTGGCCGGTAACGCGGCCCGGGACAGCAAGAAGACTTTAGGACATCCTAAAGCTCCTTTCAGCCAATGTAGTATTGTTTTGAAGTGTAGTCACGGTTGTAATGTAGGAAACACAGCAGCCAATTTGCACACAGTCAACTCCATGAAACAGTAATGTGATCGTGGCACACATTCTGGTTTAGGGGAACTGGGTGAGGGACAAACATTATCGACAACTATTCCCTGATTCCATCGGTGGGCTTCATTCTCAGGGCTTTCTGAAATCAGATAAACAGCTCTATACTGCGCCTGTAACTGCAAGACCTCTGTTTAATTCCTATTAAATCCTTTGACGGTGTTCACTGATTACTTGAATATTTACATCACAACTATGCCTTCCAGAGTCGTTTGGAACCCTCAATATATTCAAAATGTTCTAAAGAAATCGGATAGCAAAATTGAAGGATTTTGTTCATTATTAATACGGTTTACTACTGATAGTTGAGCATCACTTTTTGGTATTGAAAACAATTGATTAAATTCCTTTTTTAATTAAGAGTGGACTACGTTACCGGAAAGATTTTCTATCCCATATCTCCCTTGTGAGTTCAAGATCTTGGTCATGTTGTTAGAAGGATGAAACCCTTTCACTGGCACCATGTCCTATGTTCATTTCAACAAAAGCCAATGGTTTTTTGCTTAAATTGGAATTTTCAAAGTCGTCAGGGCAAATATAATGCAAATTACTTATATTGTTGCCATGGAAACCAATACTCTTCCCTCTATTTGCCAATGATGATAAGCATTGTCTGTCTACCCAACACACTGCTTCTTCTGAGGGAAGCATCAAGGATTCGCTCCCTAATGTTGGTGTCGTCATAGAATCAATACAGCACAGCGGGATGCCATTGAACCATTGTGTTTTTGCTTGGTGCTAGTGGATTATTGGGGGTGAGTGGATAACGCAGAGCTGCACCAAACCATCAATTTGGTTTCCGTGCTAGGAATCAAAATCGGCCCATGTGAAGTTTCTTTTTCAACTCGTTCTCGGTTCTGTAGGTGTCACTGAGAAGGCCGTCATTCATCGTCCACCCCAGCTGCTCTGAGAATGTGGTCATCGACTCGTGTAGAGATGTTTATGGCACAGAAGGAGGCCATTCATCCCGTTTTGTCCATGCCAGCCTTCCATGGAGCAATCCAGTCAGTCCATTAACTTGCTCTACCCCCATAGCCCTGCAAATGTATTTCCTTCAAGTGCCCATCCAACTTCCTGTTGAAATCCTTGATCATTTCCACTTCCAATATCCTCGTGGGCAGTGAATTCCAGGTTATTACCACTCGCTGAGTAAAAAAACTTCTCCCTTACATTCCCTCCACATCTCACGCCAAAATCCTTAAATCTGTGTCCCTTAGTCCTTGCACCATCGGCTAATTGGAACAGTTTTCCCTTGTCTACCTTATCCAAGCCTGTCATAATTTTGTGCACCTCTGTCAAACATCCCCCCCCACCCCCCCAGCCTCCTTTGCTGCAAGGAGAACAACTCCGCCTTTCACCAGCCTTCTCTGCTTCTCAAAAAATTCAATGAGACTGGGCAAGCACGATCTGCCTTTCACAAATCTGTGCTGGCTCTCCTTAATTATCTCAAACTTTTGATTATTTCCCCTGATTATTGTCCCTAGAAGGACATCAATGAATTAGTTGGGATTTATGACAATCCAATACTTTCATGGTAACTTTTACAAAGCCCACCTATTTATTTCCAGATAAATTGAACAAAATTCAAATTTTCAAGCTGTCCACAATGGGTTCTGAACTCTTGTTCATTGGATTATTAAGGCAGTAGCAGAATCCCTTCACCACTATAACCAAGTGGGCCTACTGTTACAAGTCTCAGGGCCAGGCTTATTGTGTGGATCAAGAAAGTCACCAACCCTCTCCTGAACCCACAGAATTTAATGGATACTAGATTTTTATTCCCGGATTATTTTTGAAGTGAATTCACGGCCTGGATTTTCGCCAAGTCAGGAAAACCTGGCAGCCCTTTAAATATGTCGGATGGGGCTGGATTCCAGGACTCACGACTCCATTCCTGGGCATCCCGATTTTCGCTAGGGCCTTTTAAGACTGCTTTGGGTCAAAAGCCCACATCCTGCACTCCTGCCCTGGCTGGCTCTGTTGTGGAGGCAGGCATGTCTACTCCTCTGCAATCTTCATGGAGTCGGGCCAGGTTTTTAAAGAGTCGTGGTTCACGGCATCATAAAGGTGCCATGAACTATCATCTGCATGAGGAAATTTTTTGAAAGGTAAGTTCAAAAGGTCTCCTCGTGCCTGCTACCCCAAGCTATGCCCCTCCACCCATCCCCCATGGCCCCCCTTGCTCCCGTGCCTTGCTATGTCCCTACATACAGACCCCATGGCCCCTTATTCCCCTATGCCATGCTGTGGCACTTTCATGCCCAGTGACCCACTATACACTGTATAGAATCAATGAACCCTATAGTGGCAAAAGAATGTGTTAAAAACAAACTTTATAAAAAAATAATTCATTCATTACTTTCCACTATGCTAAAAAAATGTCCTTTTACTACAGGGCAATTAATGTGTCAATCGCTCAGATCATCTAATGTATTATACCAGAAATTGCAAGCACTTCAATCCTCTTAACTTGATGTAAATAAACATTGTGTAATTGACAGCCAGGGACACAATGAGAGAGCCAGAGCTGTCAATCAAGCAATGTCTTCCTGGGTGCTCAGGTGTTTCAACAGACTAATGGATTTCTGGACTCTCAACCAAGCTTCATCATTCATTCTTGACTGAGAGCCCAGACATACATTAGACTTTGAAATACTTGAGCCCCAGGAAAAAACATTACTTGATTGACAGCTCTGGATTTCTAATCTCTGTTTTCAATTGTACAATGTTTATTTGCACACATTTTAGAGGTTTCAAGTGCTTGCAGTTCCTGCTATTGACACTTTAAAGGGTCTGGGTGATTGACACTTTTATTTCCCCGTAGTAAAATGACTTTTTTAACATAGTGGAAAGTTATGAATAAATGAATGACTTTTTAAAAGTTTCTTTTACACATCCTATTGCCACTATAGGATTAATTGGTTCTATACAGTATATAGTGCTACAGTTTGGCATAGAGGGCATGAGGGGCCATGGGGGTGGCTGCAAGGGCATAACTTGGCATAAGCGGCATGAGGGATCATGGGGGGTGGGTGTAGGGCATAAGGTGCATGAATTGGGTATGGGGAGTGTGTGGAGGGGGTATGAGGGGCTGTTAGAGGGCCTTACTTTTATCATTATAACTGGGACCAAGCCTCAAAGTACCGAGGTGAGCCTATTAAAAAACCATTGGCATTGGTAGAGCCTGTGGCTGCCTCTGACCTCTTTCCCGGGTTGGCTGGCCCGACTTCAGCCCATTCCCATCCCCCTGGCAATGGGAATTCTGTCCTTGCGGGCATATTTTCCCGAGGTGGCTGCATGAAGCCAGGAAATTTCCCAACTCCCACTATCCACCTCAAAGATGAAAATCCAGGCCCACATGTTCAAATTCAAACTGTCTTGGTGGGATTTGAATTCATGGCCTCTGGATAATTAGCTCTTGTTCTTGGATTACTGGCTCCTGGCTCTGCATCACTAATCCTGGATTTTGGATTACTAATCATGGTTCCTGGATTACTATTCCTGGATTATGAATTACTAGCTGTTGTTTCTGGATTGCTGATTCTCAACACTGGATTACTAGTCTTGGTCTTTGGATTACTAGTCCTTGTTTTTGGATTTATCATGGCTACTTGATTATTAACCCTATTTTTTGGATTACTAGTCCTGGCCTCTGGATTGCTAGTCATGGTTTCTGGATTATTCTTCCTATTTTTGGATTACTGGTTCTGGTTTCTGGATTACTAGTCCTGGTTTTTGGATTACCAATCTAGTAATATAACCAGTACTGCACTGTGGCCTTGTTGCTACTTCACACTGGAGAATGTAAAGGGAGACTGTGCAGAAGCCATGTTTACTCACTCTGCCCACTCACTGCCCAGAAAATGCTTCACTTACTGAATGTAATTAGATTCATTACTGGCCAGTAATCACAGCCTATGGACATCGCTATAGGAGAGGCCCCTGACCAAAACATCTTCGCTTGTTTCTTCAATGATCTTCCCTCTGTGCCCAGACCAAGAATGGGGCTGGTCACTGATGGTTCTACAATGTTCAGCTCATTCATAGCTCCTCTGACGTTGACTGATCCATGACAATCTGAAACAAGAGCTGGCCAAGTGGCAGGTGACAGTCACACCCCATCAATGTGAGACAATGGCAATCCTCAAAAAGAGAAAACCCAACCATCCTTTACTGACCTTGAAGCAACGCAATTATTTCTAAAACCCTTACCATCAGCATCATGGCTTTGAGACCAGGGCAGACGAATGACTCACCTTCGCACTCTGCTAATCCTTCCAACAAAGCTCTAATTAGGAAGAAGGTGCGCCTGGATGGGTGCAGTTAATACCACTTTCTGATATCTGCATTATGCTTCCATTCTCTGCAACAAATCTTCGCTCTCTATAAAGCATAAGATCATCCAAGAGTGGAAACTCGTTCCCATTTTCGTGAAGGCTTTTTTTGAATGACTCACTCACCACAGGGTAGGCATCCCTTCTCTCCCTTCCCCCATTGAAACATATTTTTATCTATTTTGCTGCCACCACCACTGTCAGGCTTTCTTCACTCTCCTGATCTTTCAATGCTCCATTCTGCACATTGTCTCTGTTGAAATAAAGGCAAGGAATTTCCTTGGAGCTGCTGCTGTTCCTCCGTAAGTGTGTCAGAGAACCTCTTCATGTGGCACAGTTCTGGTCAAGGTAAAGCAGTTGCATGACAGCAGCTCTGAAGAACTTTTGGGTAGCGCAATCTCCCTCTTCCTCCCACTGAAGTGAGGACACTATGGTGAACCCTTATAAAACTCTGATTCAGTCTCAACTGAAGCATTGTGTCCAATTCTGGGCCCCATGCTTTAGGATGTGAAGCCTTCAGAGGCGGTGCAGAAAAGATTTACAAGAGGGGTTCCAGGGATGAGGGACTTCAGTTACATATATGGATTGGTGAAGCTGGGGCTGCTCTCATAGAGAAGAGAGGGTTGTGAGGAAATTTGATCAAAATCATGAGGGGTTAGGGCAGAGTAAATAGGGCGAATGTATGGAGAAATAGAGGACATCAATTTAAGATGAATGACAAAAGTACTAAAGGTGGCAGGAGGAAAAGCTTTTTTTTGTGTGCAGGAAGTGGCTAGGATCTGAAAAGCACTGCCTGAGAGTGTTGGGGAGGCAGGTTCAATGGTAGCTTTCATCAGGGAATTAGATAATTAGCTGCAGAGAAAATATTTGCAGGGCTACAGGGGAAGGCATAGGAGTGGGACCAGCTGATTTGCTCCTGCAGAGAGCTGGCATGGACACGGCTGGGCGAATGGCCTCTTTCTGTGCTGTAAATATTCTATGATAAGCCTCAAGCTTCCAAAACTGAAAATTGCTGTTCCCGAATCCCTGCCTCTTAATTTTGATTTCCAAAAGTACATTTTATTTATACAATGTACATTCCATAGCATTTCAAATTGGACATTACAGGAAAGCAATAGAGTTCATTTTTTTTCCATACAGCATGTTTCACTCTGAGGTGCCGCAATACAATTGCAATTAGACATGGGCTGGGATTTTCTGGCCTTGTTGTGGGTTGGACCCACCGCAGGCGAGGCAATGCCCCAGCCAGAAGTCCATTGACTTGCGGCGGGACCAGAAGATCACGGGGCGACGGGCGGGTACAGAAAATCCCACCCAAGATATTTACAATATGCATTCCATGTCAAACTGGGGTTCTGCCCAGTTTCCAGCCCCTCGCTATTTTATGGCAAGCAGGCCTTAGATTGTGACTTTCCCCATTCTGCTGTTCCCTAATCCCTGCCTCTTGACCTACCTCACCTTCACGCTGACCCATTTTAAGCTTTGTTCCATCCTGCACTCTAACCCTTGGCCCTTCACCTTGTCACACTAACCCAGTTTTGCGCTGGTGAGCTGGTTAGCACTCATTTAACTAAGTAGAATTAGCAGTAGTTAATTCCCAAAGAGCCAACTAATGGCTTTGTGCTAATTAACTGATGAATATCTCAGCCGCTGTTAGCTAATGGATGAATTCTCGAGGGTTTGTCGCTCTTTTCCCACTCTTCAGTTATAATGTTGATCTTTTTAATGCTAACAATGAAAGAAACCCATTTCTTAACCTTTGTCATTTTGGTCAAGACAAAGAGATGGATTAATATGCAAATCAGAGGCAAATTATGTCATTATATCAGAATCTTGTCTCACACATAATTAGAGGAGAAATTCCATTTAAATTGTTGATCTCCACAAACAATGAAGATTTTTCTGCTGTGTTACTGTGTTCTAGGAGAGTGTTATTGCAATAAGCAGTAAGTGAGAGACTGAAAGCATGGAGCACCAGAGTGATGGAACATAAAAGTACAGGAACAGGAGTAGGCCATTTAGCCCTCTAGCTTGTCCCATCATTCAATGGCTTATATCCATATGCCGGCCTTTGTACCATATCCCTTAAAGATAGTTAGGGCTGGATTTTTTGGATGGCAGGGTCAAGGTAGCACAGTGGAGTGTGTCCTCAAGTTGAAGACAGGACTTCTTCACCACAAGGGCTGTGCGGTGGTCACTCTTTTACTATCAAGGGCAGATATATCTGCAAAATGTGGTACCCAAAGAGTCAGCATGGAATGCATCCCTGTCTGTACCAGCTTTCCTGCAGCCTTTTAATGTTCAGTAGGGTGTTAACTGGCTAAGGGCAAGACTTCTGTCCCCACCTGGAGAGGAAGAGGGTTGCCGGCCACTTGGTTGGGGTCCCGGCCTAGGACTTGGTTGGCAGGCCTCAGGGAGGGGATTGAGGGGTTTGATGGGCCAGTTTTGAGAGGCCCGCGGTGGGGAGCGTGCCTCCAATAGGCACAGGAGAACCCCAATGAAGGAAAGGGCACAGAATGTACTCTGGGTTGGGGACTTCAATATCTATCATCAAGGCTGGCTCGGTAGCACCACTACTGACTGAGCTGGCTGAGTTCTGAAGGAAATACCTGTCAGACTGGGCCTGCGGCAGGTATTGCGAGAACCAACAAAAGTGAGAAACCTACTTGGCCTCATCCTTACAAAGCCACCTATTACAGATATATCTGCCCTTGATAGCATGAGAGTGACCACTGCACAGTCCTTGTGGAGAAGAAGTCCTGTCTTCAACTTGAGGACACACTCCATCGTGTTGTGTGAAACTACCACAGTGCCAGATTCAGAATAGATCTAGCAGCTCAAAACTGGGCATCCATGAGGCGCTGTGGACCATCAGCAGCAGCGTTGTATTTCAGTACCTTCTGTAACCTCATGGTTCGGTATATCTTTCACTCTACCATTACCATCAAACCAAAGAACCAAATCTGGATAAGAAGCGTAGGGCAGAGTGCCAGGAGCAAAACCAGCCACAGCTAAAAACGAGGTGCCAACCTGGCGAAGGCATAAAATGCAGGCTAAACAGTGGAAGCAGCATACTACAGACAGAGCTAAATGACCCCACAACCAATGGATCAGATTTTTAAAAAAAAATTCTTTCGAGTTATCAACAGTCACAGATTGCAACTCTTTTAAGTACAATCACAGTTCTTGGTTTCCGGGAGTGGGACATGAACCCACAACCTTCTGATTCAAAGGCGAGGGTGCTATGGACTGAGCCACAGCTGACACCTCTTGGATCAGATTAAAGGTGTACAGAACAGCCACATCCAAAGGTAGTAGACAATTAAGCAACTAACCCAAGGAGGAGAGTCCAAAAACACCCCCATCCTGAATGATGATGAAGCCCAGCACAAGTGCAAAAGACAAGGCCAAAATACATGCAAACACCTTCAGCCAGAAGTGTCAAGTGGATGATCTATCTCGGCCTCTTCTTGAGGTCCCATCATCATAGATGTAGATTTTCTGTTAATTCCATTTATCCCATGTGATATCAAGAAATTGCTGAAGGCACTGGATGCAGCAAAGGCTATTGGCCCTGACTTCATCTCAGCCATAGTACTAAAGACTTGTGCTCCAGAACTAGCTGCACCCTTAGCCAAGCTGTTCCATGCAGCTATAAGACTGGCAGGGGAGACAGTAGTGATATTGTCACTGGACTAGTATTCCAGAGGCCCAGGATAATGCTCTGGGGACCCAGGTTTGAATCCCACCATGGCAGATGATGACATTTTAATTCAAATAAATAAAATCTGGGATTAAAAATTCTGATGATGTTGGAAAAATCCATCTGGTTCACGAACATCCTTTAGGAAAAGGAATCTGCCATTCTTGCCTGGCCTGGCCTACGTGTGACTCCAGACTCTTAAACGCCCTCTGAACAAGATGGGCAATAAATGCTGGCCTAGTCAGCGACACCTGCATCCCATGAACAATTTAAAAACAATCTACCTGACAAAAGTGAAAAATTGTCCACAAAAAACAGGACAAATCAAATCCAGCCAATTGCTGCCCCATCAATCTACTCACAATTATTAAGTGTTGGAATGTGTCATTGACAGTGCTGTCAAGTGGCACTTACTCACCAATAACCTACTCACTGATGCTCAGCTTGGGTTCCGTCAGGGCCTCTCTGCTCTCAACTTCATCACAGCCTTGATCCTAACAGGGACAAAAGAGCTGAATTCCAGAGGTGAGAATAGCATGATTGCTCTTGATTTCAAGGCAGCCTTTGATCTAGTATGGTGTCAAGAGATATAATAATGTCTATAATGTGATTGGATATTATTTTATAATAGAGCTCTAGTGGTGTCTGTGTCTATGTGTGTGTGTGTCTTAATTGGGTTAAAGCCATCTGGTCTGGAGGCTTTGATGTATAGAAGAGAAGTAGGTTTGAAATGTTAATTAGGTAAACATAGGGAAGTTAGAAGGTGAAGTGTAAAGAGGGCAATTTGCATTTTTAAATAAATCGTTCAAAAGAATGGGTGAAATATTACACTTAGCCAGAAGAAGCCAAACAATGTTTTTTATTTTTTCCCAAAGCTTACTAATAAAATTGGTGCTATGAAAGGGTTTTATTTTAAGAAGAGGTAAAGTTCAAAAAACCTAGTGATACAATGATAATTTGCATTCAAAGAGGAAAACATGTATAAAGGAAGAGAAGGCTGTTGGTAAAAGAGGAGGGATGCTAAGATCTAAAGCCTCCAGCCTGTAAACCTCAAGCCGCTGTCTGCAAGGACCCAGAGCTGAAAGAAATCCAATTGAAATGCGACTGCCCAGGGTGTGTGATTGGTCAGGGGTCTGTTTAAAGCTATGTGTTTTACTGTTGCCTTAACGGAGGTTTAACTGGGAGTCAGATTAGTTAGGGGATTTTTAGAAGTTGTTATGGTAGTAATTTGTAGACATATGTATGTGCTTACCATATTTTAATTCATGTTTAATTTAGTTTTATAAAAACCTCATGTGACTCGGTGGTCTTATTATAAATGAATCTCGAAACATACAAATCGAAACATACAAATTACAAAAATTGGTTATGACAGTTGTTTCAAATTTCCCTTTGGGATTTGAACAGCTCAGCATTTACCATCGGCTGTGTCATAATATATGGTGAAATAGAAGACAATGGGAATTGGGAGGCAAACTCTCCTCTGGTTGGAGTCTTACCTAGCACAGAAGTGGTTGGTGACCAATCGTCTCAGCCTTATTTCATTGCAGGAGTTTTGCAGGGTAGTGTCCTAGACCTGACCATCTTCAGCCGCTTCATCAATGGTGTTCTCTCCACCCTGAGATCGGAAGTAGGGAAGATAACTGATGATTGCACAATGTTCAGTACCATGAGTGACTCACCTCCTATCTCCCCAAAGCCATCTACAAGTGTGATGGAATACTCTCCACTTGCCTGGATGAGTGCACGCCCAACAACATGCAAGAAGCTTGACACAATCCAAACAAAGCAGACCACTTGAGCGGCACTCCATTCGCCAACTAAAAAAAAATCACTGCTGTACCATCGACACACAGTGGCAGCCCTGTGTACGATGTACAGAATGAGGCATGGGAACACACCAACACCTGCAAGTTCTCCTCAAGCCACAAACCACCCTGACTTGGAAATATATCGCCATTCCTTCATTGTCGCTGGGCTAAAATCCTGGAACCCCCTCCCTAACAGCACTGTGGATGTACCCACACCACATGGACTGCAGCGGTTCAACAAGGCTGCTCACAACCACCTTCGCAAGGGCATTAGGGATGAGTAACAAATTCTGGCTTTGCCGAGGATGTTCACATCCCATGAAAGAATCAAATTAAAATTTGCAACTCTGCCAATACTGAAGCAATCTGTGCTCACATGCAGCAAGACCTGGGCAACATTCAGGCTTGGGTTGATAAGTGGTAAGTGACATTTGCATCATGCAAGCACCAGGCAATGACCATCTCAAACAAAAGAGAATCTAACCATCTCCAAATGACATTGAGTGGTATTTCCATCGCTGAATCCTCCACTATCTACACCCTGGGAGTTAGCAGCAACTAGAAACTGAACTGGACCAGCCATATAAATATTGTGGTTATAGGTCAGAGACTGTGGCTCATCAAAGACTGTCTATCATTCACAAGGCACAAGTCAGGAGTGTGATGGGTTACACTTAACTTGCTCTCAACTCCTTTGATCAGCACCCCAGACACCATCTTAAAATGTAAAATGGTTCATGTACATAATTTCCCAAAATATAATATGACTGAACCAGCATCAGCAATACCTGAAAGTTAACAGGTTGGGTTGCATATTGGTTTGTGCTGTAAACGCAACCAAAATATATATGACCAAAATTACCAGAGTAATTTACAAGTAAATTAAAAAAATGTTTTTCCTTAACGCCAGAATGTGTTTAAAAATATCATAATTTTTTTGTTATTCATTTTTATGTTATGTGGGCTTAGCTGGCTAGGCCAACATTTATTTCCCATCCTTAATTGACAAGGTTATTGCTGAGAAAAGAGACACATCAAAGCTTTTCATCTTGCACTCATCAGGGCACTTGGCAAGAATACCAATATAAGGGGGAAACAACAATTTGTACTGTATGAGAAGAGAGCTCTGCTATGGAGAATGCACTAATTGATGGTGATTAATGGTTAAACCAGGCAGCTTGACCCTGATTGGTCAAGGCATTGCCGTGAGGAATGAGTCAGCGAATGGCTGTCACTTATTCTGTTTAGCTGAAACGGGTGCAATATGTGTACGTGTTCTTTCTGTCTGCAAAGAAGAGGGCCCTGTGTATTAATATATGTAACTTCCAGTACACACAAATGTGCCACATTTCAAGCCTAATTGACAATCTTAAATTGGTTGTCAGCGTAATTCTTAGCACACGGAGGATATTTAGCAAATGTTGTCCAATCGCAGAATCACATCTAATGTTGGACACTGTGTTTTGAGTTTTGTAAGCGCGGGGACGGGTATGGCCTGTGCCTTGCCCGCTGCGAACAGCGGCTGAGACATGCTGTTTGATACAATCCGCCAGTCTTTGAGATGTACGGCCTACATACCTAGCAACACGCTTGCACTAAAATTCATATACCACATTACTCATTTATGTGATAGGCAAACGTCTTTTTGGCTTGATGGCAACATCCTGTTAGTGGCAAAAACCACTTGTGTTGCTACTGCATGGTAGAAGCATGAAACAGCTAACTTCACCTGTTGCTCAAATTTTTGAGATATCTTGCCCTTCCAGGGAATCTGAGGTAGACTGGGCACTTTTCAGGGCTGAGAGTGATGGCCTTAAGCCCGTTCATGAGTTCGCATCATATACAGCGCAAAATGATCTGATCAGGGTAGCCATTATCCTGTGGGATGCCTTTGATGTGCCCTATTTCAGCATCAAGCTTATATGGTGAACAAATGGATCGGGCTTTATTTACAAGGTTGCTGATAAGACAAATCTTATAGTGTGTGGAACTGTAAGAGTCCCAACGTGCATATTGACTAGTGAAGGTAGGCTTGCAGTAGAGCATGGCAGAGATGCCCTGGCAGATTTCTCAACTAGTACGTCAAAGAAAGGGAGTTCATTTGACTGCTCCATTTCAAACGTAAATTTGAGCGCTGCATGGAGCCATTAAGACATGTACGGAAATTATTACATGCAGCTGCAGATTTAAATATAGCGGACGTATCATCCACATATCGGAGGTTAGGTGTCATTCCACGAAGACACGTTTCTCATGGAACCCAACAAAGATGTTTGTGAGAGAAGGGCCTAGGAGGGGTCCCATGGCAACACCATCTATTTGGGCATACATGGTGTCATTAAAACTGAACACAACTGCGTGAGTTACTGAGTTCATAAGTTTACTGAATACTGATTCACGCAATGGTAGCAGGTCTAATCTCCCTGATTTAGTGCTGCAGTGTACATATCTATGGTTTCCTTAAGTGGGACATTGGTGAATAGGCTAACAATGTTAAATGAGCACATGGACGCAGCATTGCTATTGATATGCAAGTCCTGTATGGCCTGCACAAACGTGAAGGAGTCCTTCACCGTGTGTGTGTGGAAAACTTGTTGTAACAATTCGCCCAACCATTCGCCTTCCTTGACATATTAGTTGAGAAATCTGCCAAGCGGTTTTTCTCCCACAGTCTACCGCAAACCTACTTTCATTGGTCAATATGCGCATTGGGATGCTTTCAGTTCGACACGCTATAAGATTGGCCTTATCGGCAACCTTGTAAATAGGGCCCGAGCCATTTGCTCACCATGCCAGCTTGAAGCTGAAATAGGGCGCATCACAGTCACCCTTTGGGATAATGGCTACCCTGATCAGATCATTTAGTGCTGTATTTCACACAAACTCAGGAACAGGCCGAAGGGCATCGCTTTTGGGCCCTGAAGAGTGCCCAGTCTACTTCAGATTACCCTGGAAAAGAAAAGTATCTCAAAGATTTGAGCAACAGGTGAAGCTAGCTGTTTCACGCTGCTACTATTAGGGAGCAACACGTGTGGTATCCACCACTAACAGGATGCTGCCATCAAGCCAAAAAGACGTACTGCCTACCATACAAATGAGTAATGTGATATATGAATTTCAGTGCCAGTGTGATGCTAGGTATGTAAGCCGTACATCCTAAAAACTGGTGGATCGTATCAAACAGCATGTCCCAGCCACAGTTCACAATGGGCATTGTGCCATACCCAACCAGTCTGTGCTTGCAAAACTCAAAACACAGTGTCCAACATTAGATGTGGTTCTGCGATTGGATAACATTTGCTAAATAATCCTCAGTGTGCTAAGAATTACATTGACAACTAACTTAAGGTTGTCATTCGGGCCCGCAGTGTGGTGCATTTGCGTGTGCTGGAAGCTACAGATATTAATACACAGGGCCCAGTTCTTTGCAGACAGAAAGAACATGTACACACATTGCACCAGTTTTAGCTAAACAAAATAAGTGACAGCCATTCGCTGACTTATTCCTCAGGGCAATGCTTGACCAATCAGGGTCAAGCTGCCTGGTTAAAATTTCAAACAATGCTTGTCAGTTAGCTGTCAGTCACCATCAATTGGTGCATTCTCCATGACAACGTCTCTACCAATCAGAGTCCACTTGCCAACCAATCAGCACTTTCTTCTCATATAGTATAAATTGTTGTTTTCCCCTTCACACTGGTATTCTTGAGAAGTGTCCTTGTGAGTGCAAGACAAAAAGCTTCGACATGTCTCTTTTTCAGCAATACTCAAGTTCTATATGACCAAAAGACAGTTTGATGACAGGTAATAAACAGAACAACTTTTTTTCTTCTTCTTCCTATATACATTCAATTATCCTACCTGGCTTCTGTCTGTCTAGACACCTCCTTCCATTAGCTTGACTCTGATCTGTGAGCATCTCTGACTGTGTCAAACCTGAACCATGACTTTGACTACCAGCTCATTTTAAAGGTTAGGACAGTGACATTGATTGACTTGTCTTAATCAAAGACCCTCTTTGCTCCACTGGTGGATTCTGTAATACCAACAAACATACAGTTTCTTTTGACCTTCACTTTCTTTTTGACTTTCACTTTGGGCTGTAGGAGGAATTTTGATATTTGGAAGTCCTTCATACTCTCCCTTTGTCAGATTCTCTCTTTCAAGCAAAAGATCTACATGATATTGATGCAGTCCCTCTCCAGTCTTCACTAGATTTGTGAATGCACCTAGTCTCTTTAGAAGAACTCTAATCAAATACTTCTGCTTATCACCTTGGTGGTTCTGTACCATGGCCTTCTGACTGAACCCTCCAAGTTTCATGTCTGGTGTACCATAACGCATCTTCACTTTGTCATTAATATAAAAACAAAATACTGCGGATGCTGGAAATCTGGAACAAAAACAAAAATACCTGGAAAAACTCAGCAGGTCTGTCAGCATCTGCCAAGAGGGATACAGTTGACGTTTCGAGTCCGTATGACCCTTCATCAGAACTAAGACATATAGAAATGAGATGAAATATAAGCTGGTAGAAGGGCCAGGAGAGCTCGATAGGGGGCCAGTGATAGTACTTGTTTCCATGGTTTTCTTGTCTTTGACCATGGAATGAAAGGAGCCATTGTCGGATCATTTCTCACTCTGAGACACAGCACAAATTTCCGCCAACTCTTCAATATCTCAATAGTAAGTCCCTGTTTCAAGTTGCCCCACTTTAAGTTGTTTCATTTTAAAGTCACGCAGCTTTTCAGGCCGGTATTGTGTCTTCAATTTCGAATTAACTCATTTTGCATTGTTACGCGTCATTTCACCTCGTTGCACATCATGTTGTGTTTTATCACTTCATTTTGCATTGATGTGACGTCGGCTCCCATGGCCCAATTGGTGCCATTCTGAAGCGACTGTGACAGGAGGTGGTGGTTTACAAACAACAGAAACGCAATTTCTTTTCAAAAACCTCTCTCAGAATCGCAGAATCACACAGTGCAGAAGAGGCCCTTCGGCCCATCAAGTCTGCACTGACACGTGAGAGACATCTGACCTACCTATCTAATCCTATTTACCAGCACAAAATTTTCACTGAAGAATATCCAGACCAGCAGGTTCTATTTTGCAGGGAAGAAGTTGAAACCTGGACTTCTCACTTCTGTGCGGAGAAGCCTGATTTCTTGGTTCTGCAAACTGATTTTTATTGTGGAGCCCCAGGTGTACCTGCAGTGGAGCTGCACATTGGGTGAGGCAGAGAGACCATTTTAAAGCCTGGAAGAGAGAGGCATTTGCTACTCTACACAGGTAAAATGTCTTTCCTTGGAGGCAATGACATTGATGAAGAAACTGAAGATGGTTGGGCCTAGGATACTACCCTGAGGAACTCCTGCAGCAGTGTCCTGGGACTGAGATGATTGATCTCCAGCAACAACCATCTAGCTGTGTGCTAGGTATGCCTCCAACCAGTGGAGAGTCTTCCCCAGGTTCCATTGACTTCAATTTTGCTAGGCCTCCTTGATGCCACACCTGGACAAACACTGCCTTGACATTAAGGGCTGCTGACTCTCACCTCACCTCTGGGGTTCAGATCCTTTGTCCAAGTTTGAATAAAATGAGGTCAGGAGCCTATTGGCCTTGGCGGAGCCCAAACTGAGTGTCAGTGAGCAGGTTATTGCTGTGTAAATGCTGCTTGATAGCACTGTTGACGACACCTTTCATTACTTAGCTGATGATCGAGAGCAGACTGATGGGCGGTAATTGGCCGGATTGGTTTCCTATATACCTGGGCAACTTTCCACATTTTTGGGTAGGTGCCAGTGTTGTAGCTGTACAGGAACAGCTTGGCTAGGGGTGTGGGTAGTTCTGGAGCACAAGCCCACAATATTACTGCCGGAATGTTGTCAGGGCCCATAGCCTTTGCAGATCTGCTGAATTACAATGTTTACTAGCGTGCTGATGGCTAATTTTATCATTTGGTCCTTTTGGTTCAAAGACCACTTTGTGCTCTCTTAGCACTTCCTCAATGTCAGATGTTCCCTTATTGACCCCTACTGTACATAACTTGGCCCAGTTTACGCCAATTTCTTCCCATCAGGGAGGCTTTGTCCTGCCTATGATGACCAATGGCAAGTAGTAGGATGCGTCATCTTATTCCACTCTAACACAAACTTTACCCAACAATGGAATACAGTTATTGGAATAACTAATCAGTTTCACGCCAGTTCTGTGCAAGGGAATGTGACTTAGGGACTTCTGGCACTCTTTCTTCCCAGGTAACAGGCACTGCTGAAGATGTATCAGTGATGAAAGTAAGTTGTAAGTCTCTGATTTTCATTTCTACAGTGAGTGCTGGAATTTTATCTTTACCTCTTTTTCTCTCCTCTATCATGTGTTGTTTTACTTGCTCTATGACAGAGTACATTTATTGATCTCCCTGCTTGAATTCTGTTTCCAAGTCTATCATATACACATTTGAGGGTTTCCAGACTCCTGAACTAGCTTTAAATCTACTATGGCTTCTACCAGGTGCATGGTTGTGACCTGGAGCTTTACCACAATCTGAAGCATTTCTGTTTCTGCTATGCCTGCATGTTGTCTGGAAATGACTGACTTTCCCACAGGCATAGCACTTTGACTGGGAATAGAAGCACTTAAGTGTTTTTTTTTTGGCTACCATGGCAACGGCAGCATCTAAATTTCTGACTCTGAGACTGTAAACTTGGCTGTCATGGCCTGAATCCCGCTGATAACCAGTGGACCTCCCTGGCTGACACAGGAAGAAAACTCCCTTTCAATGTGCAACCATCTCTTTCTGTCATTCCCATGTCTGTGACCTCACCACAGGCCCCCTCTCACGTCAGCTTATTGCCTTTGCTCAAAAGTTTGGCCTGGGTTTTATTGTTCTTGAGGCCTCCTACAAACATGTCTCTAAGGCTGATTTCCAAGTTATCGCCATAACAACAGTGGCAAGAGAGTTTCTTTAATTCGAGAATGTAATCTGCTACAGTCTCACTTGGGAACTGCTTCCTTTCATGGAGTGCAACTTTCAGTGCAATCTCATTCTTAACTTGTGCCTTAATATGAGTCCAGAATCTGACTGATTTCAGAAGAGTCCATGGTACTGGAGTCTCGCGGAGAACATTGCTTAGACACCACCCCAAAAGCATCTGGCCCCGTCAAGGTGAGGAAAACATTTATTTTATCCCCATCTCCTATTTTGTTTGCTTTTAGCCAAATGAGTAGCCTTCATTCATAATTACACCAGTCCTCTTTGTTAGGGTTGAATTCCCCCATTGTTCCCAAATATCAGTGCCAATTTTCAATTATGTACCGTACTGACTCACTTGAATATGATGTGCACACAGAGAAACCTTTCAAATTGCCCAAACTTCCCCAGCATCAACTTGAGAAGTTCCAAAAATATGTCACAATGTCCTTCAGTCTTTAATTTCTCAACCGAAATGTAGAAGAAAATTCCAACCCAGGTTCGTCATCAGCTTTCTGTTGGGCATTGCACTGAGAAAAACTTACTGGGACAATTTTATGGCCCCACCCGCCAACTTATTTGAAGGTCGGGGGGCGGTGGGGTGGCGACATTTAAAATAAAATGGGCTGCCAACCGTCCACTTTCCCGCACACCCCTGATCTGTCCTCCATATTACAGGGAAGGGAGGGGGGTGGAGGTGTAAGGAGTCCAGCAGCTCACCCGCCCAAAAGCCTACTGAGGCCCTTAAGGCCAATTAACTGCTACTTAAGGGCCTCATTCCACCTCCACTGCAAATTTTCAGTCTGCGAGGGGAGACAGAAGGAAGGCGACCAGTCTGGCAGCTTTCACTACATGGGCTAAAAGCGGGCAGGAAAGGGGGTTCCTCCTTTGGGTGGGGGGGGGATTCCCTGTGCCCATCGGGGGAAGTCCGCGCAAGAGTATGCCCTCCACCCTTTTTCCCTCCCTGGCCTCTCTAACCTGACCCCCTGTGACACCCCACACCTCCCCCCCTCCCTTGCTGGAGTGTCCCAGCTATCCTGCCCAAAATCTCTGGACTTACCTAAGTCCATTGTCCATCTTCTCTTCTTCGTGGGGGCTGGTTGTAATCCCAGCAGTGGCCACTATTCTCTTCTGGCACTAGTGGGACTACAGAGCTGCCGGCCAATCAGACTGGCCAGCCGCTCCCTGGGCCGGGACTTCCTGTCCCAGTCTCACTCTATTGAGGCCGCCCCAGTATATTATCACTATGGGATTTCTTGTTGGCAATGCGCTGATTGACTTTTAACTCGAGGTGGAGGGCAAGTACCCCGTCCCCCCTGTAATATCCACCCACCATGTGGTTCACAAGCAGCCATTATAGAACTAGCTGTATTTACACCTCACCACCAGAGAGGGCAGCAGAGAGGCCATTATAACCGAATGCTCAGATCTTGCAATAAACTACAAGAGGTGCCTACATCCCAAGAATGATAAAAAAAAGAATTGGTTCAGCAGAGTAGACATAGAGAAAATGTTTCCACTTGTGGGGAAGACTAGAACTATGGGTATAAATTTAAGATAGTCTAAAATAAATCTACTAGGAAATTCAGAGTAACTTCTTTACGCGAGGGTGGTAAGAAGGTGAAGATGGATAGCAGCTTCGGTAAGTCCTGAGATTTTGGGCAGGCACAGCTGAGACACTCCAGCGAGGGGGGTGGGGGCGGGATGGGGGGTGTGTGTTGGTAGTGTGGAGAGTCAGGTTAAAAAAGTCAGGGAGGGACAAAGGTATAGCAAGAACATCCTTCCTCAGATAAGGAGACCAAAACTGCACACAATATTCCAGGTGTGGTCTCACCAAGGCCCTGTACAATTGCAGCAAGACATCCCTGCTCCTGTACTCGAATCCTTTTGCTATGAAGGCCAACATACCATTTGCCTTCTTTACCGCCTGCTGCACCTGCATGCTTACCTTCAGCGACTGGTGTACAAGGACACCCAGGTCTCGTTGCACATTCCCCTCTCTCAATTTATAGCCATTCAGATAATAATTTGCCTTCCTGTTTTTGCTACCAAAGTGGATAACCTCACATTTATTCACATTATATTGCATCTGCCATGCATTTGCCCACTCGCTCAGCTTGTCCAAATCACCCTGAAGCACCTCTGCATCCTCCTCACAGCTCATCCTCCCACCCAGCTTTGTGTCATCAGCTCAGCAGACACGGGGGCACAGGGGAAGCCGATCGCTCCCTGTGACAGTAACAAAAATCTTCAAAACACAGGCAGGTTATGTATCTCTCTATCAAGAAATACTGCCCGAGCCAGAGGCCAGGCTGGGATAATGGGGCAGCATCCCTTCCTCACCAACATGCTTAATTGCAAAACCATTCTGAGAGTGAGCAAGACTTTGCATTTCCCATGGACTTAAATATAATTCCAATATGATTGCTCTGCTCCTCCTGAATATCCTTAAGAGAATTTCCAGTCTGCTGCTGAGATCATTAGTATCACTGTTAATAACTTTCATATTTCTTTGCATGAAGTTTTTATTATGCCAAGTGACAATTGCAAATATGCAGATGTTTGAAGACATAGAAACATAGAAACCAGGAACAGGAGTAGGCCATTCGGCCCTTCGAGCCTGCTCCGCCATTCATTATGATCATGGCTGATCCTCTATTTCAACACCATATTCCCGCCTTCTCTCCATACCCCTTGATGCCCCTAATATCCAAAAAATGATCAATTTCTTTCTTGAATATACTCAGTGACCCGGCCTCCATAACCTTCTGTGGTAGAGAATTCCACAAGTTGGCCACCCTCTGTGTGAAGAAATCTTTCCTCATCTCAGTCCTGAATGACCTGCCCCATATCCTGAGGCTGTGGCCCCTGGTTCTAGACTCCCCAACCAGGGGAAACATCCTCCCTGCATCTAGTCTGTCTAGCCCTGTTAGAATTTTATACATTTCAATCAGATCCCCTCTCATTCTTCTAAATTCTAGTGAATACAGGCCCAGTCGAACCAATCTCACCTCATATGACAGTCCTGCCGTCCCCAGTATCAGCTTAGCGAACCTTTGCTGCACACCGCTATGGCAAGTATATCCTTTCTTAGGTAGGGAGACCAAAACTGCATGCAATACTCCAGGTGTGGTCTCACCAAGGCCTTGTATTACTGCAGTAAGACATCCTTACTTCTGAACTCAAATCCTCTTGCAATGAAGGCCAACATACCATTTGACTTCCTAACTGCTTGCTGCACCTACCTGTTTGCTTTCATTGACTGGTCTACAAGGACACCCAGATCCCTTTGTACATCCACATTTCCCAATATATCGCCATTTAAATAATACTCTGCCTTTCTGTTTTTCACACCGAAGCATATAACTTCACATTTATCCACGTTATACTGCATCTGTCATGTGTTTGCCCACACGCACAACTTGTCTAAACCGCCCTGAAGCCTCCTTGCATCCTCCTCACAACTCACAACCCCCGCCCAGTTTTGTGTCGTCAGCAAACTTGGAAATATTACATTTCGTTCCCTCATCCAAGTCATTTATATATATCACGAATAGCTGGGGCCCAAACACTGATCCCTGCGGTACACCACTAGTCACTGCCTGTCATCCGGAAAAAGACCCATTTATTCCCACTCTCTGTTTCCGGTCTGTCAACCAATTCTCAATCCATGCCAGTATATTACCCCTAACCCCATGTGCTTTAATTTTTCCCTCTAGCCTCTTATGTGGGACCTTATCAAAAGCCGCCTTGAAATCCAAATACACCACATCCACTGGTTCTCCCTTTTCTATTCTACTAGTTACATCTTCAAGCAGGATTTCCCTTCCATAAACCCATGCTGACTTTGTCTAATCCCATTAATGCTTTCCAAGTATTCTGTTACCACGTCTTTTTTAATAGACTCTAGCATTTTCACCACTACTGATGTTAGGTTAATTGGTCTGTAATTCTCTGTTTTCTCTCCCTCCTTTTTTAAATAGTGGGATTACATTTGCCACCCTCCAATCAATAGGAACTGCACCAGAGTCTTTATAATTTTGGAAGATGACCACCAATGTATCCAATATTTCCAGGGCCACTTCCTTTCGTGCTCTGGGATGTAGGTCATCAGGCCCTGGGGATTTTTCAGCCTTTAACCCCATTAATTTCTTTAGCACCATTTTTTTTTTTTACTAATACTGATTTTCTTCAATTCCTCGCTCTCACTAGTTCCCTAACATTTCTGGGAAATTATTTGTGTCCTCTTTTGTGAAGACAGAACCAAAATATGTGTTCAATTCTTCTGCCATTTCTTTGTTCCCCGTTATAATTTCCTCCGTTTCTGACTGTAAGAGACCTACATTTGTCTTTGTCAATCTTTTTCTCTTCACGTATTTATAGAAGCTTTTTAGACAACTATTCCAATGGCAATTATTCTTATTTTTGGCCTTATTAATGGGCCTGATGTTCATTCCTGTACAGATTATGGTGTGAGATTCATTAGCTCCCCTCACACCGCCGCCCAACCCTCACCCCCCACCCCCAGACCCAATCTAGTGCTTTGTTTTCACAACACAAAAGTAATCAGCATTTTTAAACGAAGTTGATCACATTATACACTGAAAGATGGTTATGGGAGCGTGCCATCAGCAAGCTGTGCAATTATCCAGCTGTTCTTGGAAAGAGTTGCTAGTATAAACACATAACTGGACAGGTGTGCAGACCTCTGCATTAACTGGGCAACTATGCTATAAACCAAGGTGCCCACTGGTGTTCAACACAAATCAGGAAACAGTGTCCGCCACATAAGCTACTTATTTGTTGATCACCGGGGGAGGAGTTCCGCAATTGTTGCATATGTAAAATCACTTTAAGAGTCTATGCCAAGTGGCTAACAGCTCCCTGCATCAGTATATGATGGTGGTGGGCACTGTTCATTTTTTAAATTAATTTATAGGATGTGAGCTTTGCTGGCTGGGCCAGCATTTATTGCCCATCGCTAGTTGCCCTTGAGAAGGTGGTGGTGAGCTGCCTTCTTGAACCGCTGCAGTCCATGTGGTGTAGGTTTCACCCAGAGTGCTGTTAGGAAGGGAGTTCCAGGATTTTAACCCAGCGACAGTGAAGAAACGGTGATATATTTCCAATTCAGGATGGTGAGTGACTTGTAGGGGAACTTCCAGATGGTGGTGTTTGTGGGGCTCTGCTCTTTGTGTCTGAAGGAGCTGGTTGTGTATTACTTCTTTGGTGCTTAATAAACTGTCTTTGAAGGCGCCTACAATCTGTGTCCTGTGTATCAAGTCTCAGGTGAATATCTAATTAAATATGGACAAAGTTGAGGGCACCTCACAGCCATTTGTGGAATTCACACATCTCATTGTTTAAGGATGGATCAATACCTAAAGGCTGCCTGCCTCTACACTTCATACTGGACAAAAGGGAAGATCAAAACTCAATGGCCACTGTCAACTTCCCATTGCCTTATGCTGACCTCCCCCCTCCAAACAAGACTGGGTGGGCCTCAGATGTATTAACCCACTGATGGTTCTGCTGAGTCCTGGGGTAATAAGGGTGCGGTCTTTGAAAATCAGCTTCGATTATATGAGTCACTTTCAAAAGAGCCATATAGACTTGAAATGTTAACCCTGTTTCTCTCTCCACAGATGCTGCCAGGCCTGCTGAGTTTTTCCAGCTTCTTCTGTTTTTATTTCGATTACATGACCACTGGGTTAATACTTATGAGGCCCACCCAGTCTAGTTTGGAGGGGGTAGGTCATCGTAAGATGATAGAAAGTTGATAGTGGCCATTGAGTTTTGATCTTCCCTTTTGTCCAGCATGAAATGTAGAGGCAGGCAGTCTTTAGGTATTGATCCATCCTTAAACAAGGATGTGTGAATTCCACAAATGGCTGTGACGTGCCTTTACCTATGTCCAGATTTAATTAGGTATTCGCCTGAGACTTGATACTGTCTAGTCCAAATGCTAAAAGTCACATGATTTGTGGCAGCCATTTTAACAGCTTGTCCAACTTTTAAAAGCATTCGCTGAAAGTTCATGATATGATATGCCTGTACTGGACGTGTCAATATCTTGGATGGATGGCCAAACAGGCTCTCAGAAGAAGAAGGGAATGTGAAGCCATCCTGTAAGCAAGATTGAGCGCGGAATTCTCATGTGGGGAATGAGGATTATCATTCCGCTCAAACTATGCATTGCTGTTCTAACTGAGCTACTTGAAGGTCATCTGGAAGTCGTGAAGATGACCAGGTTGAACTGTGTTCTAAAGCATGTAGATCATGCCAAGTCATACAGAACAATCCCACAGAGGAATCCTTACACCCTTAGGTACCTGTTTCCAAAACTTGGGAATGGGTCCAAGTTGATTTTGCAGATCCATTTGAAGGTGTCACTTACATGGTGCTATTGGATGCTATTTTGAAGTGGCCAGGAGTGGTTACCATTGAAGAGTTTGACATCAGAACTTTTGTTGTGTAGCCTCTTTGGTAGATATGGATTTCCTCAGAATTTAGTGTCTAACAATGATAGTCAAATCATGTCAGAAGAATTTCAGCAGCTCATGCACATGAAGTGTATAAAGCACAAGTTCAGCACACCATATCATCCAAGTAGTATCTAATGGGACTGGGTTTTACCCTCCCCCATGAAGTTGGAGGTGTTACCTAAAATACAGCACATGGCCTTCCCGCTGCCTAAACCCCACCCCTGACCTATACGAACTATTATTAGGGTGGTGGAGGCATTGGAACCTTGGGTCTATTGAGACCTTTAAGTGAAAAATTAATGACCACTTATTGGCTTCATCCCACCCTGTGGTGGCGAAATGCCCGCAGCGAGTAGGTAGCCTGGCAACTTTAGCTGGTGTTGGGCAAGGGGAGGTGAACTTCTTTTGCGTGTTCCCTGTGCCCATTAGAGGCAACACCCCTCTCAAATATCACACTTCCCACTTAGCCCTCCCCCCAAGCCTTTCAAACTTGGTCCCCCCCACCTCCCACACCCACCTCACTGGGGCCTTCCAGCCTGACCCCTGTGAAGTCCTCGCCCCCCTCCCCCCACCCCACCCCCTGCCCCACTTACCTGGTGTCTGGCTCCAGCGACGATCTCCTTTGGGGACTGCCTGTTGCCCCAGCAATGGCCACGGCTCCCACCTGGCACCGCTGGGGGTACAGAGCTGCCGGTCACCCAATTGGCCAACAGCTTTGTGAGACGGGCCTTCCTGTCCCTGAAGGGCAGAAATCCCACCTCCAGGCTACTGACAGCCTATTGGCCGTTAAATGACAGCAGGGCAGTGGTACTTCCCCTGCCTGGGCTTCCTACTGACTTTTTTTAGTCGGGGGATGGGGGGGAAACAGGACATCCTGTAAAACCCAGCCCCTGGACAAGTAGAGCAAGCATTGTGTTCAAGCATTGAAGCAGGTGTTACAAGCAGCTACTCTAGACAGAGGTTCAATCCAGACTATTCTCAACAATTCCTTGTTTGCGTACAGAAATGCTACTCGTACTTTTACAAGGGAGTCTCCGTCCACCTTGTTAATGGGCAGATCCCTACACAAACACCTGGACAACATGCACCCAAGCATTGACATTTGATATAAAGGGCAATTGCACAAACATGCGATTGAGATAAGCATTAGCATGGTTGGAAAACTGAGAGTGTTCTCAGGAGGAGAGTTGACGCTTGTTAGAAATTACATAGGCAAACAGAAGTGGATCCCAGGAATCATATTAGGCAGGGAAGGTTCACTTAATTATAAGGTTCAAGTGCAAACTGCAATCTGGAAACTGCATATGAAGCAACTCTTGTCTAGGATATCTGGAATGTCAAAAGAATCAGAAAGGTCAGAGGAATCAGAACTCATACCAACAAGTGAAGCTGAATTTGTCTTTCTCAAGCTAATGACACACCCATCAATAGTCTAAGAGAGACACGGATTATCCCTACACACACTTCCATTTTTCATAAGAGCTCAGCGGCTGATATTAGTGATTCAACTCAAGGGCTGGGTGAGGTAGGACTATTAAGAAATCTAGAGGGAAAGGATAGGTCAGGGTTGAGACAGGATTCACCTATCACTGCATCTCCTAGGAGGGTGAGAAGATCTAATAGGAAAAGAAAACCTCCTGCTAGACTTTCTTGGTAAACAAAATTTGAGATGCATGAACAATTTTGTTATATAGTTACATGTATCAGTTCACTCTGTTAATGGAGACTGGTGGAATTATTTCTATCTTGTTTTCTGTAAAGTTTTGCGTAGCTTTGGTTTTAATAATAGAATGCAAATGATGTATTATACACCCAGATTTATTGTGAAGGTAACTTTAGATTTGATAGGGGAGAATTATGTATAGAGCCTTTGAGGGTCTATACCATGTGGTTAACTGTTGCCAATATTGCAACAGCAAATGAAGGTGGTGGGCACTGTTTGTTCTGCTAGGGTGGTTCAGGTGTACGTGTCTGTTGGACCTGGTTGTGTGGGCTTTTTTTTGGCTCTTAATAAACTGCCTTTGAAGCCACCTACAACCTGTGCCCCCTGTGTCCTTCTTGGAAAGGTATGAACCCAGCAGCAATCGTGGTGCTGGTGTTATATGACCCGTGTGGGATCACATGACCTGTGTGGGGGAAGTCACATAATCCGTGTGGGGGTCATGTGATCCACAGGGCAGTATCACATGATTTTCATGTGGGAGGGGATCACGTGATCCGTGTGGATGGTTACGTCAACCACGGGGCAAAAACAAGCAGCATTAATGTTGCACTATCTTCTTCCCCCTTCCTCCATCACCTTTTTGCTGGGATCCTGATTACTTTCCTATTCCTGGAGACCGCAGATCGGACTGCCCCACCATCACCACCAAACCCATTCCTGTCCCTTATCTCACCTCGATAAGCGTGTGCTCTCCGGGAAGAATCATTGGACGGTGACCTGGTGGACTAGCTGACCTTTCCCCTTTAGTCCAGGGTGCTCAGGATAACTCTAACTCTCAAGGGATTTGGTGGGAATTATTGTTCCGCTGGCGGGGGAGTCAAGGACAAGGGGATGTAATAGTAAACTCAAAGTCAGGGCATTTAAGAGAGAAGCGAGTTAACACTTTGTCACTCAAAAAGGGTGTTGGAAATGTGGAACTCTCTCTCACAATAAGCTGTAATTGTGAGCTCAATTAATACTTTTAAACCTTAAATCGATGGATTTTTACGAGCCAAGTTTAAAGGAGGTGAAGTTAAAGTGGGCGCATGGAGTTAGCGTACTGGTCAGCCATGATCTCACTGAATGATGGAACATGCTCGAGGAGTGTTACAATAATTTGGACAACTGCCAGATGGCACCAATCTTGTCCCCTACTGCAGAGGTCGAAGGTTGCTTTTGCACTGGGCCGTTGGATTTTTCAGGACTGGTCCCATTCTGTACAGTACGTTGCTACTAAGCACGGCTCTCTGCAAACGTGGCTTTGAGCTGCAAGTTTTTCACACATTAGGACTTTATAAAGCATCAATAATCCTCTGGATTGTGCTTTTAGGACAACGTTTCCCAGCAGTAGCTGATTTTAAATCCTCTTACAAATCGGTGATGATAGGTGACAAATGATTGTGAGAAAGGATCAAGCTCCTGACATCTGCTACAGATTGGACTTCCAGACTCATTGCTCCCCTGGGCGAGATTATGCACAGAGTGTCTCACACTGCAGCATACTTCAAACTGTGTCAGGAGGCTGCCTTTCATAATCCAGTCAAGATAGAGGCACAGATGCACCATTCAAATGTCCCACTTGGGGAATGCACCTGTTCAGGATGGATTTTAAATATTGTTGTCACTTTACATCAGCCTCCAAACACGAGATCAAGGTGCATATCGCACCTCACGCCGTCTCTCAGACATCTGTCAAGGCTTCCCCCATATATTATGGCAGCGAAGCACAGCAGCCATTTTGCACACAGCAAGATCCCATAAAGCAGGTCTGCAGGAATGGTTGCACTGGGGCATTCGCCCACAGATCAGGGGAGTGATCATATCAGCCTGCATGTCACCATTATCCCACCTTGGTCGCACTTGACCAGGGCAGTGTTAAAACCAGTGACAATGCTCAGGTTTCCAAAACACTCGTCTGAAGATTAATGCTTGCAATTGAAAAGCCTTTAAATTTAGTATATATTTAAAAAAAAAAACACCCTTTTAACTTTGGCTTAGTTCCAGAGCTTTCTATTCAGTGATTTTCCTTGAGTATGAAACAGTCGGCACCATGGCAACACGATTTGAAGTATCGGTCGGCACTGTTACATAAGGAGCCTGTTGTAAGAATCTCTGTCCTTTGTTACCTAACATTTGCTGCTTTCCTTTGGAATGAAACAACGTGGTTGGTTTATGGCCCCTGATTTTATACTGCCGTTTGTTTGAATTGGTTTGTTTCCCCTGGTACATAACTACTTGACCTCTGTACAATTCCCAAGTGTCAAAGACTTCTGGGTATGACTGCTGATTCAGCCTTTAGATCTCCTACTGTGGAGCCAATTAGTTCCACCCCAATATCACATTATTGTTTCACCAACATTGAAAAAGAATTTGCAGCCGCTCTTTGTAGCTGCCTGCCCAGCACTGGGGGGGTATCTTACTAAAATGTAGCCAAAAAGTTAGAAGATCAAAAATCCCTTGGTCACCAATTGTAAACATATAGGCTGTCTTCAATCTCTGTTGTTTGACCCTCTACCACTAGGAATCTTGCTCCCAAAATCCTTACAATTACCTACAGCCGTGAGGGAAGTTCTACCCACAATTCCCGCTGAAAATATATCACCAAGAAATAAATCCCATAGGTACATTAAGTAAATTAGTAGTTCCTTGTGGGTTGGTTCACCTGTTGTACAGACCAGGGCGCTCAGATCAAACCTTCATTAGGGTCACATCACAAGTAACTTCACCTCTGTACGAGCCAGACTGGTCAGGTGGGTAGAAAGGTGGCAAATGGAATTCAACCCGGAGAAGTGTGAGGTGATGCATTTGGGGAGGTCAAAAAAGGCAAAGAATTACACAATGGATGGGAGGATACTGAGAGGTTTAGAGGAAGTGAGAGACAATGGAGTGATTGTCCACAGATCCCTGAAGGTAGCAGGACAGATTGATAAGGTGGTTAAGAAGGCACATGGAATTTTTTCACTTATTAGCTGAGGCATAGAATATAAGAGCAGGGAGGTTATGCTGGAACTATACAAAACATTAGTTCAGCCACAACCTGAGTATTGTGTGCAGTTCTGTTCACCTCATTACAGAAAAGATGTAATTGCACTACAGAGTGTACAGAGGAGATTTACGAGGATGTTTCCAGGACTGGAAAATTGCAACCATGAGGAAAGATTGGATAGACTGGGGTTGTTCTCCTTGGAACAGAGGAGATTTGATTGAGGTGTGCAAAACTGTGAGAGGCCTGGATAGATTGGATGGGAAGGGCCTGTTTACTTTAGCAGAGAGGTCAGTGATTAGGGGGCATAGTAGCAGTGTGAAACAACTAGTTTTACTTGTTGCTTGAGCTTTTGAGATACCTTGCCCTGAGGTAGACTGGGCACTTTTCAGGGCCGAAAGTGATGGGCCTTAGACCCGTTTCTGAGTTTGCGTGATATACAGCGCAAAATGATCTGATCAGGGTGGCCATTATCCTGCAGGATGCCTTTGATGTGCCTTAGTTCAGCATCAAGCTTGAATGGCGAGCAAATGCCTCAGGCCCTATTTACAAGGCTGCTGTTATGGCCATACCTTATGGCATGTGGAATGGTAAGAATCCCAACGACTGTATTGACCAGTGAAGGTAGGCTTGTGGTAGACCGTCGTAGAGAACCTCTTGGCAGATTTCTCAACTAGTAAGTAAAGGAAGGGAGTTCATTTGACTGCTCCATTTCATAGGTGAACTTAAGCGCAGGATGGAGCTCATCAAGACATGTAAAGAAATTGTTACATGCAGCTGCAGATTTAAGTGTAGCAAATGTATCATCCACTCATGAATGAGCCTAAGGCCATCACTTTCGGTCCTGAAAAGTGCCCAGTCTACCTCAGAGTACCCTGGAAGGGAAATTTGAGCAACAGGTGAAGCTAGCTGTTTCACGCTGCTGCTATGCAGTAGCAACATGAGTGACATTCGCCACTAACAGGATGCTGCCATCAAGACAAAAAGACGTTCTGCCTATCACACAAATGAGTAATGTGGCATATGAATCTCAGTCCTGTGTGATGCTAGGTATCTAGGCCATATGTCCCAAAGACTGACGGATCATATCAAACAGCATGTCCCAGTAGCTGTTTGCAACGGGCAGGGTACAGGCTGTACCCACAGCCCATACTTGCAAATTTTAAAACACAGTGTCCAACATTAGATGTGATATCGCGATTGGAAAAACATTTGCTAAATAATCCTCAATGTGCTAAGAACTACGCTGACAACCAATTTAAGATTGTCAGCCAGGCTCACAATGTGGCACATTTGCATGTACTGGAAGCTACATATGTTAATACACAGGGCCCTGTTCTTTGCAGACAGGAAGAACATATACATACATTGCACCTGTTTCAGCTAAACAAAATAAGTGACAGCCATTCGCTAGTTCATTCCTCAAGGCAATATTTTGGTCAATCAGAGTCAACTGCCTGGTTTAAATTTCAAACAATACTTGACAGTTAACTGTCAATAACCATAAATTGGTGCATTATCCATGGCAACACCTCTACCAATCAGAGTCCACTCCCAATCAATCAGCACTCTCTTATCATACAGTATAAATAGTTGTTTTCCCCCTCATATTGGTATTCTTGTGAGTGTCCCAATGAGTGCAAGGCAAAAGCTTAAACATGTCTCTTTTCTCAGCAATAATTAAAGTAATTCGAGCAGATCAAGTCTCTTTCAGGTGACAGGGTGGTTTCAGGTTGAGCCATTCGGCTAATGATGTACTTTAAGGACCCTTGGTAAAACCCATTGTATTTAGAGCATTAAACTGTAGAACCATTTGCACAACACTGGAGGTGAGGGCCTGAATCTTTGGCTCGGCGAGCAGGGGCGGGGCCCACTTGTCGAGGCGTAAAATGATGCGCGGTGATGTCGGGCGGGCGACCCGACGTCACTACATGCCATTTAGATTTTCAGTCCGGCGGGCACACAGCTGACTTGGCTGCACACCCGCCGAACTGTCAAAGGCCTATTAAGGCCATTTAAATATCAATTAAACTAATAAACTGAGCTGTCCGTCCAACCTTAAGGTTGGCGGGGGGGTAGGCAAAGAGCCCAGGCGGCTTTCACATTTTTCATGGAACCTCATCCACAGGTAGGATGAGGTTTCATGAATTGTTTATAAATTGAATAAAAATTTTTATAAAAATTCATTGACATGTCCCTGCTCATGTGACACTGCTCCGTGCCTCAGGGAGATTTCTACACTCTTTCATGCGCATGCGCGAAAGATCGCAGGCCCCAGCTCAGGGAATGCTTCCCCCGCCCGCGTAAGGAGCGTTCAGTGCTTCCAGGCGCACGTTACGCTGGGCAGGCCTTAATTGGCCCGCCCATGCAAAATGGCGGCGTGGAGTCGATCGGATCCGTGCCCGCCCCTTGCACAACCACCCCCGACGGCGGGGGGGGGGAAAAATTCTCCCCGAGGAATCGCAAATACCTTTGCCTATGTCCAGTGCTGGCTGGGGCAGACGTTTCTTCTACTAGTCCTTTGTGTTGGCTTGGCTAGAATGTTCATACAATGCAAAAGCTTGTCATATTTCAGGAGGATGATGGGTTTGCCTTTGACCATCGGAACTGCTTAGAATTTTCCAGAACTACCAGCGTGTGACTAGCTGTGGCCAATTTATCAGTCCAGCAATTTGTCCTTTTAAAAAAAAAACAGAAGTGAAACAAGACAATTCGGAAGCGAAACAAATTTCTTTTAGCTATTTTCCTTCAAGCCTTCTCGGCTTAACACACCTCCACCATCGGAGAAAAGAATGAATTCTATTTCATTTTTTTTTTTAACATGTTCAAGTAGAAGAGAAAAAGGCAAGGAGGTATTCATTAATTCTCTCGCTCACTCCTGAAGAAAAGACACACAGCTAGCAAGGGGAAATGTCAGTCCCCTGCTACATTTTCAAGGTTTACACAAATGACAGGGTGTCAGCCAATGTGAGTGCTTTCTTTTGTTGGTTAAAAGGCTGCAAGATCCAACTCGAGGGTATTGGGGGAGCTCCAGCCATATCGGGGTCTAGCAGGTGCTGGGTTTCCTGCCTGCCCTGGTCTAGCTGGTTGGGCTTTTGATTTATTGGTGGGGGTTCTCTCACATCCACGTCATGGGGTATCTTCCAGCAGATCCCTATGAATTCCTTTAAATTTCCCCGAGCACATCTTCCCACGGCTCTAGGGTCAGGGTGGCTGACTGGGGGTTTGAGATTCCGGGGTCAGCCAGGGGGTCCAACTGGGGAGTCTCCAGTCCCTCTTTCTCATTTCAACCCCCACCTGGCTGCCCTCGGATGTGTCCGCCCCCTGGCAGACACTCACTGGTTGACTGGGCTCTGGGTTCAATTTGGCTCTATCTGCACTTGAACTCCCCCTGTGGTAATCCCCAAGTGGAGTTTTGGGGTTACTTTCTTACCCTGGGGGGGGTGATGTTGGTTCCCAACCGGCCCCATTTTGTTTGGGACACTACTGCGCTCAGGTCCAGCTCTTGCTACACTGCCCTGTAGCTCATCAACTAGGTGAGGCATCTCCCTCACCATCTGCATGTCTACTTGGGACTTTCCCTGTTCTCCCTCTAAGTTTGGAAAGATGGTGTTGGGTAGCCAGACATCCCGCAGGGGTACAGGCTTCTTTCCCTTTTAATCGTCCTGCCTGGTTTGGGATCTTGCTGCGTCCCTGTTCTGCCTGTATCATTGGGGTAGGCCTCACTCACAGGGGTTGGGCTAGCTTCGCTGCTGAGCCCTGCGGCTCTTCAACTGGGTGAGGCAGTTTCCTCACCAGCTCGGGGGGTATTTGGGAACCTCTCAGGCCTGCCTCCAGATTTGTAAGGGTGGGCTTGGGTAGCCAGTCCTCCTGCTCACCCAGCAGGAGTACGGGCTCCCTAGTTTTTAAATTTGCTGGCCGGGTCTGAGGACTTTCTGTGCCCCTATTTATCCCTGGGGAGAAGGATTCCGCTAGCCCCTCTTTGGGCTGCACCTCCTCCAACCCTCGCTACTCCCATCCCAGCCTTTTTTTGCTTCCCCCTGTCTCCTGGACTGAGTACTTCCCAAATGTTTTGGATGCTGGGCAGTTAACTGCAGCACTTGCTGTGCCTTTTGGGCGGTGACCAGCGTGGACTTGCTCACGGGATACTGACTTCCCTACTTTAGTTACTGTGGGATGGGCCGGTCGCGATTCAATCCCATGTCCTCTGGGATACCCTGGCTCACATGGGTCTGGCTAGCTTCTACTGCTCTGCCATGTGCCTCTTTGACTATGTGAGGCAGCCTCCTCACTTCTGGTTTTGCTGCCTGGGAATGACCCTGTTCCCTGTTTGGTGTTGGCCAATTTGGTCTCTGGTTCAATCCCTTCATCTCTTCTGAAGCCCATTTTCCCAACCCCATTGAATTGTGCTGGCCTAATCTCAGCCTCTTTAAATCCAGGTAGCTTTACCTGAGCCACCTTAACCCTGATTGGGTTCTTTCGCCCCCTGCAGGGTCTCTGAACATTCTTCAGCCTCCTGCCATACAGCAGAGTTTTGCTGAACTCGTTTGATTTGCCCAGCCTCTCTAGACTGTTCTGGCTTCTCGGGGCACAGTGCCTGGGATCTCACCGAGTAATTTCCCCGTAAACTGGCCAATTTCCTCTGTCTCCTTTGGAATTGCCCCTCTGCTTCTTGAGCTTTTAATTTAATCTCTAGCGTCATTTGCTGGTGAGCCCGTCCTCTTTCTTGGTACAGGAGTTCAGACATTCCAGTAGAAAACAGCGCAATATGGGGGCCAGGCAATTTAAACCTGGAAAATTCTGGTTCTGCTGCTGCTTGGCTAATGGAAGATGGCAGACAGAGGCTGGCTGCTAACCTGGGGTCCTGTTTCTCTTCTGAGGTTAAACTGCGACTAAAAACAGTGTCCAAAAGCTGTATAATTAAAGTAATTCAAAGAGCTCAAGCCTCAGTTATGTGACAGGGTGGTTTCGGGCCCAGCCCTATGGCTAACGATGTATTTTAAGGACCCTTGTTAAAACCCATTGTATTTTGAGCAGGTAACTGTAGAACCATGAGCACAACATTGGAGATGAGGAGTCACAAATAGCTCTGTCTTTGTCCAGAGCTGGCTGGGGCAGACGTCTCATCCACTAAAACTTTGTGTTGGCTTGGCTGGAATGTTCATACAATGCAAAGGGTTGTCATATTTCAGGAGGATGATGAGTTTGCCTTTGTCCATTGGAACTGCAATCTAACCATCGCTCCTTGACACTCAATGGCATTACCACCACTGAAATCTCCATCATCAACATCCTGGGGGTTCCCATTGACCAGAAACTGAACTGGGCTAGCCATATAAATACTGTGGCTACAAGAGTAGGTCAGAGGTTGGGAATTCTGCATTGAGTAACTTACCTCCTGACTCCACAAAGCCTGTCCACCATCTACAAGGCGCAAACCATGATTGTAATGGAAAATTTCACTTGCCTCTGGATAAGTGCAGCTCCAACAACACTCAAGAAGCCTGGAACCATTCAGGACAAAAGAGCACCGCCTTAAACATGAACTCCCCCCATCATTGGTACACAGTGGCAACAGTATGTACACTTCTACCTATAAGTTCCCCTGAAAGCCACACTCTACCCTATATTGTCAGTAACTTAGAATCCAGTTTCATTTTATTCTTCGTCTCATCTGACGCCTCAACAAGAAATTTTGTCTCTTTCTTCCAGGTGCAAAGGAATGCAAGCTCCAACAACTGATCGACACCAACACCCATCCAGGACCCTCCACCCCTGCCTGTCCCTCTGTCCCCATCCCGTCTTCCAATCACAGCCCCCGCCGTGTATTCACCATACCCCCTGACCTTCCCCTCTCCGACGCTGAACGTTCAGTGCTCAGCAAAGGACTTAGTTTCATACCCTTACGCCCTCATCTCAATGAATTTCGGGCTCGGCACGATGCTGAACTCTTCTTCCGCCGCCTTCGTCTCAGTGCTTACTTCTTTGGGCAGGAGTCCTCTCCCTGTTCAACGGATCCTTTTACCCACCTCCAATATTCTCCCTCCACCTGGACCCCTCCCTCTGGATTCTTACCTTCTCTTGATCTTTTCATTGAGAACTGTCGGCATGACATCAGCCGTCTCAATTTCTCTGCTCCTCTCACCCATTCTAACCTGTCTCTCTATGAACTTACTGCACTCCGTTCTCTCAGGTCCAACCCTGACATTGTCATCAAACCTGCTGACAAAGGTGGTGCTGTTGTTGTCTGGTACACTGACCTCTACCTCGCAGAGGTTGAGCGTCAACTCACAGACACTTCTTCCTACCTCCCCCTGGACCATGAACCCACTGCTGAAAGTCAAGCCATTGTTTCCAGGACTGTTACTGACCTCATCTCCTCTGGAGATCTTCCTTCCACAGCTTCCAACCTGATAGTCTCCCAACCTCGGACGGCCCGCTTCTACCTCCTACCCAAAATCCACAAACAGGACTGTACCGGCAGACCGATCATGTCAGCCTGTTCCTGCCCCCTGGAACTCATTTCTTGCTATCTTGACTCCATTCTCTCTCCACTTGTCCAGTCCCTTCCCACCTACATCCGTGATTCCTCTGACAACCTACATCATATCAACAATTTCCAGTTCCCTGGCCCCAACCGCCTCCTGTTCACCATGGACGTCCAATCCCTCTACACCTCCATCCCCCACTGGGATGGTCTGAAGGCCCTTAGCTTCTTCCTTGAACAGAGGCCCGAACAATCCCCATCCACCACTACTCTCCTCCGTCTGGCTGAACTTGTTCTCACACTGAACAATTTCTCCTTAAACTCGTCTCACTTCCTCCAAATAAAAGGTGTGGCTATGGGTACCCGCATGGGCTCCAGTTGTGCCTGTCTCTTTATGGGGTATGTGGAACATTCCTTGTTCCAGTCCTACTCCGGCCCCCTCCCACAACTCTTTCTCCGGTACATCGATGATTGCTTCGTTGCTGCTTCATGCTCTCGTCTGGACCTGGAAAAATTTATTAATTTTGCTTCCAATTTTCACCCCTCCATCATTTTCACATGGTCCATCTCTGACACTTCCCTTCCCTTCCTTGACCTCTCTGTCTCAATTTCTGGTGATAGACTGTCCACCAATATCCATTACAAGCCTACCGACTCCCACAGCTACCTCGACCACAGCTCCTCACAAGCTATTTCCTGTAAGGACTCCATCCCATTCTCTCAGTTCCTTCACCTCCGTCGCATCTGTTCTGATGATGCCACTTTCAAAAACAGTTCCTCTGACATGTCTTCCTTCTTCCTTAACCAAGGTTTTCCACCCAGGGTGGTTGACAGGACCCTCAACTGTGTCCGGCCCATCTCCCGCGCATCCGCCCTCACACCTTCCTCTCCTTCCCGGAACCATGATAGGGTCCCTCTTGTCCTCACTTATCACCCCACCAGCCTCCGCATTCAAAGGATCATCCTCCGCCATTTCCGTCAACTCCAGAATGATACCACCACCAAACACATCTTCCCTTCACCCCCCACTGGCGGCATTCTGCAGGGATCGTTCCCTCCAGGACACCCTGGTCCACTCCTCCATCACCCCCTACTCATCAACCCCCACCTACGCACCTCCCCATGCAACCGCAGAAGATGCAACACCTGCCCCTTCACTTCCTCTCTCCTCACCGTCCAAGGGCCCAAACACTCCTTTCAAGTGAGGCAGCATTTCACTTGCACTTCCCTCAATTTAGTCTACTGCATTCGTTGCTCCCAATGCGGTTTCCTCTACATTAGAGAGACCAAATGCAGACTGGGTGACCTCTTTGCAGAACACCTTTGGTCTGTCTGCAAGCATTATCAAGACCTCCCTATCGCTTGCCATTTCAACACTCCACCCTGCTCTCATGCCCACATGTCTGTCCTTGGCCTGCTGCATTGTTCCAGTGAAGCCCAACGCAAACTGGAGGAACAGCACCTCATCTTCCAACTAGGCACTTTACAGCCTTCCGGACTGAATATTGAGTTCAACAATTTTAGATCATGAACTCTCTCCTCCATCCCCACCCCCTTTCCGATCCCCCCTCCTTTTTTTCCAATAATTTATATAGATTTTTCTTTTCCCACCTATTTCCATTATTTTTAAATGTGTTTCCATCCATTGTTTTATCTCTGCCTTTTAGCCTATTTCGATCCCTTCCCTTCACCCCACCCCCACTAGGGCTATCTGTACCTTGCTTGTCCTGCTTTCTACCCTTAATTATCACATTCCTTAGATAATATCACCACCTTCAACACCTCTTTGACCTTTTGTCTATGACATATTTTGGCTATCTCCACCTATCACTGGCCCTCTATCCAGCTCTACATGTCCCACCCCCCCCCTTAAACCAGCTTATATTTCACATCTTTTCTATTTTTCCTTAGTTCTGTTGAAGAGTCATACAGACTCGAAACGTTAACTGTGTTTCTCTCCGCAGATGCTGCCAGACCTGCTGAGTTTTTCCAGGTAATTTTATTTTTGTTTTGGATTTCCAGCATCCGCAGTTTTTTTGCTTTTATCTTAGAATCCAGAGGCCCAGGCTGTGCTCTTGGGACATGGGTTCAAAGCCCACCGTGACAGCTGGTGGAATTTCAAGTCAGTTAATAAAATCTGGAATATAAAGCTAGGCTTAGCGATGGTGACCTCGACAACCATCGTCGGTTTTTGTTCACTAATGCCCTTTAGGGAAAGAAATCTGCCATCCTTACCTGGTCTGGCCTACATGTGATTCCAGACCCACAGCAAAGTGGTTGAATCTCAACTGCCCTCTGAAAAGGCCTAGCAAGCCACTCAGCTCAAGGGCAGTTAGGGATTGCCTAATTCTGGCAATTCTGATCTTGCCAGTGCTGCCCACATCTCAGGAAGGAATAAAGAATAACAGAATACTTGAAAAGGGTTATGAATTAAGGAAGATTGAATGATGGAAGGAGAAGGGGTCGGGGTTGGAATTGAACTAATTGGAAAGCGCTTTCAAAGTATGTTGGGTTGAATGGTCTACTTCTGTGCTGTAAAATTCTATGCTCCCTAATGGTTAAATCTAAAGTTTGGGCTGGATGTGCTGCAGTCACCAATGGATGTTAATGGCCACCACATGGAAAGGTCAAGTTCAACGGCTACAACAGTCAACCTACTTGGAGCAAGGAATAACCTGAAGCACAACTTAGTGAGCTTTGCTGAAACGTGGAGGCTTGTATAACAGAGCTCGATAAGTCAGTTCACATCCAAGGGACAGGAATCAGATCCATTGATAAAATGAAGTAATCCTTTTGTCTTTTGATGGATATGTTCAACCCCAAATATCTTTTCTGTTAATTTCAATTACAGGGCACAGAATGAATGGGAAATTGGACAGTTTGAAGGAAAGAGGCAGATCTCTGCATCACTGTGCACAAATCTCAATTAGAGCTTGGGAAACTGTGCTGTGATGATAATCACTCAGATTCTCTATGGAACTTTGCACTTTTGGCTGGTCTGATCCATTTTGAAAATGTTATATGATAATTACTGAACACAATCCTTCATTCAAGTAGCAGGTTACAGAATCTACCAGTAATGGACAGTATGTATCCCCATTATTTAAAATATCATTAATTTCTATATCCCTATAGATTAATAATATTTTAAATAACATCTTTATCTCCTTCCCCCCTTTTCCAGTCATAAAGTCATTATAACGCATGGACCCCATTGGGTCTATGTCGACTCTCTGTAGAGCGATCCAGTCAGTCCCATCCCCACTCTATCCTGGTAATCCAACAAATTTATTCCCTTCAAGCCCCAAACAATTTCTTTTTGAAATCATTGATCATCTCGACTTCCACCAAACTTAGGCAGTGACTTCCTGCATCTCTTTCCTAAAACCTTAAATCTGTGTTCTTTAGTCCTTGTATCAACAGCTAATGAGAACAGCTTTTCTTTGTCTACCTTATCCGATCTTGTCATAATCTTGTACGCCTCTAATCTCCACTCAATTTCCTTTGCTTCAAGGGGAACAACCTCAGTTTCTCCAACCTAGTTTTGTAGCTAAAGATTCATGAAAGTGGCTCCAGGGTTGAGGAACTTCAGTTACGTAGATAGATTGGAAAAGTTGGGATTGTTCTCCTTGGAGCAGAGAAGGTTGAGAGGAGGTTTGATAGAGGTATTGAAAATCTTGAGGGGTCTGGACAGAGTAGATAGAGAGGAGCTGTCGCTATTGGTGGAAGGGCCAAGAACCAGAGGGCAAAGATTTGAGGTAATTGGCAAAAGCAGCAATGGCAATGTGAGGAAAATTGTTTTCACAGAGTGAGTGAATCTGGAGGCAGATTCAATCGTGGCATTCTTAAGGGAATTGGATCATTATCTGAAAAGAAAAAAATGTGCTAGGCTATGCAGGCAAGGTTGAAGAGTGCCATGAGGTAAATTGTTCCTTCAATGGGCCAGCAAAGACACAATGGGCCAAATGGCTTCCTGTGCTGTAACCATTCTATGATTCTTAAATGCCTTGAACCATTTTGGTAGCTCTGCTCTGCACTCTTTCGGGTACATTGACACCCTTCCTGAGTAGGGGTGGCCAACAATATTTTACTTGTGGCCTAATAAGAGCTTTATAAAAGGTTAAGTATTTCTTCCCTACTTTTTTGGCAAGATCTGGAAAGAGAAACAGAGTTAATATTTAAGATATGCAAATAGATATTACATAGAATACATAGCACAGAAACAGGCTATTTGGCTCAACTGTTTTTTTTAAATTTATTCTTTCATGGGATGTGGGCATCACTGGCAGGGCCAGCATTTGTTGCCCATCCCTAACTGCCCTTGAATTGAGTGCTTGCCATTTCAGAGGGCAGTTAAGAGTTGCTGTGGGTCTGGAGTCACATATAGGCCAGACCAGGTAAAGATGGCAGATTTCCTTCCCTAAAGGGGCATTAATGAACCAGAGAGGTTTTTTACAACAATTGACAATAGTTTCATGGTCATTTTACTTAGGTATTCCAGATTATTAATTGGATTTAAATTCCACCAGCTGCTGTGGCATGATTTGAGCCCCTATCCACAGGACATTAGCCTGGGCCTTGAGATTACTGGCCCAGGAACAACACCACTACACCGCCATCTCCCTCCTAAAATCCATAAAAATCTCCTCCCATCCCAGCTAATCCAAACCTATCAGCATAATCTTCTTTTCTTTGCTGGTTAATTAATGAAGTAAATAACAGACATTACAAAGTCAATTCATTTCCATCAGGCTACTCCAGTTGTAACTCCTCGGTATTAATGAATTTACAATTGACACCAGCGTCTGAAGATTGATATAAATTGGTGAGATTAATTTAGAATTAGGCTCTTTAGTATCTGACATGCTAACAACATCAGATAACCAGTCTATTGAATAGGTTAATGTCTATAGGCTTGTAGTTAATAACGTTTCCAGTGCTTGCACAACCTTGGCTTTATCAGTTCATGTGGATGAAGCTGTTGTCTCACCTCTCCCTGAGGTGGGGACAGTGTTGGCCTCTTTAAATAATAGAGTGGTGGACCTCCTCCTCTGCTCATGAGTAAATTCTCCTGCTGCACTGGCATCCAGACTAGATGACTTACATTTTGCCTCCTTCACTCTCAGAGGCACTTCTATATTTAAGTAACCCACTTTCTGCCTAGTATGTCTCAACCCATCTGCTGCTGAAGCCCTCACCTTTGTTACCTCTAGACTCAAACCTTTTGCAATTTACCTAAATGACTTGGATGAAAGGACCAAAGGTAAAGTTGCTAAATTTGCTGATGACGCGAAGGTAGGTAAGATAGTAAGATGTGAAGAGGGCACAAAGAGGCTACAAAGGGATATAGATAGGTTATAAGTGAGTGGGCAAAGACCTGACAAACAGAGTATAATGTGGAAAAGTGCAAAATTGTCCATTTTAGCAAGAAAGCTAAAAAGAAACATGTTATCTAAATGGTGAGAGATTGCAGAGCTCTGAGATGCAGAGGGATCTGGGTGTCCTAGTACATGAATCGTATAAGGTTAGAATGCAGGCACAGCAAGTAATAAGGAAAGCTAATAGAATGTTATTGTCTGTTGCGAGAGGAATTGAATGCAAAAGTAGGGAGCTTATGTTCCAGTTATACAAGGTATTGGTGAGACCATATCTGGAGTACTGTGTACAGTATTGGTCTCCTGATTTAAGGGAGGATGTAAATGCGTTGGAAGCATTTCAGAGAAAGTTTACTCATGAGGAAGGATGAGACAGGCTAGGCTTGTATCTGCTGCAGTTTAGAAGGGTAAAAGGAGGCTTGATTAAAACATAAATGATCCTGAAGAGTCTTGACAGGGTGGATGTGGAGAGGCTGTTTCCTCTTGTGGGAGAATCTAGTACTGGGACCACCGTTTAAAAATAAGGGGGTTGCTCATTTAAGAGGAGGAGAATTTTTCTCTCTCAGAGAGTTGTGAGTCTTTGGAACTCTCTTCCTGAAAAGTGGTGGAAGCAGGCTCTTTGAAAACTTTTAAGGCAGAGGTAGATAGTTTCTTGATAAGCAAGGGGGTGAAAGGTTATTGAGGGTAGGCAGGAATGTAGAGTTGAGGTTACAATCAGGCCAGCCATGATCTCATTGAATGTCGGAGCAGGTTTGAAGGGTCAAGTGGCCTACTCCTGCTCCTAATTTGTATGTTTGTGTGTTCAAATATTGCAATGCACTCCCACCTTCCACCCTCCATCCTCCATAAACTTGAACTCATCCAAAACTGTGCTGCTCATATTCTAACATGGACCAAGTCCCATTCAGCCATTACCCTTATGATCTCTGATTTACAATGGCTCACAGTTTGGCAATGACTCAATTTAAAATGTCATACATGTATTCAAACCCCTCCATGGTGTTGTCCCTCCTTACCTCCGCAATCTCCTCCAGCACTACAACTGTCTTGAGACCTCTGTGTCCCTCCAATCCTGGCCTCTGGTGAATCCCTGATTTTAATCCATGACTGTTGAGGGAGGTGGTAACGTACTGGTAATGTCACTGGGCTAGTAATCCAGAGGCTTACGCTAATGTTCTGGCATCATGGCTTCAAATGGCAGCTGATGGAATTTAAATTCAATCAATTAATAAAAACACAATTATTTTAATAAAATCTAGAATTGAAAGCTGACCTCCAGAATGTTAACCATGAAACTATCATCAATCGTCTGCAAAAAGCCACCAAGTTCACTAATGTCCTTTAAGGAAATCAGCTGTCCTTACCTGGGTGTGGCCTAAATGGGACTCCAGATCCACAGCAATGTAGTCGACTCTTAACTGCTCATAAGGTCAATTAGAGAAGGGCAACAAATACTGGCCTTGTCAATGATACCCACATCCCCTGAAAGAATAAAAAAAGAAACCAGCTGCTGTATTTCCTTGTATTTCAACAGTGACTACACTTTAAGAGTGCTTCAGAGTATCCTGAGCTCTCGAAAGACTCTAGGGAAAGTCAAGTTCTCCTGAAACTCCATCGACACACTAAACTGACACCGAGCTGGGATCAGGATCAGAGAATGGAGTTTCAAACTCTGAAGTCATCCAGTGGCAGTCAGGAGGTGGAATGGCGGAACTGCAGCTTTCTATGGAAGGGTAAATTAGATGGGCTGAATGGCTTCCCTCATCTGTCTTGGGGCAAGGTCTGAAAACTAAGTGTCAGCTGCGGCTCAGTTGGTAGTACACTCACCTGTAGGTTAGAAGATTGTGGGCTCAAGTCCCACTCCAGGACCTGAGCACAGCAGCCATGGCTGACAGCCCAGTGAAATACTGAGGGAGTGCTGCACTGTTGGAGGTGCCATTCTTTCGGATGAGATGTTAACTTGTGGCTCCTCAGGTGGATGGGAAAACTCCCATGGCTCTATCTTGAGAAGAGTGGGGGAGTTGTCTGCAGTTACCTGGCTAATGTTTGTCCCTCATCCAACATAACAAAAACAGGTTATCTGATCACATCGGAGAAAATTGACAGCAATTTGCAACCATGGCTACACTTTAAATGTATTTCATTGCCTGTAAAAGGCCATGAGATGCCCTGTGGTCGTAATAAATGCAAGTCTTTATTTTCTTTTTAGAGGCTGTTCCTTCAGGGAGAATCATTATGCAAATGTCTGGGGTAAGGGACGATGGAATTTATTCTGCTTAATTACGCTGCATTGATATGTCACAAAGGCTGGTTTACAAAGATCTTGATGATTCTTCATGTAAGAATGCCACAGGCTTAAATTTACTGACACATCAACCACCCTCACCCCTGCCCACCCACCATCAGGGTATTGGAAGCTGACTGTACTGAGCACAGCACTGCGAGAAAGAAGAAATGCTGCCAGGTTTCTTCAATCAGAGACTGGGGGGCACATTATGCTGCATATGTAAAATAGGCTTTCTAAAGAGTAGGTATTGTTCAAGAACTGAAGGAGCGAATTGAGAGGAACGCAGCTCCGTATCTTAAATATTTAATGAGTCTTCTCTGAACAAAAACTAACAGAAATGAACCCACTTTCAATAGGAATCAGAGGGAAAGCTCTCCACTGGTTGGAGTCATACCTAGCACAAAGGAAGATGGTTGCGGTTGTTTGAGGTCAATCGTCTCAGCTCCAGGACGTCACTGCAGGAGTTCCTCAGGGTAGTGTCCTTGGCTCAACCATGTTCAGCTGCTTCATCAGTGACCTTCCTTCCATCATAAGATTAGAAGTGGGGATGTTCACTGATGATTGCACAATGCTCAGCACCATTCGCTACTGCTCAGATACTGAAGCAGTCCATGTCCAAATGCAGCAAGACCTGGACAATATCCAGGCTTGGGCTGACAAGTGGCAACTAACATTCACGCCACACAAGTGCCAGGCAATTACCATCTCCAACAAAGGAGAATCCAACCATGGCCCCTTGACGTTCAATGGCATTACTATCACTGAATCCTCCATTATCAACATCCTGGGCATTACCATTGACCAGCAACTGAACTGGACTAAGTCATATAAATACTGTGGCTACAAGAGCAGGTCAGAGGCTAGGAATCCTGCGACGAGTAACTCACCCCCTAATTCCCCAAAGCCTCTCCACCATCTACAAGGCACAAGTCAGGAGTGTGATGGAATACTCCCCACTTGCCTGGATGAGTGCAGCACCCGCAACACTCAAGAAGCTTGACACCATCCAGGACAAAGCAGCCCACTCGATTGGCACCACACCCACAAACATTCATTCCCTCCACCACTGACGCACAGTAGCAGCAGTGTGTACCATCTACAAGATGCACTGCAGGAATTCACCAAAGGTCCTTGGACAGCACCTTCCAAACTCATGACCACTACCATCTAGAAAGAAAAAGGCAGCAGACACATGGGAACACCACCACCTGGAAGTCCCCCTCCAAGTCAGTCACCATCCTGACTTGGAAATATATCACTGTTCCTTCACTGTCACTGGATCAAAATCCTAACAGCACTGTGGGTGTACCTGAAGCACATGGACTGCAGCGGTTAAAGAAGGCAGCTCACCACCACCTGCTCAAGGGCAACTAGGGATGGGCAATAAATGCTGGCCCAGTCAGCGAAGCCCACATCCCGTGAATGAATAAAAAAAACCTTTCAATTGAAAATCATATAAACATACGAACAAGGAGCAGGAGTAGGCCATTCAGCCCCTCAGGCCTGCTCCGCCATTTAATAAGATCATGGTTAATCTGATAGTAACCTGAAATCTGCATCCCACCTACTGCCGATAACCTATCACCCCCTTGCTGCACCCCCAAGAATCTATCCAGCCCTGCCTTAAAAATATTCAAGGACTCTGCTTCCACCACCTTTTCAGGAAGAGAGCTCCGCAGACTCACGACCCTCTGACAGGAAACTAATTCACCTCATCTCTGTTTTAAATAGGCGACCCCTTATTTTTAAACAGTGGCCCCTAGTTCTAGATTCCCCCACAAGAGGGAACATCCTCTCCACATCCACCCTGTCAAGACCCCTCAGAATCTTATGTGTTTCAATCAAATCACCTCTTACTCTCCTAAACTCCAGTGGATACAAGCCTCACCTGTCCAACCTTTCCTCCTAAAACAACCCACCCACCCCAGGTATTAGTCTGGTAAACCTTCTCTGAACTGTTTCCAACGCATTTACATCATCTACTTACAATCATAAGGTATTCAGGAATTCCAAACTAGTCAATAATGAATCAAAGCAATTACAATTAGTTACCAGGCTCCAGAAAAAGCCAAAGATGACTTATGGACAGAGGCAGATACCCTCTCCTGGTATAGCTTGGGGGTCCACAAAATGCGAATTAACCTTTCCAATTTCTTATCTATTGTTAATGATTTCTTTCAAAGTTCTCCATCATTGCGGAAATCCCGGAAATGACTGAAAATTCCAAGCTCCGTCCCCGAACCCGACATTTCCCATCTTCACAGGGACAGTACTGGAGTCGGGCCGGGGTTTGTGCATGTGCGATTTGAGAAGGCAGCTGGCCATTTAAATCATCAGCTGCCTCCACTGAAGGGGCAGTTTGGAAGAATGGGAACGTGGAGTCCGGAGTGTGCAGATTAGGACAGGTAAGAGGAGGTCTGAACTTGATAGATTCTTATGAATAGCCAGGGTACCCCTTTGGAGAGGTAAGGTGCCCCATTGGTCGTGCCCTGGGACACCTTTGGGAGAGGTATGGCACCCTTTGGGGGAGGTAAGGCACCCTTTGGAAGAGTCAAGGCACATTTTGAGAGAGGTAATGCACCCTTTGGGATTGTTTAAAGTGAACATGATTATGCACTTTTAACACACAAACTCATTGGAACTGTCAAGCTGTAAAAGAGCTGTCCAGCTGTCAAGGAGCTGTCCAGCTGTCAAGGAACTGTCCAGCTGTCAAGGGAATATTAAGGAGCTGTCCAGCTGTCATGGTCTTTGGAGGTGCAGTTAAAGGTGCTGTTAAGCACCATGGCCCCAATGCACCGGTGGAGGGAGTGAGAAGCTTGTGTAATTGGGCCAATCAAATGGGCTCATTTGCCCTGGATGGTGTCAAGAACATTGAGTGTTGTTGGAACTCCACTCATCCTAGCAAGTGGAGAGTAATCCATCACAGTCCTGACTTCTGCCTTATAAATGGTGGACAGGCTTTGAGGAGTCAGGAGCTGAGGCTCTCACTGCAGAATACCTAGATTCTGACCTGCTCTGCCGGCTAGTCCAATTAAGTTTCTTGCCAAAGGTAACCCGCAAGATGTTGATAGTGGGGGTTTTGATGATGTAATGCCATTGAATGTCAATGGGAGGTAATTAAAATCTCTCTTGTTAGAGACAGTCGTTACCCGGCCTGAATATCATCCAGGCCTTGTTGCATTTGGGCACAAACTGCTTCGCTATCAGGGGAGTTGTGAATGGTACTGAACACAGTGAATACCCCTACTTCTACCTTATGATGGAGGGAGGGTCTTTGATGAAGCAGCTGAAGATGGTGGGCCTAGCATACCACCCTGAGGAACTCCTGCAGCGATGTCCTGGGGCTGAGATGATTGACCTCCAACAACACAAGAACAGAATGGATAGGATCAGGAGTAGACCCATATGGCCCACTGTGCCTGCTCCACCATTCAATATGATTATGGCTGACCTAGGGCTTCAACTCCACTTTCCTGCCTACTCCCCATATCCCTTGATTCATGAGAGACCAAAAACTGTCTATCCAAGCCTGAAATATAGCCAACAATGGGGCAACCACAGCCCGCTGGGATAGAGATTCACAACCCTTCGAGAGAAGAAATTTCTCATTCCAGTCCTAAATGATCAATCCCTTACCCTGAGACTATGCCCCAGTGTTCGAGATTCCCCAACCACAAACACAACCACAGCCATTTTCCTTTGCATCTGATGTGATTCCAATCAGTGGAGTGTTTTCTCCCTGATTCTCAATGACTTCAGTTTTACTATGGTTCCTTGATATCACACTTGGTCTCAAGCTGCCTTGATATCAAGGGCAGCCACTATCAGGTCGCCTCTATAATTCAGCTTTTTTTCATGTTTGAACAAGGCTGTCTGGAGCAAAGCGGTCCTGGCAGAACAAAAACTGAGCAGCAGTCAGCACGTTATTGCTGAGTAAGTGCCACTTGATTGCACTGTTGATGAGACCTTGCATCATTTTGTTGATGATAGAGAGAGACGACTGATGGGGCAAGGTAATTGCCAGTTTGGATTTGTCCTGCTTCTTGTGGACATGACATAACTGAGCAATTTTCCACTTCGTTGCATTAATGTCAGTATTGTTACTGTGCTGGAACAGCTTATCTGGAGGAGCAGCTAGTTCTGGAGCACAAGTCTTTAGCACTACCATCGGGATGTTGTCAGGACCCATAGCCTTTACTGTATTCAGTGTGCTCAGCCATTTTTTAACATCACGTGAACTGAATTGAATTGGCTGAAGATTGACTTCTCTGATGGTGCGGAGCTCAGTAGGAAGCTGAGTTGGGGTCATCCACTCAGCACTTCTGACTGAAGATTGGTACAAATGTTGGCAATGCCCCATCATTGAGGATGAGGATGTGTGTGAAGCCTCCTCCTTCGGTTAGTTGTTTAATTGTCCACCAACATTCACAACTGAATGGATAGGGGCTGCAGAGCTTTGATTTGATCTATTGGTTGGGGGATTGTTTAGTTCTGTCCACAGCATGATGCTTCCGATGTTTAACATGCTTTTGGTCCTGTGTTGTAGCATCAACAGGTTGACACCTCATTTTATGTGTGCCTGGTGCTGCTCCTGGCATGCTCTCCTGTATTCCTCATTGAACCAGGGTTGATCCAGTGGCTTGATGGTAATGGTAGAGTGGGGAAATATGCCAGACCATGAAGTTACAGATTGTGGTTCAATGCAATTCTGCTGCTGCTGATGGCTCACAATGCCTCGTGGATGCCTGGTTTTGAGCTGCTAGATCTGTTCCGAATCTACCCCATTCAGCACAATGGTCGTGTCACATAATGAGGAGTCATGAGGTTCAATGATTCATCACTGAAGCAGTCCATGTCATTATGCAGCAAGACCTGGACCACATTCAGGCTTGGGCTGATAAGTGGCAAGTGATATTTGCACCACACAAGTGCCAGGCAATGACCATCTCCAACCATCTCCCCATGACATTCAATGGCATTACTATCGCAGAATCCCCAACTATCAACATCCTGGGGGTTACCATTGACTGGAAACTGAACTGGACCAGCCATAGAAATACTGTGGCTACAAGAGCAGGTTAGAGCTGGGAATTCTGCAGTGAGTAACTCACCCCCTGACTCCCCAAAGCCTGTCCACCATCTACAAGGTACATGTCAGGAGTGCGACAGAATACTCTCCACTTGCCTGAATGAGTGTAACTCCAACAATGTTCGAGAAGCTCAACACCATCCAGGACAAAGCGACCTGCTTGATCAACACACCAGCCACCACTTTAAATATTCACTCCCTCCACCACTAACGCACAGTGGCAGCAATGTGTACCATCTACAAAATGCACTGAAGTTACTCACTAAAGGTCCTCCCACAGCACCTTCCAAAACCATGAACTCTCCCACCTAGAAAGACAAGGGCAGCAGACACATGGGAGAACCATCACTTGCAAGTCCCCCTCCAAGCCACTCACCACCCTGACTTGGAAATATATTGCCGTTTCTTCACTGTTGCTGGGTCAAAACCCTGGAACTCTCTTCCTAACAACACTGTAGGTGTATCTACAACAGAGGAACTGCAGCAGTTCAAGAATACGGCTCACCATCATCTTCTCAAGGGCAATTCAGATGAGCAATAAATCTTGGCCTAGCCAGTGACACCCCCTTCCCATGAAAAAGAATAATAAAAAAAATGATGGGTGGTATCCTTAGTTTGAAGACGGGACTTCACCTCTATAAGGACTATGTGATGGTTACTCTTGCCAATATTGTCATGGACAAATGTGACAGGTAGATTGGTGAAAACAAGGTCAAATGGGTTTTTCACTCATGCTGATTCTCTCACCACCTGCCGCAGGACTTGTCTGGCAGCCACGTGCTTCAGGATTTGGCCAGCTCAGTTAACAGCGCTGCCAGTCAGCCAGGTTTAGTGCTTGACAATGAAGTCCCACACCCAGGATACATTCTGTGTCCATGCTACTGTTCCTCAAAGTGGTGTTCAGAATTGGGTAGCGCCGATTCATCACCTGAGGGAGGGTGGTAGGTGGCAATCAGGAGACAGTCTCTTTGCCCATGTTTGACCTGATGCCATGAGACTTTATGGAATTCAGAACCAATTTCGAGGACTCCTAGGGCCATGCCCGGGGATGGTGATGGAGGAATCTTGGACATTGGTTGTAAGGTATAATTCTGTGAGTACAACTCTGTCACTCTATTAAATGAAAAATACTGTGGATGCTGGAAATCAGAAATAGAAACAGAAGATGCTGGAAAAGCTCAGCAGGTCTGATAGCATCTGTGCAGAGAGAAACAGAGTTAACGTTCCAAGTCCATATGACTCTCCTTCAAAACTCCTGCTGAGTTTTTCCAGTGTTTTCTGTTTTTATTTGTCACTCTGTTACTCGACTAGTTTGTGGGACAGCTCTTCCAATTTTGGCACAATTTCCCAGATATTAGAGAAGAGGATTGTGCAGGGTTGATTGGGTTGCATGTGGCTCGTTTTGCTTGAATCTGGTCCCTAGGTCGATGGCAGTACAGGATCCAGGAGAGGGGGGATTTGGAAGGAGGACAGGACAGAACTGGATCTGAGAGCTGATGGGTCTTGGAATGGGAGCAGATGAGTATTGGATCCATGTTGGTGCAGCAGAGGCTATTAGCAGGTCGGTCCAGGCTAACACCAGGGGTGGAGGAGTGTGATGAGACTGACTCCAGGATTGGGAAGGGATAGTGGGACAGAACTGACTCCAGGTGTGCGGATGAGGACTGGACTGACTCCAGGATTAAGGATGGATTAGACTGAACCCAGGAATGGGAACTAGACTGATCAAGGTCAAAATCCGATGTCTCCAGTAAGCAAACATTGTGCAATAAAAACCTAACCAAGGTATGCATTGTATATCTCTGTTAAAATTGTATCTCTGTATAAACACCACACCACATTCCCAGAACTGATCAGGGCATGCGCAGGCTGCCTTCCCTTTAAATATGGATCTTAAGATCCACCTGAGGGGGCAGATTGGGCTTACCTTTGGGATGCAATTGAGACATAGGAACAGGGGGGATGGGGATAGTGTGGGGAAAAAGGCATTGAAGTGGATGATCAGCCATGATCGTATTGAATGGCGGAGGAGGCTTGACATCTAAATGGCCTACTCTGGCTCCTATGTTCCTACCATGTCATTCAAGCCTGTACCATTGTGTTGATCTTCATCTTAATTCCATTTACCCATCTTGGCTCCATAACCCTTAGGGCAGAATTTTCCATTCGGTGCGGATGAGTTTTCCATGCCCGCTTGGGCGTCGTGGTGGACATGAGCGGACAATATGGTGGCAAGGCCAAAAATAAGTTTCACGATGTTGTGAAACCAGTGTGCAATCGTCTGCTCTGCCCGTCAATGGCGGGCTGAGTTTCCTGCTGCCGTGCGTCAGGAACTGCATTTTAATAAGCTCGCTAGAAATGTAAAAACGGATAGTAAGAGCTTCTACAGGTATTGTAAAAAGGAAAAGAGTAAGTAAAGTGAGTGTTGGGCCTCTAGAGAGTGACAGTGGGGAGTTAATAGTAGATAATAAGGAAATGGCAGAAGAAATGAACAAACATTTTGCTTCTGTGTTCACTATAGAGGATACAAAAAACATTCCAGTAATAGCTGCAAATCAGGAGAGGAAAGGGAGAGAGGGACTTGGTGAAGTTGAAATCACTAGGGAAACGGTACTGAGCAACTTGATGGAGCTGCAGGCTGGCAAGTCTCCGGGTCCCAATGGACTACATCCTAGGGTCTTAAAAGAGGTGGCTAATGAGGTAGCTGATGCGCTGGTGTTAATTTTCCAAAATTCGCTAAATTCTGGAAAGGTTCCATCAAACTGGGAAGTAGCACATATAACCCCTCTATTCAACAGGAAACTAGGCCAGTTAGCTTGACATCTGTCGTGGGGAAGTTATTAGAATCGATCATTAAGGAGGTTATAGCTGGGCACTTAGAAGAGCTCAAGGCAATCAGAAAGAGTCAGCATGGTTTTGTCAAAGGAAAATCACATTTAACCAATTTATTGGAGGTTTTTGAAGGAGTAACATGCACAGTGGATAAAGGGGAGCCTGTAGATGTACTGTACTTGGATTTCCAGAAGGCATTTGATAAGGTGCCACATCAAAGGTTATCATGGAAAATAAAACCACATGGTGTAGGGGGTAACATGTCAGCACAGACAGAAGATTGGCTGGCTGGCAGAAAGCAGAGAGTATACATAAATGGGTCTTTTTCTGATTGGCAGGATGTGACGAGTGGAATCCCACAGGGGTCTGTACTGGGCCTCAACCTTTTACAATTTACTTCTACAATTACAATTTAGATGAGGGGAGTGAAGACATGGTAGGTAAATTTGCAGATGACACAAAGATAAGTAGGAAAGTATGTTGTGAAGAGGACATGAGGAGGTTGCAGATAGGTTGAGTGAGTGGGCAAAGATCTGGCAAATGGAGTTTAATGTGGGAAAATGTGAAGTTGTTCACTTTGGTAGGAAGAACAGAAAAAGCAGAGTATTACTTAAATGGAGAACGGCTGCATAATTCTGGGGTGTAGAGGGATCTAGGTGTTCTAGTACATGAGTCACAAAAAGTTAGTATGCAAATACAGCAAGTAATTAAGAAGGCTAATGGAATGCTATCCTTTATTACGAGGGGAATTGAACATAAAATTAAGGATGTTCTGGTTCAGTTATACAGGGCATTGGTGAGACCACACCTCGAATACTGTGTGCAGTTTTGGTCTCCTTATTTAAGGAAGGATGTAAATACATTGGAGGCGGTTCAAAGGAGGTTTATTAGATTGATACCTGGAATGAGTGGGTTGTCATATGAGGAAAGGTTGGACAGACTGGGCTTGTTTCCACTGGAGTTTAGAAGAGTGAGGGGTGATTTGATTGAAGTATACAAGATCCTGAACAGCCTCGACAAGGTGGATGTTGAAAGGATGTTTCCTCTTGCGGTGGAGTCCACAACTAGGGAGCACTGTTTTAAAATTAGGGGTCGCCCTTTTGGGACAGAGATGAGGGGAAATTTTTTTCTCTCAGAGGGTTGTGCGATTTTGGAACTCTCTGCCTCAGAAGGTGGTGGAGGCGGGATCACTGAATATTTTTAAGGCAGAGGTAGATAGATCCTTGTTAGGCGAGGGAATCAAAGGTTATCGGGGTTAGATGGGAATGTGGAAATCGAAACACAAGATCAGCCATGATCTTATTGAATGGTGCAGCAGGCTCGAGGGGCTGAATGGCCTACTCCTGCTCCTAATTCTTATGTTGTTACATTCTAATACATCTGCACATCATTATAAGCCCAGCTCACCGGAGTCACCACCCACATTAGATCGCGTCAACGTGTTTCAAAGCTGAACTAAAGCGACGTGCACTTGGCGAGCTGCCCTTCACTCAGGAATTTGAGGCTTGTTTGCCTACCTTGCTTCGGGCAGCACTCGCAGTCATCAGCGCCAGGCTTCGCAGGCAGCACCACATCACTTTTAGGGGGCATGCGGGTAGGTCTCTACTTACCAGCCCAGCCATAAGGTGGGGGTGGCTTTTCAATGACTGTAAGGCTCTGGCTTGCTTGGGGAAGGGAGAGAAGTGGCCTCAGGCAAGGGAAGAGGCTGTAGGGATAGGGTGTTACTGGGGAAGGGGGGTATCGCAGGGTGTGTGTGGGGACACATGTTGATCTGTGCAAGTGGCCTCAAGAGGGCGAGGGCTGAGGAGGCAGTCTCCAGAGGAGATGAGGCCAGATGGAGATGTGAGGGTCTGTGTGTGAGAATGGGTGATGATGTCCCTTATGCTGGCAGTGAGTGAGATGCCAGTGAATGTGTGATGGGCTTGTGAGTGCATGAGTTTAGAGTGATGAGATGGTTACCTTACCCTGGCAGCTCGGATGAGATCATTCATCCTCTTTCTGCACTGGATGGCCAACCTCTTCTGTGCAGCATTGGCACGGACCGACAATGCATGATTAATGAGGCGGGATTGGGATGATACGGTGTGAAAAGCCACCCTTGCGGCCAGCAGGGGATGATTCTGCCTTATGAGTTGATCTCTTAAACTGCTGCTAAGCGACACTTTGTGCATTTTTAAAGACGTGAGCCCTTTCTCTCTCCTGTCTCAAGGTCTTCGCCCTTGATGAGCTCATTTCCAGACACACTCGCTCTCACCTCATCACGTAATGTTTTCCCTAACAGTGCCTCCTTCAGGCTCCACAGTTGTATTACAACTTGCTTTTGCCGCAAAACCTGTATTTTCTTCCTCTGCTCTGAATGCTGGCCTGCTCTGCTTTCCGTGCTTATTTCTCAAGGACACTCTTCAAAAAATAATTAAATTAAATTGGGAATTCAGTGAATTCAACTTCAGAAAAAGTCCTGTTTTAATTTAAACATTTCCCTCCAGTGAACTATATGCCTAAACCCAAGCTGCCTGCAGTGTGGAGCCAATTTTCACTTCCATGGGAAACTGGCCATCCATTATACAATCTGCCGAATCTTCCTTTCCACTTAAGTCGATAGGAAGGAAATTCGCACTGAGTCTAAACAAAGGCTGATCTGCATAGATTCTGTGGTCTGACTTACCCATGCTAACCCAACAATAGCACTGAAGACTTGTGCTCCAGAACTTGCTGCGCCCCTAGCCAAGCTGTTCCAGTACAGCTACAACACTGGCATCCACCCAGCAATGTGGAAAATTGCCCAGGTCTGTCCTGTACACAAAAAGCAGGACAAATCCAACCCAGCCAACCACTGCCCCATTAGTCTACTCTCAATCAACAGTAAAGTAATGGAAGGGGCCATTAACAGTGCTGTCAAGTGGCACTTGTTTAGCAATAACCTGCTCACTGACAGTCAGTTTGGCTTCTGCCAGGGTCACTCAGCGTCTGACCTCATTACAGCCTTGGTTCAAACATGGACAAAAGAGCTAAACTCCCAAGGTGAGGTGAGAGTGACTACCCTTGACATCAAGGCAGCATTTGACCGAGTGTGGCATCAAGGAGCCCTAGCAAAACTGGAATCAATGGGAATCAGGGATAAAACTCCTCACTGGTTGGAGTCATACCTAGCACAAATGAAGACGGTTGTGGTTGTTGGAGGTCAATCATCTCAGTTCCAGGACATCACTGCAGGAGTTCCTCAGGGCAGTGCCCCAGGCCCAACCATCTTCAGCTGCTTCATCAATGACCTTCCTTCCATCATAAAGTCAGAAGTGGGGATGTTCGCTGATGATTGCACAATGTTTAGCACCATTCGCGACTCCTCAGATACTGAAGCAGTCCATGTCCAAATGCAGCAAGGCTTGGGCAATATACAGGCTTGGGCTGACAAATGGCAAGTAACATTCATGCCACACAAGTGCTAGGCAATGACCATCTCCGAGAAGAGAGAATCTAACCAAAGCCCCTTGACATTCAATACATTATCATCGCTGAATCCCCCACTATCAACATTCTGGGAGTTACCATTGACCAGAAACTGAACTGGACTAGCCATATAAATACTTAGGCTACAAGAGCAGGTCAGAGGCTCTGAATGCTGCGGTGAGTAACTCACCTCCTAACTCTGCAAAGCCTGCCCACCATCTACAAGGCACAAGTCAGAAGTGTGATGGAATACTCCCCACTTGCCTGGTTGAGTGCAGCTCCAACAACACTCAAGAAGCTTAACACCATCCAGGTCAAAACAGCCCGCTTGATTGGCACCTCTTCCACGAACATTCAGTTCCTCCAGCACCGACGCACAGTAGCAGCAGTGTGTACCATCTGTACAAGATGCACTCCAGAAATTCACCAAGGCTCCACAGACAACACCTTCCAAACCCACGACCACTACCATCTAAAACGACAAGGGCACCAGATACATGGAACACCGCCATTTGCAAGTTGCCCTCCAAGCCACTCAACATCCTAACTTGGAAATATATCACCCTTCCTTCACTGTCGCTGGGCCAAAATCCCTCCCTAAAAGCACTGTGGGTGTACCCACACCATGTGGACCGCAGCTCTTCAAGAAGGAAGCTCACCACCACTTCTCAAGGGAATTATAGATGGGCAATAAATGCTGACGTAGCCAGTGATGCACACATCCTGTAAATTAATTTTTACAAAGTGCATGGTGAGCACAGACCAACCAGCATCGGAAAGAGATGCTTCACTCAGATATCTGGGGGCAGAAACATCAGATAGTTACAAATGAATCTACCAAGGGATTCAGGAGAAACTTCTTTACTCAGAACGTGGTGAGAATGTGGAACTCGCTATCACATGGAGTAACTGAGGTGAAAAGCATTGGCGTGTTTAAGAGGGAGCTAGATACATACATGGGAGGGAAAGGAATAGAAGGAAATGCCAAGGGGGTTAGCTGAAGAGGTGTTGAGGATGATCATGTGGAGCATAAAAACCAGAATAGACCAGTTAGACTGACTGGCCTGCTTCTGTGCTGTATATTCGATGTAATATCTACGTAATCACGGTAACGTATCCTTCCTGAGGTGAGAACAGAACTCTAGCTACTCCAGATGGAGTCTGAACAGAGTTCCGTACAACTGAAGCATCACTTGCCTCTCCTTTGTATTCCAAATTGTCCGCCTGCATCTCCTAACTCCGACTAACACACTGATTGCCAATGTTTTGATTCTTTGATGTCAGTGTCAGCTCCTGGGAGATATGCTCTGCCGACCTGCTACATGCTCACTCACTGTGCCACCTAATTACATTTATTGCAACTCACACATCCTATTTATTCATATTGTCAACAGTGGACAATTTAACTACACTGTCGGGAGAAAATAATTGCAAAAACCAGTGAGAACCCAAGGGATTCGTAGATTCATTAGCAAAGGAAAAGGTTAGTTCTTTAACAGATTATGCTGGATTATTTACCACCCTTTTTCCTGTAAGTACATTGTGTGTGAGACTGTGTCTGAATTATAAAGTAGGAAGTCTTGATGCCCTCTGATTCCCGCACTCAAACAGGAGTTAAAAGCCATCAAAGGAACAATCATTCTGCACACTCAGCTGTCTACCTGGGTATCAGCAGAATAGTCTGAATTAAGATTTCACTAACATGATTCACTGAAACATAGAAACATAAAAAGATTAATGGCTCAGAAGGAGGTCATTCGATCTAGTGTGTCCACACTGCAGTTCTGCTTCTCCTCAGAAGGTTAATGTTGATTCAGGACAAGTATTTGAGGAAGATACTCCTGATAGGACAGATATCTGAAGGAGAGGGACACCGGATACAGAACAGGTATTTGAGGGAGAGAGAGAGAGAGATAGAGAGACACCAGGAAGAGAACACATATCTGGGCGGTGACACCTGGTTAACAGGATAGATAACTGAGGGAAAGCAAGAGACAGGTAAAGGACAGTAGCAGCAGTGTGTACCATCTGTACAGGATGCACTCCAGAAATTCACCAAGGCTCCACAGACAACACCTTCCAAACCCACAACCACTACCATCTAAAACGATAAGAGAGACAGAGAGAGAGAGATCATCACCACCTTCTCAAGGGCAAGTAGGGATGGGCAACAAATGCTGGCCTTGCTAGCAACACCCACAGCTCATGAAAGAATCTATCAAATAAAACCTGGTGCAATGCTAATTTTACAATAGGTGGCCATTAGCGCTATTTTGATTAATTTTTCCTTTCTTTCTAGACTGTGTGACTTTGACAAAAGGGTAAATTCCCTTATCTTCACGATGCTGATGTTACGGCCCTTACAGAACCTAGTCGATTTTCACTGTATTGATTTCAGTAGATGAGGTTTTATAACGAGCATGAGTTTCAATCTGATCAGACAGATTAACTTCATGTGGCTACGGATGAATATTTACCCAAAGACCTGGAGTGGGACCGGAGAGGCTGGAGTGTTCTGGAGATTTAGCTCATTCCGTTCTATTCTATTTTAGGTTCAATGATCTGTTAAACCTCGGGAATGTAAACCATATGCTGCATTAAAAATCACAGCCAACATCACTCAGTCTCTCCGTCAGCCTCGGGCATTGTTTCCTTTTGCTGTTCTGAATAAAACATGACTTTGTTCTGGTCTCATCACAGGCAGCGAAAGGGAATGTCTTCAATTGCTTCACAGTAAATTCATCTGGCGTTGGCAGAGGATTCAATCCTGAACCTGTGAGAGAAAGTTCACCATTCACTTTTCCTCAGAGTAATTATTAGCCGTGACTCAACGTATACAACTCTTGTCTGTGAGTCAAAACGTTGTGAGTTCAAATCCTATTCCAGAGACTTGAGCACAAAATCTGGACTGACACTCCAGTGCAGGACTGAGGGAGTGTTGCATTGTCGGAGGCGCAGCACTGAGAGTGCTGCACTGTCAGAGGTGCAGTGCTGAGGGAGCAATGCACTGTCGGAGGGTCAGTACTGAGGGAGCAATGCACTGTCGGAGGGTCAGTACTGAGGGAGCACTGTACTGTCGGAGGCACAGTGCTAAGAGAGCGCTGCACTGTCGGAGGGTCAGTACCAAGGGAGCACTGCACTGTTAGAGGGGCAGTACTGAGGGAGCACTGCATTGTCAGAGGATCAATACTGAGGGAGCACTGCAATGTTGGAGGCGCAGTACCAAGGGAGCACTGCACTGTTAGAGGCGCAGTACTGATGGGGCACTGTACTGTCGGAGGGTCAGTACTGAAGGAGCACCGGACTATCCACAAGACAGTGCTGAGAGAGTTCTGCACTGTCAGGAGGGCAGTATTGAAGGAGTGCTGCACTGTAAGAGGGTTTATACTGAGGGAGTTCCACACCTTCAGAGGGGCTATAGTAAGGGGCTGCTGCTCTGTTGAAGGAGGAGTGTAGAATAGGGCAGAATTGGAGGAGTGCAGAAATCTAGGACTTATTTTTAGCTGGCACGGACATGATGGGCTGAATGACCTCTTTTTGTGCCGTAACATTTCTATGGTTCTATGGTTGTAGGGCTGGATGTTACAGAGATAGGGAGGGATGAAGTCATGGAGGAATTTGAAAACAAGAATGAGAATTTTAAAATCGAGGCATTGCATAACTGGAAGCCAACTTAGGTCAACAAGCACAAATGTGCTGGATGAACAGGACTTGATGTGAGTTAGGACATGGGCAGCAGAGTTTTGGATGACCCCAAGCTATAGATAATGGTGGCTGGCCAGGACGGCATTGGAATAGTCAAATCCAGAGGAAAAGGAGGCATAGATGAGGCTATCAGCAGGAAATGGGCTGCAGTGGGGGCAGAATCAGGAGATGTTCCAGAGGTGGAAATAGACGGTTTAGTGACGGCACGGACCTGTGGTTAGAAGCTCACCTTGAGTCAAATATGATACCGAGATCGCGAAAAGTCTGGTTCAGCCTCAGACAGGAAGAGGAATGGAGCCAGTGGTTAGGGAACTTAGTTTGTAGATTTAAGGTGATTGGCAAAAGGATCAGAGTTGATATCAGGTCAAACTTTATTAAGCAACTAGTAGTTAGGAATTGGATAAATTCTCGAAGGAGAAAAAAAATGCAGAGATCTGGGGAAGCAGAGGAGTGGATTGGCAGGGTTGTTTTTTGAAAGACCTATTACAGACACAATGGGAAGGTTGGTCTCTTTCTGTGCTTCAGTTATTCTATGATTCAATGATTCAGTGACTCCGAATGTAAAGAGATAATCATGGTATATGACATGAGACAATTTACCTCCACTACATGCAAAAAAAATTCTTTGTGATCATGTGGATGAGCAGCAAAGCACTCTCGGCGGAACAGAGGCGCACTCCAGCACTGAACAGAGGGTTCGACAAGAAACAAGAAGCCCGTATGGAGGCAGAGGGCAATCAGATGAAAGTGGACCATGACCATAACCCTGCTGCACTTGGCAGGCTGTGGGAAATTTACTCTTTACACAGACCGGCACAATGGAAATCACTAGGTGTGTGCAGTGATGTTCACAGACATTCACTTATGATAACCATCATTTTATTTTATATTTGCTTTTATGTAAGTTCTATATTATATATATATATATATGGACATATATGGACATATACAGGTATTAATTATTAAATTCTTTCATGGGTCGTGGGCATCACTGGCTAAACCAGCATTTATTGCGCATCCCTAATTGCCCCCAGAAGGTGTTGGTCAGCTGTCTTCTTGAACTGCTGCAGTCCATGTGGTGTAGGTACACCCACAGTGCTGTTAGGAAGGGAGCTCCAGGATTTTGATCCAGCGACAGCGGAGGAACAGTGATATAGTTCCAAGTCAGGATGGTGTGTGTCTTGGAGGGGAACTTGCAGGTGGTAGTGTTCCAATGCATCTGCTGCCCTTGTCCTTCTAAGTGGTAGAGATCACGTGTTTAGAAAGTTCTGTCGAAGGAGCCTTGGTGAGTTGCTGTAGTGCATCATGTAGATGGTACACACTGCTGCCACTGTGCATCGGTGGTAGAGGGGATGAATGTTGAAGGTAGTGGATGCGGTGCCAATCAAGCAGGTTGCTTTGTCCTGGATGATGTCAAGCTTCTAGCATTCATCCAAGCAAGTGGAGAGTATTCTATCACACTCATGACTTGTGCCTTGTAGATGGTGGACAGGCTTTGGGGAGTCAGGAGCTGAGTTACTCTCCGCAGAATTCCTAGCCTCTTCTCTGCTCTTGTAGCCACAGTATTTATATGGCTGGCCCAGTTAATGTTCTGGTCAATGGTAGCCCCCAGGGTGTTGATAGTGGGGGATTCAATGAAGTTAATGCCATTGAATGTCAAGGGGAGATGGTTAGATTCTCTCTTGTTGGAGATAGGCATTGCCTGGCACTTGTGTGGCACAAATATTACTTGCCATTTATCAGCACAATCCTGAATGATGTCCAGGTCTTGCTGCATATGGGCATGGACTGCTTCAGTATCTGAGGAGTTGTGAATAGTGCTGAACATTGTGCAATCATCAGAGAACATCCTCACTTCTGACCTTATGATCGAGTGAAGGCCATTAATGAAGCAGCTGAAGATGACTGGGCCTAGGACACTACCCTGAGGAACTCCTGCAGCAATATCCCGGGACTGAGATGATTGACCTCCAACAATCACAACATCTCCCTTTATGCTGGGTATGATTCCAACCAACGGAGAGTTTTCCCCCGATTCCCATTGACTCCAGTTTTGGTAGGGTTCCTCGATGCCACACTTGGTCAAATGCTGCCTTGATATGAAGGGCAATCACTCTCACCTTACCTCTGGAGTTTAGCTCTTTTGTCCATGTTTGGAGCAAGGCTCTAATGTGGTCAGGAGCTGAGTGGTCCTAGCGGGATCCAAACTGAGCATCAGTGAGCAGCTTTTTGCTGAATAAGTGCCAGTTACTAGAACTGTCGATAACACCTTCCATCACCTTGCTGAGGATCAAGAGTAGACTGATGGGGCAGTTACTGGCCCGACTGGATTTGTCTTGCTTTTTGAGGACAGGACATACCTGGGCAGTTTTCCACATTGCCAGTTAGATGCCAGTATTGTAGGTGTACAGGAATAGATTGGCTAGGTGCAAGGCTAGTTTTGGAGCAGAAGTATTCAGTACTATTGCTGGAATGTTGTCAGGGACTGTAGCCTTTGCAGTATCCAGTGCCTTCAGCCATTTCTCGACATCATGTGGAGTGAATTGAATTGGCTGAAGACAGGCATCTATGATGCTGGGGATCTCCGGAGGGGCCGAGACATATCGGCACTTCTGGCTGGATATTGTTGCGAATGCTTCAGCCTGATCTTTTGCACTGCTGTGCTGGGCTCTTCCATCATTGGGGATGGGGATATTTGTGGAGATTCCTCCTCCAGTGAGTTGTTTAATTGTCCACCACCACCCATGACTGGATATGGCAGGACTGCAGAGCTTAGATCTGATCCGTTGGTTGTGGGATCGCTTAGCCCTGTCTATCACTTGCTGCTTATGCTGGTTGGCACGCTAGATTTGTTTGAAATCGATCCTATTTACCACGGTGGTAGTGCCACACAACACGATGGAAGATATCCTCAATGTGAAGGCTGTCTTTGTCTCCACGAGGACTGTGCAGTGGTCACTCCTACCGATACTGTCACGGACAGATGCAGCTGTGACAGATAGATTGATGAACACGAGGTCAAGTATGTTTTTCCCTCTTGTTGGTTCCCTCGCCACCTGCTGCAGGCCCAGTCTAGCAGTTGTGTCCTTTAGGGCTCAGCCAGCTCAGTCTGTGGTGATGCTACCGAGCCAGTCTAGGTGATGGACATTAAAGTCCCTCACCCAGAGTACATTCTGGCCCTTGCCACCCCCAGTGCTATCTCAAAAGGCAGAGTTTTACAGGCATATTGTGGTTGGGGAGGGGCTGTAAAATGCGGTGAGCCTTTCAAAAGTCCATTGACTTCGACAGGACCAGAAAATCCCGCTGGCAGGAGGGGCTGTAAAATTGTACCCCAAGTGTTGTTCAACATGGAGGAGTACTGATTCACCAGTGGAAGGGGTGGGTAGGGAACCCGGTGGGATACAATGTGCTAAGTGGTAACCAACAGGAGGTTTCCTTACCCATGTTTGGATCTCATGGGGTCCGGAGTCGATGTTGAGGACCCCCAGGGCAACTTCTTCCCAACTGTACACCATTGTACTGCCACCTCTGCTGGATATGTCCTGTCCCACCAGCAGGGCCGATAGTGGGGTGGTGATTGTAGTGGCTGGGGCATTGTCTGTAAGGTATGATTCCGTGAGTATGACTAGGTCAGGCTGTTGGTTGACTAGTCTGTGAGACAGCTCTCCCAATTTTGGCACAAGCCCCTGGATGTTAGTGAGGAAGATTTTGCAGGGTCGACAGGGCTGGGTGTGCTGTTGTCATTTCCGGATAGTCTATCCAATTTCACTTCTTTTAGACTTTGTAGCAGTTTGATACAACTGAGTAGCTTGCTAGGCCATTTCAGAGGGCATTTAAGAGTCAACCGCATTGCTGTGGGTCTGGAGTCACACATAAGCCAGACCAGGTAAGGATGGCAGATTTCCTCCCCTAAAGGGCATTAGTGAACCAGATGGGTTGTTATGACAATCGATGGTCGTTTCACTGTAACCAGTCCTGAGATGAGCTTTATATTCCAGATTTATTTATTGAATTTAAAGTTCACCAGCTACCTTGGTGGGATTTGAATCTACATCCCCAGGGCACTAGCTTCGTTTCTGGAATACTATTCCAGTGACATTACCACTATGGTACCATTTCCCCCACTGGCAGTAATCTCAACATGGTCTCTCCCTGCTCCTCTTTGTTGGAATAAGTAGAGCTGGAAGGTACATTTCGCTCTTGCTTGTGTATTCATCAAAATAAACTCCAAGTTATCTTGTATCCTGGTCAGCCCTCCAACTCGAACAGCCCTTTACATCAGTTTGAATTGAGCAGTGTTAATGTGATGTGCAAATCAAACAACTTCTGATCTTGCTAATTGCTGCTTGACAAGTATTTAACAGGGAAAATCTCATTGCCGCCAAACCAGTGTGTTATTGCCCATTATGCGTGTTTACTCTGAGCAGCAGTTTCAGGTGTTTGGGAACAGAACACCATCCAGTCTGTTCACGCAAACAAACAGGATTTCAGCACCTCGAGGCACCATTAGTGTGAATACTGCGCTCACACTCACATTCATTGGAATCCCCTGATATCCAGGTGTTTATTTCTGGCAAGTTTTGCTGAACACTGACACAGTAATGAGGATTACGTATTTCTCAACCTCATCCTGAGGTGTTCAAACTGAATTCCCACCTCACCACTGTCCCAGTGAAATTGGCTGACCCTGATCAGCAATACAATATGGGATCTGGCTGCTCTGATTAGCTCAGGTACTTGCGGAATAAATGGAATGTGTTTTTGGGTCGGCGCTGAAGGAAGGTGGGAAAGAGCTGCACCGGAAAAGGGATACTGGAATTCTGCGCGGCTTAATGGGGGATTATGGCACCCAGCCGCAGCCACATTATAGAGATAGAGGCTGTGTTCCACCACCTTTTCCAGCTACCTTGTTGGCACAGGTGGAATTAAATCTTTAAAGAGAGCTCCCTAAGTAGAGTACAGTAGGCAATGAATCTCAGTTACTCATGGACCCAGCATGAAGGTAACACTTCAGGCTTCCCATATTGCAGTTCTGTAAACATCAGTTGACAGTGAGTCATGCTTTATCTTTCCAGGAACATAGGAAGGCGGCAATTCAGCCTCTTGGACGTGCTCCACCATTCAATTAGATCATGGCTGACCTATCCCTCAACACCATTTACCCACATTAGCTTTCAGCCTTGAGAGCTCCGATTATCCCCCAGCATCCACAAACTTTTGATTGAAAGACTTCAAGATTCCTTCTACCACTTGCATGAAAAAGTGCTCGCTGATTCTATTCCTGAATGGCTTAGCTTTAAGATTACCTCCCCTCTAGATGGTGTTGTTGCAATATCCTTCCCCTCCTTTCCATGGGTCAGGAGGGACCACAATAACCCTCCCTGCTACCCAGGGTGGGTGACCTCCCCAGATGCTGTATGGCGTCAATGAGTGAATAACCCACACTTTGGGTTATGGATTGAGGTACAGATTAACGTATGGACTGCAAGTCTCAGTACAGGCAGGGATCCCTCGTTGTTGTGTCAGAAAAGAAAATTGTCCACTCTAGTTTTCAAACTCCGTTGATAATTTTCTCCAATCCTTTCTGCACTGCAGGTTAGTTACAACAGCCTAAAGGGGTAAAACATTCCAATAACCCTTCAAGTTCCATCTCCCCCTCCTGCACTTCCCACAAACCCTCAATCAAATCCTATCGCCCTCTCTGCATTGTTCCAACTCTTGTGTATCTGCAATTTTAAATATTTCATCAGCTGCCTGGTGCCTAAACTCTGGAATTCCCTCCCTAAAACTCTCTGTCTCTCTCTACCCCTCTCTCTCCTCCAGTTTTCTTAAAACCTACCCTTTGATCAAGCTTTTAGCCAAATGTCCTCATATCTCCTTATGTGGTTTGCAGTCAGATTTTGATGACAATGTCCTGTGAAGCACCTTGGAGAGCTGTACAATGTTAAAAGGGCGACATAAATGTAAGTTGTTATTGACGGAACTATCTGAATGGGATAAAGGATTGACTGGTGCCTCAAGCATTTGGAAGAAATTGTTTCAATGAGCCAATTGTCATACCTGGCGTAACCAGATTCTCCAATTTACGATAAAAATGCCGAGAAATAGATTATTTTTGTTTAATGTTTTTCATCAGAACGGACAGTGCTGGCAAGGCTGGCATTTATTGTCCATTTCCAACTGGCCTTGAGAAAGTGGTGGTGAGGTGCCTTCTTAAACCATTGCAGTCCATGCGGCACATGTACATCCATGTAGGGATACCCAGGAGTTACTTCAATGCATCTTCTAAACGGTACACACTGCTGCCTTGGTGTAGAGGGAGTGAATGTTTAGGGTGTTGGATGGGGTGTCAATCAAGAGGGCTGCTTTGTCCTGGGTTGTGTTGCAATTCTTGAATATTACACATCCAGGCAAGTAGGCAGTATTCCATCACACTGTTAACTTGTGACTTAAAATAGTGAAAAGACTTTGGGGAGTCAGTAGGCGAATTACTTGCCACAGAATGCACAGCCTCTGACCTGTTCTAGCAGCCAAGGAATTTATATGGCTGGTCCAGTTAAATTTCTGATCAATGTTGATGCTGCGGGAGTTGACTCTGGTAATACTATTAAATATCCTGGAGAGGTGGTTCGACTCTGTCTTGTTCGAGATGGTCAATGGCACTTGTGCAGTGCCAATGTTGCTTGCCGCTTATCAAATCAAGCTGTTTCACCAATCTTCTGATTCATGAACATGTACACACATTGCGCCTGTTTCAACTGAACAAAGTAGGCGACAGCCATTCTCTAGTTTATTCCCCAGGGCAATGCCTTAACCAATCAGAGTCAACCTGCCTGGTTTGAATTTAAATAAAGCTTGGCAGTTAACTCTGAAGGACCCGAAACGTTAACTCTGTTTCTCTCTCCACAGATGCTGTCAGATCTGTTGAGTTTTTCCAGCATTTTCTGTTTTTATTTCAGATTTCCAGCATCCACAGTATTTTGCTTTTATCTCAGCAGTTAACTGTCAGTCACAAGTAACTGGTGCATTCTCCATGGCAACGCCTCTACTAATTAAAGCTCACTTGCCAACCAATCAGCACTCTCTTCTCATGAAGTATAAATTGTTGTTCCCTTTACATTTGGTGTCCTCGCGAAGGTCCTGATGAGTGCAAGACGAAAATCTTCGACATGTATCTTTTTTCAGCAATAATCTTTTGACTGTTTTTGAGATTGAGTTTTTGCATTTGTTCCAGTCCCAGATTGCTTTATCTTGGTAATGAGACTTAACCTGTGCTCTGCTTGTGATGCATTACTAAGTGTTGTTTGCCCTGTAGGATACAATATCAGTCCAATTTTGTTCCAATATCAGGTAAATTATATTCAGTGCCTTGTTAATTCAATCACTCACTTGGCAAATTTTCCTCAAATTGGATGACTATACTTATTTTTGCTCTATTTATCTTTAATTTTAAACAAGGATTGATCAGAATCCTGTAAGTAAATGACAGCACCTGAAAGCAATTAGCCACACCAGCTATTACTAAACTGGGAACAGGTAGCACTGCTCAAATTACTTCATATTGGGAACTGCAAATGTTTAATTTTAATTTGTGACTTGGGACAGGGGCAGACATTCAGAGTTCAGCAAGGAAAATAGGAGAGAAGATCAGGTAGAAAGAACACTTATATTAGTTATTTCACACCCCCCAGAATGTCCCAAGGTGTAGTCCACGTTAGGTGGGAAAATGAGGCAACCGACTTGGGCACAACAAGATACCAAACACAGCAATGAGATTAACGACCAGTTAACAGATTCAGTTTATAATGTAGTCTCTAGACATTTTAGTGGTGATGTAGATCAGCTGCCAGTTATAGAAACTACCCAATGTATTTCCATAGCTTTCACCGAATCCTAGAAATTTACAGAACAGAAGGAGACCATTTGGACCATCACTCCTGCACTGGTTCCCTGGAAAAAAACCGTCCAATTGGCCCTACTCCCCTACTCTTTCCTCATACTCTTTTAAAACAATCCTTATCATGTATTTATCCTCTTCCAAGGTTGAATTACGAGGACAGGTTGCATAGACTAGGCTTGTATTCTCTTGAGTTTAGAAGATTAAGGATGATCTAATTGAAGTGTTTAAGATGATAAATGGTAGAGAGAAACTATTTTCTCTGGTAGAAGAGTCCAAAACAAAGGACATAGCATTTAACTTAGAGCCATTCATGGGTATTATCAGGAAACATTTCTTCAAAGAAAGAATAGTGGAAATATTGAAGTCTCTCCACCAAAAAGATGTTGACGCTGGGAGTCAACTAAAAATTTCACAACTGAATTGATAGATTTTTGTAGGATAAGGATATGAAGTGTTATGGAATCAAGGTGGTTAGATGGAATTAAAGTGTAGATGAACCATGATCTCATTGAATGGCTTACCAGGCTCAAGAAGCTGAATGGCTTCCCCTTGTTTCTATGTCATCATGCTTCTCAAATCTTTTATAATTGTAAACAACTCAATACAATTTTCTCTTCACCTTTGCTGCTCTAAGCAAAACAAGCCCAGTTTCTCCAATCTCTTCACATAATGTAAGCCCCTCAAACCCGGTGTCATCTTGGTAAATCTCAGTGTTTTCTCCAAGGCTTTGATATCCTTGACAGGATAGAAGACGGTTGCATACCCAAGGTCTTTCAACATGGTGAGGTAACCAGAGCCAGATGACTGGTAGGATGCCCAAAGTTCCGCTTTAAGGATGCCTACTAGTGTGACATGAAAGGCCTAAACACCGATTATCGCACCTAGAAGTTCTTGACAGTGGAAAATGGTGACACCTCCTGTGGACTGGTGTGCTCCACCACGATGACTACATGGGCTTGGCAACAGATACCAATGCCAAAACCATCGACCCACCATGACACCTGGTAGTTTCACGTGCAGCACTTGTGGCAGAACCTGTTTCTTCAGCCACCAGCAAAGGCATGCCATCTGAAGACCCTCCATCTGAAATGGATTGTTTGCTGCATGTCCATCATTTTTTGTAGATAGGAGAATGCCAACCATTTCAGAAATCTCAAAGATAAAGTGCCCAAAACTCTGCCCCAACCACTGATTTTCAGAAGGTTTTGCATTACCTCTTTGGATTACCCCCTTTTTAAAATAAAACCACTTTTCTTAGGTGTATCTGAACCTCGCTGTCTTTGTCCTCGCCTTTGTGGGTTTGTTATAACGTGGCAGAAGATGTGTGTCAGGTGAACCAAATCCACATGGGAAACTTGGTCGCGCTAACACAATGGTTTTGCAATTTGTACTTATTACAAGATGTGTGCACTGAAGTCAGAAGTAATGAATCCACCAAGACCTTTAGAGATTTAAAAAATTAAATTAAAATAATTATTGACAAAATAAAAGATTCCAAAACACCTACATAAGATGACAAATTACTTCCTACTGTAACAGCTCCTAAAATTCCTAATTAACCTGACTCACAGTTACACATCCCCTTTAAGGCAAAGTCCAAAATAGTTTTTAGATTTAAAATAAAACCAGTAAGTTAACACAATACCCACTTGACAGTGGAATTCCAAATGGCTTCCCCAACTTCAGTTACTTTATATAGCAGACTTATGTACAAATGGCTGTTTCACACACTCCTGTTAGATCTTACATGGCCCTCTCCTCACATAGCCTTTCATTCATTCTCCTTTATATATGTTTCTCTCTCTTTAATATGTAAATTCTGTTGTTCCATATGTCTTTGAAACTGTTTATCCTCATAATATAAAAACTTTCATGTTGCCAATATTGTCAGTAACCTTTGGGAAAAATAAACACATTCTTTAGCCTTGCTTATCTGGCAAGTTGTAAACAGACTAGCATCCCATTGAAATCCAAACAATCCCTTCCTTTATCTAAAAAAAAATGCAAATTCTCTTCACACTTTATGCGCTAAGCCAGCATCCATGTTTACTCATTAGCATGTCAAGCACATTTCTATACCTAGCTTCTTTTGATGGTTTCAAGCTTGCAGTCTACTTGACTCCAAATGTAATTAAATCACACAGACAGGACCACCTATGCTTACACCCATAAGCCTACTTTACAACAAACCAGAAAGATATTCTGAAAATTATACTTGCGTAACAGGTGAATGTTGAAGCTTCTGCCAGATCCTGTTCCCCTTTGAAGCAAAGAGATTAGAAACAGATGGCCTGTCAAGCAACAAGCCTTAAATCTCTCTGGACACTCCAAAATGGTCCCTGTCTATTTTACCATATGGGAATAGGAGTCAACAGTAGGATCAGTGTGTAGCTCTCTTGTCTCTGAGCTCAAATTCCAGGCTGACACTTGTTGTGGAATATTGAGGAAGTGCTGCACAGCCATTGGGGAGTACTGAAGGAATGCTGCACTGTCAAAGGGGATGTACTGAGGGAAGACTGCACTGTTAGATGAACATTACTGAGGGATGTTGCACCTTTGGAAAAGGCAGTGCTGAGGGAGAGATGCAGTGTCGAGTTCCCATCTTTCAGGAAACATTAAACCAAAGCCCCCATCTTGGCTCTCAGGTGAACAGCACCACATCAAAGGCGAGCAGAGGGGGTCCCCCACTACCGGGGCCGATATTTATTCCTTACTCAACATCAGTAAAATGGGCCAATTGGTATTTTATCCCTATACAGTATGCGTGTGGGATCTTGCTGTGCAAAAATTGCCTGCTGCATTTCCCACATGACACAATGATCACACTTCGAAAGTGCTTATTGGCTGTGAAACACTTTGCGACTTTCTGAGATCGGTAAGTCATTTTATAAAGTCTTTCAATACTTATTTGACGGTTGCTTTCAAAAATATTCATTTGCATTTTCAACCCATTAAATTTTCATCTCACACTTAGTGTTGATATCCTTGAGCATATAGTTTGAATAACATTTAGCATTTGTTGATTTATGCAGCTGCAACCAGGGATCAGCTTGGCCTCTTTTGGATATTCTGAACATGTGTTTAATGATCTGTGCAGCGCAGACCATTAACATGGAGAATCTGATATAGACCCAATCATCTCTAACAGAGGGGAGTATGTGTGTGCGCGTGTTTGTGTGTGTGTGTGTATGTCTGTATGCATATGTGTGTATGTGTGTGTGTATGTGTGTGCGCTCGGCTGTTTGTGTATGTGTGTGTTTGCGTGTGTGTGTGTGTGTATACATTTGTGTGTGCGTGTCTGTTTGTGTATGCATTTGTGTTTGTGTGTACACCTGTGTGTGTTTATGTGTGTGTGCGTTTCTGTGTGTGCATGTCTGTTTGTGCCTGTGCGTTTGTGTGTGTGCCGCATGTGCCTGTCTGCGTTTTTCAGTGTGTGTGTGTATGCGTCCGTGTCGATGGGCAGAGTTTTCTGCGTGATAGGTGACGCGCGCGGAATATATGGTGCGACCTGCTTCACGATGGCGTGACCTGCTTCACGATGGCGTGAAGGCAGGTCGCGATTGTCCACTCAGCCCGCTCTTGGAACCCCGCCGTATCGCCCGTCCACGTTGGCGGGTAAGCACACTGACGTGTTTCACAATAGGCACGCAGAGGACGTGTACTTGGCAGCCTTCACTTTGGGGGAACTGAGGTGAGGGAGCAGCAGCGTTCTCCACAGCTCGCCCATTGCTTACAGGCCTCAGGGGCGCCGGGGTGGAGGTGGGGGGTTGCGGGGTGGTGGGTGTGTGCAGATGAGGGGTGGTGGGGGGCTGGAGGAAACTGATGCCTGGCTCCGGAAGAGACTGCTGAGGGGTGGAGGATGATGTCTGGGGGCAAGTGCTGACCAGCCTCAGAGAGGGGGAGGGGGTCAAGTGCTGCCCTGGCGCTGCATCCCGCGCACAGGCAATCGAGCTAGGGGACAGGGTAAGCGAGGGAAGTGGCCACGCATTAGGGACACCTGTATAAACTGACCATGTCTCTGCAACTGAGACAGGTCAGGCGCAGCCACAGTGATGTGATTGGGGTCAGGCTCCTAGCCTTCCCACCCATGCAAGCAAAGCGGAGGCACCAACGGGCCACCAAGCGCTCCACACCCTACCCACCCTCACACCCCCCACACCTCTGGCACAGACTTTGAGTCCGTCACCACTATTGGATGGCAGAGCAGTTGGGCTGTACATGTTGTACAATCTCCTCGTCAACACTGGCCATGTAGCAGTCACTGCTGGAGGTGCTCACAGCCCTTTGCAATCTCAGCATCCTGGTTAGGACCAGTGTCCCCCATGTCGCAGGTTGACAGGACAGCCCCATGCAGCGCACTCATCCCTGGCCATCCGAGGGGTGACCAGCACTCTCCGGGAAGCATTAAGGGGCGGTCACACAGGGCCAGGAAAGGTGCTAAGTACAGCCATGATAACCACATCTCTCTCCCTTTCATGCTGCAGGAGGACCACGTCAGGATCATGGGTCCTGGTGCCCTAGCTGTATGCCTCATGGCATACAGAGACTGTAGAAGACGGAGGAGAGAGTGACTGAGACACCTGGCTGTGCAAAGGCAGGAGCAGCAACCTCATGAAGAAGGGGAGCAGGGGCTCCCGCACATGCTGTCCAGGAGCGACAGCGAGCTGTGGCTGGTCGGCGCCTAGTGACACCCAGGATCTATAGACACCGCCTGCCATTCCTGCAGAGACTGAGAACCAGTGTCGCCGACGACTGCACATGTCTAGGCACCTGGTGGCTCACATCTGCCACTTACTTGGGGGACTTGGTGCCAAGTGGAGATGGAGGGTATCCACTGCCAGTGGCTGTGAAAGTGACGCGATGCTCAATTTCTATGCCAGTGGCTCCTTTCAAGGATGCACAGGTGATCTCTGTGGGATTTCACAATCCGTCACCCACAAATGCATTCATGAAGTCACGGATGCCATCTTCTCCGTGGCAACACCTCTTTGTACATTCCCCCCAGACCAGGACAGCCAGGATGCAAGGGCCATTGGATTTGTCCTGATCTTGGGATTCCCACAGGTGCAGGATGTGATTGACTGCCCTCATGTGGCGCTCAGGCCTCCATTGCTATACTCAGTCGACTTCATCAACGTGCAGCTGGTATGAGACCACCAGAAACGCATCCGGCAGGTATGCGCATGGTTTCCAGGGAGTGTGCATGATGCCTACATCCTGAGTCACTCGCAGATCCCTGCAGTCTTCCAGGGTCCACAGGGGCTGCAGGGTTGGCTCCTTGGGGACAAGGACTACCCACAGAGTCCATGGCTGATGACACCTGTGCGGTGGCCTCAGACTGCAGCAGAGCGACGCTATAATGAGGCTCATTCAGCAGCTCACAACTTGGCAGAGCAGACCATCGGGATGCTGAAGATGTGGTTCCAGTGCCTGGACCGGTCTGATGGAGCCCTGCAATACAGTCCACAGTGGGTATCACGTATCATTGTCGTCTGCTGCACACTTTACAAACTGGTGCTGCAATGGGGAGAGGAGCCGGCTGAGGAGGAGATGGAGAACCTGCATGTCTCCTCCGATGAGGAGGACGCCGGCGAGGATGAGGGTGAGGGGGTCCTCGGTGGTGACGACAACAAGGATGAGGCTCTCGCACTGGCTAGATGAGGAAGGCACACTCGGGAGGCCCTCATACCCACCAGATTTGTGGAGGATAATGATGGTGAGGGTGAGGATCTATGGGGACACCTCGTGCAGTGAGGTGTCCCTGTAGATCCTTACATCGCAGTTGTGAACGTTTGACTCCAGTCTGGCTTATCGCAGTGCCAATATCCTCTGTGACAATGCTCCTGTCATGGAGATGCAGTGGAGGCTCTAATAGTCGCTCGATCGCAGGAGGATAATGAAAACATGCAGTGATGACACTCCATAGATCTTCACATAGATTCTGAGAATGTCTGACTCCTGTCTGGCCGAGGGCAGCTCACTTGTGCTCCATGGTCAGGGCCATCTCAGAGACGCAGCCATGAAACTTTAGATGCATCTGATGCTGTGTCCGGCTTCAGCATCTCAGCCCTTCAGGAGCTGGTGCACAGCATCACTGGTCGCAGATGCTGGTGTGATGGGGGCCAGCCCCACGTTAAAGGTACAGAGAGTACACAGAGAGAATGAGAGAACTCTGTGGCGCCTGCCCACTACATTCTGGCAGCAATGACCAGCACCGCCAAGCTGCAGGCATCAGTAATGTCTCCAGGCAGTGTGAGGCCGGACCTGTCTGAAGGCCACACAGAGCACAGGGAAGAGGCCCCGGACTGAGGCACCTGCATTTTATCTTGTGCAGAAAGGTTTCACATCTGAGTGATAAGAACATTGCTCACTAAACAAAGAGCCACGGGCAGGGTGACATTCTTAGGGGTTTATTGACAATGGTGAACAGTATGTACAAGTGATAAACACCCATGGCCAGGCTGTGCAATTACTTTTACCTAACTTTCCTAACCCTGCTGCTATGTCATGTTGCACCCCCGGACCCTGGAGGCAGCCTGCTGACTGCGATGCTCTGTCTGTGATGACTTTGGCGGGCGTCCTCTGGAGAGCTGAGACTTGGAGGTCCCCAGCCTACTTTCGGGGTGCTGCTGTGTGGCAGTGGCACCCTCCTCGGCCTGTGGAGCCGGAGCTCCGGAGGTCACAGGAAGAGGGGAGTCAGTTGGGCCGGATACTCCCAGAGTCACCTGGGTGGATGGCCCCGGAGTGTGCACCTGCTGATCCTCCTCCCTATGGGTGCCCGAGGGCCCCTGGCTGACTCTGTGAGCAGAAGCGGGTAGCTGGAGTGAGATCGAGCTGCCCAGAACCCCTCTTGCATACACATTGTTGGAGGCCAACTATGGCATCAGCGATGGAGTTGAGCCTGCGCAGCAGTGTAGGAGTGATGTCCTGGACCAAGGGTCTCCATGGTGGCCGCCATACTGCCAGTGTTGACCTTGGTGTGTTGCAATGCCGATGGTCTCATCTCAGCCTGAAGACGGACGGACTCCTCCATCGTGCCTTGCAATCTGAGGAGTGCAGCGTACATCCCTTCCTGATGTTCCCAAGCTTGCCTTTGCAGCTCCAGCAACTGTGACACGACCATGTCTAGAGGCTCATCATCTGACTCGGACTCAGCAACATTCTGGCCTCCAGCAGTCCTCCGAGTGCCGGGGATCTGGGAAGTCCCTGCCTCCGCCTGCTGTGGATCAGAAAGTGTGATGTTGTCGGTAGATTGTGATCCCGAGGCTACTCTAAAGTTAGGTCCCACTGAGGTGTGTGTCTCTGCGCTGGTGGAAGGTGTGGGTGAGCGCTATGACAGGACTTCAGGGAGGGTGCCTTCAGATTCCTCTTCAGAGACTTCTTCGGAGCTTGATTGGAGGCTCTGGGTCATGGACTCTGTCGGCTGTTTGGCAGATGTGCCTGTAAAAGCAAGGGGAGATAATTAGTGCATGGCAATGGCCTGTGAAAGAGGACACATCACTCAAGGCATGGCTGTCTGATGGATGTTGCTCTGCTGGATCCTCACTTTTTAGAGCAGCGCCGACCTCACCGTCAGCACAGGACCGGTCCCGGTCATCGCCGGCCATGCTGGATGGCTCTGTTTTCGAATTCTGCCAATACTTTGATCTCCAGCATCCCTCCACCTGCCTGCAACCTTTCTCTCCTGTTGTGAGCCAGTTTGTCCTGCATGGATAGAGATGGGAAGAGTGTATCAGGACGCCTGCCGGGCCAGATGATAAGTATGCCTGGCCTGTGTGGGTGGTGAGTGGTCCCATGGATGGGATGAGGACAATGAGGGTGAGTGTGAGAGAGTGAATGGTGATGTCCCTTGCACTGGCAGTGACTGAGGGCCCTGTGGATGTGTGATGGGTTTGTGAGTGTGTGAGTTGGGAGTGATGAAAAGAGTGACTTACCCTGGCGGAGCGGAGGAGATCATTTATCCTTTTGCGGCACTGGGTGGCTGTCCTCCTCTGCAGGGCGTTCGCGCTGACCACCGCTGCCACCATCTCCCAAGCAGGGTTGGTGACATTGCTGCCCATCCTGCGGTCAGAGCGGGGGGTAGAGCACATCCTGGCGGGCCTCCACGGCATCCAGCAGTCGCTCGAGGGACCCGTCGCTGAAGTGGGGGGGCTGCAGTCTTTTTGCCTTTGCTGGCCATGTCTCCCGGGCAGCGGTGGTGAGCTGGTAGTGATGAGCACTTTGCTGGCGGCTGCCTTTTAAAGATGGCGGCTGGCGTGATGCAACAGCGGGGCGATGGTGAGCGGGCGAATGAGAGCCCGCCTGCCATGGAAACGGCGTGTTTCCTGGGAATGCATAAATAATGAGGCGGGCTCAGGAAGATGCGGCGTGAAAACCCCGCCCGCTACTGCACTTAGTGTGTGTGTGTGTGTGTGTGTGTGTGTGTGACTTTGTTCAGTCACCAAAGCGAATAGCTTCACAAGGGTCCAGTACATGAGTTGCCAAATGGGAGTCCTGTGATCAGAGTTGTGGATTAGGTTTTATAGAATTTTATGGATTAATGGATTAAGTCACGGATTTCACACAGGAACTTATTGAGCGCTGGTTTAGAGTGATCGTTAAACATAGTAATTGCTCTGAGATTATCTGGGCCTGTTGTTGCTGGGAGCGATATGAGTCAGGGGATAGGGCCACAGGCCTGTATTTCTGATGAGTTAACAATCCGGGGTTCGTAAATTCAAATTCCATCAGGGAAATTTGGGAAATTGGTATCATGAATTCATGAATTCACTCCATCTCCATAAGTTGCAGAACTCACTGCCACCAAGGGTATGGGGTGAATACTATATACGCATTGAAGCGAAAGGTAGATAAAAACAGAAAGGCATAAGGATTGGAGGATAAAATGATGGGATAAGATGAGGAAGTTGGGAGGAGTCTTGCGCGAAGCAAGAAATACTGGCACAGGCCAGCTGAGCTGAATGGACTGTTTCTGTGCTGTGGACTCAATATAATCTACCAAAGAGCAAAACTGGAAAATGACTCCTTTAGTGTGCTTGGAGAGGAAAGAAATTGCAATGGACCAGGGCCGGTGTCAGTGCCTCTTGTCCCACGCGGAACCAGATGAACTAAGTTTAAGAATGTAATGCGCATGTAACAAACTCTCAACCTTGCAATTTTAAGAGTGGTGAGACCAATTTAAAATAAATATCATCTGTTCATGAGGAGCGATAGCGTACAAGACATTAACCTCATCCATCAGTTGCAGCTAATTCCATATTCCTCCTCTCTTTTTGTTTTATTAATTAAATCAGTGGCACACATTTTGTTTTAAAGCCTGAAATCCATAACTAACCTCACACCATTAACAAAAAGAACAGATTGCATTCTTTCCTCGCAGTTAATTTTGCCAATTCAGTCGATTTTTAAAATTTTATGATTAATAGTTTGCCATCACTGTGATCTGAAAGCTACTCCTCTTGTTCCTGAAGGAGAGTCCAAGGCCTCTGTCAATTTAAGTATCTTTTCCTTGTACATTTGTTGCAATATTGGACTGTCACTGGTTTGTGGGATGGTCCATTGTTTCCTCGGGGGCGGGGAGCAGAGGGGTAGCAGGCAGTGACCATCAGCCATTGAGACCCCTCACATCAACCTCAATTTTATTCATTCTTGGGACGGTGGGGGGGTCGCTGGCAAGGCCAGAATTTATTACCCATCCCATTGGAATATAAGAACGGGAAGAGGGAGTTTAGCCCCATGAGCTTGTTCTGCCCCCATTCAACAGGATCACAGCCAATCTGTGACCTCACTTCATGTGACCATATATGTCCGATATCCCTTCATCCTTTTCATTAACAAATATCTATCAATCTGAGATTTAAAATTGACAATTGATCTTGCATCAATTGCCACTTGTGGAAGAGAGTTCTAAACTTCTATCACCCTGTGCATATAAAAATGCTTCCTAATTGCACTCCTGATAGTTCCGGATCTAATTTTTAGTCAATGCCCCCCAGTCCTAGCCTCCCCAATTAGAAGAAATAGTTTCTCATTGTTAATCTGTGTTCCCATTAATATCTTGGAAAATTTTGGTCAAATCATCTCTTAACCTCCTCTATTCCAGGGACTACAACCCTTGTGTAATCTCTCCTTGCAATTTAACCCTTGGAATCCAGGTATCATTCTGGTTAAATTATGCTCCGCACCATCCTATTTATCCTTCCTAAGCTGTGATGTCCAGAGCTGCTCACAGTGACTCCAAGTGTGGTCTAACCAGGGCTTTGTATAGCTGAAGCATGACTTCTGCCCACTTGTATTCCAGTCCTCTGGATATAAAGATCAGCATTCCATTCGCATTTTTGATTGTTTTCTGTATTTGTCCATGACATTTTAATAATCTATGTGCCTGGACCCCCAAGTGTCTTTGAATCTCCACTGTTTCTAGCTTTTTCACCGTTTAGAAAGTCCTGTTCTCTCCATTTTAGTTCCAAAGTGGGTGACCTCACATTTATCTGCAGTGAAATCCATTTGCCACAGTTTTGCCTATTTACTTGATCTATGATGCTTCCATCTACTTGGAGAATGTTTTTAATCAGTGTTTTCTTTCACCATTAGCAGTTTTGATTTATTGGTAGTTGATAAATATGGAATTTGAGCCAATGTAGTGCAGAGAATATACATAATTATGAGTGCGACCCCCAAAGCGTGATGCCTGAGGAGGGAACACCGACACATTCAAGACCCCCCCCCACCAACCACCACCCGCATAACACACAATCCTGTTTAATATCAAGACCTTGGGACTCTGTCATTGTCCACATGACCTTGATGTCTTGGTGATCTGATTGTGGTGATGTGTCAAACCCATAATGACTGGGACTGCCTTGCTGCTGCAGTCTTCTTCCACCTTCACAGCCAATGAGGCGTACAGTCCTCCTTTGCCTGTTCTACTGTTGAGGGCTTTTAGGACTGCACTTTGTCTGGCACCTCCCCCTGATCTTGTTGCCCTTGATGACCCTACCAGGAGCAAGGAGGTTCCAATGGCATCATACAAGGGATCATCAGAACACGCAACCTTCTCCACCACGTCAAGCTGGTGTTATGACAGCAGATCACAGCCCGAATTACTTACAGGCATATCGTACTTTTTTGAGGAAGACATGTGTTTTTTTAAAATTGGACGTACAAGCAAAAACGGGCTAATTCTGGAAAATTCCTATGTGGGTTATACCTGACCAATTAGTTCAGAGAGGGTCTGGAATGTCGCACCTACAAAGGTGTCAAGGTCTACTTCAGACAGACACACTTGAAAGGGAGAAACGCAATGTAAAAGACTGAACTGTAATCTCCTGTGGTTGCGGAGACAATGGAGACTGATTACCATCTCAGCAGACACCATCTCCTGTCTCAGGATGTGGACATGACCCGAGTTGAAAGGAAACAGATTCTGGGTGAAAGACATGTTTGTTTTTATCCTTTCCGGGGATACACAAGAGAAGAGATTAAAAAGCCAGCTGCAAACCTGATCTGTGTGCTCTAGTGTTCTAGTTCTGGTGTGTAAGTGTGTGCTGTGAAGGTCACAGCAGAAGAACAGCAACTAGGCACTTCTGCATCTTGCAGGTAAAAGTCTGTCCCTCTGGCTGGAGGCAAGCCAGCAAAACCACAGACAAAAAGGAAACAGGACAATCCTTCAGTAACCTGCAGAACCAAGTGTCTACAAACCAACTGCTCAACTGCCAAAGTCAGCACCGCCAGAATCACCCAACTTAACAGCTGCAATGATTTGCCACCTACTGCTCAAGGACAATCCAAAGACTAATTCGTATAGTTTTTTTAACTTTTGTTTTTGGACTCGATTTCTCATTTCTAATCTGTGTGTATGAGTGTTGCATTTTTGTTATTTTTTTCCTCGAGTTTTAGTAACTAATAAACTTACTCTTTCTTTGACTCATGAAAGCCTGATTAAATTAGCTCCTTCTAAAACATAAATACATATGGACTGGGAAAAGGTGTCCAAGAGGGAAGGGATCCTTTTTAAACTAACCTTGTTGCAAGCAACCAAGGGGGTTGAATAAAGAAGGGGAGCCAGTTCGACCTTCCTCACCTGGGAGCGTAACAATTTGGGGCATCTCGTCTGGGATCATAACAAATTGGGGGACATCGTCCGGGCACCGGTCGTAACAGTGGTGATCCATGGAAAAGCTCTGGAACATGTTGAGCACTTCCCATACCTTGGCAGGCTCCTCTCTCAAAAGACCACCATTGATGAGGAGACGCAACGCCGGATCAGCTGTGCCAGCTCAGCCTTCTACAAACTGCGGCTGCAAGTGTTTGACAACAAAGACGTCTGAAAGTCAACAAAAGTCCTTGTGTAAAGAGCAATTGCCGTCACCACACTCCTGTGCTGCAGTGAGACCTTGCTTGTGTATCAACGGCACATAAGAGCGCTGGAGAAATTCCATCAGCAATGCCTCCGTCATGTCCTCAGGATTCAATGGGAGGACCATCAAACAAACACTCGTGTGTTTCTTGAAGCCAGCTCCCGCAAGATTTAGGCAAAACTGCTGCGAAATCAACTGCAATGGGCTGGATACTGTTCCGGATGGCTAAAAACTGTCTTCCCCACCAGGACATGCTTTCTCAACTCTCAAATGGCCAACATCCCAGGAGGGGGAAGCAAAAACACTTCAAAGACACTCCGAAGCTCTCCTTGAAGCGTGGTAGCTTTAACGACTGGGCAGAGTTTGCCACCGACCATTCAAAATGACAACAACTTGTCCATCAAGCTTAATCGCGCTTTGAGTTGCAACATCTTAATGATGAAGCAGAGCGCCAGCAGAGAAGAAAAGAAAAGGAAGCAAATCCTGTACTCCAGGTCCCACTGCTTCATCAGATGTCCTGCCCCATGTGATCAAAGATGTGCAGGTTGAGAATCAGCCTATTCACTGACATGAAGACCCATCGCAGAAACTCGTGACCCTGAGTGGACATCATCCTTGAATCGAGGGGCAGACGCTGTCAATGACTATCTTATATGTATATTGCCCGTGGTTCTGGTATTTCTGCAGGTGGAAATATCATCCCCTCATCTACTCTATCAAAATTTTATCATAATCTTAAAGACCTCTACCAGGTCACCCCTCAATCTTCTCCTTTCTAGAGTAAAGAGCTCCAACCTGCTCAGTCTTTGCTGATAGGTGTAGCCTTTCCTTTCCGGTATCATTTTAGTCATTTTTTCCCCATCTTTCCCAGTAGCTCTGTATCTTTTAATTAGATAGAGACCAGAACTGTTCACAGTTCACAAAGTGTGGTCCAACAAAAGTCCTTTAAATAAGTTTAACATAACTTCTCTGCTTTTCAATTCTAATCCTCTAGAAATGACTCCCAGGGCTTTGTTTGTTTATTTTATAGCCCAATTAACATGTGCATTAGTGACTTAGGTATTTGTATCCCATATCCCTCTGCTCCTCTACCTCATTTGGACTCATTTACCAATGCAGTATGTGACCTCCTTATTCTTCATAACAAAAGGCTCCACCCCACTCTTCTCTACCACCAACCGCACATCCTTAATGGCCTCTTGTACTTTGTCGCGTTGCCACTTTGTGTTGAGTATATCTCCAATTTGGTATCATCTGCAAATTTTGAAATTGTACTTCCAATTCCTGAATCTAAGTTATTGTAAATTGTGAGCAATAATGGTCTCAGCGCCAATCTTTGTGGAATACCATTTCCCTTCTTTTGCCAACCTTGAGTAGTGACCTTTCAATCATACTATCCGTTTTTCTGTTTAGTAACTGGCGTGTCACCCATTCTGATATATGTCCTGTGACTCCATATGCTTAGTCATTGTAAGAGATACATAGAACAACGGATAGACAGAAGTAGATAAGATTGAGATTGAGATAGATTGATAGCCAAAGAAATAGACGATGGGCAGGGAAAGTTAGAAGTATCAATAGATGGAGAAATGTGGAGAGGGAGACAACAGCAACACTGAGGGATGAAGAAATAGAGAAAAATCAAAGTTTAAATTGAAATGTTCTCATGGTTTTTATATTCTTTCTGGTGATTAATTTATGTGCTAACATTTATTCAGTTATATTTTGACATATAATTTTCTATCTATGAATTTATTTGTGCTATTGTTACAGCCTAGGTACAGCTCTGTTCTGTTGCGATGATTTTTAGCAGCAGTTGAACAGTTTAAATCTACAGCATTCACTGGGGACTTCATTGGCTCATCTGATAAGACTCATTGAACAATTCATCACATGTACAGTCCCACTCATGAAATCTAACCAGAGTCTGAGCAAACACCCAGGACCCACCAGAGCATGGGATTTGGTAATGCTCTGTTTATGTTTTCTAGTCTGCAATCACGGTCCAGGTTTAATAGCTTACTTAAATCAATATTGTCCAAATTAAAGGGTTGGATTATGTTACCTCTCAGTCTTTCTCTCTTCAGTGAACACATGTTCCTCTTCTCTTACAGATTGCATCCATAATACAGAGATTTAACACACCTGAAATTCTCTTAAGTCTACCTAAAGCATAAACACTTTTGCACTTTGTCAGGTAGATGCTAGCTTGGCTACAGGCATGGCTAACTCTGGAGCACAAGTCTTCTGCTCTGCAACCAGGATGTTATCAGGCCCAGAACCTTTGTTGTATCCAGTGTGCTTGGCCATTTCTTAATAAATCATATTGGCTGAAGACTGGCAGCTGTGATGTTGTGATTTCAGGAGGAGACCGAGATGGGTTACCTCCCCTGCACTTCTGGTTGAAGGTGTTTATAAATGCCTCAGTCTTGACCTTTGCCCCGATGTACTGTATTATGGATGCAATCTGTAAGAGAAGAGGAACATGTGTTCACTGGAGAGAGAAAGATTGACAGGTAACATAATCCAGCCCTTTAAATTAGGCAATATTTGCTCAGACTCTGGTTGGATTTCATGAGGGGGACTGTATACGTGATGAATTGTTCAATCAGTCTTATCAGATGAGCCAATGAAGTCCCCAGTGAATGCTGTAGATTTAAACTGTTCAACTGCTGCTAAAAATCATCGCAACAGAACAGAGCTGTACCTAGGCTGTAACAACAGCACAAATAAATTCATAGATAGAGAATTATATGTCAAAATATAACTTAATATATGTCAGCAAATAAATTAATTCATTGAAAATGGGATTGTTTGTGGAGCATCCTCCTCTAGTTAGTTGTTTGATTGCCCACCACCATTCATGACTGGATGTGGCCTGACTGCACAGCTTTGATCTGATCCGTTGGTTGTGGGATCACTTAGTTCCGTCAATTGCACGCTTCTTCCGCTGTTTGGCACAGAAGTAGTCCTGTGTTGTAGCTTCACCAGGTTGACACCTCATTTTTAGGGCCTGGTGCTGCTCCTGGGATGCCTTCCAACACTCCTCATTGAAACAGGATTCACCCAGTGGCTGGATGATAATGGGATGGGGAGGGATATGTGAGCCATGGGATTACAGATTGTGGTTGAATACAATTAAACTGCTGCTGCTGCTGGTCTACAGTGCCTCATGGATGCCCAGTTTTGAACGGCTAGATCTGTCCTGAATCTATCCCATTTAACACAGTGGTAGTGCCAGACAACATGATGGAGATGGTTTTCAGTGTAAAGATCATTTCCACAAGGGCTGTGTGGTGGCCACTCCTACCGATGCTGTCATCGATATACGCATTCACAACAGATAGATTGATGAGGACAAGGTCAAGTAAGTTTTTTCCCTCTTGTTGTCATATACAATGCGAAGTCAATGTCAGGTGGTCCATCAGTTTTATTCTTATACGAATTTCCTCTGCAGCTTGGTACAACTGAGTGGCTTGATATGCCACCTCAGAGGGCATTTCAGGGTCAACAACAATAAATTATATATATGTAGCACCTCTAATATTATAAAATGTCCTATGGTGCTTGACAGGAGCATTATAAAACAAAATATGATACTGAGCCACAGAAGGAGATATTACGTCAGATGATCAAAAGCTTGGTCAAAGTGCTAGGCTTTAAGAAGTCTTTTAAAGGAGGAAAGTGAGGTAGAGAGGCGGAGAGGTGCAGGGAGGGAATTCCAGAGCTCATGTTCTATGCAACTGAAGGCATGGCCACAGATAGTGGAGAGATTAAAATTGGAGTTGCTCAAGGGGCAAGAATTATATAGCACAGAGATCTTGGAGGGTTGTGGGACCGGGGGAGATTACAGGGATAGGTAAGGGCAAAGCTATGGAGGGATTTGAAAACAAGGATGAGAATTTCAACACCAAGATGTTGCTTGACAAGGAGCCAATATAGACCAATGGGCACAGAGATGATAGCGGCATAGAACTTGGTGCGAGTTAAGACACAGGCAGCAGAGTTTTGGGTGACCACAAGTTTCCAGTGGGTAGAATGTGGGAGAACTGCCAGGAATGCATGGGAATAGTTGTGTCTAAAGGTAAAAAAGGCACAAAGGAAGGTCTCAGCCTCAGATGAGCTGAGACGGACAAAGTCAGACAATATGACGGAGGTGGAAACAGGCAGTGTGAATATGATGTCGGAAGCTCTTATTGGGATCAAATATGATACCGAGTTAGTGAACAGACTGGTTTAATCTCAGATTTTGCCAGGGAGAGGGATGGAGTTGGTAGCAAGGGAATAGAGTTTGGGGCGGGGTCTAAAAACAATAGCTTCAGTCTTCCCAATATTTAATTGGATGAAATTTCTGGCCATCCAGCACTGGGCGTCAGATAAGCAGTCTGATAATTTAGCAACGCTGGAGGAGTCAAGAGAGGTGGTGGTGAGGTAGAGCTGGGTGTTGTCTGCATATATGGAAACTAACACTGTGCTTTCAGATGATATTGCCCAGGGGCAGCATGTAGATGGGAAATAGGAGGGTGCCAAGGATAAATCCTTGGGTACACCAGGTGTAATGGTACAGGAAGAGAAGCCAATGCAGTTAATACACTGGTGATGATTAGATAGATAAGAATAGAACCAGGTGTGACAAGTCCCTCTCAGCTGCATGACAGTTGGAGCAAGAGGTGAACCTCATGGGCTAGATGAACTCGGAGAGGGGATGAGGGGAGATAGGAGAGAAACTAAAAGAAGACGCTAATCCATGGCAGGGTAGAAGGTCACTTTAAAAGAAGTGTGGCTCAGTGGGCTAGTGAAAAGAGGGGTGTGGCAAAGGCAACTGATTGGATGGCCTCAATTTTAGTGGCAAAAACTACTTGAGCTCCTCACACTTTTTATTGGAGATGAGCATGGAGGAGAGGGGAAGAAGGGAAAAAGAAGATAGCTTGCCAACCACATTGCTGTGGGTCTGGAGTCACATATAATCCAGAATGGGTAAGCACAGCAGACTTCGTCCCCTAAAGGACATTATTGAACCAGATGGATTTTAAAACAACCCAGTAGTTTCATGATTGCCACTAATGAGACTAGCATTTATTTCATATTTATTTAATTAGTTGAATTTAAATTCCCCGGTTTACCTTGGTAGGATTTGAACTCATGTCTCTGGGACATTAGTCTGGGCTTCTTGAGGAATATTATCACTATGCTCTTGTTCCTGAAAATATTGATGCTTCAAACAACATCGCTAAAACAGATGATGTGGTCATTATCACATTGTTCTTTGTGGGACCTTTCTGTCTGCAAATTGGCTGCCACTTTCCCTGCATTAGAACACTTCCAAAGTTTTTATTAGCTGTGAAGTGTTTTTGGGAAACCTTGAGGTTGTGAAAAATGTTCCAGAAATACAAGTTCTTTCTGACTAGGCTTTCATTAGTATGATTGCAAAATTATCTGATTAGAATTGGAAGAATATTAAGGTTAGAAACTTATTTAGCAGTGGTGCTACAATGATGTCAAATTACAACCTAACCCTCATCCTCGAAAACTTAGCCCTTCCCTTTAAGTAAAATAGAGCGGATATCAAACTTCGAAATTATCATTCCTGATGAGGAATATTGTTACTGGGTGGCATAATCCTTTAGTCGAAGCAGCTGAATGTTTCCGCTAGCGGAGGATGCTGCTGAGTCAGTGGAGTTGAGAGATTGATCTGATGTCAAAACTGAATCTGCTAAGTTAAGGTAAAATTATCCTTCGTGGGCACGGGAACTCTTAAGACAGATGGGTGTGCTGTGCCTAATGGAACTCATGCCAGAGTTCCTCAGGAAATGTGCATTGCCTTATGCCAGTCACTGGCTCACAGCTGGTGTAGCTCAAGAACAGAGACAGATCTGTGAGGTGCCAGCAGTTTTTAAAAAGGGAGCAAGTCAGGATGAGGAATTGCAGACCTGTTAGCTTAGCATTAGTTATTAGCAAGCTGCCAGAAGGTTTTATTGGCCAATGCACTCTGCAATCATTTGGAAAGAGCAGCATGTTTAAAGGACTCTCAACATGGCTTTTGGAAATGCAAGACCCTTTTATCCATACTCGTGTTCTGTACTCCCTTCCCTTTGTCCCTGAGAGTCCTCTTCCTCCCAGCTGGATCTTGCCAGCTTCATTAGATTGTTTGAACAGCCCACAGTGCCAATGAACGTCGATGAAGGTTGTAGAGCGGTAGATATTATGGAGGTGAAGTTCAACTTGGGCAGTAAATAACAATGGCTGTAGCGAATCAGCAGTCTGCTTTACTCCCTGCCCGGGAAGAACTTCACCTTCTGTGGATCTGGATTTTCAAAAGGCCTTCGATGTAATGTAGTACATAGAGTTGGTCAGTAAGGTCATGTCCTGCGGGATTACGGAGTGATTCCAGGGATGTGTGCCATGTTAACATGCAGAACAGGAGAGGGACATGAGTATGTCCAGTGTTGTGACAAGGTTGGCAACCGGGATAGAGGGATTTGACCAGGACATGTGGTCAGAGATGCATGGAACTGAGAGGTAGCACCACATTTGAAGATTTTCAAGAGAAAAGATGGCTACTGAGCATATGCATAAGACTGTCACTGTGTGACAGTGATGTCACTCACTGAGAGGAGGTGAGTGTGAAGCATCACAGAGAGTAGCTCTAGCTATGTCTTGGTCTTATTTAACCTTTGTAAATAGCGTATAAATAAATGTTTTTGAACAAAAGACCACTGCCTCCAGCAAGATCTCTCCTAGAGTAAGAAATCTAAGAATCCCGAGATGAACGCACAATAACTGATGGTGACGACGCCCACAGAGGAACAGTAGAAAACGTTGGGAAAACCTCAAGGGGAAGCCCAGCAACAGTGCAGTTCAGTGGGTGAAGGATTTCGAGACCAACCCAGAAACCATATTAAAGGCGATCAAATAACAAGGGCAACCCAGTGACTGGCAGGACAAGCAGCACAGGAAAAGACAACCTCGAACCAGGGTGAGAAATGGCTACTGTTTGCCCCTACCAGAATCCTTTCAAAATATAGAGGGCCCCAGACAGGCTGAGCAATAGCTAAACCAGGGAAGGTGTTTTACCCGGTACCACAATGTCTCAAGTCTTGTGAGTGCAGCAAGCAAAGATCAGGTTAGCACTTTGTTATATGCTGTTGGGAGCATAGCAGATGACATGCTGGCCACGCCAGGGGTGAACAAGGAGACAGCCTCCTCACAGAGAAGGTGAAGTTTAACTGGCTCAGTCAAAAATAGGGTGAAGGAATTGGCTCATTCATCAACAAATGGTGCTGCGTAGCTCAAAATTGTGAGTATGGAACACTAAAAGACAACCTGATCAGAGATAGAATAGATGTTGGCATTTAAGATGAAAATCTCTCTGACCGCTCACAATCTCGGGACGGTATAAATTTAAGCAAAGCTGCCCAGACAGACCAAAGAGCAGAGGCAGAATAAGTTTTTTTGTCGGAGATGTGAGGGAAATTTCCCAAGAGCAGCCCAATGATGTCATTCAATCTCAACGTTCACAGGTGGACAAGAGGAGAAAAAGCCGATTGTCCACGTGCTTTGTGAGTGGAGTAGAATCTTCCATCCTCAAAAGAGCTGCTGTTAAAGGCACCTTTTTACATTAGAAGAGAGAGCCCTACCCCAAACACACCGTTCTTTGAACATCAGTCTGAAAGGCAGTTGCAGACCACAACAATTTACATTTATGTAGCACCTTTAACATATGGAAACATCCTGTGAAATTGCACCAGAGGATTACTAAACAAAATTTGGCACTGTGCCACACAAGCAAATATGAGCACAGGCAACCAAACGCTTTGGTGGGTTTTTCAGGAACTTTAAGGAAAATTTTTCTCCCTCACAGGGTTGTGGGGGTCTGGAACTCGCTGTCTGAGAGGGTAGTAAGAGGCAGAAACCTTCAACTCTTTTAAAAGGTGTCTGGACATGCACCTCAAGTGCCATAACCCTGCGGAGTTAAGGACCAAATGCTGGAAAGCGGGATTAGGCTGGGTGGCTCGTTCTTTGCCCGGCGCAGACACGCTGGGACAAGCGGCCTCTTTCTGTGCCCTAAACTTTCTATGATTCTAATTTATGGATTGTAAAACCGAAAGTATAGCAAGGCAGCAGCCAGGGAAATGCCCTGGAAAGGCGCCAACCGTCATTTTCCAACGTCCCTGCTGTGGCGGGAAGAAGGTCCACAGACGGGAGGAACAGCCCGCCCGAATTGCGCAGAGCCATGGGCATGGCAAGTCAGGTCATTTTAAAGCTGTCTGCCGTTCCAGGAAATCTGTATTTACCAGACAGAAGCTGAAATCTGTTAAAGGAACATCCACTCAAGAAACTCAGGTTGATTCAGAATGCTGTGAATCAGTCTTCATAGACAAAACTCCATCCTTGTGACCACAGGTGGACATGGTAGGTCTTCCATTTCTCTTCAAGGTGACGCTAACGGCAATGGGAGACAGGTACCCCAAGGATGAAGGTGACCAGCCACATGACTTTCTAGTTTGCTCTTTTGGGAAACAGTGGAAGAGGATGATAACCAAGATGCCACTGATAGCAATGACTTGCCACAGGAGGAGATCCTGAAACTTGCTTTGCCTTTTGAAGACAGCATACATTCTGATGGAGTCCAGAGATGTTCAGGCCCATTGAGGAGCAAACTCACACTGAAGAGAATGTGCAAGCTGAACCATTGCCGACAGAAAAAGAATTTCCTACAGTATTAGCAGCCCAATCATCATTTTTTCTTGGATACATTCTTCGTTCTTCTCTTTGGCCATCTGATTGGTTTTTTGGATGGGGCATTACATCATACTTCATTCATTGCAGCAGTAGATGTTTGAAGACCCTCTACGGCTGTACCAATCTTCACAGGAGCTGAACGAGCTTCATTCTTTCAAGCAAGATCAGCCAACAGTTCAACCTTTCCCCAAAGCGCCAAGAGGAAGGGAAAGAAAAAAAAAGAAAAGGAAAATCTCTGTTCATCTCATTGACATTGTGGACCAGAAACAGAAATTTCTGTCTGAGGAGATTGGTGCCTTTCAAGGAGAAGATTCTGGAGACCATACATCCTGTACATCCTCAAAGAGAACCAAGAACACAGTCGGAGATGAACGTCACTGGAGCAAGAGCAAGTGAGGGGAAAGTGTAGGAGAATGTATGTATAATAGTATGGGGATAAAGACTTGGGGAGAGATGTGGAATAAAGGTTGATTCTAATGATATCTACTGAGCATGTGCATAAGGAGCTATGTCACAGTGAAATTACTCACTGAGAGGAGGTGGGTGCGAAGCATCTCAGAGAGTAGCTCCAGCTATGTCTTTGTTTTATTTAACCATTGTAAATAGTTAGCAGGTAAATAAATGTTTTTGAACAAAAGACCATTGCCTCCAGCAAGATCTCTTCTAGAGTAAGAAACCAATAAATCTCAAGATAAACCCACAATAACTGAGATGGTGGATGGAGAAGGCAGGCGAGTTGAAGGTTTACTGAGTAAGGGGTGTTGATGGCAATTTTCAGAGGGAGCAGGAATTGAGGAACAGGAACCATTGATGATGTCAACAAACTGGAATGAAAGTTGAGCTGTGAGGATAGACTGAAGGGTTAAGACACGGAAAGCAAAGATTCTGGGTAAACGGATCTATTTCATTTTAGCATGAAATGGAGAGCCATTGGATCTATGTTGGTGCCTCTTTTGTTTGCAATTTATATAAATGACTTGGACATTACCACAAAAGGAATGATATTGATGTTTGCTAATGGCACCAAATTGTGATGAAAATTCTAAATAGGGCACAAAAATTCATGGGACATTTGGAAAGGTTCCAAAAATATCACAGATCAATGGCTTCCTTTGTCAATGAAGGCACTAAACACTGCCAACTGTGAATAAAAGGAAAGGAATCCAGAGGTGCAGGAATTCTCATCCCCATATTTAAATCCTTTTGGACCTTGCATCTCATTCTGTTATCTCCTCTAGTCCAAAACATGCCACCCCCAAATATTAATTTCTCCCATGTTAGTGGCATCATCCAAAGGTACAGCATTGGTTTTGCATGTATGCTGATGACACCCAGCTTTACCTCACCACCATCTCTCTTGATTCCGCCACTGTTGCTAAATTATCAGACTGCTCATCTTACATCCAAAACTGGATGAGCAGGAGTTTCCTCCAATTAAATATTGGGAAGACTAAAGCCAAGAGCAGGTCAGAGGCTAGGAATCCTGCGGTGAGTAACTCAACTCCTGACTCTCCAAGTCCTGTCCACCATCTACAAGGCACAAGTCAGGAGTGTGATGGAATACTCCCCACTTGTCTGGATGAGTGCAGCTCCCACAACACTCAAGAAGCTTGACACCATCCAGGACTACTTGACTGGCACCACATCCACAAACATTCACTCCCTCCACCACCGATGCACAGTAGCAGCGGTGTGTACCATCTACAAGATGCACTGCAGGAATTCACCCAAGCTTCTTCAACAGCACCTTCCAAACCCATGACCACTACCATCTAGAAGGACAAGGGCAGCAGACCCATGGGAACACCACCACCTGGAAGTTCCCCTTCAAGCCACTCACCATCCTGACTTGGAAATATATCGCCATTCCTTCACTGTCGCTGGGTCAAAATCCTGGAACTCCCTTCCTAACAACACTGTGGGTGTACCTACACCAAATGGACTGCAGCGATTCAAGAAGACAGCTTACCACTACCTTCTCCAAGGGAAACTAGGGATGGGCAATAAATGCGGGCCCAGCCAGCGAAGCCCACATCCCGCGAATGAATTTTAAAAACGTACCAGCTCCAAACTCCGCTCCCGAGCTACTGACTCCATCCTTCTCCCTGTCAACATGCAGGCTCCACCGATTAAGTCAATCTATTTGCAACCTTTATGTGACTTTTGATCCTGAAATGAGATTTGGATCCCATATTTGTGCCATCATTAAGACCGCCTATCTTCATAGCATTGCCCAACTTCGTCCCTGAGCAGGATTTTTCAGGCCCCACCTGCCATAGGGATCGTCCATTCCTACCGAAAATCAGTGGTCTTTTGGCTGGGCCTCTGTAGTAATCTGATATGTAATATACCTTTAAGACAAGTGTTGTAATGTAAGGTCACATGAGCTTAATACCCAATAGCAGAGTAGCGCGGGCTACCTCTCTGTGAGAGAGTTGTGAGTTAGTGGCTGATGAGTGAAGACAGAGTTTTACGTTGTGAGCGCACAAGTGTAGCTGCAGAGTTTAGTTTGTAAATAAACAGCACGCATTTATTCTAACAGCGATCTCCGGATCTTCTCTGTCTCTGTACCAACTCGGTCACCCAGAAACAAGCGTATAACCCGAATCCTTTAGCCCCAACAAACCAAGGGCACTGGATCCAACGAACTGGCAACGAGAGTAAAAGCATGAAAAACCACTGAAAAAAGGAGGTAAAAAGCGTGAAAAAAAAACAAATGAACCCAGAAGAACAGAAATTGAGCTGTACCTCGCACGGTGGTTGTAAGTAAAAGAAAATTTCCTTCTGAGCGTCGAAGTAATCCCCTCACAGCATGCCGCAATTTGGAAGAGTGGGCCCTTTCGATTCAACCTAGGGCGAGTGGTCTCACTATGTTGAACACCTCACGTTCTTCTTCCACACCAGTGACGTTATGTGAGAGGAGAAGAGGCGTGCGATCCTTGCGCCTGTGTGCGGGAGTAAGATATACGGACTCATTCGGAATCTGTTGGCGCCCAGTGCCCCAGACCCTAAAAGTTTTGACGATTTACTGAACCTCGTAAAGGATCTTTACCAGCCCAAGCCGTCGGTGATGATGCAATGGTTTAAATTTAACTCAAGAAATAGAGCTGCGGGAGAGACAGTCGCTTGTTAGGTGGCAAGTCTGAAGCGATTATCTGAATATTGCGAGTTTGGTACTTCTGTTAATAATATGTTTAGAGATTGTTTGGTGTGCAGTAGAAACAAAAATGTGATTCAGAAGAGATTGTTGACGGAAACAAAGCTAGGTTTTCAGAGGGCATTGGGAATCGCTCTTGCAATGGAAGGTGCAGTGCGAGACTCCGAAGCCACTCGAGGAGTGCAAAGTGGCGCCGTCCTCCATGTTGGGCAGGGAGCTTCAACCAAAAAGAGCGCAAAAGTGCAGAGCTTTATTCCGAAGCGGGAAGCAGCCACCGCTAGCAGACAAATTAAAAGGGAAAACTTAGCCGCAAAAACATGGCATAATGGTATCAGAGGTGAATGTAGACAACTTCGTAATGAAAAACAGTTTGAAAAGATTGAATGTTTCTTTTGGCATTGAAGTGGACACCTCATGAGAGATTGTAAAAACAGGGTCAGGCAGACTTTCAGACAAAAGCAACAACTCAATGAGATAAACAGTGTTGAAAAGCCTGACGTAATAGATGCTGATATCTATTCGCTGTATAATTTCAAGGTAGGAAGTACGGAGCCTCTCCTTGTAACCTTGGGAGTGAATGAGAAGCCTCTCAGAATGAAGGTGGATACCAGAGCAGCCACTAAGGTGATTGGTAAGCGTGCTTTCAAATACTTGAATCCTGGAGAATGTAAGTTGAATTTAGAAGAAACTGATGAAAAATTGAAAACTTACACAGGAGAAGACTTACAAGTCAAGGACGTATGTAAAGTCATAGTACACTACGGAGGTCAAACAGTAAGATTAGCCTTGATGGTAGTAGCAGGCGAGGGACCTAATCTCGTCGGGTGATACTGGCTAAAAGAAATTAAATTGGAATGGACTGAAATCTTCCAACTGAGAACCAATGGGTTATCAGAGCGACTACAGAAATATGCCTCAGTTTTCAAGGAAGAACTTGGAAAAATTGAAGGGCTACAAGCAAAGATTCATGTAGATCCAGAGGCAACACCAAAATTCATGAAGGCAAGACCTGTACCTTATGCAATGAAGGATAAGGTAGATGCCGAACTGGACAGATTAGAAAAACTGGGAGTAATACAACCAGTACAATTTTCAGTGGGCAGCTCCAATTGTACCTGTTCTCAAACCTGACTGAAGTATCAGAATATGTGGGGACTACAAATTAACAGTTAATAAAGTGGTAAAATTGGATAGACACCCCATGCCTAAAATTGAAGATTTATTTGCTAAACTGGCAGGTGGAAAGGTCAGCACGAAGTTAGATATGCGTCATGCCTCCCAGCAATTGGAATGAGAGAAGGCATCCCAGAAGTTTGTCACCATAAATACACACAAGGGATTGTTTCAATACACCCATTTACCATTTGGTGTACCTTCTGCTTGCGCCATATTCCAAAGAACCATGGAAAGTTTATGACAGGGACTGCCCCATGTTGTAGTTTATTTGGATGACTTTCTCATGACTGGACTCACTGAAAAGGAACATCTGATGAATTTCGAAGAAGTCCTGAAACGTTTTTCGCAGGTTGGAGTGAGATTGAAAAAGGAGAAGTGCACATTCCAGGCAAAAGAGGTAACTTACCTCGGTCACAAGGTAGATTCACAAGGCCTACATCCAGTTGAAGAAAAAGCGAAAGCCATTAAAGAAGCCCCAGCGCCAAGGAATACGTCCGAGCTGAAATCATTCTTGGGGATGATCAATTACTATGGATGTTTCTTGCCACATTTGTCATCAGAACTGGCACCACTGTATTACTTGCTCAAGAAAAAACAGAGATGATCATGGCAAACACCACAAGAAGAAGCTTTCACAAAAGTGAAACAGTTGCTACAATCCTCTACACTTCTTGTACATTTTGATCCAAAGAAGGAGTTGATATTAACGCATGACGTATCACCTTATGGAGTGGGAGCAGTGCTTTCCCATTGAATGGATGATGGATCAGAACGACCGGTAGGATATGCGTCAAGAACACTCAGTACTGCAGAGAAAAAGTACTCACAAATTGAAAAACAAGGCCTGGCGATCATTTTCAGGGTTAAAAAGTTTCATCAATTTGTACAGGGTCATCATTTTACCATCATAACTGACCACAAGCCATTATTAGGACTATTCAGTGAAGATAAGACTATAACCCCAATAGCCTCAGCAAGAGTACAAAGATGGACATTGACCTTGGCAGCAAATGAGTATACTTTTATTCATCGACCTGGAAGTCAAATTGCAAATGCAGATGCACTCAGTTGTTTACACTTGGAAGTAAAAGATGAGGATGTTCCAATTTCTCAGGAATACATTTTGTTGTTGAACTTCCTGGACTCATCACCGATATGAGCTAAATAAATTAAAGATTGGACAATCTTATCCAAAGTGGGAAATCGAGTTCTTTATGGTTGGTCACAAACGCAAGAATCTGATTAAATGAAATTGTATTTCCTGAGAAAATACGAGATAACCAGCCAGGAAGGTATTTTACTATGGGGAGCACGAGTGACTGTTCCTCCAAAAGGACAAAAGCCATTGTTATCTGAACTTCACAGTGTACATCCTGGAATTTCCAAAATGAAGGCAATAGCACGTAGCTATATGTGGTAGCTAGGAATGGATGAGGAGATAGAAAACTTAGTGAGAAGTTGTATGCAGTGTCAACAAGTGCAAAAATTACCTGCAACAGCGTGATTACACTCCTGGGACTGGTCAGGAAGGCCATGGGTATGAGTACACATCAACTATGTGGGACCTTTTATGGGAACAATGTTTCTCCTCACCATAAACGCTCATTCAAAATGGATGGACATATACAAAGTGAGGTCACCCACATCTTCAGCGACAATAGACAAGTTACGAGAAAGCTTTGCTATAAATGGATTACCTGAAGTGCTAGTATCAGGTAATGGAACAGTATTCACAAGTGCTGAATTTAACTGATTTACAAGCCTCAATAATATTGTTCATGTGAAAACATCTCCATACCACCCTTCTTCAAAACGACTCACCGAGAGACCAGTTCAGATGTTCAAATCTGGTATGAAGAAATTATCTGGAGGTTCGGTTAGTGACTAAATTAGCATGTTTTCTTTCCCACTATAGAACCACCCCTCATTCGACAACAAGTGTCACACCTGCAAAATGATTGATGAAGCTCTGTCTCGGGTCGAGACTGAGCCTAATCATGCCAAGCCTGGGGGGAGGTTTGGGGAAGGTAGAAAGAAGGCAGGAAAGTCAGAAGATGGGACATAATTGTCCGAGCCAGGACAAAACATTTAATGTAGGAGAGAAGATATTTGTAAGAAATTTTAGAGAAGGACCAGCATGGGTTGTTTGGTGAAATAAGTGCCGTAATGGGACCTCTTTCCTTCCATCGAATAGTAAGGATCACATACGAAGGAGAGAAGCCAAATATCCAGAAGTGATTCCACCAGTGTTCGAGGCTGAATGAATATTTCTTGTTGAAAGAGCCCCGCCAAGTACAAATGTATTTGAAGGGCCGACTGTACCTGAACGAGCTGAAGAAGCACATTTACCGGTACCTGCTGTAGAACCAGGAGCTCAGACGTCTTCAGTAAAGGAGACTCCAAAACAAACTTCAGAAGCTGTAGAGCTGAAACGTTCTTCACGCATAAGGAAACCCCCAGAGACCATAAGACTATAAGACATAGGAGCAGAAATTAGGCCATTCGGCCCATTGAGTCTGCTCCACCATTCAATCATGGCTGATAAGTTTCTCAACCCCATTCTCCCGCCTTCTCCCCATAACCTTTGATCCCCTTACCAATCAAGAACCTATCTATCTCGGTCTTAAATACACTCAATAACCTGGCCTCCACAGCCTTCTGTGGCAATGAATTCCATAGATTCACCACTCTGGCTAAAGAAGTTTCTCCTTAACTCTGTTCTAAAAGGTCTTCCCTTTACTCTGAGGTTGTGCCCTCGGGTCCTAGTCTCTCCTACTAATGGAAACATCTTCCCTACGTCCACTCTATCCAGGCCTTTCAGTATTCTGTAAGTTTCAATCAGATCCCCCCTCATCCTTCTAAACTCCATTGAGTATAGACCCAGAGTCCTCAAACGTTCCTCATATGTTAAGCCTTTCATTCCTGGGATCGTTCTCATGAACCTCCTCTGGACCCTCTCCAGGGCCAGAACATCCTTCTTGAGATACGGGGCCCAAAATTGCTCACAATATTTTAAATGTGGTCTGACCAGAGCCTTATAAAGCCTCAGCAGCACATCCCTGCTTTTATATTCTAATTCTCTCGAAATAAATGCCAACATTGCATTTGCCTTCCTAACTACCGACTCAACCTGCAAGTTAACCTTAAGAGAATCCTGGACTAGGACTCCCAAGTCCCTTTGCACTCCAGATTTCTGAATTCTCTCCCCATTTAGAAAATAGTCTATGCCTCTATTCTTCCTACCAAAGTACATGACCTCACACTTGCCCACATTGTATTCCATCTGCCACTTCTTTGTCCATTCTCCTAACCTGTCCAAATCCTTCTGCAGCCTCCCCGCCTCCTCAATACTACCTGTCCCTCCACCTATCTTTGTATCATCTGCAAACTTAGCCAGGATGCCCTCAGTTCCTTCATCTAGATCATTAATGTATAAAGTGAAAAGTTGTGGTCCCAACACTGACCCCTGCGGAACTCCACTAGTCACCGGCCGCCATCCTGAGAAGGACCCCCTTATCCCCACTCTCTGCCTCCTGCCAGACAGCCAGTCTTCTATCCATGCTAGTACCTTGCCTCTTACACCATGGGCTCTTATCTTACTGAGCAGCCTCCTGTGCGGCACCTTGTCAAAGGCCTTCTGGAAATCCAGGTAGATAACATCCATTGGCTCTCCTTTGTCTAACCTACTCGTTACCTCCTCAAAGAATTCTAACAGATTTGTCAGGCATGACCTCCCCTTGATGAAACCATGCTGACTTTGCCCTATTTTACCATGCACTTCCAAGTATTCTGAAATCTCATCCTTAATAATGGACTCTAAAATCTTACCAACGACCGAGGTCAGGCTAATCGGCCTGTAATTTCCCGTCTTTTGCCTCACTCCCTTCTTAAACAGGGGGGTTACATTAGCGATTTTCCAGTCCTCTGGGACCCTCCCTGACTCGAGTGATTCCTGAAAGATCACCACTAAAGCCTCCACTATCTCTTCAGCTATCTCCTTCAGAACTTTGGGGTGTAATCCATCTGGTCCAGGTGATTTATCCACCTTCAGACCTTTCAGTTTTCCTAGCACCTTCTCCTTGATAATGGCCACCATACTCACCTGTGCCCCCCGACTCTTTTGAACTTTGGGGATATAACTCGTGTCTTCCACTGTGAAGACTGACGCAAAGTACCTATCCAATTCCTCCGCCATTTCTTTGTTCCCCGCTACTACTTCTCCAGCGTCATTTTCCAGTGGCCCAATGTCCACTTTTGCCTCTCTCTTACCCTTTATATATCTAAAAAAAACTCTTGCAATCTTTTTTTATATTACTGGCTAGTTTACCCTCATATTTAATCTTCTCCCTCCTTATTTCTTTTTTAGTTGTCCTCTGTTGGTCTTTGTAGGCTTCCCAATCCCCTGGTTTCCCATTGCTCTTCGCCGCATTGTATGCTTTCTCTTTAGCTTTTATGCTGTCCCTGACTTCCCTTGTCAGCCATGGTTGCCTCGTCCTCCCTTTAGTATGCTTCTTCTTTCTAGGGATGAATTTTTGCTGTGTCTCCCAAATTACTCCCAGAAACTCCTGCCATTGCTGTTCCACTGTCTTTCCTGTTAGGCTCATCTCCCAGTATATTCTGGCTAGCTCCTCCTTCATGCTTCTGCAGTTGCCTTTATTCAACTGTAATACCATTACATCTGATTCCAGCTTTTTCCTCTCAAATTGCAGGGTAAATTCTATCATATTATGGTCACTTCCTCCTAAGGGTTCCTTCACCTTAAGCTCCCTTATCAAATCTGCCTCATTACACATCACTAAATCTAGAATTGCCTGTTCCCTAGTGGGCTCCACCACAAGCTGCTCCAAAAAGCCATCTCGTGGACATTCCACAAATTCCTTTTCTTGGGATCCACTACCAACCTAATTTTCCCAATCCACCTGTATATTGAAATCCCCCATGATCACTGTAACCTTGCCTTTCTTACACACCTTTTCTATCTCCTGGTGTATCTTGTGCCCCACATCCGGACTACTGCTCGGAGGCCTGTACATAACTCGCATTATGGTTTTTTTTACCTTTGCGATTCCTCAACTCTACCCACACAGATTCTACATCAGCTGACCCTACATCATTTCTTGCTATCGATTTAATTTCATTTCTTACTAACAAAGCAACCCCACCCTCTCTGCCAACCTGCCTATCTTTTCAATAGGATGTATATCCTTGGATATTTAGCTCCCAGTCCTGATCCCCTTGCAGCCATGTCTCCGTAATGCCCACCACATCACACCTGCCAATTTCAATCTGCGCCACAAGCTCATTTACCTTATTTCGTATACTGCGTGCATGCAGATACAACACCTTCAGTCCTGTATTTCCCGTCCCCTTTCTCATTGTCGTCCCTTTATCTGATGTGCTTGAAGTTAGATTTCTAGCCCTTTCCAAACACTCTGTCCTATTTTGTGTTCTGGGGACTTTAATAGCTTCTCCTGGGCTCTCCTTTCTTTTCAGTTTTTTCATAATTTTCCATGAAGTTGACTCCGCCCCCCCACACACTAACCTGCTGCTTTGTATCCCATTGGTCACACTTCTTGGAGTTTTACCCTTCCCTCCCCCCCCACTTTCTAGTTTAAAGTACTGTTGACCACCCTATTTATCTTTTTCGCTAGAACATTGGTCCCAGATCGGTTCAGGTGGAGACCGTCCCAACGGTACAGATCCCTCCTGTTCCAATACTGATGTCAGTGCCCCACGAAATGGACCCCCTCTTTCCCGCACCACTCCTTTAGCCACGTGTTTACTTCCCTTATTCTCGCGTCCCTATGCCAATTTGCACGTGGCTCGAGTAGTAATCCGGAGATTATAACCCTTGAGGACCTGTTCTTTAATTTAGTTCCTAGTTCCTGATAATCCCCAAACAGATCCTCTTTCCTAGTCTTACCTATGTTATTTGTCCCAATGTGGACCACAACAACTGGACCCTCCCCCTCCCTCTCCAATATCCTTTCAAACCGGTCAGAGATGTCCCTCACCCTGGCACCGGGCAGGCAATATACCATGCGGGACTCTCGATCCTGCTTACAAAGGATGCTATCAATTCCCCTAATTATAGAATCCCCTACAACTACCACTTGTCTTTTTGCTCCCCCCTCTTGAATGGCCTCCTGTGCCACGGTGCCGTGGTCAGCTGGCTCATCCTCCCTACAGCCCTGTTCCTCATCCACACAGGGAGCAAGTACCTCGTACCTGTTAGACAAGGTCAAGAGCTGAGGCTCCTCTGCTCCTGAACACAGGATCCCTCTACCTGCCTCACTTGTAGTCACACCCTGCTGACCCTGACCACTGACCGGACTTTAGGTACTTAATCTACCAGGTGTGACTGCCTCCTGATACAAAGTGTCCGGGTAATTCTCCCCCTCCCGGATGTGCCGCAGTGTCCGGAGCTCGGACTCCAGCTCATCAATTCTGAGCCGGAGTTCCTCCAGCAATCAACACTTGCTGCAGATGTGGTCACTGCGGCTCGCAATGGGATCTGCCAGCTCCCACATCATACAGCTACAGCACATCACCTGCCCAGGCATCTCGACTTAGATAATTAATTTATTAATTATCTTTGCAGTGTTTCTTTTTCAAATTTGGTGCAGATTTCCTACCAACCAATCAGGTCACAGATTTCCTGTGATGTCACTTTTTCAGTTTTGGCTTCAGTTATTCTGTGCCCCGAGGTCACCGTTCCGGTGCTCCTCCCTCCGAGTCTGCACCCTGGAGACAAGACCGCGAATCCCCGAGGTAAGCTAGATTTATACTCACTGCTCCGGTGTTCCTCCCTCCGAGTCTGCTCCCTGGAGACAAGGCCGCGAATCCCCGTGGTAAGCTAGATTTATACTCACCGCTCCGGTGCTCCTCCCTCCGAGTCTGCTCCTAGGATTTACTCACCAATCAGCTGTTTTTTCTTTAAAATCCACTTTCAGAAGTGTGTCCCTCACAGGTCTGGTACACTCCTGAAGGCACTGCCTCTTCCTCTCCTTTTTTATTTAGGTTCGAGGAGGAGGGAGGGATGGAAAAACTAAAGCAATGTAATGTTTGGGGCTATTCCGTTCTTTGACAGCGGGTCCTCCTCAATTCCCTCCTGAGTCACGGTGTCTGCGGTGACTTCTCCCAGAATGCTTCAGTCACTTCTCACCAGTGCCCTCTGTTGGATGAGACTGACTTTGTAAATAATTGGTCTGTACAAGTAACTTGATATATTGAAAAATTGTAAATTGTATTTTTCAGTAAAGGAGGAGGGATGTAATAATCTGATACGTAATATACCTTTAAGACAGGTATTGTAATGTAATGTCACATGATCCAATAGCAGAGTAGCGCGGGCTATCTCTCTGTGAGAGAGTCATGAGTTATTCAAAGTTAGACAGAGTTTTATGTTGTGAACGCACAAGTGTAGCTGCAGAGTTTAGTTTGTAAATAAACAGCATGCGTTTATTCTAACAGCGATCTCCGGATGTTCTCTGTCCCTGTACCAACTTGGTCACCCAGAAACAAGTGTGTAACCCGGGTCCTTCAGCCCCAACAAACCGAGGGCACTGGATCCAACAGCCGCCAAATCTCCTGCGTCCACGACAGGTCCGGGAAATCCCGGCCTCTGCCTTGGCCCATCTTCTGCTGAAATATTCATTCACGCCTTCATTATGTCCAGACTCAAACTATTCCAATGCACCCCTGACTGATCTGACACATACTACCCTCCGTACACATGAGGTAATTCAAAATTCTGCTGCCTGTGTCTTAACTTGCACCAAACCCTGTTCCCCTGCCACCCCAGATTTGGCGGCTGTTGGATCCAGTGCCCTCGGTTTGTTGGGGCTGAAGGATCCGGGTTGCACACTTGTTTCTGGATGACCAAATTGGTACAGAGACAGAGAATATTCGGAGATCGCTGTTAGAATAAACGCATGCTGTTTATTTACAAACTAAACCCTGCAGCTACACTTGTGCTCACAACAGTACTTCAGGTGTGTTGTCACCAAGGTCCTAGATTAAATTAAGACTTCTTTACTCTTATCTGTTAATGCCTTTGTAATAAAAGCTAATGTATGATTGGGTTTCCTAATTGTTTGCTGTGCCACTGAATATCAATCATTTGAAAAATGCTCTGGGTGGAATCGTCCCAGATTTCCACTAAGTGCGGTAGTGGGTGGGAAAAAGAACATTTTATCCACAGGCCGCAATAGCGGCTTTTCACACCATATCATCCCAATCCCGCCTCATTCGTCATGCATTCACGGGTCACACGTTTCAATGGCGGGTGGCCAGCGATTCGCCCGCCACGCAGTTATCTCGCCACTTCCTCACGCTGGGCGCCATGTTTAAAGTGCAGCCATGAGCACACCTCTCAGCGCTTCCAGCCCAAGACTGCTGCACAGAAGACATGGCCCCGAAAGGCAAGAAGACTGCAGCCGCCTCTCCAGATTCAGCAATGCATCCCCCGAAGGCCTTTTGGACGCAGTGGAGGCCTGATGCGATGTCCTCTACCCCTGCTCTGGGCAAAGACCAGTAAGCAAGGTCACCGATCCATCAGGGGAGGCAGTGGCAGCGCCAGCAGCTTGTAAAAGAGGACAACCATCCAGTACCGCAAGAGGACAATTGATCTCACCCATTCTGCCAGGGTAAGTCACTCTTCTCAACACTCTCAACTCACACACTCTCAAACCCATCACACTTCCACAAGGATCTAACACCTCAAGGGACTACTAACACTAACCCTCACACACCCTCACATCTCCATCAGGCTCATATCCTCTGGAGCTCACATCCTCATTCCATCCATGGCTCTGCTCACTACAAACAATTCCACCCAGTGCCATGTGTCCTGCTCACACTCTCTTCATCTGTTTTCATGCAGGAGAAGCTGGCTCAAAGCAGCAGGGAGAGGTCCAAGCCCAGGAGGGTGGACTGGCCCACATTAGGCCCCTCACTCACTTTGAGGAGCGTGCCATCACACTGACTGGTGAGGATGTGGACTGTGCCTGCAGCAACAGTGAGGTTGGTGGCGAACACCCATGTGAGGATCCTGCACACCATCATCCCTCTCTCCATGCAAATGTGAGTACTCTCTCTCTCCTGCGTTTGACTCTGCTGCCATGCACTAATTATCTCTACTTTGGTTCACAAGGAGCTCTGCCAAGTGACCAACAACCTCAGCCAGCCAATCCCTTAGCTCCATCCAGGTCCGCACCTCCAGCCAACGGACATCACCACCATTGACGAGCTGGACATAAGCAGCCTGGAAGACCTGTCACAGTGCGTACCCACACCCTGCACCACCACAGAGACACACACCTCGGTGGGGTCAAGATCTAGAGCAGGCTCGGGTTCACAATTGGTGGTCACTGCACAGACACATGTCCACAGCAGGAGGAGGCAGGTTCATCCAAACTCCCAGCACTCGGAGGACTGCTGGGGAAGAGGCATCTGTGAGGTTCAAGTCAGATGATGAGCCTCTGGACTCGGCCTTCCAACTCATCCTGGAGAGGCAGCAGGGGGCGGGGGAACATCGCGCAGAGCTGTTGGAATCCCTCAATAGAGCAGCACATGAGTCAGAGAAGTGCTTCCACCCGCTCTCTGATGAAGTGGTGCCCACATGTGCGTGCATGGAGGTCTGCAAGGGAAGGATGATGGACACCATGGAGACCCTGGTCCAGCTGAATGCAGAGATATGTGCAGACTTACACTCCATTGTGTTAGCCATGAGTTCCTGCACTGGCAATGCGAGAGGGAAATTGAGCATCTCAATGCCCCTCCAGGTGATCCTTCCCCTAAAGGAATCAGGCCAGGGCCCTCGGGCACTTGAAGGGAGGAGGATTAGCAGCTGGACACCCTGGGTCATCCACTCAGGAATCCCAGAGGCTGAAAACTCCACTCGAGTCCGCTTTGCCTGTGAGTCCCTCAACCTCATCCTCTGTCACTGCAGAGGGAGCAGCTGGCCCACAGGAGGACAGCCAAACCAAGCCAGGGCCCCCTTGGCCTCGGCTCTCCAGAGGAAGTACGCCAAAGTCACCAGAAGCAACAGAGCCAATCATTGCACAGGCTGTGTCCACCTCTGCTGAGGAGATCCGGGCAGCACCTAGAAGTGTTAGGCCTAGAAAAATTAAGAAATCCTGATCACAGTTGATTGCACAGGTAAATACATTTTGTCACTTTATAATCTGAAAATACATTCACTGAATCATGCGTAAGGTTGTCTTTCAGCTGCATTTACAGGCTTTGTGAGTCCTCCCACTGTATCCACCCCCGCTGCACATAACCGGACCACGAGTGATTCTGGAGGGAGGTGTGTGTGTGTGGGGGGGGCAGGGCCTTTCAGAGCCTCGTGCAAACTCTCTCCCACGCACGCGGATCCTTCCTCCATCACACTCATCTCAGTGTTCCGAACATTTTCAATGCTGCCTGCTGGGATTCGCTTTCAGTTGTCCATCTGAGCTGACCTGCATCTCTGCCCACCCACTGATCTCACTCCCGTGCGGTACCTGTTCTCGCCCACCACCACTCGCCTTTCACTTTCAAGTTTAGATGCATGGTGAGTGCAACTTTCCTCTTTTGCTTCCCCATGCCTCCCCCTCCCCCAGTCACCCATGTCCTTTCCTCCCATCACTGTTGACCCCCCTGGCATCATCTTCCACCTCCCCACCGTCACCTACCAACCCAAACCCTTTTCTTCCCAGGATGTCCACGTGAACGTGCACGTATCCTACCTTCCTGAGAATCCCGTTCCCATCCGCATTAACCTCCCCGACCTCCTCCCTCCCACCCCCATGGTCCATGTCTGCCTCTGAGTCCCCACCAACCACTCTCGCCAACCCTTTTACCATTACCGTTGCACCCTCACCCTCCCACCCTACTGGCTTTCTCTGTCCTCTCTCATTCTCGCCATTCCCTCTGACCACATCCACCCTCATTTCACTTCCCAGGAGGCAGTTATCGACTCAACAGACTCCTCCCTTGCATGTTCTCCTGGACATCACCACCCCCACAGCCAGCCCTTACTTGCCCCCGCCCCCCTCCCCCGACCTCCATAGAACCATAGAACCATAGAAAAGTTACGGTGCAGAAAGAGGCCATTCAACCCATTGTGTCTGTGCCAGCCAAAAAGAGAAAAAAGAAGCTAGCTGCTCATTTTAATCCCACTTTCCAGCCCCTGGTCCATAGCCTTGCAGGTTACAGCACTTCAGATGCAGATCCAGGCATCTTTTAAATGAGTTGAGCGTCTCAGCCTCAACTGCCAACTTAGGCAGCAAAGTCCACATGCCCACCACCCTCTGGGTGAAAAAGCTTTTCCTCATTACCTCTCTCATCCTTCTTCCAATCACCTTAAATCTATGCTGCTGGTAATTAACCCCTCAACTAGGGGAAACAAGTCTTTCCTCTCTACCCTATCTAGGCCCCTCATAATTTTGTACACCTTAATTAGGTGACCCCTTAGCCTCCTCTGCTCTAAGGAAAACAACCAGCCTCCCTAATCTCTCCTCATAGCTGAAATTTTCAAACCCTGGCAACGCTCTTGTAAATCTCCTCTGCACTCTTTCCAGACCAATTATTTCCTTTCTGAAATGTGGTTACCAGAGCTGTACACAGAATTCCAACTGTGGCCTAACCAGCATTTTAGACAGCTCCATCACTACATCCCTGCATCTCTATTCAATACCTCACCCAATAAAGGAAAGTATTCCATATGCTTTCTTGACCATCTTATCCACCTGACTTGCCACCTTCAAGGACCTGCGGACATGGGCTCCAAGGTCTCTCACTTCCTCAGCCCCTTTCAATAATTTCCTGCTTATTGAGTATTCCCTTGCGTTGTTTGCCCCAAATGCATTCCCTCACACTTTTCCAGATTGAATTCCATTTGCCACTTCTCCGCCCACTCAGCCAAACCTTTGATATTATTCTGGAGTCAACAGCTATCCTCTTCACTGTCAGCTACACGGCCAATATTTGTGTCACCTGCAAATCTCCCAATCATGCCTCTCATATTTAAGTCTAAATCATTAATATATACAATAAACAGAAAGTGGAACACCACTGGAAACCATTTTCTGTTGGCTAAAACATTTATCAACCTTTGTTTCCTGTCACTGAGCCAATTTTGGATCCAACCTGCGACCTGTATCCCATGAGATCTCACTTTCCAGACCAGTCTGCCATGTGGGACCTTGTCAAATGCTTTGCTGAAATCCACGTAGACAACATCCATTGCACTACCCTCATCAATCCTCCTTGTTACTTTCTCAAAAAATTCTGTTAAGCTAGTAAGACATTATCTTCCTCGAACAAAACCATGGTGACTACCCCTGATCAACCCTTGCCTTTCTAAGTAACAGTTTATCCTGTCTCTTAGAATTGTTTCCAATAATTTGCCTACCACCGAAGTCAGACTGACCAGCCTATAACATCCTGGCCTATCACTCGCATCCTTTTTAAATAATGGTACAACGTTCACAGAACTCCAATTCCTTGGGACCTGTATCTAGTAAGGATTGGAAAATGTTCCTCAGAGCTTCCATTATTTCCTCCCTGGTTTCCTTCAACAGCCTGGGATACAACCCATCCGGCCCTGGTGATTTATCCACCTTCAAGGATGCCAGTCCCTCCAGTACTTCCTCTCTCACTATGTTTATTGTATCTAATATTTCATACTCCTCCTCTTTAACTAGAATGTCTGCATCATCCCTCTCCTTAGTGAAGACAGAGACAAAGTACCCATTGAGAACCCTGCCCACACCTTCTGCATCAACCCACAGGTTACCATGTACATCTCTGATAGGCCCTACCTTTTCCTTAGTTATTCTCTTACTCTTAATTTACTGATAAAAATATCTTAGGATTTTCTTTGATTTTACCTGCCAATATCTTTTGCTCTTTGCTTTCCTAATTTCCATTTTTACTTCACCCCTGTACTTTCTATACTCCTCTAGCCTTCCTACAGTATTAAGTCTTTTGTGACTGTCATAAGCTTTCTTTCTGTTTTATCCTGGCCTGTATGTTTCTGGATAACCAGGCAGCTCGAGATTTGGCAGTGCCACCCTTTTTCTTTATGGGGACACGTCTATGCTGTGCTCATAGAATCTTGTCTTTGAATGCCTCCCACTGATTTGACACAGTTTTTCCTTCTAATAGCTGTATCTAGTCTACTCTCGCCAGCTCACCTCTCAGCTTTGTAAAATTTGTCTTCCTCCAATTAAGAACTTTTACTCCAGTTCTACCTTAGTCCGTTTCCACAATGATGCTAAATCTAACTATATTATGGTCACTATCTCCAAGATGGTCCCCACTGCTACTTCATCCACTTGCCCAGCTTCATTTTCTAAGGCTAAATTTAGAATTGTGCCCCCTCGGTAAGTTCTGGCTAAAAAAGCTTTATTAATTGCAGGTCAAGAATTTTGCGCCCTCTGTGCCCTTCACACTGTTCATATCCCAACTGATATTAGGGTAATTGAAGTCTCCAACAATAACTGCCCTATTGTTTTTGGACTCAGGAATCTGTTTACATATTTGGGGGTCTACAGTACACTCCTAGTGGTGTGGCTGCCCCTTTCTTATTTCTGAGCTCAATCCATGTGGCCTCATTTGATGCTTCATTTAGTACATCATCCCTCCTCACAGCTGTAATTGATTCTTTAACCAATAATGCTACACCCCAACCTTTTTTATCCCCCTCCCTATTCTGCCTGAAAACTCTATAACCAGGGATCTTGATCTGCCATTTTTGCCCCTCCATCTGTGCCCTCAGCTCATTGGCTTAATCTACAATGCTCCTTGCATTTATATACATATCTTTTAACTGCCAAATTCCTGTGCTGTACACTTTTTGACCTGTGCTGCTTCTGTCTTTCAGGGTCACTCACTAATTCTCCATCTCCTGATCCCTGCTCTGAATTTGCCGTCAGGCTCCCATCCCCTTACTGATCTAGTTTAAACCCCTCCCCAACAGCATTGGCAAATCTCCCTGCGAGCATATTGGTCCCAGTTCTGTTCAGGTCCCACCTTCCCCAGAACTGGTCCCAGTGCCTCAGAAATCTGATGCCCTCCTTCCTGCACTAGCTTTCCAACCATGTGTTTATTCGCACAATTCTCCTATTTCTATACTCGCTTGCACATGGGACTGGAAGTAATCCTGAGGTTACTGCGGTGCGACCACCTCTCTGAATGTGCTATCGATGTAGCTCTCAGCCTCACAGATGCGCCGCAGTGACTCCAGCTGCTGATCGAGCCCCAAATCTCAGAGCTCAAGGTCCTGCAGCTGGTGACACTTCCTGCACATGTTGTCGTCAAGGGCACTGATAGTGTCCACAACTTCCCACATAATACAGGACTCGCATTCCACATGACTGAGCTGTCCTGCCACGGCTTCAATTTACTTCTCTTGTGTTAACTTTATTTTACTTTGGTTTAGTTATGCAACTTTATTTTACCTGGCCTCGACTTAACTTTATTTCCCAATACTTTTGTTTCTTACTTAAATGTAAGTAGCCCTTTCTTTTAATAGGAATTCTACTTGATGACACCCCCTAACAGCAGTTTCTCATTAACCAATGAACTTATGTTTCTCTTGTGGTGTTAAGTGCTAGGTGCTGCTGACTGCCTGGCTCAGGGTCCTCTTCTCGCACTCTCCTCTTCCCGCCCGGTAGGCTTCTTCGCCCCCCCCCTTACTCCTTCTCCCCTCCTTACTCCTTCCTCCACCCTTATTCCTTCCCTCTTCCTTACTCCTTCCCCCACCCTTTCTTCTCCCTCCACCCTTACCCCTTCCCTCCTCCAGACTCCTTCCTCCCCCTGGACTTGCTCCCCCCTTAGAATTCCTTCCTCCCTGCAAATTTCTGCTGCCCCATGGAGCTCCCTCATCCCTCGAAATCCTTCCCCCCTCCGAACTCTTTCCTCACTCAGAACGCCTTCCCTTACACCTTCCTCCGCCGCTTACACCTACCTCCCCAGTTGCCATATTCTCCCCGTTACCCCCTCCTCCCCTGTACTCCCTCCCCCCAACCTCATCCCCCTGAACCCTTCATTCCCCCCTCCAAACCTCATCCACCCAACACCTTTCTTCTCCCTCCCCCAACCTCACCTTCATTCCCACCCTCCCAAACTCACCCCCCACCCCCGACTGACAGCTGCATTCCCCGCACCCCACCTCCCAACCTCACTCCCTCCCCACCGACACACCTTCCTCTTCCAGTAAAACCTAAACCTTTCTCTCCCACAACACCACACCCCCCCACCCACCCCAGTACATCTTCTCCTCCCACTCACCGCTGGACATTCCTATCCACCTGCTCGACAGTCATCCGTAACAGACCATGACCAAGACACTGAAGTCCCAAAGCAGACCCTCAATGGTGATTTTCCATGTTCCATGAGCTGCTTCGCAGCGGACCCATGTCCATGAGGACCCACCCAGCATGCCATGGATGTTCCTCCAGTGTGCCATTGCTGTCAGGCTCCAGCATCTTCTGATCCTCGGATGTCCATGAAGTGAGCAAGGCCCTGACAGTAAACCCCAACTTCTGCACGTCACACTTGTCGAGACGTGTTCTGCACTGGCGTGGTATCCCACCAACGTGGGCGGTAAATTTGAATTGGAGGGGTAATTCTAGTGAACTGGGCTTATAATGAGATGCAAACGTATTGCAATGAAGTTCCCGACGTGCGGTGGTGGGAAATGCAGCCCGCCAGTGATGAGCAGAGCGGATGATTGCAAACGCCGTGAAACTGATTTTTGGCCTTCCCGCCATATTGTCTGCTCACGCCCGCCATGACACCCGACGCTAGCGGGCACAGAAAATTCCGCCCCCTTTTTCCATTTTTCCTTCCAAAGTGGATAACGTCACAATTTCCCACAATATGTAACACCTGCCATGTTTTTGCCCGGACACTCAACCTGTCTCTATATCCCATTGCAATCTCTTTCCTCTTACTTTCCCACTTAACTTTGTATCATCAGCAAATTTGGATGCATTACACCTGTTCCCCTCATCTAAGTCATTGACGTAGCTTGCAAATAGCTGGGACTCAAGTACTGATCCTTGTAGCTCCCTTACGACCTGCCAACCTGAAACTGATTCATTTATTCCTATTCTCTGTTTTCTGTGCATTGAGTCCGTTATTGTGGGTTTATCTTGGGATTTGTTGGCTTCTTACTTGAGAAGAGATCCTGCTGGAAGCAATGGTCTTTTGTTCAAAAACATATATTTACACGCTGACTATTTGCAAAGGTTAAATAAGACCAATACATAGCTGGATCGACTCCCTGAGATACTTCACACTCATCTCCTCTCAGTGAGTGGCATCACTGTGACATTATGCACCTTATGCACATTCTCAGCAGCTATAATTAGAATTAACCCTTTACTATTTATCAAACAATCCTCAAATCATGCATCTATGGTACCTTCAAATCCATGAACCCTGATTTTGTATATTGAACCTTTGTGTGTTACCTTCTCGAAAGATTTTTAGAAAATCCAAGCACAACACATCCACTAGTTCCCCCTTATCAATTCTGCTATTTATAACCCCAAAAAGCAGATTAGTTAAGCATGATTTCCCTTTTGTCAATTTGTGCTGATGTTGCCTAAACACATTATGATTTTCTAAGTGCCCTGTTATCATGTTCCCTATTTATGGCTTCTATCATTTCCCCTACCATACGAGTTAGGTTAAATAGCCTCCAGTTCTCCCTTTTGTCTCTTTCTCCTTTCTCATTAGCTGCCTTCCAATCCACGAGGACAGTCCCCAGAATGTCGGGAATTCTGACAGATCAAATTCAATGCATACACTACCTCTGTAGCTGTCTCTGCAGGTCATCAGGTCGAGGGGATTTGTCACTTTATGCTCCATCAATTTCTCCAATCAGCATTGAAGTTTCAAGTCATGCTTTCCAAAGCATTCTACATCCTGCAGGTTTTCCATAAACACAGCTTTCCACTGTTTTCTAGGAATAAATTGACTCGAAGGATGCCAATGTTCAAATAATTAAAAGCCAGCTGCATGTCAATGAGGAAGAACAGATCAGACTGAGCTCCACTCTCTCTTGCAGCTGCCTCACACTCTGCCAGAATTGCACATCCCAAATGACCCAAAGGTTTCAAATCTTGCTCACAATGGCCATTAGATGTGGTAAAAGAAAGAGAATTAGATATACAGGCTGGAAAGAGACATGGGAATAACTTTGTAGAGGCATGGCCCCAATTTTAAAGCTGAGGGTAGTGAGGCGAATTGGGCCTTGGCCTATTTTAAGCCCCAGGCTTTGTCAACACTCAGCCATCCCATCCCGGAGAAGAATTATGCCAACAAATTGGGATCAGGATCTGGGGCCATATTGCATTTGGGAAGAGGCTAGAGTCTGAGGCCGATGGAGAGCAGGGGTAGGCTTCCCTTCTGAGCCCTGGGCCAGCAATCCCACGCTGGGCCCACAAACGAAAGTAAAACACTCTCTCACATTTTCACACCCTCTTTACCTTCCAATTGTCCTCTGTCTGGCTTCAGTCCACAGAACAGAAGCAGCCATTCTCCCTATAATGCAGTCGTGATCTGTCGAGGAAGAGGTCCTCCACTCATTTCTCCACACCTCACGCTCTTGCGCTTTCCTCTTCAGTTGGCCCTCAGAGCTTCCTATTTTCGACTTCAATGAGCAATGACTAGGGAAAAAGAATACATGAAGTGGTTTTGCATGGTTTGAGCAAACACAGCTCCTCTTCCCAAAGGACCTGCCGCCTGTCAGCAGTCGTTTTCCCTTGAGGATCTAGCTCTTCTACCACTGTCACTAAAAATTTGCTGGGGCTGCCATTTGGCCATGGCTGGTGACCCTGAGTTTGGGACCCTTGCCTGGGCCCCTGCAATGGTGTTATGGCACAGCTAATAGTAAATGCTGAGTTGTTCAAATCTCAAACAGAAACTTGAAACTACTGCCACAACCTGTTTTGCAATTTGTATAAATTTTGAGATGCGCGCCTCCAATTCAGTAGTAATAAGACCACCAAGCCTTATAGGTTTTTACAAATCTAGGTTAAACATTTATTAATAAGAGAAATGATTTCAAAACACATACATAGATCTACAAATTACAACTATGATAACTTCTAAATCTCCTACTTAATCTGACTCCCAGTTACACTTTCTTTAAGGCAACAGTAAGACACACAGATTTTAAAAGACCCAGGCAAAGTGACACACATTCAATACCCTGAACCAGTCAAATTCAAAATGAGTTTGCTTAACTTCAGTTCTGTGAAGACAGCACCTCAAGGCATAGATGCTGAAGGCTTTTCGCACTTGTTACATCTTAAAAATACCTACCCTTACACACAGCCTTCACTCCTTTATACATATTTTCCCCTTTGAATGCAAATTCCCATTGTTTCACTATGTCTTTGGACTATGTCTTTGGAGTCTGGGAAGAGTGTCCCCTGCAGTCCCTGTTGCCGAGTGAAAAAAAAAACAAAGAGTGACATCGCAGGAAAACCGTAAATTCATTGGTTGGTAAGTAACTGCTAGTTTGAATGACATATTCTAAGTTGATTTCAGATTAAAAGTGACTACTGGGGCCCAGGATCGGAGGCTGAACGCTTCAGCTTCAACTCAGCAGAGAGAGCGAGTTCCAATTGATTTTAAAAAGTGTATTTTGAATCTCTATTCTAACTTGCTTTCAGATTAAAGGTAAATAGGAGAAATATCTTACAGATTGATAAAGTAAAGACCAGTAGGAAATTTAAAAACAAATTGAAAAAATAATTAAATAAAATAGAGACTCAGGGCCAGGGTGATGTGTTGTAGCTGCATGATGTGGGAGCTGGTGGACTCCATTGTGGTTCCTGGTGACCACATCTGTCGCAAATGTTAGTTGCTCGAGGAACTCCGGCTCAGAGTTGATGAGCTGGAGTCTGAGCTTTGGACACTGTGACACATCAGGGAGGGGGAGAGTTACCTGGACACTCTGTTTCAGGGGACAGTCACACCCCTTAGATTAACTATCTTAAATTCGACCAGTGGTCAAGGACAAGAGGATGTGACTATGAGCGAGGCAGGTAGAGGGATCCAGGAAGTAGCACTGCAGGAGCCTCAGCCCTTGCCCTTATCCAACAGATTTGAGATTCTTGCCCCCTGTGTGGACGAGTGTGGGGACTGTAGGGAGGATGAGCAAACCGACCATAGCACCATGGTACAGGGAGCCATTCAAGTGGGGGAAGAAAAGAGAAATGTAGTTGTAATCGGGGATAGTATAATTAGGGGAATAGATACTGTTCCCTGTAGCCAGGATCGAGAGTCCTGAAGACTGTGTTGCCTACCTGGTGCCAGGGTTAAGGATATCTCATCTGGGCTGCAGAGGAACTTGGAGTGGGAGGGGAACGGTCCAGTTGTCATGGTTCACGTAGGTACCAACGAATAGGTAGAATGAGGAAAGAGGTTCTGCTGAGGTAATACGAGCAGCTAGGGGCTAAATTAAAAAGCAGAACCAAAAAAGTAATAATCTCCAGATTACTACCTGAGCCAGTAGCTAATTGGCACAGGGTCAATAAGATTAAAGAGGTAAATGCGTGGCTCAGAGATTGGTGTGGGAGAAATGGGACATTGGCACCAGTACTGGGGAAAGAGGGAGCTATTCCGTTCGGACGGGCTCCACTTGAATCAGGCTGGGACCAGTGTCCTGGCGAATCACATAACTAGGGTTGTAGAGGGCTTTAAACTAAATAGTTTGCGGGGGGGTGGGGGGAGGGGTTCAGTTGCATGGAAATATAAAAAATCAAAGTTTAAGGAGAGGGTAAGAGTGCAGGTTCGTGACGAGGCTGATTGCTATCAAAAAGTGAAAGAGTGCGTTAACGCCATATTGTACCAAAGAATCATATAAGAGTAGGGGAAAATTGACAATGGGCAAATTTAAAGGCTTTGTATCTGAATGCGCATAGCATTCGGAATAAAACGAATGAGTTAACAACGCAAATAGAGATAACCAGGTATGATTTGGTGGCGATTACTGAGACGTGGTTACAGGGAGAAAAGGTTTGGGAGTTGAATATCCAAGGGTACTCAGTGTTTCGGAAGGATAGGCAGGAAGGAAAAGGAGGTGGTGTAGCTTTGCTAGTAAAGGAAGAGATCAGTGCTATAGTGAGGAATGATATAGGCACTGGAGAGCAAGATGTAGAGTCAGTCTGGGTAGGAATAAGAAATAGCAAGGGAAAGAAGTCCCTGGTGGGAGTAATCTATAGGTCCCCAAACAGTAGTTCAGCAGGACGGCACATTATAAACCAGAAAATACTGGGAGCATGTAAGAAAGGCACAGCAATAATCATGGGTGATTTTAATATGCATATAGACTGGACTAATCAAATTGACAAGGGTATCCTCAAGGGAGAGTTCATAGAGTGTATGAGATTGTTTCTTGGAGCAATATATTGTGGAACCAACCAGGGAGCAGGCTATTCTGGATTTGGTTTTGTGTAATGAGATGGGATTAATTAATGATCTCATAGTAAAGGATCCTCTAGGGAAGAGTGATCACAGCATGCTAGAATTTCAAGTTCAGTTTGAAAGCAAGAAATTTGAGTGTTCTGGAATTAAACAAAGGTAACTACATAGGCATGAGGGCAGATTTGGCCCTAGTGGACTGGGTGGGAAGACTACAAGGTAAGACAGTTGATGAACAGTGGCAAATATTTAAGGAGATATTCAATTCCTCCCAAGTAAAATATATTCCAAAGAGGAAGAGAGATGATAAGAGGGGGAAAAAGCATCCATGGCTAAGCAAGGAAATTAAAGATAACATAAAGGCAAAAACTAAGGCATACCAAATTGCAAAGGTCAGTGGCAGGCTGGAAGATTGGGAAACTTTTAAAGATCAACAAAGGGTTACAAAAAAAATAATAAAAAGAGCAAAGGTAAATTATGAAAGAAAACTGGTGCAAAATGTAAAAACCAATAGCAAAAGCTTCTACAAGTATATAAAAGGGAAGAGAGTAGCTAAAGTGAATGTTGGTCCTTTGGAGAATGAGACTGGGGAGTTAATAGTGGGGAACACAGAAATGGCAGAGACTCTTAATCAATATTTTGCCTCAGTTTTCACAGTGGAGGGCAGTAGTATCACCCCAATAGTAACAGGTAGTGCAGAGGGTATAGAGAAGGAGGAACTTAGAACAATCACCATCACTAGAGAAAAAGTACTGATCAAACTATTGGGATTAAAGGGTGACAAGTCCCCAGGACCTGATGACCTACATCCCAGGGTCTTAAAGGAAGTGGCAGTGGAGATAGTGGATGCATTGGCAATAATATTCCAAAATTCCCTGGATTCTGGAAAGGTTCCAATGGATTGGAAAATGCTAATATAACACCCTTATTCAAAAAGGGGGAGAGGAAGAAAGTCGGAAACTATAGGCCAGTTAGTTTAACATCTGTCGTTGGGAAATTGTTGGAATCCATTATTAAGGAAGTAGTAATAGGGCATTTGGAAAGTCAAAATGCAATCCATCAGAGTCAGCATGGTTTTAGGAAGAGTGAATCATGTTTGACTAATTTGCTAGAGTTCTTTGAAGATGTGATAAGCAAAGTGGATAATGGGGATCCTGTAGATTTAGTATATCTGGACTTCCAGGAGGCCTTTGATAAGGTGCCGCACAAAAGATTAATACACAGGATAAGATTACACGGAGTTAGGGGTAATATATTAGCTTGGATAGAGGATTGGCTAACCAACAAAAAGCAGAGAGTCGGGATAGATGGGTCTTTTTCTGGATGGTAAGCTGTAACTAGTGGTGTGCCACAGGGTTTGGTCCTTGGGCCCCAACTATTTTCAATCTATGTTAATGACTTGGATTCAGGGATAGAAGGTGCTATAGCTAAATTTGCAGATGACACCAAATTAGGTGGGAAAGTAAGTTGCAATGCAGAAATAAGAAATTCACAAATGGACATGGACAGGTTGGGTGAATGGGCCAAAATTTGGCAAATGGAGTTTAACATGGATAAATGTGAGGTTACCCATTTTGGTCAGAAGAATAAAAAGGCGACTTATTATTTAAATGGAGAGAAACTTCAGAATGCTTGAGTGCAGAGGGATCTGGGTGTCCTCGTGCATGAATCGCTGAAAGCTAGTTTGCAGGTACAGCAGATAATAAGGAAGGCAAATGGAATTTTGGCATTTATTGCAAAAGGAATAGAGTATAAAAATAGGGAAGTGTTGTTGCAACTGTACAAGGCATTGGTGAGACCGCACCTGGAGTACTGTGCACAGTTTTGGTCCTCTTACTTGAGGAAGGATGTAGCTGCATTGGGGGTGGTTCAGAGGAGATTCATTAGATTAATTCCAGAGATGCGGGGCTTGTCTTATGAGGAAAGATTGAGCAGTTTAGGCCTATACTCGCTAGAGTTTAGAAGGGTGAGAGGAGGTCTAATTGAGGTATATAAGATGCTAAAGGGGATAGACAAAGTAGACGTGGAGCAGATGTTTCCCCTTCTGGGGCATTCTAGAATGAGAGGCCATAGTTTTAGGCTAAGGGGTGGCAGATTTAAATCAGAGATGAGGAGGAATTACTTTTCTCAAAGGGTCGTGAATCTGTGGAATTCACTTCCTCAGAGTGCAGTGGATGTCGGGACGCTGAATAAATTTAAGGAGGAGATAGACAGATTTTTAATTAGTTTAATTAGCTTCCTGTACGGGTAGAGGGGGATTCCCCAAAAGCGAGGATGCGCTCTTTCACGCATGCGCACGAAAGGGCGCACATCTCCCTGAGGCTAAGTGCTGCCTCAGGGAGATCGCTGACAGTTTTAAAAATGTTAAAAATAGAAAAAAAAAATCCTTAATATGTACCCCTCATGTGACAATGTCACATGAGATGGGACATGTTCATAAATTACACTATAACTTTATTAAACATTTTAAATCCCTACATGAAACCTCATCCCGCCACTATTTGCCGCCGGGGCTCCTGGCCGACCCGTCAGCCTTAAGGTTGGACGGGCAGGTCCTTTAATTGTTTCAATGATCCATTGGCCATTGACAGGTCGGCGGGCGCACAGCTGATTTTGCTGCGGGCCCACCTTCCTGAAAATTTAAATGGGACGAGATGACATCGGGGGTCCCGCCAGACATCATCCCGCGTCATTATATGTGTTGGCGAGCAGGCCCCGCCCCCTGCTCGCCAATGGGAAAATTCTGCCCTCTGTTTCTAAACTTCACCTGGCTAGGTGACATATTTCACTCCTCCTTTGAAAACAACCTAGTTTGGTTTGTTTAAAAATACAAATGTCCTTTTACACCAATGCTTACCTACCTAACATTTCAAACCTAGATCATCTCCTAAAACATCAAAACCTTCAGGCCAGCTGCCTTTAATCCAATTAAGTCACACACACACACACCGACACACATAGACACAGAAACCACTATTTTATAATAAATTCCAATAACGTTATGAGAATTACTATTCCTGACAATGGTTTGAGTTATAAATCACAGTCGGGTCATGCTGACATCATTGGGACCTGCTGTGTAAAGAAGGACCCCGGCCTTTTAGAGCAGGTATCCCTCCTGCCTGGTTGGCACTGCAAGCGAAAGTCGCAATGGGTGGGATCCTGATGTATCAGGTTGAGTGAGTAACTCTGGGTATTTTAACTGCCTGCTTTGAGTTAAAATGCCCGCCTCCATTGTGATTTTGTTCAGATGGAGTAAAGGTGGACTTATTCTGCTTTCGGTTAGTAATTCTTGACTTTAAACTGCTTCTTGTGGGTATCAGTAATTCCCCAGCACCTCTTCTTCATGGAAAGAAACAATTTTTTAAAAGTTTATGAAGTTAGGGAGAAATTTAATGCCAAGAAGCAATTTCTTAAGTAGCATGATTGTGGGATACTAAACATGTTAAACAATATGCTAACACTGATACAAAAATGTAATTTTTATTGCTATTCACATGATCTCTGGTTTAAAATCCCCACCCTGATAATTCAGTACCATCTGTTGCATTCTGCTCATCACTGGGGATTATAACTGGGAGGCTCACACAGCAAGCAATTGCCTTCTAGAATCCAATCTCAGACAAACAGCCAGCACTTCACTGATAAGTAGCAGCTGGTTATTAGTTAGCACCAAAATTAATTAGCAGAAAGTTAAGAGTCATGTTGTAAATCTAGCCATACTGTAAATGCCCCTCACTAATGAGTGCAATACATAAGCCTCAGTTGAAAAATGGCTGCAGCTGTCTCCCAGGATGCTGCTGCAAGGAGCAGAGAACGTGACGACCGACCTGTTTCCCAATAACAAGTGAGAGCAGAATCGCCAGGCCAGGACAGCCTCTACAATCACATCACAAGATAACTCCACCTGCAGAGGTCATTTGGTTCATTCACCAGTGGGATCCTAACATCTCCCCATTGTAGTGTCCAGTTGCTTCCAGAGTAGTTGCCTCAACTCCCCCACCTGAGAATTTATTCCACAGATTGAACACATTGTGTGATGACGAATTTTCTGTTGGCCACCTTAAAATGGCTGCGTCCTCTTTCTCTACGCCCCCAGTTTCAAGTTCCTTTGTGGGTTAACTTTTCTTATTCCCAATCAATCTTGTGTCCATCTCTATGTACTCCTCTCACACCCTTCCCTTCTAGGCTTTGTATGCTCAAGTCTCTCTGGTCTTTCTTTATAACTGTGCCGCTGACCCTGCAGATTAATCCTAAGGTATTTCCCTGCTCTGCCTCAAGCCCCTGAATGTCTCTGACTGTTGGTGACCAGAGCTGGATTGGCTATTTAAGATGTGGTCTGACTGCAACAATATGCAGTTTGACTATTATGTTCCCTGACTGATAATCTACCTTTTTTTAAAACTCGTTCTGGGATGAGAGTGCCACTGGCAAGGCTGGAATTTATTGTCCATCCCTAATTGCCCTTGAGAAGGTGGTGGTGGTGAGCTGCCTTCTTGAACCGCTGCAGTCCATGCAGTGTAGGTACAGTCACAGTGCTGTTAGGGAGTTCCAGGATTTTGACCCAGTGACAATGAAGGAATGGTGATATAGTTCCAGTTAGGTCAGGATGGTGTGTGACTTGGAGGGGAACTTGCAGGTAATAGCATTTCCATTTTCCTGCTGCCCTTGTTCTTCTAGATGCCAGAGGCCATGCATTTGGAGGATGCTGTTACAGGAGACTTGGTGAGTTGCCTTCTTGAACTGCTGCAGTTCATGCGGTGTAGATACAGTCACAGTGCTGGTAGGGAGGGCTGCTTTGTCCTGGTTGATATCAAGAATCTTGAATGTTGTGGGCGCTGCACTCATCCAGGCAAGTGGAGAGTATTCCATCACACTACTGACTTGTGCCTTGTAGATAGTGGACAGCCTTGGGGAGTCAGGAAGTGAGTTACTTGCTGCAGAATTTCACGCCTCCAAGCCACAATATTTATATGGCTGTTCCAGTTAAGTTCCTGGTCAATAGTAGCCCCAGGATGTTGATTTTGATAATGTGGTTCAACATCCCATTGGCTTTGCTTACTGCCAAAGAGCATTAGTTTAATTTAATGTTGAATCCATTAAGATTTTCTTCAGATCTGTTTCAGCTTCATCCATAGTTATTTCAATACAGTCGTTAAATATATCTTGGCTTTTTGCCCCTTCTCTTGTACCTAGGGCTGCTGCCTCATCGATTTTAATACAAATTAAATCATTCTTTGGATTCAGTTTAAGGAATTCCATGTGCACTACATGGTAGAACAGTCTTTTTTAAAATTTGTTTATGGGGTGTGGGCATCGCTGGCTATGCCAGCATTTATTGCCCATCCCTAATTGCCCTTGAGAAGGCGGTGGTGAGCTGCCTTCTTGAACCGCTGCAGTCCATGTGGTGTAGGTACACCCACAGTGCTATTAGGGAAAGAGTTCCAAGATTTTGACCCAGTGACAGTGAAGGAACAGCAATATATTTCCAAGTCAGGATGGTGAGTGGCTTGGAGCGTGGTGGTGGTGGTGTTCCCATGTGTCTGCTGCCCTTGTCCTTCTAGATGATAGTGTTCGTGGGTTTGGAAGATGCTGCCTAAGGAGGCTTGGTGAGTTTATTGTGAGTACGTGTGATATGATGATGACCTCAAAATACCTCAAAGTGAAGAATATTCCTTCTGCATGTAATTCTGATGTTAAAAAAAATACAGCTGAATGTTGTCAGTATCTGAACACAAACTCCGATCAGGGGTTTGATGGATTACTTTCAATAGACATTGCTGGGTTGTGTTCTCTGGATATTGGTATTCCACTGTCATCACTGATCTGCTCCGTGTGCTGTCTGATTAAGTCACAGTTATGTTAAGCACATCTCAATAAGTTAATGAATTATTCTTTAAACTCCACAGCTTACTTATCAATTGAGCAAAGGACACAGTTACGTCTGCACTTAAGATGAGATGATATCACCCCTTTTATTCTAAGATTTACCTGCTCCTCATTTCCATTAATCCATTGAAAGCTGCCAGGAAATCATTTATCAGCAACAAATTGTTGGACAATGCCCAGTATAGACATCTGTGCTGGTTTTACCCTTGTCAATCCCTCCTGAACAATGATGAATGGCTTCCTTGATCCAAAAAAGAGATTCTTAAAATTATTGAAGATAAGATTAACACAGTGTATGTACTTGGAACCAGGCTCCAGTGAGAGGATAAAGACTGTCTTATCTCATATATTATGCACTGGCAAAGATGGCAGAAGATTAGCCAATACCTCTGATACATCAGGAGCTGCCAAGGTCATCTGTCAATCAGCCATGCCCCAAATATCAAAATTCATTATGCTTGCTGCAGATTAGGACATGAGCTAATTCAGCTTCAGAATTTCCTCACAGCATCAAAAGAGAAGCAAATAGATCATTTTAATCACTGCCACAGTTGTGCTGTGTTGGCTGTGCGGTGCTGTACTGGCATCCATGGATGCCAATGGGGGTAAATGTGCACAGAGCCTCCACATGCACCTGATACCCACATCCAGGAATGTCAGATAGCACTGCCAGGCAATGGAAGGAGAATTGGCTGGAATGTGATGCTATGTAAGGACTATAAATGAGGCAACTGACTACGCCATTATGTACATGACAAGGAGGAGGATGATGGAAGGGCTGATTGCCAATACTTTTCAAGGGGAATATATTTGGCAGATGATTGGAAGTATCCCTTGAGAAATGCCATCAGCTTTTACCCCCACCGAATGAGGAGAAAGAAGAAAGAGATGATCCGAGAAAATAGGCAAATGTTATTGAGAGGGGCATGCAAGGAAATGGCACAGGAGGAGTCCATTCAGCCCATTGTGGCTGTGCTGGGTCTTTGAAGGAATGATTCAACTTGTCTGTGACCACACCCTCAGGGATCTAGCTTACTATCTGTTCTCCTAGCTTTGCTGCAGCTCACTTCTGTCCATGGAATAACCAGATTCCTCCTCTATTCTATCCTCCAAAGTATGTGCAGTGCCCGTACCTGGTGCCTGCGAGACCAGAGCAAGTGATAGTGCTTTTCCCTCAAAGCTCTTCCACTGGGCCTTCATCCTCATCCACCACCGGCCAGCCTGGTGACTGTCCTTGGATATGTAAAAGCATAAATGCACAAGGGGAAGTTTGGAGTGAAGGGAAGGGCAAGGGTTGGTGGGTGGTGTGGAAAGTAAGAGGTGCATAACTGCACCATCTGCATCTTCCACTTAACGTCAGAGTTCAGGAGAATGAAGCTGGATTTAGGAAAGTAGATAAGGCAGGAATATCCTGTCATCCAGATGGCTTCAGCAACACTGGTTGCCATGGCTTAAGTGATGGCCTTGCCAATAATGCCAAACACCGTCTCCTCCATGGGGTGGAGGGCATGTAGCAATTCCTGTCCCCCACCAGTCCTTTGCTGCTCCCTCCTGTCATGTACGGAAAAGGGAAGAGTGTTAGTGAATGTGTTGCAATGTGTTAGGGTGATGTGCCTGTCATAGCTGAATAGCTAGAAGTATGTGGGAGTTGCAAGTTTTGGCTGTGGGGCTTGCAATGAAGGTAACTGTGTGAAGATAGGATGGGGTATTATAACATTAGGCAAGAGTCCTGTTCGATAGAGATTGTTGCTGGGTGAGCAATGGGGGGTGTGACGCATTGAGCAGTGTGTGCAGTGGGTAGAAGATGAAATTTGAAGATCCACTCACTGAACTTGACCATTTTTGTGAGGTCATTGAACTTCTTCTGGCACTGCGTCCAGGTCCTTTGGACATTACGCCCGGCACTGATCTCCATGGGTGGAATTTTTCGTTCCGCGGGCAGGTGTGTACCCGACCTGATCTGGAGTAAAATAGTGCGTGATAATGTTGGGTGAGCATCCGGCAGGCGCCCATGGGTGCCAGAGCGGCGCCCACCATTAATTTACAGGCCACTTAAGGCCCTTAACAGTTCAATTGACTGTGATTTTTCTTTGCCCATGCAATTTTCTGCTCGTCGCACGGGCAAAACAGGCAGGTGACTAGCCGACATTTTCACAAGCCTCGTCCAAAGGCAGGATATAAAGGGTCAGCAGCATTGTCAGTGTGAGTAGTGAGGAATTTTGGAGATAGTTTGCAGCTGGTTGCTTATTGGTACTTGGCAGCTTCAACTCTGTTTGGGGCTTCACCCTTAACATTCCCAGGCTTCACTTCAGGACTCATTGCTGCCTGCCAGGCCCCCGGAGGATTCAGACTGTGTGGACCCTTCCATTTATCAGACAGCCTTCCCTTACCCTGGTAACGGGGATTGTGGTCTCTGCTGGAGGCATCTCCTCTGAGGAGGAAGAGAGGGGCAGAAGGGAGAGGGGGCCAGGTGTCCCAAAGCAGCTTCCAGGGGAGGGACCTGTGGGAGGAGAGGCTCAGGCACAAGGGGTGCAGGGCCAGCAGGCAGTCCAAGGCGGAAGGGGCCACAGAAGACGCCACTATCCTGCTGCCAGGGTTTACAGGCACCGATGCAGCTACCTCAATATGTCCGAGGTGCAATGCTGAAGGAGGCTTTGCCTCTCCAGGGATACTGTGACCTCCATTTGTCATACGATTGGGCCTGAGATCAGCTCCGACTGTGTCGGTGGACGCCCCATGCCAGTGGCTCTGAAGGTCATGGTGGCCCTCAACGTCTATGCCTCCAGTCTTTCCAAAGCTCGGTGGGGGATCTTTGTGGAGTGTCCCAATCAGCTGTCCACAGTTGCATCAAGCTGGTGACAGAAGCTCTGTTCAGGCAGGTACTGACCTTTATTCTTTACCATATGGATGAGGCCAGCCAGGCTGAGCGAGCCAGAGGCTTTGCAGTGATTGCTGGATTCCCCCGTGTCAGGGTGCAATAGACTGTAAACATGTGGCCATCAAGGCACCAGCGGGTGAGCCCGGTGCCTTTGTCAACAGGAAGGGCTTCCACTCCATGAACGTGCAGATAGTGTGTGACCACAGGATGCTGATTCTACAAGTCTGTGCAAGGTATCCAGGCAGCTCCCACGATGCCTATATCCTCAGACACTCCCAGGTGCCGGGCTCTTCAGTGCTCCAGCCTGACTGGATGGATGGCTGCTGGGTGACAAGGGCTATCCGTTGAAGAGGTGGCTCATGACGCCTCTCCGCCACCCAAGAACAGAGGCAGAGGAGTGTTACAATAGGAGGCATGCCTCCACAAGGGCGATGGTAGACAGAACCATAGGTCTTCTCAAGATGCGCTTCCGATGCCTGGACCATTCAATACCCCCCAGAGCAGGTGACACTGCTCATGGTTGCATGCTGCACTCTCCACAATCGGGCACTGACAAGGGGGAACCCACTGGGGGAAGGGGATCTTGACGCAGCTGCACAGGCCCCAGATGATGAGTCCAGTAGTGAGTCTGAAGATGAGCGCAGTGGGGAGAACGCTGAGGGCGAGGGGCCAGACCTTGGTCACCTGCAGGGAGGCAGGGACACCAGGGCCACCTTGATCAAACGCTCCTTCAGCTAGTCTATCAAAGATCAGCCTCAACCGCAGGTCAGGGCTGCCTCCTCCATCCCGGATGTCTGAAAGGACCCTTTCGTTTGAATACAAAGAACACTTAGTGCCTGTGCAATAAGGTTCAGAGCCACTTGCGTTCAGCATTACATACTGGCACACCCTGCACCAATAAAATAAAAAAGTGAAGCATACAAAGGCCATGATGTCAAAAAGAAAATGTATCTCCTTGTGACATTTCAAAACTATTTACATAAACGTTCTGGTCTTCAATACCCAGATCAGTATAGATAAAGTAAACAGAAATGAACTTAAAATAACCAATGACCAGTCCCTCTCATGCTCATGGTGCCTTTAATTGCATCTGTGAGTGCTGTGTCTAGGTGCTCCCCCCTCACTGGCACCGGCATTGGAGACAGCCGGCTGACTCTGCTGTCTTGTTGGCCTTGATGACCTTGGCGGTCACCCTTTGGCCAGTGGAGCCTGTGCTAGCCCCGCTTGGGAGGGAGCGGCCAGTGCCACAGCTGCCTCATCAGATGCCATGGTCACTGGCGGAGGGGCAGGAGAGCTGCTGCCATCACCCAGAGTGCCCTGACAGGAGCCTGCAGAGAAGATAGGCAGCGTGAGGTCACTCTGGACCCTCCTGCACACCATTGATGGACGGGCACTTTGCTGGAATTCTGGGTGGTTCATCCATCTCCCACACTAACACTGACCATCGAGGTCAGTGCCTGCATGAGGGCTTGAAGGTCTGAGTGCAATGCCAAGAACCCCTCATTCTGTCCCTGGAGCTGCCTCTCCAAGAGTCACCACTCTCTGTCAATGATGGAGGCAGTGCGCTCGCCCATGCTGGTCAATGCAGTGCTTACGCACCACATGGACTCCTCCATCACGGAGACCATGGCACGCAGACCCTCATGGATCTCTGCCAGATCCTCCCACACATCCTGTTGGACATCTAGCATCTGCTGCCTAATAGACAACTCCAGAGACTCCTCATCAGCCTTTGGCTGATCATCGCCCTGATCACTGTGCAGTGCCCTCACCAATATGCACTGAGATAATAGCTGTTGATATAATGCCCACTGAGGTGCTGGTATCTGCTCTGGTGCCTGCTTCAGAAAGCGGGTGTGATGCGGTGAAAATGACGTCCAGTAGTCCTCCAGTGTCAAGGGTGGTCCTTCGAGGTCTGCAGATCGGACGCCTGCTGACAAACCTAAAGGGGAGAAGAAGGAAATGTCATTAGTTAAAATCATTGCACTGTCACTGCTCTTACCAGGCACCCTGACGGGACAATGGAAATCTGCAACAAGCTGCCCTCATCTTTCAATGGTCAATGGGGACTCCAGGTTCGAGGCTCACATCAATGAAGAAACTACACTAAAATGGTTGCTCAATCTGAAAGCCTCACCTCTTTGCACTACACTCTGGCACCCCCACCTCTCCATGCCCGGTAACACAGGGAGTCTGCTGGCTCTTGAGCTCGAGGGCATCCTGCTCAAACCAGGAGAGCAGCAGTAGGTTGGGCGGGCTTCCACCTGTCCAAGCTCTCTTGGCTTGGGTATGGCTCATCTTCTTCTGAAAGGACAGAGGAGCATTGATTTGTCCACTCCCTGGCTGCAGCGCCATTGCAGCCTGGCCAACCCCCAGCTGAGGAACACCTCACAGGGCACAACCAAGTCATGTCCCTCAAGTTGCAAGGCACTCAGTCCAAGCAGCCAGGGCTCACCCCCTTGGCCAGCTCCAGCATGACTGACAGTTGGCACTCAGGCTCTAGCACCCCTGAGGTCCACTAGGAGATGGCCAGACCATAACACTTCTGCACACTGACCTATGCCAACATGGTACTCACCCTTCCTGAGCACAGCAGGTCATTGAAGCACTTCCGGCACTGGACCCACATCATGGCTGCTCACTTGGGCTGCCACCTCCTCCCATGCCCCCTTGATGAGGCACGGTGGCCTCTTCCTCCCATCTCTGAAGACGAGAGTATCTCTCCTGTCGGCCATCTCCTCTATGAGACCAGCGAGGCACTCATCAGAAAAGCAGGGGGCTGAGTGCCCACCTGACCCGCCCTCCGGCCTGGCGTTTGCAGCTGCACTCGAGTCCATCGTTACAACAGCACACAGAAGCTCTTCCCTGGCGGCCTTTCTGGGGCTGCCTGGGCCACTTTTAAACCGGCTGCCGGGTCGCTATTGGACCCCGGTGACTGACAGACACCCTCCCCCCGTCTCCGCTCGGCCCTTCCCAGCGAGTGCGGATCCGCGTTTCACACTGGGCGGCCTTTAATTGGCCCGCCAGCGTGCAATCGCGTCCGCTCTCGGGCCAGCCCCCCGCGCCTGCCCGACGAGGGAAAAATCCTGCCCCATGGCTATCTGCTTCCACTGCCTTCACTGTGTCTGCCTGGCTCCCTGCCGAAACATCACCTCTCCCATCCTCTCAACCTCCTGCACTAAGGTCTTCAGGGCTGCAGCAGAGAATTCTGTCAGACCTGATGCTCCATGACTCAGGCTTCTTCCATAGAACCATAGAACCATAGAACACTACAGCACAGAAAACAGGCCATTCGGCCCTTCTAGTCTGTGCCGAAATATTATTCCACTTGTCCCATTGACCTGCACCTAGTCCATAACCCTCCAGACCTCTCCCATCCATGTATCTATCCAATTTATTCTTAAAACTTAAGAGTGAGCCTGCATTTACCACGTCAGATGGTAGCTTGTTCCACGCTCCCACCACTCTCTGAGTGAAGAAATTCCCCCTAATGTTCCCCCTAAACCTTTCCCCTTTCACCCTAAAGCCATGTCCTCTCGTGTTTATTTCTCCTAATCTAAGTGGAAAAAGCCTACTCACATTTACTCTGTCTATACCCCTCACAATTTTGTAAACTTCTATCAAATCTCCCCTCATTCTTCTGCACTCCAAGGAATAATGTCCTAACCTGTTTAATCTTTCCCTGTAACTCAACTCCTTAAGACCCGGCAACATCCTAGTAAATCTTCTCTGCACTCTCGCAATCTCACTGATATCCTTCCTGTAGTTAGGCGACCAGAACTGCACACGATACTCCAAAGTTGGCCTCACCAATGTCTAATGTCTTATTCCTGCTCCTTATATGTTTCCCAGCCAGCTGAATGAACAGCTACAGCCAACTCCCCTTAAGCCTGACCTTAAGAAGTGCAGGTCAGATTTAATTAATGCTAGCCTCACAGAAACTTGCAATCTGTCCTGAGCATTCAGCCACCCGGAAACTCTCAGCTACACACCACTACTTGTGTGTTGCCTGCATCACTCAGATCAGGGGCAGGGTAATCATGCATCATGATCCCTGCACTTGGTAATGAGCCATATCCAATTTTTAGCTGATAGAGAATGTCTGCAGCTCCCACGACGATCTTTCGGTTGGTTAATATAGGTCGTATAATAACTTCTGAAGTCAAATCCATCAGCAGCCTATTTGGACTGAATTGATGTTTGTCGGAACAAAACAAATAGCTACTTATGATAATAATTAACCTATCAGCATGCTTGAACATTGCTGAGAGACATGTTGCTGAAGTTTTCCCCTTGCACTCATTAGGACAAACACAAGAATGCCAAATTTCAAACAATCACAAGAATTTATACTACAGGAGAAAAGGGGGCTGATTTGTTGGAAAACAACTCTGATTGGCCGAGGTGTTGCCATGGAGAAAGCAATGGGGAACTGTAGGCTCCCAAGCTTCTGGATAATTGAAAAAAGGCACAAGGCTTGAACATATTCCTCTTGTTTGCAGAGAACGGGTCCCTGTGTATGAATGTGTGTTGCTTCTAACAAGTGTAAATGAGCCATGTTACGAGCTTGCCTGATTATCTTAAACAACCAATTGGATGTTTGTCCTGATGAGTGCAAGTTGAGCTGGATCAGGAGGTGTCAGCTGTGGCTCAGTTCATAGCACCCTCGCCTTTGAATCAGAGGGTTGTGGGTTCATGTCCCACTCCCGGAAACCAAGAACTGTGATTGTACTTGAAAGAGTTGCAATCTGTGACTGTTGATAACTCGAAAGAGTTGAGCTTGATCAGGAGGTGTCAGCTGTGGCTCAGTTCATAGCACCCTTGCCTTTGAATCCGAAGGTTGTGGGTTCATGTCCCACTCCTGGAAAAAACCAAGAACTGTGAATGTACTTGAAAGAGTTGAGCTTGATCAGGAGGTGTCAGCTGTGGCTCAGTTCATAGCACCCTTGCCTTTGAATCAGAGGGTTGTGGGTTCATGTCCCACTCCTGGAAACCAAGAACTGTGATTGTACTCGAAAGAGTTGCAATCTGTGACTGTTGATAACTCGAAAGAGTTGAAAAGCTTTAGCAACATGTCTCTCTTTTCAGTAATAGTTAAGTTCTGTACCACATAGTGACTGTCAGCATACTAATGTCCTACAGACTCACATAACATTGTTATCTCACTTGGCTGCTTTGTAACTCAAACAATTTCGGACAGGTCTTGGCATAGGACACATAGGAGAATCTCTGCAACATCCTCATCCAGCCCTGTACCGTCCCCGTCTCTATAACAATCAAATCATTCGAAATGTACACCTCAGAAGGAGGCCATTCAGCCCACTGTGTCTGTGCCAGCTGAAAAAGAGCTAACAAACCTATCCCAATATCCAGCTCTTGGTCCATAACTTTATAGGTTACAGCAACTTGAGTGCATATCCAAGTATTTTTTAAAATGCGATAAGGGTTCTGCCTCTATCACCCTTTTAGGCAGTGAGTTCCACAGCAGCCTCACCTACTGGGTGAAAAATTGTTCCTCAAGTCCCCTCTAGTCCTTCTGAAAATCATTTAAAATGTATCCCCCCCTGGTTATTGACTTCACTAAGGGAAATTGATCCTTCCTATTCATTCATCCTATCTTCATCCCCCAGAACTAAGTCCAGAATTGCCCTTTTTCTTTTGCATGAGCTTGCTGCACACTAGCAAAAAACGTTCTCCTGAATGCATTTTAGGAACTCTACATTCTCTGCAGGTATTGCACTTACTTTATTGCAGCTAATGTTAGGATAATTCAAATCCCCAGCTATTACTGCTCTATTGCTTTTGCACTTCTCAGCGATTTGCCTACATATTTGCTCTTCTACCTTCCTCTGAATGTTTCGTAGTCTATAGAATACTCCCAGCAGTGTGATTGCCCTTTTTCCCTTCCTCAGTTCAGTCCATATGGGCCTCATTTAATGATCCTTCTAGCTTATCACCCCAATTCACCCTGTGATTTTTTTAAACCAATATTGTGATCTCCCCCATCCTTTTTAATTGACCTCTCTGTTTTGTTCACAAACCTCGTAACCAGGGGTGTTGAGCAGTCACTCATGCCCTTCTCTAAGCCATGTTTTGATAATAGCTATGAAATCACTCTTTCAAGTGCCTATCTGTTCCCTCAGTCATCTGCCTTATTCACTAGTCTCCTTATATTGAAATATGTGCCATTGATCACTGTTCAACTTCTTCGCTGTCTATTTTGTAGCCTTTTCTTCACCTGCCTTCCATACTTACTCACTAATTTTCTGCCATCCAATTGCAGCTTTTCTTCACTCCCTTCTGAATCTACCCTCTGGTTTCCATTTCCCCAGCCAAGTGAGCTTAAACCCTGCCCAACAGCACGAGCTAACCTCCCTACCATGATATTGGTCCCAACCCTGTTGATTTGCTGCCCGTCCAGATTTTCCCACCTCCCCTAGAACTGGGCCCAAAGCCCCAGACTTCGAAAGCCCTCCCTCCTGCATCACCTCTCCATGCACACATTCATCTGCAATATCCTCAAATTTCTGTACTGGCTAGTGCGCGGCATTGGGATGAACCGGAGATTATATTTTGAGGTCAGACTTATTCATTTGTTTCCCAGTTGTGTAAAATATGTCTGCGATGCTTCATTCCTCTTTCTGCTTAAGTTATTAGTACCAATAAAGAACAAACCCCTGGCTGTTCACCCTCCCCCCTCAGGATTTTCCAGTGACACCCTTGACCCTGGCACCAGGGAGGCAACTTCTTCTTTAATTTCTCCATGGGATGTGCGTGTCGCTGGCAAGGCCACCATTTATTGCCCCAATTGCCAATGAGAAGGTGGTGGTGAGCCACCTTCTTGAACCACTGCAGTCCATGTGGTGTAGGTACACCCACAGTGTTATTAGGATGGGAGTTCCAGGATTTTGATCCAGCGACAGTGAAGGAACAGTGATATATTTCCAAGTCAGGATGATGTGTGACATGGGGGGGAGCTTGCAGGTGGTGGTGTTCCCATGCACTGGCTGCCCTTGTTCTTCTAGGTGGTAGAGGTCACGGGTTTAGAAGGAGCTGTCAAAGGACCCTTGTCAAATTGCTGCAGTGCATCCTACAAATAGCACACACTGCTGCCACTGTGCACAAGTGATGAAGAGAGCAAATGTTTTAAATGGGGAATGGGGTGCCTATCCAGCAGTCTGCATTGTCCTTGATTATGTCGACCTTCTTGAGTGCTGTTGAAGCTGCACTCATCCAGTCAAGTGGAGAATTTCCATCACAGCCCTAACTTGCGCCTTGTAGATAGTGGACAGGCTTTGGGGAGTCAGGAGATGATTTACCTGCCACAGAATTCCCAGCCTCTGACCTGCTGTTGTAGTCACAGTGTTTCAGTTCAGTTTCTGGTCAATGGTAACATCCAAAATGTTGATGGTGAGAGATTCAGCAGTAGTAATGCTGTTGATGTCAAGGTAAGATAGTTAGACTCCCTTGTGTTGAAGATGGACATTGCCTGGCACTTGTGTCACGAATGTTACTTGCCCTTATCAGCCCAAGCCTGAATGTTGCCTAGATCTTTCTGCATGTGGGCACAGGCTGCTTCAGTACTTGAGGAGTTTCTAATGCAGCTGAGCACTGTTCAAGCATCAGCAAACATCCCCACTTCCGATCTTAGGATACAGGGAAGGTCATTGACAAAGCAACTGAAGATGGTTGGGCCTCAGACACTACCCTGAGGAACTCCTGCAGCGATGTCATGGGGCTGAGATGATTGTACTCCAAACAACTTCCTCCAACCATCATCTGCCATCCTCAGTCAAAAGCTGCCTTGATGTCAGGGTCAGTCACTCTCCTCTCACCTCTGGAATTCAGCTGTTTTATCCTTGTTTGAACCAAGGCTGTAGTGAGGTTTGGAGCCAGGTGCCCCTGACAGTGCTTCAATGAGAAGGTTAGTGGTGAGTAAATGCCATTTGTTAGCACTGTAGACAACATTTCCAACACTTTGCTGATTATTGTAAGTAGACTGATGGGATGGTAATTGGTTGGATTTGATTTGCCCTGTTTTTATGTGGATAATTTGTCGGGTAGATGCCAATGTTGCAGCTGTACTGGAACAACTTGGCTAAGGGCATGGCTACTTCTGAAGCACAAGTCTTCATACGACAGCCGGCACATTGTCAGGGCCATTAGCCTTTGCTGTATCCAGCTACCCTCAGTTGCTCCTTGATATCATGTGGAGCGAATCAAATTGGCTGAAGACTGGCATCTGATGCGGGGCACCTCAGGAGAAGGCCGAGATGGGTCATCCGTGTGGCACTTTCAGCTGAAGATGATTGTGAACACTGCAGCCTTCTCTTTTCTACTGATATGCTCTGCTCTCCTTTCATTGAGGATGGGGTTATTCATGGAGCCTCCTCCCCTGGTCCCTGGTTAGTTGTTTAATAGTTCACCACGAACTGGATGTGGCAGAGGTTGCAGAGCTTTGATCTGATTCATTGGTTGTGTGATCATTTAGTTCTGACTATAACATGTTGCTTCTGCTGCTTTGCATGAACGTGCTGTAACTTCACCAAGTTGGCTGCTCATTTTTAGGTGCGTTTGGTGCTGCTCGTGGAATGCTCTTCTAAATGCCCCATTGAACCAGGGTGGTCCCCTGGCTTGATGGTAAAGGTGGAGTGAGGGATACGCTGGTCTATACAGTGCCTCATAGATGCCCAGTATTGAGTGTTGAACCTGTTTTGAATCTATCCCATTTTGTAAGGTGATGGTGCCACACAACACGATGAAGGGTGTCCTCACTGTGAAATTGGGAATTTGTTTCCATTAAGACTATGCAATGGTCACTTCTACCAACACTGTCATGGACAGAGGCATCTGCAACAGGTAGATTGGCGAGGACGCGGTGAGGTAGGTCTTTCCCTCATGTTGGTTCTCTCGCCACCTGATGCAGGCTCAGCCTAGCAGTTGTATCATTCAGGACTCGGCCAGCTCAGCCAATAGTGGTGCTACTGAGCCACTCTCAGAGATGGACATTGATGTTGCCCACCCAGAGTACACTCTGTGCCCTTGTCACCCTCAGTGCTTCTTCCAAGTAGTGTTAAACATGGAGAAATACCAATTCATCCGCTGGGTGTGGGGTGGGGAGGTGGCAGTAGGTGGTAATCAACAGGAAATTTCCTTGCCCATGTTTGACCTGATGATGAGACCTCACCGGTCCGGAGTCAATGTTGAGAACTCCCAGGGCTACTCCCCCCTCAACTGTATACCATTGAGTAGCCACCTCTGATGTGTCTGGCCTTCTGGCGGGGCAGGGCATACGCAGGGATGTTGATGGTGGTGTCTGGGACATTATCTGTAAGGTATGATTCGCTGATTATGACTATGTCAGGCTGTTGCTTGGCTAGTATGTGTGACAGCTCTCCCAATTTTGCAGGAGTTCCCAGATATTAGTGAGGAGGGCTTTGCCGGTCCGAGTTGGCACAGTGTGCTTTTGCCATATTTGTCACCTAAGTCAATGTTGGCTCGTCCTTCCGGTTTAATTCTTATTCAAGTTTTTGATAGCGGTTTGATACGACAGAATGGTCTGCTAGGCCATTTCAGAATGCTGTTGAGTCAACCACATTGCTGTGGGTCTGGAGCCCCATGTAGGCCAGACCAGGGAAGAATGGCAGATTTCCCTTCCCTATAGGGCATTAGTGAACCAGATGGGTTTTTACAACAATCGATGATAGTTTCATGTTCATCATCGCTGGGGCTAGCTTTATATTCCAGATTTATTAACTGAATTCAAATTTCTCCAGCTGGGTGGTGGGATTTGAATCCATGCCCTCTGGATTACTAGTCCAGCGACATTACCGCCTTGCCAGTATCTCCCCAAAACCACATGAGTCTATGTTTACCATGATCTTTTACGCTCATTCAAGATTCAGCTCTCCCAGGTTAAGGCACAGCGTCAAACTGGCAACTGTGGCAGGCCAACACAACAAGACACCGCCAATTGCATTGTTTCAGAAAGGATCCTCAGATTATATTCATTTGCTTCCAGGCATGTAGGTGCCAGGTGGCATATTTTTAAAAAATTTTTCTTCTACATCAAAAAATATTTAATTTGTTAAGAAAGCATCTTAGCCGTCTAAATACCGTTACTTCTCTGAGGGCCCTCCAAGGACTCTGTGGGCTGTGTGTTTGGAGGAGATTACAGAGATGGGCGGCGATATAGGGCTGAAGGAGGTTAGTTAATGTGGAGCACCAAGGGAGGAGGTGAACTGGTTTAAAACGGAGAAGCATTAGGTGAATTGCCAGTACAGAAAGAGGGACCACCTGTCGCAACGACCAAAGGGTGATTGAAATCCTGATAAAATGCCACCAACAATGATGTCACAGGGGGTATGGAGGAGGAGTTCTAAGGGTGGGTTAATCGTAAATAACCTCTTTCTTTAACAAAAGCAGCCTTCAACTGGAGAACCCAGAGGTAACAGAGAGCGGACCTGAGAGAATTCAGGTGTGGAGCAGAAGAGAGGCGGGAGATTAAGCAGTCTCTGAGAGTGTGCATCAATTGGAGACTCAGTAGGTAAGGAGTGCAACATCATTGTTGAGTAGCTGGTGAGTGCTTTTTTCCTCATCCAGATCAGGGACGAGTCTTAAATTTATTTCTGGTAAGTTTAGATGGTAGTCCAACTGCCCTCTGAAATGGCCTAGCTACCTACTCAGTTCAAGGGCAATTAGAGATGGGCAACAAATGCTGGCCTTGCCAGCAATGCCCACATCCCAGGAAAGAATGAGGAAAATAAACTTGCTTCCTGATCCTTTGTGTTGGTTTGGCCAGTGCTCCCTGGATGACACTCGTGTAGCTGCTGTAAATGAACGGAAACCTGTCATGTGGAATCTGTCGGTAAACATTGCTGTTGTGTGGAGCAAATGAGCTCTGTCACAGGCTGTAACTAGAGCACAGCTCCTCCATCCTCATCTAGAGCCAAACACACACAGCACCAGTTAGATAAAATGTGCAATCAAGGACACAAAGCTATCTGATCTCATATGGTTAGTCCAGACGTACATAAATTCACCATTCAGCCCAATACACAAACAGCTATTAAAACACATTAATTACTCATATTTAATCATAACTTTAATTGTAAAATTGTAAATTGTAAAAGTCAATCGTTTCCGAATGGAATGAGGAAATTGTCCTTTGAGGATACTGAGTGCACAACAGTTAGAAAGGCTGATGTGTATTTCTCTGCTTTTTGTTAGTACAGCATATGGTGGACACATGGATTTACCAGATGCCCCATAAAATGGAGATAAAAATATATTGAAGGTCTCTTATTGATTATTCCGAGGGGTTAATATCAATTTTCAAAATTAAAGGGACCTGGTAACATTTTAATCTTCTCACCAGTGACTAGAAAAGTACCTCATTGCTGGTCAGATGGTTCACTTATCCCGTCCCTCATTGATGCTTCATAAACTGTGTCAAGGCCTAAAACTATCTCTGTCTGTGACTAGTTACACTGGATGAGATTTAGCGCTATAGGATATTATTGCTATGAGATGTAAGTTAATGTGATAAGCTTAAACATTCACTCCCTCCAGCATCTGCACATTGTGGCTACAGTGTGATTCATCCACAAGTGCACTGCAGCAACTCACCAAGCCTCCTTTGACAGCATCTCTCAAAACCAGTGACCTCTACCAACTAGGACAAGGGCAGCGAGGGAGGAGTGGAGGCATGAGGGGTGAAGGGCGATGGTGGCATAGTGGTAGTGTCACTGGACTGGTGTTCCAGAGACCCAGGCTAATGCTCTGGGAATGTGGGTTCAAATTCCACCATGGTAGCTGGTGGAATTTAAATTCAGATAATAAATCTGGAATATAAAGCTAGTCTCAGTAATGGTGACCATGACAACTATCATTGGTTGTTGTAAAAACCCATCTGGTTCACTAATGTCCTTTAGGGAAGGAAATCTGCTGTCCTTACCTGGTCTGGCCGACGTGTGACCCCAGACCCACAACAATGTGTTTAGACTCTTAAGTGCCCTCTGAAATGGCCTAGCAAGCCACTCGGTTCAAGGGGAATTGGGGATGGGCAACAAATGCTGGCCTTGCCAGTGATGCCCGCATCCCATGAAAGAATTAGGAAAAAAAAACTTCCAAGCTCCCCTCCAAATCACATACAATCCTGACATGGATGTATATTGGCCGGTCCGACCTTGTTACTGGGTCAAAGTCCTGGAACCCCCTGGCTAACAGCACAGTGGCGATACCTTCATTACATCGACTGCAGTGGTTCTAGAAGGCAGCTCACCGGGGGAAATTAGGGATGGACAACAAACACTTGCCTTGCCAGTGGCGCCCACATCCAGTGGTTGAATAAATAAAAAAGGATGTGAATTAATGTTATGAGTTATGAGTTGCTTAGTGGATTTGAAGTTAAAGTTATTAGAATGGATTAATTTTATAGTAATGTGTGGGAGTTAATGTTCGGGTGTCTGAGATAAAAAATGCAGGATGTGAGTTAGCACCGTGGCCATGTGAGTTAAACAAGGGTTGAGAGTTGATATTATGGGATGTGGATTTATATAATACTTATATTTTGTGCAGGCTGTGGTTCTGCTAGAATTGTTATTGTCCCAGGTGCCCATCTAACATAGACACAAGGCCCTTTGAATAAAGTAACGAAGGGGTCTAATGCCTGATAGAGGACCTGTGTTAAAATAAGTTACCAATGAGTGAGCCAACCCTGCACAGGATAATTAAGCATCCCCTGTGGCCTGGAAGCAAAAGAGGAAATGAAAACCTTTCTGTGGAGCCAGGAGAAGAAAAAGAGACAAAGCTGCTAGATTGGGTCTGCAGCAGGTGGCGAGGGATCCAACAAGAGGGAAAAACATACTTAACCTCATCCTCACCAATCTGCTTGCCGTAGATGCATCTGTCCATTACAGTATCGGTAGGAGTGATCACTGTACAGTCGTTGTGGAGACAAAGTCCCGCCTTCACATTGAGGATGCCCTCCATCGTGTCGTGTGGCACTACCACCCTGCTAAATGGGATAGATTTCAAATAGATCTAGCAACTCAAAACTGGGCATCCATGAGGTGCTGTGGGCCGTCAGCAGCACCAGAATTGTACTCAACCACAATCTGTAACCTCATGGTCCGGCATATCCCCCACTCTACCATGGCCATCAAAGCAGGGGATCAACCCTGGTTCAATGAAGAATGCAAGAGGACATGCCAGAAGCAGCACCAGGCATATGTTAAAAAAATGAGGTGCCAACCTGGTGAAGCTATAAAGCAGGACTACTTGCGTACCAAACAGCATAAGCAGCAAGTGATAGAAAGAGCTAAGCGATTCCACAACAAATGGGTCAGATCTAAGCTCTGCAGTCCTACAACATCCAGTCATGAGTGGTGGTGGGCGATTAAACAACTCACTGGAGGAGAAGGCTGGACAAATATCCCCATCCTCAATGATGGAGGAGCCCAGCACATCAGTGCAAAGGATAAGGCTGAAGAATTTGCTATAATCTTCAGCCAGAAGTGCCGAGTGGATGATCCATCTCGGCCTCCACCGGAGGCCACAACACCACAGATGCTGGTCTTCAGCCAATTCGATTCACTCCACGTGATATCAAGAAACAGCTGATGGCACTGGATACTGCAAAGGCTATGGGCCCTGACAATATTCCAGCAATAGCAATGAAGTCTTGAGCTCCAGATCTTGCTGCGCCCCTAGTCAAGCTGTTCCAGTACAGCTACAACACTGGCATCTACCCGGCTATGTGGAAAATTGTCCAGGTCTGTCCTGTACACAAAGAGCAGGACAAATCCAACCCGGCCAATTACCGCCCCATCAGTCTACTCTCAATCATCAGTAAAGTAATGGAAGGGGTCATCAACAGTGCTATCAAGTGGCACTTTCTTACCAACAACTTGCTCGATGATGCCCAGTTTGGGTTCCGCCAGGGAACTCAGCTCCTGACCTCATTACAGCACTGGTTCAAACATGGGCAAAAGAGCTGAACTCCTGAGGTGAGGTGAGAGTGACTGCCCTTGACATCAAGGCCACATTTGACAACGTGTGGCATCAAGGAGCCCTAGCAAAACTGGAGTCAATTGGAATCAGAGGGAAAACTCTCCATTGGTTGGAGTCATACCTAGCACAAAGGAAGATGGTTGTGGTTGTTGGAGGTCACTCATCTCAGCTCCAGGGAATCACCGCAGGAGTTCCTCAGGGTAGTGCCCTTGGCCCAACCACCTTCAGCTGCTTCATCAATGACCTTCCGTCCATCATAAGGTCAGAAGTGGGGATGTTCGCTGATGATTGCACAATGTTTAGCACCATTCACGACTTCTCAGATACTGAAGCAGTCCATGTCCAAATGCAGCAAGACCTGGACAATATTCAGGCTTGGGCTGAGAAGTGACAAGTTACATTCTTGCCACACAAGTCAGGCATTGACCATCTCCAACAAGAGAGAATCCAACCATCGCCCCTTGATGTCCAACGGCATTACCATCACTGAATCCCCAATATCATCATCTTGGGGATTACCATTGACCAGAAATTGAACTGGACTAGCCATATAAATACCATGGCTACAAGAACAGGTCGAAGGCTAGGAATCCTGTGGCAAGTAACCCACCTCCTGACTCCGCAAAGCCTGTCCACCATCTACAAGGCACAAGTCAGGAGTGTGATGGAATAGTCCCCACTTGCCTGGATGAGTGCAGCCCCACAACACTCAAGAAGCTTGACACCATCCAGAACAAAGCAGCCCGCTTGATTGGTACCACATCCACAAACATTCACTCCCTCCACTGCCAACGCACAGTAACAGCAGCGTGTACCATCTACAAGATGCACTGCAGGAATTCACCAAGGCTCCTTGGACAACACCTTCCAAACCCACGACCTCTACCACCTAGAAGGACAAAGGCAGCAGACAGATGGGAACACCACCACCTGGAAGTTTGCCTCCAAGCCATTCACCATCCTGACTTGGAAATGTATCGCCATTCCTTCACTGTCGCTGGGTCAAAATCCTGGAACTCTCTTCCTAACAGCACTGTGGGTGTACCTCCACCACATGGACTGCAGCGGTTCAAGGAGGCAGCTCACCACCACTTTCTCAAGGGGCAATTAGGGAGGGGAAATAAATGCTGGCCCGGCCAGCGAAGCCCACATCCCATGAATAAATAAAAAAAGAGTCCCCACATCCCTAAACCCCACAGTCCTGCTGATCGGTTGTTCATTCTCCAACATCCTCCTGGAATGTGTTAGATGGCCGCTACTTGTGGGGCAGGTGCCTGAACTTAGCTCTCTTATGGCGTTAGTTGTCTGTGGAGGCCTATTGTTAGGCCCAGAACTAATTAACCCCCTCGCCTGCCCCAATCGCAAGTGAAGCAGGCACTTTAAATGCTGTTTTCTTGAAATGTTCTGATTAATACACCAGTCCAAGATCGTCCTGGAGACCAAAGATAACCCCCAGCTTCCATTTGCTACAATCTGCCATTCAGATTCTGGATAAAGATAATGTTTCTTTATAGTTGTTAAAGATCTTAAGTGACATTCCCTGGGCCGAGCTCTGCAACCTCTTCCTCTCCCAGGTTACAAGAGAGGGACAGAAAATAACAATTTCACACTGACACAGGAGCAAGCAATCATCAAAGGACTGAGCTAAGGTTGGGATTATGCCCTGGGAGCTCTGCGCATCTCTGACATGTGAGGGAGCTGGCAGGAGGACACCTAATCCTGTCAACTCTCAAACCCTTTGACAGTCGCGAAACTGAACAACGACACTGGTCTGCTGGCTGAGACTGGAAATAAGAGAGAAGCAGCAAATTCAATTTTATGTCCAGCTGACAGCTCATTTCCACAACAAGTCTGATTAATTCGAGTGATACTCTGTGGAGCCAGTGAAACAAACTCAGACATTTAATGCTTGTCTTTTAAATTCAATGTAAGCTTTTGAAACTTCTCAATATCTATGTTTTTCAGCCGTGACTTAAGAACAGTTAACCTCCTCCAGTAATGCAGTGTTTTGTAATACATATCTCTCACAGCAGGGTTGTTGGAACAAGCTGGGAGTTATATTGTGCAACCCTGATGGTGATGGGAGAAAGGATAAGGTACAAAATTCTATTTTGATTCACAAGGGACTCTACTTGTGGAGCTAGAGGACATGGCTGAGGTACTAAATGAGGATTTTGCATCTGTCTCCACTTGCAAAGAGGATGCTGCTAATGTAGCAGGAAAGGAGAATTAGCGGTATTTAGGATAAAAATAAAGGGACAAAATTAACTGTCACCTGGAAGAATGTGAGTCAATAAATGTGAGTCAATGCAGATTTGTGAAAGGAAAGTATTGCTCGTTGCATTTGATTAAATTTTTTGATGAAGGAACAGAGAGAGTTGATGATGGGAGTGCAGTTGATGAAAGTGGAAGACTTTCAAAAATACAATAGACTGGTTAGCAAAATTAACAAGCCAAATAGGGTTAGAATGTGAGAGCCTCTGTCACAGGTTCATATCTACTGACCGTGATCTCTGGTAAACCAGACTGCGCAGTTCACTAGCCTGGGGCACGCAAGTCATGCATTGGCCCTCCAGCATGGTTAAGCACATCAGTAAGTGGATAAGTCTAAATAATTGATTATATATTTGGCATTAGATTTCTCCACATTTGTACATCTTATTTTAGATGGGCTAGTTCAGGAAAAGGTGTATAACAACAGCTTCCTTACAAAACAGAAATATAGTCAGACATAAATCACCTCACCCACAATCAACAGATTGTTCAAGGAGCAGGCAGCTACAGTTCATTGGACAATGGTCATTGACCCTTAAAAATTCATCATTCCCAGGATGCCCCAGCCATTTGGTTTATGCCCTAGGCTGCATTTGCTGCCAACGCCGTGCATGCACAGTTGTACTGTTTTACTCTGAGCCGTCATTGTGAGTGACAGTGTAGGCAGTGACCTGAAGCAGAGATGTTTATTAAATAGTTATTGAAGGCAGTGATTAAAAAAAACCTCGCCTTCTCCGAGTCGGTGGGGCAGAGGGGAGGAATGGAACCGGGGATCGGGGTGCGAAGGGAGGGGAGGCTTCTGATCCACCCAGTGAGAGCCGCAGCTCCGGATTACAACCTCCATATCCCGTGTTTGCAGCCTGGGGACTTCTTCCAGTTGGACCTTATTCACCTCTCACCCAGTTTTGGAGACCTGCGCCAGGCGAGCAGTCGGGATGTGGCCTCCCTGCAGTTTCTGAATCTCCCTGTCTGGAGCATCTTCCCCTTAACCCGGGTCGGTCGCTGGTAAGAAGCCCCGGAGCTGCAAACACGGGGTATGGGGATTGTAATCCGGAATTGCAGTCGTCAACAGGTGGGTCAGAAGCCTCCCCTCCCGCCCCATCCCGATCCCTGGAAACTGCGGAGTGGCTGCCCATTGGTTTTCTGGCGCATGTGCGGAGAAATGCGCCTGCACTGACACCAGCTTGGGTGGCCATCTTGCATTGCCAGAAGACGCAGTATTATAGCCTCTACCAGTTCACAACCGTGTCCCATCAATTCCACCAGTACAACTTCATCATCAGATTCAACCAATCTGCCCTGAGTGAGCTGGAGTTTTTGTCCATTTCTCGTTACCTCTTATTTTCTTCCTGCCATTGTGGCTTTCTCCACCTGGCTAATTCTGAGTGGAGATAACATTGCGGGATCAAGAGTTTGTCAGTTCAAAGAGGAAAGGGCCCACCAAGAAGGAAGAGCCCTGTCCATTCACGACACTGTTACCACAGCCCGGACAGAACCCTGGAAGAGGGAACATCATTCAAACCTATTTCAACTTATGTGACCTGTCCATATTTATACACTTTCAACCTTCGTGGTAGCAGCTGTATTTAGTATCTAAAGTGGAAAAGTAAACATTTATTGAACATTTGTGCTAACAAGGCTTAATTTTCATCAGATTTAGGTTTCCATTAATTGTTGTCCAAATGTATCCAGCGTGTTACACAATGGTTCATATAGCAAGCTAAACTGTTATTAATGGAATGCCCAGTGATGAAAGAGGGCCCACTTCTGTTTGTTGTCTCTTAAACTGATTGCTTTAAGGCACAGTGAATAGAATAACATTTTGGAAGAGGATTCTGGCACTGCCTTCACTCACAACAACAAGGAATTTTGAGTAGAAAGAGGGAAACTTATGGTTTGTTATTCATTCCTGGGGCTGTGAACATCACTTGCTAAGCATTTGTCACCCATCCCTAATTGCCCTTGAGAAGGTGGTGGTGAACTACATTCTTGAACCGCTGTGCATGTGGTGTAGGAAGTGCCGTTAGGAAGGGATTTCCAGCATTTTGAGCAGCTATAGTGAAGGAACGGCGATGTAAGTTAAGATGGTGTCTGACTTAGAGGGTAACTTGCAGGTGGTGGTGTTCACATGTGCCTGTTGCCTCTGCCCATCGAGGTGGTAGAGGTCAGGGGTTTGGAAAGTGCTTTTGAAGGACACTTGTCGAGTTGCTGCATTTCCAGTGACTGGAGAGTCAGTAACTGGAGGGCACGGATTTAAAAGATAATTGGCAAAAAAATCCAGGGGAGAGATGAGGAGAAGTGTATTTATTTACACAGTGAGTTGAGATCTGGAATGCATTGTTTAAAAGGGTGCTGGAAGCAGATTTAATGTTACCTTTCAAAGGGAAATTGGATAAATACTCTGTGGAAAGATTTTAAGGGCTATGGGGAGAGAGCAGGAGGAGTGGAAATAATTGGACAGCTCTTTTAAAGAGCTGGAACAAAGTACAAATGCTCTCCCTCTGTGCTGTAACATTTCTGAGATTCGATGATGAACTGTATCATTAACTCACATCCCACAGCATTAAGCCACATCGTTTGACCTCTTCTAACCACTGACCCTTTATTGCACTCCTGGGCCTGCCCCGGCTCTTGTACTATCACTGACGGCAGCCTGGAATCAACCTGAGCTCTGAGCACTAATTTGCTCCATTCTCCTGCTGTTGTTCTTGTCCGACAGAAAAAAAAGCACTTCGGAAGTCACAGAGGATCTTGTCAAAATTCATGTGCTGGGCTACTGATCGATCACTTCACAGCTCAGTGCCCCTCGAAGCTCCTCATCACTCGGAAGAAGCAAATTCAATAGATTGAGGGCATGTTCCCGGCTGTGCTTTTCTCCTGTAGGTGAGAATTGGCCATTGCTGCGATGTCACTAAATCCATCGCTGGGCACAAGTAGCAATATGGCACACGAGGCGTGTTTCCAGTTTCCTCCCCCCCTCCCACTGAGGTTTAGAGGCTTTGAAGCAACAAATTGGCTGATTTATTTGCAAAAACAGGCGCAGTCAGTTTCACTTCTCCTGCCACAATAAATCCCCTGGCAGCGCATCAAAACTGCTTAGAATCATCCGCATTAACCAGCTCCTAACAAACTGCGGACGAGCCATTTGACCTCCTAAATAATAATCTGGTTGTTTATTTACCTGAGAGATCTTTGATGCCTGCACATACACGTTGCAAAAACACTAATTGAGGATCAACCCATCACCATCAGCGTTAACAACGGTAGCAACTCCACCTAAGCGCTCGCTCTGAGTTTCAACGGGTTTCGGATGGGCGGGCAGGCAGACAGGCAGGAGGGCGGAGGGTGGGCAGACAGGCGGGCAGGCGGAGGATGGAGTGGAGGGGGGACAGATGGACAAACAAACAGCCGGGCAGGTTTAGAAGAAAAGTCTGGCAGAGGTGAGCGAGAGTGATAGTCAGGCTGGGAGGGGTGGGGCGAGAGGTGGGGGGAGATGTGCAGAAGAGGGAATGTGGGCAGAGGGTAAGATAGTGCAAGCGGAGGGCAGCTGATGTCACCAGCAGGAAGTATAGCCTACCAGTGTTCTGTCAGCGAGCTACATATACCTACACAGAATCGACAGCACATATACAGGAACAGGTCATTTGCTCTTTGCCGGCAGTTATACTTCACACAAGCCTCCTCCAATGCTAATTCCCTCTGTCCCATACCCCTCTATTCCCTTCTCCCTAGTGGATGCATTAACTATCCCTTAAAACATAAAATCTAAGAGGACGAGTAGACCATACAGTCCTGGAGTCTGCTTCAACGTTCAATACAGTCGTAGCTAAACGTCCAAATCATTTTACCACCTGATCCCTTATCCCTTGATTCCTTTCCAGACCAAAGATCTATCAAACAAAAGCGAAATAGTGCAGATGCTGGAAATCTGAAATAAAAACAGAAAGCGCTGGAAAAACTCAGCTGGTCTGGCAGTGCCTGTGGAGAGAGAAACAGAGTTAAGGGTTCGAGTCCAATGTGGCTGTTCTTCGGAGTCATATTGGACTCGAAACGTTAACTCTGCTTCTCTCTCCACAGATGCTGCCAGACCTGCTGAGTTTTTCCGGCACTTTCTGTCTTTATGTCAAAGGATCTATCGAGCTCCGTATTGGATACATTTAACGAATCAGCATCTATCACCAGTCTCAGCCACTCCTTGTAGCAGTGAGTTTCACATTCTCGCCACTCTCTGCCAAAAGAAATTCTTTGATTGGAGGAGCGCAAAGCTCCAATTCCAGATAAGGAAGCGATGGGGCAGAAGTTAGGGAGAGATGCTGAGGGAGAGCTACCGAGAAACATCCTGACTTCCGATGGAACCAAAAGGACTATCATGAACTTTGGCCTGAATTTTTCAGTCGACGGGTTCGTGCGATCGGTGGGCCAAGGAGCGGCTGGGAAATGGGCCCCCCCGACTGCGATCAGCCCCAGACCACCATTTCACACTGGCTGACCAATTAACAGCCAGCCAGCGAGAAACAGGCGCTGAAAAGCTCAGCGTTGCCGGGATGGAGACGGGAAGAGGGCGGGCGATGGTGTCAATGCAAGCGCGGGCGAGCGCTTCGAGAGAGAGCTCCCTGAAGGCAGACAGCTGCCTCAGGGGGCTGCAGACCCCCAAATAATGAAATGAAGCACCAAAAAGCTGCCATCAAATGTCCCTGCATCACAATCTAGCACCTGAAAGCATACCTCATAAAAATGCTGTCCCCCAGACATTTCTTTTTATTTTATTTCCTAACGGAGATTTCATCACGCGCTTGGATGAGGTTTCATGAAAAATGTAAAGCTCACCTGGCTGATTCGCCCCCTCTGCCAACCGTAAGGTTGGGTGGGCGATGAGTAATCGCTGGCAATTGTGCCACTAATGCGCTTAATTGCCTGCTTAAGTGTCGTCGGGCGCGCTTCCGACTTTTACCCGTGCCCGCTGAGTGAAATATTGCCCGAGAGTGCGCGATGACGTCAGGATGCTCGCCCGCTGTCATCTCATGCGATTTTATGCCCGATGGAGTCAGGCACATGCCCACCCGCAGGACGTAAAATTCTGCCCTTGGTGTAATGGACAGGCTTCTTACTTGAGCTTTTTTTAAAAAAATGAGTTCATGGGATGTGGGTGTCACTGACTGGGCTAACAGTTATTGCCCACCTCTACTTGCCCAGAGGGCATTTGAGAGTCAACCACATTGCTGTGGGTCTGGAGTCACATGTAGGTCAGACCAGGTGAGGACAGTAGCATTAGTGAACAAGATGGGTTTTTTTATGACAATCAACAATGGTTTTATGATCACAATCAGACTTTTAATTCCGGATTTTTATTGAATTCACATTCCACCATCTGCCATGGCAGGATTTGAACTCAGGTCCCCAGAGCATTACCCTGGGTTTCCTGGTCTAGCTACGATACCACTATGCCGCCATCTCCCCTTCTTGGAGAAGCTTGAACCAGGTCCACGAGCAAGCTCCGCCCCTAAGATTACCCATGCTTAGGGTTGATTCGTCAGTACAATCACGTGACCCCCTAAAACAGTCGGAAAGATTTTACTTACAATCATGACAAGGAACTTTCATTTTCTTTCTGATGCCGCAATAATTGTTCGTGAGCCTTTTTCTGAAGTTTTCTGGAGTAAATAATGGGATTTCTTCCATTAAACCCCATCCTTCTAGTACCTTACATTGTTTAAATTCCTGATCAATTGCCCTATGTGAGGTTATGTAGCCTTTGAGGGAAGAATGTGTGGAACTGTGCAGGCTAGAGAGCCTTGCAAAATGGAAACACACATTCAGCCACCCAACCTGTTTGTGTATTTTATTCCTTCATGGCATGTGGCTGTTGTTAGCAGGGACAGCATTTGTTCCCCATTCCCAACTGCCCTTGAGAAAGTGGTGGTGAGCTGCCTTCTTGAGCCGCTGCAGTCCATGTGGTGTAGGTATGCCCACAGCGCTGTTTGGAAGGGAGTTCCAGGATTTTGACCCAGCGACAGTGAAGGAACGGCGATACAGTTCCAAGTCAGGATGGTGAGTGACCTCAAGATGGTGTTGTTCCCGTGTGTGTTCTACCTCTCTTCTAAGTGATCGAAGTCACGGGTTTCAGAGAATTGCCGATGGTGTGTACCTCACGCATGCTCCCTCATTCAATCCGGCCATGGTTAGTCTGAACCTTAACTCCATTTACCTGCTTTTGCTCCATATCCATTGATACACTCACCCATCAAAATTCTATCAATCTTGATCTTGAAAATTTCAGTTATGCCCCACCCCTCCCACCCCTCCCAGCCCCTTGAATCCACAGCCTTTTAAGGACAAGAGTTCCAGATTTCCATTCCCCTGTACACAGTTGGGCGATCCTATATTTGGTGATTGATGAATTCTAAACATAAGGATGGCCTCACTCTGATAATTGGACACCCCTCCAGATGCAGTGTATAAAGTTGACTATCTGCTGTTCCTTGACAGCTAAAATATTATTAAAAACCCTGGCCAGACACCACTTACTATTGACACAATTACATCGTAAACTCCTAGAATGCACAAGTTATTTGTTGCAGAACATTGAAATTCATTTTTATTTCGAGGCCTTATTCCCTGACTGCCTCCGTGGTCAATGTTGTGAAATTAATGGAAACATGTCAAGCACCAGAGAAATCCTAGCAACTGAAAACCCGTGTAAAGAATCATCAAGAATGAACTGACAGTCAGACGTGTCTCTCCGTGCAAACAAAAAAAAAACTGTTTTGTATCTGCGTGAAGCAAGAAAAGTATTAAATGTGCATTTAGTTAAGGTGTCAGCCATGACTCAGTGGTAGCAATTTGACTACAGAGTCAGGAAAGTAATGAAGAAAGGTCCTGCACCTCTTCAACACCTTTCAGGGTCTCAGAACATCACAAAGTGTTTTACAGCCATCTTGAGGTGTGGACACTGCTTTAATGTAGGAAACACAGACGCCAACTTATGCTCAGCAAATGCCCAGAAACAGTAACGTGATAATTGACCGGATAATCTGTATTCGTAGATGTTGGTCGAGGGATAAATACTGATGAGGACACCAGGCAGAACTCCCCTGCTCTTCTTCAAAGAGCGTCAAGGGAACTTTTATACTCATCAGAGAGGAGAGATGGTCGGCAGAATCATCCCAGATTTGCACCAAGTGTGGTAGCGGGCGGGAAATAGGACATTTTCCCCACTGGCCGCAATGGCGGGTTTTCGCGCCATGTTGTTCCATCCCCGCCTCGTTAATTATGCATTCCCGGGAAATGCGCTGGGTCGCTGCTGGGATGTCCTCTGATTCACCTGCACTCTTCAAGGGATAGGAAGCTGCTGGGGACTGATGGCTGCCAAAGGGAGGAAACATGCTGCCCCCAAATTTAGCAACGCCTCCATCGAACACCTACTGGGCGCAGTGGAGGCCCTGGCGCGATGTCCCCTACCCCTGTTCTGGGTGAAGGTCACCAATCCAGCACGGAGGCAGTGGCAACGCCGATCAGCACCAACACCCTGCAAAAGAGGACAGCCACCCAGTGCAGGAAGAGGATGAATGGTCTCATCCGTTCTGTCAGGGTATGTCATTTCTCATCACTCTCAACTCACGCAATCTCAAACCCATCACACATCCACAGGGATCTCACACCTCAAGGGACAACACCACTAACTCTCACACACACCCTGACAGCGCCATCAGGCTCATATCCCCTGGAACTCGTGTCCTCATCCCGTCCATGGCTCCGCTCACTGCACAAACATTCCACGCACCGCCATGTGTCCTGCTCACACTCTCGCCATCTGTTTTCATGCAGGAGAAGCTGGCTCAAAGCAGCTGGGAGAGGTCCCAAACCAGGGGTGGAGTGGCCCACCTTAGGCCCCTCACTCACTTTGAGGAGCGTGCCATCGCTCTGACTGGTGAGGATGTGGACTGTGCCTGCGGCGACAGTGAGGTCAGCAACGAACACCCACGTGAGGATCCTGCACCACATCATCCCTCTTTCAATGCAAACGTAAGTGCTCCCTCCCCAGCTTTTGACATTGCTGCCATGCACCGATTATCTCTACTTTGGTTCACAGGGAGCTCTGCCAAGCAACCGACACCTTCAGGCAGCCAGTCCCTCAGCTCCATCCAGGTCCACACCTCCAGCGAAGAGGACACCTCCTCCATTGAAGAGCTGGAAATAAACAGCCAGGAAGACCTGTCACAGCGCTTACCCAGACACACACCTCGGTGGGACCTAGATCTAGAAAAGGCTCGGATTCACAATCTGGTGGTCACCACACGGACATGTGTCTGCAGCAGGTAGGGACAGGTTCAGCCAAGCTCCCCAGTACTTGGAGGGCTTCTGGGGAAGAGGTATCTGTGAGGTCCGAGTCAGATGACGAGCCTCTGGATTCAGCCTTCCACCTCATCGTAAAGAGTCAGCAGAAGGCAGGGGAACATCACGCAGAGCTGTTGAAAGCCCTCAACAGAGTGGCATGTCCGTCTGCCCTCTGATGAAGTGACGCCCACATGGGCATGAATGAAGGTCTGCAAAGGAAGGATGCCGGATGCCATGGACACCCTGGTCCAACAGAACGCAGACCTGCACTGCACCGTGGTAGCCAAGGGTGAGTTCCTCCAGTGGCAACATGAGATGGAAATGGGGCACCTCGGTGTCCCTCCAGATAATCCTTCCCCTCAAGGAATCAGGCTGGGGCCCTCGGGCACCCGAAGGGAGGATGAGCGGCAGCTGGACACCCCTGGGTCATCCACTTAGGAATCCCAGAAGTTGTCCTCTCCCTCCAAGTCCCCTTTGCCTGTGACCCTCCTCAACGTCATTCTCTGTCACCACAGAGGGAGAAGCTGGACCACAGGAGGACAGCCAAAGCAAGCTGGGGGCCCCAAGACTTTGGCTTTCCTGAGGTCCCACACCAAAGTCATCAATGGCAACAGGGCCAACCATTGCACAGGGTGTCTCCACCCCCGCTGCCAATGTCAGGGCAATACTTGAAGAAGTGGTAGGCCTAGAAAAGTTAAGAATTTATTATCACAAATGGTTGCACTGGTGAACATGTTCTGTCACTTTATAATCGGAAAATATATTCACTTTCACTGAATACCACATAATGGTGTCTTCCAGCTTCATTTACAGGCTTCGCAAGCCCCCCCCTGCTTTCCGCACCCCCCCCCCAACACCCTCCTGCCCCCAACCACCCACTAACAGTTCTGATTCTGGAGGGAGAAGTGGTGTGGCGCTCTCTCACGCACCTGGATCCTCCCTCCATCACACTCATCTCACTGTCCTGAGCATTTTTCAATGCTGCCTGCTGGGTTCGCTTTCAGTTGTCCATCTGAGCTGACCTGCGTCTCCACCCGCCCACTGATCACACTCCCAGCAGCACCTAGGCCTGTCCAACATTCCTTTCAATTTTAATTTTACAAGAATCGCTGTTGTCGAGTATGTCTTCAGCTCCCCGATCCTTTCCCCTCCTCAGGTCACCCATGTCCTTTCCCCCATCACTGTCGACCCCTCAGCATCACCTTCCACCACCGCCCCCAGCCACCTGCCAGCCAGAACCCTATTCTTTCTGGGATGTCCAGGTGAACATGCATGTTCCCTTCTTTCCTGAAAATCCCACTCCCATCCGCATTGACCTCCTTGACGCCCCCCTTCCCATCCCCAGGGTCCTTGTCTGCCTCCGAGTCCCCACCAACCACCCGTCTACTGCTACCTTTGCACCCTTACCCTCCCACCCTACCCTCACTCTGCCCTCTGTCATTCTCACCGTTCCCTCCGACCATGTCCATCCTCATTTCACTCCCCAGGAGGCAGTCATTGACTCCACAGACCCCTCCCTTGCATGTTCACCTGGACATCACTCCCTTACTCCTTCCTCCCAACTGACTCCTTCCTCCCACCTAACCGCTTCCTCCCCTTGAACTTCTTCGTTCCTCCGCACTCCTTTCTCCCCCTGGATTCCTTCCCCCACTTTGAACTCCTTCCTCCCAGGGACTTCTTCCCAACCTCCGAACTCCTTCCTCCCCCCCAAGTCCTGCCCCACTCTGAATTCCTTCCCTTACACCTTCCTCCCCCCCTTACACCTACCAACTACCTCCTCAGTTGTCACATTCTCCCTTGTGGCACCACCCTCCCTCCCCCCGCACTCCCACTCCCCCTGCCAAACTCACCCAACCTGACACCATCATAGCCCCCCCCACCGTCCCAACCTCACCCCAGCCCCCCAGACACCTTCCTCTCCCAGCCAAACCTAGACCTTCCTCTCTATCTCCTCGACGATTATCTGTAACTTGGCCGACATGGCTAATGTCCTGAAGCAGACCCCAGACATCAATAGTGACCTTCCACCTTTCGTGAGCTGCTTCGTGGCAGAGCCATGTTCATGAGAATCCACCCAGCATGCCTTGCATGGTTTCTTCCAGTGTCCAGTTGCTGATGGCCTCCAGCATCTTCTGCTCCTCGGATGTCTGCGATGTAAGCAAGACCCTAACGGTAAGTCCCAACTTCAGTACATCACACTTGTCAAGGTGTGTTATAGGCCAGCGTGTTTTCCCATCAATATGGGTGGTAAATTTATCATGGGGGGATGATTCCGGTGAGCAGGGCTTATAATTAGATGCAGATGTATTAAAATGACATGCCTGGTGCCCGGTGTCGGGAAAGCCAGCCTGCCATTGACGGGCGGAGCCAATAACCGCAAACTGGTTTCCCGATGGCGTGGAAGCGATTTTTGGCCTTCCCGCCATATTGTCCGCTCACACCCGCCAGAATGCCCGACGCCAACGGGGACAGAAAATTCTGCCTGGTGTCTCAATTCAACGCCTCAAAGTCAAAAATATGGCACTCGGGAGACTTGAGCACAAAATCCAGTGTCAAAGGAGGTGCAGTGAAGGTATGCTGCCCTGTCGGAGGGATGATAATGTGGGATTGCTACACTGTTGGAGAGTCACTAGCGAGGGAGCACTGTACCCTCCATGGATCACCAGCTTGACAAGGTGGAGACTCTTGTGCACACTGATGACCCCATGAGTGATGCCTCTGGGACCTTCTTGCCCTTGGTAGGGCCACTCATGGCAGTAAGATTTAGGGGGAGGTGTCAGACAAAGTGCAGTCCAAAACCTCCTCAATGACAGACCAGGTGAAGGAAGATTGTTCATCCCAATGGCTGTGAAGGTGGAAGGAGCCTGCAGTGACAAGGTGGTCCGGTCATTGTGGCTTGACACATCACTGAAATCTGACCACCTACTGGTTAAGAATCATGTGGACAATGACGGCAGCTCAAGATGGCCACATTAAACAAAGTCACACACAGGCTTCTACCAAGGTCCATTTACCAAGTCCTGTGGTGATGGAGAGTTGGTAACAGGGACAGGGCTGTGAACCTGGGGGTTCCCGGTCAAGAACCTGCACACAAGCTACAGACGCATGAAGGCTGTGGGCGCCTGTGTTGGGACAGGGTTGTTTTTGGGCAGCACTATCTGTGACTGAGCAGGTCTCTTCAGGACACCCCCTGCTCAACTGAAATGGGGCAGGGGCGAGAAATGGTGCCCTAAAAAATGTCCCTAAAAGACTGTCCCACTTTCTCCTGGCCGGGGAACCACACCCCGTGGAATCACCATCTTTTTGGTCAAAGAAAGCAAACTTTAAATTTTGAAACTTGGGATGTTAGAGCACTCATGGGACAGAATTTTAGGAACGCCCACAATCAGGTCTGCAGCTGGTTGTGGGGGGGAAGGGGTCAGTGCGGGTGGGGGGAGCTGTGGTGGGGCCTTTAAAATTCCCAAGGTGGCTTTCTTGCCTCCCTGCCCTCCTACCCTTGACCAGTCCACACTTTTACAGGGGACGGGTGACAACTAAGGCCACCCTTGCCTCAGCTAGAACTCTTAAGTGGCCAATTATTGGCCATTTTGACAACAATTTTGAGGGAGTGCTACAGTGTTGAATTATCATAAATGAGAGAATGCTCCACCATTGGAGAGGCCGTGACATTGCACTAGTGACAATCCATGGAGTCAGTCAGACCTCATGTGGCAGATAAACCCCAGAAACCACTTCTGTTGCCTCAGTTCACGAACTAACTTCGAAATACCCAAAATATCCCGACAAACTTGGCAGTTTCAAGGAAGCTGCAATGTTACGCGTGCAGGAGAATGCAAGTCCGTCAATTGATCTGGTGCATTTTGCGCAAATGCAAATGCCAGAAGCAACAAGGAGAAATGGCGAAAGAATCCACATGACAGAAACTGTGGAAAACCATCACTGAAGGATGGCCTGATTCAATTCAGCATGTCCACGAACATGTGAGATTTTTTGTCTTTAGCAGGACGTGCTGCTCATGTCCCAGGGAGTCATTGTTAAAGGCAGCCAGCTCATCACACCAGAATCTTTGCGACCTGATATTCTTCAACAACTTTGTCACTCACACATGGACATAAATCAGATGAGAAGACTCACAAGAGAGTCAGTCTATTGGCTGGGTATGAACAGTAACATTAAAGTTGCCATCAAGAAGTACGAAGCATGTCAAGAGCATATGCCAAGTCAGTACAAAGCACCACTCGTTCCATGTGAAGTTCCTATCCAACATCCAACCTCCACATCCAATCACATCCAACCTCTTTCATGTCCATGGCACCGACTTCATCGTTATCGTTGACTACTTTACCAAGTCCTCCATTGTTCGAGAATTACACAATACATCAAGCACAATTGTTACGCACACTCTAACTGCTATTTCCAGTTTATCTGGTGTGCCTAGAGAGATCATTATGGATAATGGTCTGCAATCTATTGATAAGCCACTTCAGGATATGTGTGAGTAGTAGAATATCGATCACACTACTTCTCCCCATTACCCTTTATCTAATGGCTTGGCTGAACAAATGATCCACGCAGTGAAATCCCTAATTCGCAAATTTAGACAGGCCAAGCAAGAGCTACACATTGCAATGTTACATCTGAGAGCGACACCTTTAAGTGCAACTGTTCCATCACTGGCAGAGCTCATGTTTAGCAGACCAGTATGTACCAATTTACCTACTCCTACCCATTCTACTCTCACAGGAACTAGAGAGCAACTTTTTAAACTACAGGGGAAGATACCCAATATACATGATAAAAATGCAGAATCGCCAAGTTTACAGTTGGAACAATAAGCTTCACATCCAGGATCCCACAGAAGGTTTGTGGCAACCAACCGAGGTGACAAGGATTTGGTCAGAACCAAAGTGCTATGAAGTCATTCCACACGAATGGCGCAACAGTGAGGCATAACCAAGGACAAAGCAGACCCACTCCAGCTTCTCAACCACCGTTCAGTCCTCTTGCATCTAGGACAAGATCCTGAATGAAAACAGGAACAACATCTAAGAATGACAATTCCATAGATCACTGTGAGCAATTGATGAAACCTCCAGACAAGTTTACCATTACAAGACCTGGGCATACCAGCAGGTTATCTTTACACTTTAGAGACTCATAAATTCATCTGTTCTATATACGTATGCTATCATTCCTAAATATGAACATGCATTGTAAATAGATATATTTCTTTGGAAGGGGAAAGTATCTTTGAAAAGAAAGGGGGATGTTGTCATATGCTGTTAAGGGATTGCAGCATGACATCACTAGAAAGGAAGTGATCCAGTTTTAGTTTCGCTTTGGCTTTTAAGCAGAGCACAGCACAGACAGTTCTGCTGATGATGTCTTCAAGCTTTATACCCCTGTATATCGGTCCTCATGTACCTAGTCTCAATAAATGAATCCACAAGCCCAATCCATTATGAGCGCTTGGTGCCTTTATATCATTTTAAAAACAAAATATACTTCACTGTTGAAGGTGCTGCCTTTGTTGGTTGCAATGTTCCTATGAATGTCCTGAAGCATGAATGATGGTGTATAAATGAAATTCTTTCTCACCTAGCTTCCTGCCTACTTTTGTACCTCCTTAAATTCTGAGAATCGCTTCCTAACAGTGGATTTTGTTATCTTTGGTGTTGTCGCTTTTCCTCGATTTGAGGATGACGTCTACTCAGGACAGTGAGTTTCTGCCCCGTGTCTTCATGTGGCTGAAGAGGCCGATTCTCAACCCGCAGATCTTTGGGCACATGGGGCAGGAGGTGGTTGGATCTGGATTCAGGATGTGTTACAGTGCGGAACTCCCCGATGCCCAGGCAAACTCCTACGACAGGAAAGTGGCATTTCTCGGTGCAACAGCTTATCAGGAGCCCCTTTTCCACACCACCGTGCCCCTCACCTCCTGATTTTCTTGTCACCAATAGCAGACGGGCGAACATTTATAAAGCACCTTTCATGACGTCTTGACGTCCCAAAATGCCTGACAGCCAATGAGGTACTTTTGAAGTGTAGCCATCATTGTAATGTTGGAAGTGCAGCAGCCACTTTAGCATAGAAAGCCCCCACAAGCAACAATGAGATACTGCCCAGCCCAGAAGGAAAAAATCGTTCGGAGAAGTACTCTTATTTCCCAGTTTTTACTGGTGTTCTATTTTAAGGTATACAAGACCAAGTTCGGACCAGCATTCTTAATTCCCAATTTTTACTGTTTTTTCCTTCTGGGAGGCAATTTGTTTTAGTGTTGTTGATTGGGGGCCAGGACACCGTGGGTAACTTACTGAGCTGCTCTCCTTCAAAGTAGTGCCATGGGATCTTTACATCCACCTTATGAAAGGCGGTAGTGCTTCGGTTCAACTCCCTCACTCATACACTGGAAAGCCAGTCTAGATTTTTGTGCTCTGGTCTCTGGTGTTGGGTTTGTAAACACAACCTTCTGACTCAGAGACGGGAGCGCAACCCACTCTCAGATGCTCAAACTGGCCAGGCTGATCCAATGGAATTTGTGGGTTACTGCTTTGATTGGAGATATTGCTCAAAAGAGGAGGGTATTTCTAGATGGACAGGAATTTTTGGAATGTGCCTGGAATGGGGCCTGTTTCATAGATGCCAATGATATCTCACTGCCGATGGATTGATGCAGCTGCTCCATGAATAACCCTGCATGGAAATCATCTTCACACAGAATGAGTGTAACTAATGAGCTATCTGCAGCCTCTTTGATAAGTTGTAAGCGTTTCCAATGGAGACATCTTGGCTTTTACTGGTTCTTCCACATAAGTAGATGCCATAAATATTTCCTTTAGAATATTTGCTCTAAAGCCATTTTGAAGCACTGTGATTTGATATGAAACTTGTTAGATGAGCATTAATTTTCTTTGACACAACATAATTTCAGACTGCTGCAAAGTGAACAGTCTCCAGCTCAATCCTGCGGGCTCTGTCAGCTCAACACAGCACACCCTCAAAGCAATAAACCTGCCACAACACAGCAAATCCTCAAAATAATAAACCCACCACAACACAGCAAATCCTCAAAATAATAAACCCACCACAACACAGCAAATCCTCAAAGCAATAAACCCACCACAACACAGCATATCCTCAAAATAATAAACCCACCACAACACAGCAAATCCTCAAAATAATAAACCCACCACAACACAGCAAATCCCCAAAATAATAAACCCACCACAACACAGCACATCCTCAAAATAATAAACCCACCACAACACAGCAAATCCTCAAAGCAATAAACCCACCACAACACAGCACATCCTCAAAATAATAAACCCACCACAACACAGCAAATCCCCAAAATAATAAACCCACCACAACACAGCACACCCTCAAAATAATAAACCCACCACAACACAGCACATCCTCAAAATAATAAACCCACCACAACACAGCAAATCCTCAAAATAATAAACCCACCACAACACAGCAAATCCTCAAAATAATAAACCCACCACAACACAGCAAATCCTCAAAATAATAAACCCACCACAACACAGCAAATCCTCAAAATAATAAACCCACCACAACACAGCAAATCCTCAAAATAATAAACCCACCACAACACAGCACATCCTCAAAATAATAAACCCACCACAACACAGCACATCCTCAAAATAATAAACCCACCACAACACAGCAAATCCTCAAAATAATAAACCCACCACAACACAGCAAATCCTCAAAATAATAAACCCACCACAACACAGCACATCCTCAAAATAATAAACCCACCACAACACAGCACATCCCCAAAATAATAAACCCACCACAACACAGCAAATCCTCAAAATAATAAACCCACCACAACACAGCACACCCTCAAAATAATAAACCCACCACAACACAGCACATCCTCAAAATAATAAACCCACCACAACACAGCACACCCTCAAAATAATAAACCCACCACAACACAGCAAATCCCCAAAATAATAAACCCACCACAACACAGCAAACCCTCAAAATAATAAACCCACCACAACACAGCACACCCTCAAAATAATAAACCCACCACAACACAGCAAATCCTCAAAATAATAAACCCACCACAACACAGCACACCCTCAAAATAATAAACCCACCACAACACAGCACATCCTCAAAATAATAAACCCACCACAACACAGCACATCCCCAGGAACGATAAACCACAACATGGCGCACTCTTGGAAAAGATAAACCACAACACAGAACATCCTCAGAATAGATAATCCACAATGCATACCCATCTCCCTTCTTTACAGAAATATAACTTAGCCTGTAACTGACCAATGTAAACCCACCACATCGAATTTGAAAATGAATTTATCCTTTCACCTAAGAAAATGTTTGTACTTTACAACAAATAAGCTAGCGTTGGTGGTTCTTATATTGGCTAACAGGAGTCAGTTGTGTTTGAGTTCAATACTTGCCTCAGGGTCAGAAGGTTGTGGGTTCAAGTCTCACTCTGGAGAATCGGAATGAAATCTAGGCCAATTCTCCAAGCACAGCACTGAGCGAATGCTGTACTGTCAGAGGCGCAGTACTGAGGGACTGCTGCACTGTCAGAGGGGCAGTCCTGAGATAGCACTGCACTATTGGAGGCGCAGTACTGAAGCAGTGCTGCGCTGTCGGAGGGGCAATACTGAAGGAGTGCTGCACTGTCAGAGAGGCAGTCCTGAGGCAGTGCTGCACTTGCAGAGGCAGCACTGCACTGTTGGAGGGGCAGCACTGAGACAGCACTGCACTGTCAGAGGGACAGTGCTGACGGAGCACTGCACAGTTGTCTCCTCTGTTGTCAATCTGTACTGAAAGGCATGATGCCTTTTGGATAAGACATAAAACCAAGGGGTTGTCTACCCTCTCAGATGAATGTTAACGATACAAAAATACCTTCAAAGATGAGGAGAGGAATTTGCCCTGGGCCATATTTTTTTCTCCTCAGTATGGAAGGAAGCCATTTAGTCCATCATGACTCTCTGAAGGAGCAATTCACTAACAGTCACTCTCCTGCCTTTTCCCTGTAACCCTGAATATTCTTTCTTTTCAGATAATAATCCAAGTCCCTTTTGCAAGATTCGATTGACCCAGCCTCCACCACAGGCAGTGCATTCCAGATCCTAACCACTCGCTGCGTAAAAAAAGCTTTTCCTCATGTCACCAGCTCTTTTTTTGCCAATTGTCTTAAATTGTGCCCTCTCATTCTTGACCCTTCAACCAATAGGGACAGTTTCTCCCTATCTACTCTGTCTAGACCCCTCATAATTTTGAATACCTCTGTCAAATCTCTTCTCAACCTTCTCTTCTCCAAGGAAAACAGCCTCAACTTCTCCAATCTGTCTACATAACTGAAGTTCTTCATCCCTGGAACCATTCCCATGAATCTTATCTGCACCCATTCTAATGCCTTCACATCCTTCCAAAAATGTGGGTTCCCACAACTGGACGCAATACTCCAGTTGAGGCTAAACCAATGTTTTATACACATTTAACAGACCTGACATAACTGATATTGGACAGGGTAAATATAGATAAAGGAGGAGGTACTTTATAGTTTGGCAATCAATGCAAATATTCGCCTGATCTGGTTTGGGTACATCCTAGAATACCAAGGGGAGTAAGGATGTAAATTGTGAACATTGTGGCCACGATCTTCCACTCCTCTGGGGGTGGTGCCAGGGGACCGGCGGTGTGAAATACTACACCACTATTTAAAAAAAAGGCAGAGAGGTAAACTCAACAACCAGTCAGCTTAACATCGATAGTGGGTAAGCTTTTAGAGAATGATCCAGGGCAAAAATAAATTATGACCTAATAAATGAAAGCCAGCCCCGATTTGTAAAGGCAAAATGCGTTTGACTCATACAAAAGAAAAATCCTGCAGATGCTGCAAATTTGAAACAAGAACAGAAAACGCTGAAAACGCTCAGCAGGCCAGACAGCATCTGTGGAGGGAGAAACAGTTAAAATTTCAGATCTGTGACCTTCCGTCAGAACTAGAAATAGTATGCGATGTAAACTGAGTGAACGGAACGGAGTCCTTATGGGATGGGAGGAAGTGATTAACTTGGTTGAGGCCTTTGAAGTAATGGAAAGGGTTGATAAGGACAGAGAGGCTGTTGCTATATACATGAACTTTCAAAAGGCATTTTACAATGTACCCCAAATGGACTTGTGAGAAAACTTGATTCTCACAGGGTTAAGGGGTAACATGGATACTAAATTGCTTAAGGGACAGAAAGCAGAGAATGGTGAATGGTTAGTTTTTGATACTGGAGGGAAGTACTGTATGCAGTGATGTTCCCCAGGGTTCAGAATTGGGTCCACAGCTCTATATATTAATATATATTAACAACTTGGATTTAGATGTAAAAATTCAAATATGTAGATGACATAGAACTAGTAATGCAGTGAACGATGCGGATGATAGTGTCAGATTTCGGGAGAGCATATTGGTGAAATGGACATATGGCAAATGAAACTTAATGCAAAGAAGAGGGATGTGATGTATTCTGGAGAGAAGAAAGAGAGGGAATATATATTAATGAGGGCGTTAGGGCAGCTATAAATGGGCAGGAGGGCATGCCAGGATCAGCACCAGGCATACCTAAAAATGAGGTGTCAACCTGATGAAGCTACAACACAGGACTACTTGCGTGCCAAACAGCAAAAGCATAAGTGATAGACAGAGCTAAGCGATCCCACAACCAACGACTCAGATCTAAGCTCTGCAGTCTTGCCACATCCAGTCGTGAATGGTAGTGGACAATTAAACAACTCACTGGCTGAGGAGGCTCCACAAATATCCCCATCCTCAATGATGGGTGAGCTCCACACATCAGTGCTAAAGATAAGGCTGAAGCATTCGCAACAATCTTCAGCCAGAAGTGCCGAGTGGATGGTCCATCTCGGCCTCCTCCGGAGGTCCCAGCATCACAGGTGCCAGTCTTCAGCCAATTCGATTCACTCTACGTGATATCAAGAAATGGCTGAAGGCACTGGATACTGCAAAGGCTATAGGCCCTGACAATATTCCGGCAATAGTACTGAAGGCTTATGCTCCAGAACTTGCTGCACCCCTAGATAAGCTGTTCCAGTACAGCTACAACACTGGCATTTTTTAAACTCTTTCATGGGATGTGGGCGTCAGCATTTGTTACCCACCCGGCTATGTGGAAAATTGCCCTGGTTTGTCCTGTACACAAAAAGCAGGAAAAATCCAACCTGGCCAATTATCGCCCCATCAGTCTACTCTCGATCATCAGTAAAGCAGTGGAAAGGGTCATCAACAGTACTATCAAGTGGCATTTAGTTAGCAATAACCTGCTCACTGACACCCAATTTGGGTTCTGCCAGGGCCACTCAGCTCCTGCCCTCATTACAGCCTTGGTTCAAACATGGACAAAAGGGCTGAACTCTCGCGGTGAGGTGAGAGTGATTGCCCTTGACATCAAGGCAGCATTTGACCCAAAGTGGCATCAAGGAGCCTTAGCAAAACTGGAGCCAATAGGAATCAGCGGGAAAACTCTCCATTGGTTGGGGTCATACCCAGCACAAAGGAAAATCGTTGTGGTTGTTGGAGGTCAATTGTCTCAGTTCCAGGACATCACTGCAGGAGTTCCTCAGGGTAGCACCCTAGGCCCAACCATCTTCAGCTACTTCATTGCTATTGATTGCACAATGTTCAGCACCATTTGCGACTCCTCAGATACTGAAGCAGTCCATGTCGAAATACAGCGGAGAGAATCATCGTGGAAGCCACGACCCCTCTTTACAGCACTAGCTGCCGAATTCCAGTAAGTAGAGAGTTTTAAGGCCCCAAAGCCACTTTGAGATGCTACGGAGAGAAGGTAAGTGTGTAGGTTTAGTGGATGAGGGGATAGGGTGGCAAGTAAGTGGGTGAGGGAGTAAGGTGATAGGTAGGTGGGTGAGGGAGTATAGTGGCAGGTGGGTGGGTGAGGGGATAGGGTGGTAGGTAAGTGGGTGATGGGATAGGGTGGCAGGTGAGTGGGTGAGGGGGTAGGATGGCAAGTGGGTGGGTGAGGGGTTAGGGTGGCAGGTGGGTGGGTGAGAGGGTAGGGTAGTGAGTGGGTGGGTGAGGGGGTACGGTGGCAAGTGGGTGGGTGAGGTATAGGGCGGCAGGTGGGTGGGTGAGGGGATAGGGTGGTAGGTGGGTGGGTGAGGGGGTACGGTGACAGGTGGGTGGGTGAGGGGTAGGGTGGCAGGTGGGTGGGTGAGGGGGTAGGGTGGTAGGTGGGTGGGTGAAGGGGTAGGGTGGCAGGTGGGTGGGTGAGAGGGTAGGGTGGTAGGTGGGTGGGTGAGAGGGTAGGGTGGTAGGTGTGTGGGTGAGGGGGTAGGGTGACAGGTGGGTGGGTTAGGGGGTAGGGTGACAGGTGGGTGGATGAGGGGGTAGGGTGGCAGGTGGGTGGGTGAGGGTTTAGGGTGGCAGGTGGGTGGGTGAGAGGGTAGGGTGGCAGGTGGGTGGGTGAGAGGGTAGGGTGGTAAGTGGGTGGGTGAGGGGGTAGGGTGGTAGGTGGGTGGGTGAGGGGGTAGGGTGGCAGGTGAGTGGGTGAGGGGGTAGGGTGGCAGGTGGGTGGGTGAGAGGGTAGGGTGGTAGGTGGGTGGGTGAGGGGGTAGGGTGGTAGGTGGGTGGGTGAGGGGGTAGGGTGGCAGGTGGGTGGGTGAGAGGGTAGGGTGGTAGGTGGGTGGGTGAGGGGGTAGGGTGACAGGTGTGTGGGTGAGGGGGTAGGGTGACAGGTGGGTGGGTGAGGGGGTAGGGTGACAGGTGGGTGGGTGAGTGGTTAGGGTGGCAGGTGGGTGGGTGAGGGGGTAGGGTGGCAGGTGAGTGGGTAGGGTGACAGGTGGGTTGGTGAAGGAGTAGGGTGGCAGGTGGGTGGGTGAGAGGGTAGGGTGGCAGGTGGGTGGGTTAGGGGGTAGGGTGACAGGTGGGTGGATGAGGGTGTAGGGTGGCAGGTGGGTGGGTGAGAGGGTAGAGTGGCAGGTGGGTGGGTGAGAGGGTAGAGTGGCAGGTGGGTGGATGGGGGGTAGGGTGGCAGGTGGGTGGGTGGGGGGTAGGGTGGTTGGTGGGTGGGTGAGGGGGTAGGATGGCAGGTGGGTGGGTGAGGGGGTAGGGTGGCAGGTGGGTGAGTGGGGGGCAGGGTGGTAGGTTGGTGGGTGAGGGGGTAGGGTGGCAGGTGGGTGGGTGAGGGGGTAGAGTGGCAGGTGGGTGATTGGGAAGGGTAGGTTGGGGACTAAGGGATAGTCAGGGGAGTCAGGAAACCTGGGGTAACTGGATGGTCAGGAGGGTAGTCCAGGGGTTGGGGGAGTAGTAGGGGAGGTCAGGGGTATCAGGCCAGGGGATAGTTAGGGTTTCAAGGGGGTGGTTTGGTCGGGGGATAGTTGGGTCAGCGGGGTAGTTGGGGGTCAGGGTGTTAGTCAGAGGATTGGAGGCTAATCAGGGGCTCCAGTGGGGAGTATAATTGCCCAGGAATTGGAACTTGTTTCAATCCTTCCTGGATAATTATTCAGGTAAGTGAGTCAGAACCATCTGAAGTCTCCGACTCTAACTCAGAGTTGGAGACTTTCCCGGAGGGTTCCGGATGCAGTGGAATTGTTCATCAGAAGTCCAGACTTCCTAGTCAATTCCCACGTAGCCTTGTGTCAGGACTTCCAAAGGGCCCCCCAGCGCATCTTGAGGGGGGACCTCTGGGGTCTGACCATCCAGAGATCAGGAATTCTGGGCCAAAGTGTTTGGAAAAAGCACAAATACAAAAATCTGAAAAAATTGAAATCTTTATTGAAAACACATAGCAGAAAGTTTATTTGTTGCACAATTACTGTCAGGATTTAATAGTTTTCTCGTTGAGAGTGATAAAGAACAGTGCTCTCCCAGTTTGCCAAAAGACCATCAGAGGAAGAACACTGATCATTCCTATTACTCGTGGAAATATTTTATTCTGCAGAAAACCTTTTTCATTCTTTCATGGGATGTGTGGGCGTCACTGGCAAGGCCAACACTTGTTGCCCACCCCTAATTGCCCTTGAGCTGGGTGGCTTGTTAGGCCATGTCAGAGGGCAGTTAAGCGTCAGTCATATGATTGTGGATCTGAGTCACATGTAGTCCAGACTGGGTAAGGATGGGAGATTCCCTTCCCAAAAGGACACTAGTGAACCAGATGGGTTTTTACAACAATCGATGATACTGCTGAAAAAAAGAGAGACTTGTTAAAGCTTTTCATCTTGCACACATCAGGACCCTTCGCAAAAATACCAGTGCAAGGGGAAAACAACAATTTCTACCGTATTTGAAGAGAGTGCTGATTGGTTGGCAAGCAGACTCTGATTGGTAGAGGTGATGATCATTTCATGGCCACCATTACTGACACTAGCTTCCAATTCCATATTTAATTAATTGAATTTAAATGCCACCAGCTTTAGCATCCAGATTACTAATCCAGCAACATTACCACTTGGCCCCACCTACTCTTCCTCTCATCCCTCCTTAAAGGGGCACCATGCGCCGTAGATTAGTGTGTAAGTAGGGGTTCTGTTGAAGGGTCATTCAGACTCGAAACGTTAACTGTGCTCCTCTCCGCAGATGCTGCCAGACTTGCTGAGTTTTTCCAGGTATTTTTTTGTTTTTGTTGTAGGGATCCCATGGTGGCTATGGGTCAGTGACCATTTCCAGCTCCCATAACAATGGGTAAGTGTGACTGTGGTTATGCACCGAATCATTCAAACCAGAATGCGCACAGGCCTGTGACTTCTGTGAGATTTAATCCTCGATACACAGGGGCCAGGATTTTCCAATCTTCGGGCGGGCTCGGCGGGTGGGCCCGGGAGCGGTAAGGAAGCTGACCGCTGCCTGCGATCAGGCCCCCGATTGCAATTTCACACTTGCTGGCCAGTTAACGGCCAGCCAGCAGGAGTCACGCGCTGCAGCGCCGAGCGCTTCCTGGGCGGGGGGAGGGGGAGGAGGGCGAGTGTGCAAGTTCGCACACGTGCGCGGGTGTGCACAGTAAAAGCTCCCTGGAGGCACAGAGCTGCTTCAGGGAGCTGAAGGTTTTTAAAATAAAAAATAAAGATATTAAAAATAATGAAAACACATTCCCTCATGTGACTCTGTCACATGAACAGGGATAATATGTTCAATATGAGTGTTAAAATGTTTTTTTGTTTTAGTCGCTGGTCAAAACCTCGTCCCGCCTGTGGATGAGGTTTCGCCAAGAAGGCGAAGGCCGTTAGGCCTTTTCGCCCGCCCGGCAATTGAACGGTTGGACGGGCCAGTGAAAAACTCTAGTCAATTCAATTAATTGATTAAGGGCCTTAGTAGGCCGCTTAATTGTCAGCGGGCGCTCTCCCGACTCCCCCATGCGCCCAGCGATTGAAATATCACGTGAGTGCGCAATGACCTCGGGATGCTCGCCCCACGTCATCGTGCGGCATTTAATGCTCTTTCCGGCCGGGTGTGCGCCCGCCCGACGAGAGGAAATTTCTGCCCAGGGTGTGGGTTTTGATGGGGCGGGGGGTTCAGGTTGAGTGGGGAAGGAGCTTTGCAGAGTTGCTGGGAAGGGGATGATTAGAGGTGGTGTGGGTGAGGAGTGGGTGGGTTTAGGGGAACAGGCTGGATGGAACGGGGAGGGAAATGGTAATTGCAACGAACCAGTTAAAATCTTGAATTGCATCCTGATGAAAGGCATGTTGCTGGGTTCATACTGAGGGAACCTTTTAACCAAGAGCACCTTTAAAAGATATCATTGTGCTCATCACTGCAGGCTGTCCAGTTGTAATCACACTGAGCTGAAATATTGATCAGGGAGATTGTCTGACAAAGCTGTTTATCAAACGGTGAAGACCTGTTATTAGACATGATCACCACACCCTTTGCTACCGGTACATCTTGGCTGCGGAATGCAATGCGACAACTCGCCAAGGCTTCAACAGCAACTGCTAACACCTAAAAAGACGACAGCATCAACGGCGAAGAAACATCGCCATCTGCAAAGTCCCCCCTCTCCTTGGATAAACATCGCCTTTGCTTCATCCTAGCCTAACAGCGCTGTGGGCAGTACCTTCACCACATGGGCTGTAGGGACTTAGGGAGGCTGCTCGATCACTTCCAAACTCTCAAGGAAACACGGATCGTGTCAATCAGCTACTAAACCATTCCAAAACAGTAAAGGCGATGCCCTTGTCGCAGTCAGACTCTTTACGGAGAAAGGGTTGGTTGAGTTGTCCTGTTTTTATAATGATATAAAGGCACCAATCATTCATAACCCAGAAGGAAAAAAAACAGTTCAATCTGGGAAATAAGAATACTGGCCTTGTATGCCTTAAAATGGAACACCAGTAAAACTGGGAAATACGAGTTCTGATCCAAATTGTTTTTTTTTCCTCCTGGGAAGGGGATTGGGTAAACATGCCGTGGGTTCATTTATTGAGACTAGCCACATGGGAACATTTATGCAAAGGTTGAAAGCTTGAAGGCTTCAGTAGCAGAGTTGTGTGTGTGCAATGTTCTGCTCACAGGCCCATTGTTTCTGTACCAGCTGTATGAAGAATCCCTGAGTGCACTCAGGCGCCTGATGAATTTTTTTAAACATAACAATCAGGATACCAATATTCGCGGTCATCACGGAAACCGAGAAAATGAACGAAAAAATAACAACAAGACAGTGTGGCAAAGATTCGGCTTTAATTTCCCCCAACCACCACCTGTAAAAATTATATTTTAATAATCATACAGCGCAGTAGGAGGCCATTCGGCCCATTGTACCTGTGTCCACTCATTGAAGGGGCTATATTGTTATCACGACGGAGCTCTGGATGTCTTTGATGGAAGAGAGCTGGAAACCATGCTGCAAACTAGTGAATGTTATTGACTATTTAATTATTTACACAGACAGACTTGAGCAGGACTCCATTAGAACCCTCTTCTCTCAGGTTCCAGTTACATGTGATCTGACATCGCCTGATGTCACTGATGATGCACATAATAGTTATTAACCCTTTATACTACACCTCCCCCCCCCCCCAAGTCTTTCATTCTACTCATTAACATTAACTATTTACACATCCTACTGACCCCTCCTCAAGTGGCTGTTCCCCCTTACTGAGCCATAGGGGAAGACGTTGCAGGGGCCTGATTAATCTGCCAGATCATGTTCCTGTTTATTGTGGGAGAGGGTGAGGAGAACAATGTTCCCATGAATCATCTAGTAAATTGGCCAGGTTGTCTTCTTGGTCATCAGGGTGATCAGCCCACTCCTGTAGAGGCTGTCTACTGGTGGATACCAGAACAGATCTGTTCCTCCCGAGGACACCGTGGTCAGCGTGCGTCAAGTAGGAGCGTGAATGAATGGACTGATTCAAAACCTGGCCGGGTCAGTTCTGGTCTCGAACCTAGACGGACTATCCTGGTGAGAGTGTTGTTAAATCCTGTGCTTTGTGGCCACAGTTGTATGTGTCCGGTGATGGCCCTTTTTTACTCGCACCTTGTCAATCTCTGTCACCCTGAGGGTCAGAGGGTATGTGGGAGACTCGAGAGCTGTGTAAACGATCCCCTACCCATTAAGAGTTCCAGTGGGGGCCAGATGGTTCTGCAGTGGTATAGACCAGTAAATCAGTAAGACCAGGGTGACGTCATCATTTCCCTTCAACAATGATTTGACAGTACGGACACCTCTTTTAACTTCACCATTTGCCTGTGGATACCTTGGAGAGCTAGTGATGTGGACAAAGTCGTATGTTTGTGTGAAGCGTTTGAAGCAGTCATTGCCTCACCCTTTTGAGGGTGGGATACCTGGCTTTAGCATAACCCAGTAAACCATATAGAGCTTCCCCAGTCCTGTAAACAATTCCCTTTTGAGTTTTTCTGGTCTATCAGGGTTGTTCTACCTTGTTAGGAAGTTACAAATTTGGGCAGGCTTTCCGGCTCAATAATGAGTACTCCTGATTTGGAATAACAGAGAGAATTGCTATAATTTCTCTTCCCTTACAGTGAAGTGTGGCTGTTATCTGCCCTTGCACCTTGAGTCAAGTGTCCCCTGAACCATGCAGTTGAGTCATAGATGGCTGGGGAAATCCAAGCTTCAGCCACTGAACTGTATCAAACAGATTGGGCAGCCTCTGCACCCGTGTCCAACTTAAAATTGGTTTTGTAGCTGAGATGTCCACAGCCTAAGAGGTGTCAGAAGTTGGTTAGCTTAGTTGGCTGGATGGCTGATTTGTGATACAGAGAAATGCCAACAGTGTGGGTTCAATTCCCATACTGGCTGAGGATATCTGTGAACATCTTTCTCAGCCTCACCCCTTGCCTGAGGTGTGGTGACTCTCAGGTTAAACTTGCCACCAGTCATCTCTCTCTCTGGTGAGAGAGTGGACTATGGTGACTTTCATTTCATCCCAAAAGCGTCCTTCGATTTTGCAACTTCAACCAATAAAGGCACTCTGTGCTCCTATCCAACTTCTATTCCCTGGATACTGCTTGATCCATGTGGACTCCCTTTCAATGTTTGACCTGAAAATGGAAGTTTCCTGTTGCTGCAGCACAATAGTTTAAAATGCCTGCTCTTGTGGCAGGAGTGGCAGGAGTGGCACTTGGCATTAACGGCTGAGCAGGCCTCGTGCCACTGAGGATTTTCCTGCCACACTGTCACACTTCATACTGGCTCTGTTTTCTGGCAGGCGCACTGATAGTCCTATGATTCACAAGTTGGACCGAGTCGGTGGTCTGCCCCCAGGAAGGCCCCCTATCGTTCCGGATGAATAGCCTGCTTTGTTTGCAAAGTTCAACCCGCCTGGTTAACTGTATTACTTTGGACAAAGTGAGATCTTCTCTGAACTATAAGAAATCCAACAAAACTTCATCACCACCCCCAGCATGACGCAGTCTCTGATGCGCTCCTTTCTCAATGCCCAATACTCACAGCTATCTTCTAAGAAATACAGGTCGTTTATAAAAAAAAAAATCAATACTCTCTCCAGGTTCCTGGCTGCACTGGTTGAATTTTGACCAGTCTATTATAGTATTGCACTGTAGGCAGAAGTGAGAATGAAAGGCCTTGATGGCCTCTTCATATTCAGTGGTTTCTTCATCAACCCCCCCTGCCTTCTTAAAATATCATTGGCACAGCTGCTGATTGCCTAAAGGAGAACACTGCCCTGATCCTTATTGGGTTTCTGAGTGAGTCCAGGGACAGCGCAGTATTGGAAAATGCGAGTTTCTCTAGCGCGCTGCTTTGTCGAGGCCTTCCACCAGCTCCAGGGGCTCGGGCAGAGGTACGAATTTCCGAATAGCTCGGTGCACTTGTAGTCAGCTACCCCGGGACCCTGGCAGGTAATTAGTGGCCCCGATTACTGCTGCAGTCGTTTCTCAGCTTGTGCCCTGATTGTGCTCAGTCGGGCCTACAGCCTGCACTTTTGCCGCCTTTATCGGCATCGACTGGGATTCTTAGTCACTGGTTTGCAGACTGCTGTCATCATGTATTATTATCATGACTGGACCATGGGAGCCTTCAATAGAAGAGAGCTGGAAACTAGTTGGAAACTAGTGAAGATTTATTGACTAATTACATTGGTTACAGAGATGGAATTTAGCAGGGCTCCATTAGAATCTTCTTTTATTTATTCATTCACGGGATGTGGGCTTCGCTGGCTAGACCAGCATTTATTACCCATCCCTAATTACCATTGAGAAGGCGGTGGTGAGCTGCCTTCTTGAACCGCTGCAGTCCATGTGGTGTAGGTACAGCCACAGTGCTGTTAGGGAGGGAGTTCCAGGATTTTGACCCAGCGACAGTGAAGGAACGGCGATATATTTCCAAGTCAGGATGGTGAGTGGCTTGGAGGGTGGTGGTGGTGGTGTTCCCATGTGTCTGCTGCCCTTCTCCTTCTAGATGGTGGTGTTCGTGGGTTTGGAAGGTGCTGCCTAAGGAGGCTTGGTGAGTTTATTGTGAGTACGTGTGATATGATGATAACCTCAAAATACCTCAAAGTGAAGAATATTCCTTCTGCATGTAATTCTGATGTTAAAAAAATACAGCTGAATGATGTCAGTATCTGAACACAAACTCGATCCTTCTAGATGGTAGCGGTTGTGAGTTTGGAAGGTGCTGTCTAAGGAGCCTTGGTGAGTTCCTACAGTGCGTCTTGTAGATGGTACACACTGCTGCCACTGTGCATCAGTGGTGAAGGGAATGAATGTTTGTAGAATGGGTGCCAAGTGGGCTGCTTTCTCCTGGATGGTCTCAAGCTTCTTGAGTGCTGTTGGAGCTGCACTCATCCAGGCAAGTGGAGAGTATTCCACTACACCCCTGACTTGTGCCTTGTAAATGGTGGACAGGCTTTGGGGAGTCAGGAGGTGAACTACTCACCCCAGCATTCCGAGCCTCTGGCCTGTTCCTGCAGCCACAGTATTTATATTGCTAAACCTGTTCAGTTTCTGGACGATGGTAACCCCCCAGGATGCTGATAGTGGGTGATTCAGTGATTGTAATGCCATTGGATGTCAAGGGGCTATGGTTAGATTCTCTGTTATTGGAGATGGTCATTGCCTGGCATTTGTGTGGCATAAATGTTACTTGCCACTTCTCAGCCCAAGCCTGGATATTGCCCAGGTCTTGCTGCATTTGGACATGGATTGCTTCAGTATCTGAGGAGTCATGAATGGTGCTGAATATTGTGCAATCATCAGCGAACATCCCCACTTCTGATCTTATGATGGAAGGAAGATGATTGGTGAAGCAGCTGAAGATGATTGGGCTGAGAACACTACTCTGAGCTGAGATGACAGACCTCCAACAACCACAACCATCTTCCTTTGTGCTAGGTATGACTCCAACAAGCTGAGCATATTCCCCTGCTGAGGCCTCAATTATTTAAAATATATATTAATGACTTAGATGAGGGAAGTGAATGTACTATCATCAAGTTTGCGGATGACACAAAAATAGATAGGAAGGCAAGTGGTGAGGATGACACAAGGAGTCTACAGAGGGATATAGACAGGTTAAATGAGTGGGCAAAAACTTGGCAGATGAAATATAATGTGGGAAAATGTAAGGTTCTGCACTTTGGCGGGAAGGATAGAGGAGCTGAATATGATTTAACTGGAGAAAGACTGCAGAAAGCTGCAGCACAGAGGGATTTGGGAGTTCTTGTGCATGAATCCCAAAAAGCTACCATAGAGGTTCAACAGGTAATAGGGAAGGCAAATGGAATGTTGGTCTTTATTTCAAAGGGAATGGGGCATTGAAATAGGGAAGTCTTGCTAAAACTATACTTATTCCCATTGACTCCAGTTTTGCTAGGGCTCCTTGATGCCAGATTCAGTCAAATGCTGCCTTAGTGTCAAGAGCAGTCACTCTCACCTCACCTCAGGTTCCAGGTATATGTGGTCTGGCATTGTCTGACATCACTGATGATGCACCCTAGCTATTAGCATAATAACTATTAACCCTTTATACTTCAGGAACTATCCAATTAGCCTTACTGCCTCTACTCTTTCCCCATAACCTTGCAAAGATTTTTCTTCAACTAGTAAAGGCGGGGTGGGGGGTGCGTGCGTGGTGGGATCTATAAGAAATGTAAGCAAGCTAAATGTACATGAAACAGTAAGATAAAAGCAAAATACTGCGGATGCTGGAAATCTGAAACAAAAGCAGAAAATGCTGGAAAAACTCAGCAGGTCTAAAAGCATCTGTGGAGAGAAAGACAGAGTTAACGTTTCGAGTCCGTATGACTCGAATGAAGAGTCATACGGACTCGAAACGTTAACTCAGTCTTTCTCTCCACAGATGCTTTTAGACCTGCTGAGTTTTTCCAGCATTTTCTGCTTTGGTTGTAAATAAAACAGGATAGGGGAGCATAGGAAAGAATAAAGTAAGGGAGGATGTTGATGGAAAGGGAATAATTGGAGTTATCAAATGGAACCCTAAAAAGATGGCTAAACTAAAGTGAGCGGAAATCCTATTAAAAATGAGTTAAGATGTCCGTACAGAAATTCATGCAATGTCTGTAATAAAATAGGGGAGCTGGAGATAATCATTTGTTGGGAGGAGCAAGATATAATAAGGATTACTGAAACATGGCAACAAAAAAAATGAGGACCGAGAATTAAATATTGCAGGGTATAATATATTTTTAAAAATAGAGAGGGAAAAGGGGAGGGGGAGTAACTGTTCAGGATAACATAATGACAGCAGGAAAATGGCCATAGCTGTCAGTAAGACAAAAATAGAACTGTATGGATGGAGATAAAAGATCCATCACACTAATAGGTGTAGTATTCAGACCACCTCATAGTGGAAGGGAGATAGAGGAAGAAATAAGCACTGTGGGTGTACCTACACCACACGGAATGCAATAGTTCAAGAAGTTGGATCACCGCCCCCTTCTCAAGGGAAATTAAAGATGGGCAATAAATGCTGGCCTAGCCAGCCATGTCCATATGCCATAAAAGAATAAAAAATAGGCAAACTAGAGACTTGAGTAAAAAAATATAAAAGTTATCTTGAGGGATTTTAACTACACTGATATTAATTCACAGAAGAGGTAGGTAAGGGGGAATAAGGGAATGGAGTTCCTACAATGTGTACAGGGCTCCTTTCTAACCCAATATGTAAAAAAGCCCAAGAAGGGAAGATTTGCTATTGGATCTAGCAATAGGGAAGAAACAAGAGTAGATAAGAGAAGTAAGAGTAGGGGAACATCTAGCCAGTGGTGGCCATAACATTTATGCTTTAGGATGATGATGATAGCGAAGGAGATGAATATGACAAAGAACAGGTTAATAAATATGAGAAAAGCTTATTTTGGGGGGGCTGAGAATAGAACTTTGGAAAATAAAATCAGCAACAATATTGACAAACAGCAATGCAGAGTAGCAAAGAGAACAAAAATAACAGGGATCAACAGACTGTAGGAACAATATATTCTGCTAAAAATATTTTACATGCACATCAATACCAAAGGAAGGCTGTGATTAAATTAGGGCCATTAAAGCATGGACAGGATAAAACCACAGGTAATAATAGAAAGATGGTAGGAATATTAAATAATCATTTTGCTTCAGTATTTACCAGGGATATAGAACATGTAAGCATGACATTTAATGATGAGATAAGTAACGAGGTAAGTGCATTTAACATAAAAAAAGGGGATGTATTATGTTATGATCCCAGCTGAGGTTACCCCTGGACAAGCCTGATCTCAGAGTGGAACCAGGCTTGATGGATCCTAATTTTTATATGTTTGTTTAGATGCTTGGAGAGGGGCTGCTGAACTGTCAGCAGAGTCAACTAATGAACTTTTAACAAAAGCATAAAACATTTATTAAGCAAGAAAAGATGAACTATATTACAATAATCCTTCACCCACAACTATACCTTTACAGATAAATACAGATTTGTAAGAATAACGCAAGTTACAGAAGCTATTTTATACTTTAATGTCCACAGTAAGTATACAGTCCATGTACCAATAGGCACCTTGTGGTCAGACACGCCACACTCTGAAACCAAGGGCAGAATTTTCTGCCTGGCGGGCGGGCGGGCCTGACCCAATCTCCAGTGGGTGGGGAGCCGATCTCCGCCGGAGAAGTGGGCCCCGCCGCCATTTTACGTGAGTGGGCCAATTAAGACCCGCCCAGCGTGACGTCCTTCAGGAAGCGCCATGCGCTCCCTGTGCAGGCGGGGGGGATTCCCTAAAAGCGAGAGTGCGCTCTTTCACGCATGCGCACGAGAGAGCGCACATCTCCCTGAGGCTAAGTGCAGGCTCAGGGAGATTGCTTTCACTTTGAAAAATATTAAAATTAGAAAAAAAAAAATTCCCTAACATGTCCCCCTCACGTGAAAATGTCACATGAGATGGGACATGTTCATAATTTGCAGATTAATTTTATTAAAATGTTTAAAACCATGCATGAAACCTCATCCCGCCGCTGGATGAGGTTTCATATTTTCTCTATTTGCCGCCGGGGCTCCTGGCCTGCCCGCCAACCTTAAGGTTGGACGGGTAGGTCCTTTAATTGTTTAAGTGATCCTGTCAATGGCCTCAACTGGCCATTGACAGGTCGGCGGTCCCACAGCTGATTTTGCTGCACCCCCGCCTTCCTGAAAATTTAAATGGGCTGGGATGATGCCAGGGGTTCCGCCCGACGTCATCCCACGTCATTCTGCCCCAATTGACAGATACCACCTTAGCCAAATGCTATGGATCCCTCTTCAACTCCCCCAGACACTTGTCACATTGTGAGCCAACTGGTCTCACTGCACTCCATCTTTCACAAGAAAGTTTCCAATCTCCACACTCCAAGGACTCACCTTAGAATCTTCTCCCAAGCCGCTGCTTTCTCTCAGACGCCTTCCGCAATGGTTCACCTCCAGGGTTTCGAGCTCTCCTTTTGATGTTCCTCTTCCCTGGATCGCTACATGCGTTATGCATCGTGTCTTCCATGCACTATCCCTCACCGACTCAGCTGTCAATAGTGTACTGCTGTTTTACATGCCCATAGCAAAGAGTTACAGACCTTCAGTTGTCTCTTTGGGCCTTCTGGCTTCTTGCAAGCTGTTCTTGCTTTAAATCTGCTTTTTGCAGCTTGAAGCTTTAAACTTGAAGCCTTTTTCTGCCCCTCACTCTTAACTTCACTTAACAGGGCCTTTTCCAGGTTTCTGTCCTTCCTTCTTTGGACTGTCCCCTCTTCCGCTCCCCTGGATTTTGGGGTTTTTCTTTGGCTTGGGAGTGGCTCTCTGTCCCTTCTAGGTGGCTTCTGTTTGACAGCTGCCTTCCAAACCAGCTGAACTCCAACAGCTTCCAAATCAGACTGCTGCCTTTCTTTTCCTGTGTGTGCCTGTGGGAGGGACCTTCCTCTCTGGCCCCCTGTTGCTAGGCAACAGTCCAATTCTTCTACCCCGTGTTTGTTTACCTTTTCTTTGAGAGTTGTAAAACTCCTCATTAGAAATGCAAACACCTTTTAAAATGAAACTAAAACCCCATTTGCCCTTTCTTAACACACAGGTACAGAAATACAAATCAAACCCAAACACCATCCGTAACACTCAAAAAATACGAAAATAACTTATTTAAACTAACTCTATTTCCTAACAATTAAATAGACTGAGCAAACTCAAGGAGGATAAAGCCCCTGGTCCATCTGGATTGCATTCCATGCATTTTAAAAGAATCAAGGAAAGAGAGAACAAAGGCCTTACTCCACTGTTTTACTATTTAATAATTCATCAGAAACATGTGTAGTCCTGGAGCACTGACAGATAGCCACTGTAATTCCCATTTTAAGAGGGGGGACAGAATATGTCTAGAGAATTATCGACCAGTCAGTTTAACATCAGTGGCAGAAAAAATAATGGAATCTTTACTAAAAAAGACAATAGAAAAGCATGTATAAATGAAAAATATAATGATGAATGGTCAGCATGGATTTCTAAAGGAAAATTCTGCTTAACCAAACTTATTGAATTTTTTAAGGAGATAACAGAGAGGGTGTTCAATTGTACCTCAATAGATGTAATTTATCTGAATTTTCAAAAGGCCTTTAATAAGGTGCCCCAAATTAGACTAATGAGCGTAGAGTCAGGGGACAAGTGGTAGAATGGATTGCTAGCTGGCTTCTAGACAGAAAGTGGAGAGTGAGAATAAAGGGTAGTTATTCAGAGTTGCTGAAGGCTGGAAGTGTTGTTTCACAAGGATCAGTGCTGGGATCACTGCTGTTCACAATTTACATGAATAATTTGGACTTTAGAATCAAAGACACCATTTTTAAACTTGCAGATGATACCACATTGGAAGGGTTAGTCAATAGTGAGGAGGACTGCAATAAATCACGGGAGGACATTAATACACTTTCAGAAAGGGCAAAGGTTGGCAAATTTATTAGCAAACAGTTAAAAGTGAGATAGAACGTTTTGGTAGGAAGAATAAGGAAGTCTTATTCTTGTGTGAGTCTAGGTGGGGTACAGGAACAAAGGGATCTCAGAGTACAAATACATCAATCACTAAAAGCTGCACCATAGGTTCGCAAGGCCATAAAAAAGCAAACCGAGCGCTAGGCTTTATTGTTCAAGGAGAGCTCTGATGAAGAGTCAAACGGACTTGAAACGTTAACTCTGTTTTTTTCCTCTCCTGCTGAGTTTTTCCAGAATTTTCTGTTGTTGTTTTATTGCTAGAGGGATAGGTTTGAAAAGTAAAGATGTTGTCCAAACATGTATTGAACCTTAGTTAGGCCACACTTAGTTCTGGTCACCGTATCATCGAAAGGATACAGAGGCACTTTGGGGGATGCAGAGAAGATTCACAAGGATGATCCCAAGAATGTGTGAAATCCTTGGGAAAGGATTGATAGGCTGGATCTCTGTTCTCTTGAAAAAAGAAAGCTGAGGAGTGACCAAATAGAAATCTTTAACATTATGAAAGGTTTTGAGCGAGAGCGGATACTGAGAAAATGTTTCCTCTTTAGGGGAAGAGCATAACAAGAGGTCATCAACATAAGATAGCCATCAAGATACCCAATAGGGGATGCAGAAGAAACTTCTTCACCCAAAGAGTGGTAAGACTGTGGAACTGGCTACCACAGGGAATGGTTAAAGTGAATAGAATTGATGCATTTGAAGGAGAAGGGCATAGAGGGTTCCCATGGTAGATTCAGGTGAGGAAGGATGGGGGGAGACTCGAGTGGATCATAAACACTGCCATGAAGTGCTTGGGCTAAATGTCCTGTTTCTGTGCCATATATCCTACATACAAATCCAAATCTCTTTAGAATGTTATTATTGCATCTATTTCCAACCCTCTTTCAGGCCTTTCCAGATCACAGCAACTTGGGGAGTTTGCACTAAGTGTTTTTCAAATCTGAAATCCTTGTCCATCTTTTCAGATTTGTTTTGGGCCAATGTGGCTAGTGGGCTGGCCTGTACCCAGGTCCACACTGAGGACCACACAGTTCCATAAACCTGCTCAGGTTGCACTGAACGATTATGCACACAACAGCTTGCATTTATTGTAGTGCCTTTAATGTAATAAAACATCCCAAGGTGCTTCACAAAGGCAGGGCTGTTAACTTCAGCCTCTTCTAATAGGCGTAATGTTATCTCACTTTCCCATAGGCAACGGGCTGCCAAGCACAAGAGTAAATGAGAAGGGGATTCACAAGCTTCAGGTGTGTCAAAGTTGCTCCTCATGGAGTTAAGGCAATCATGGAACCTTACAGCTCAGATGGAGGCCATTTGGCCTGTTGAGCCTGTGCTGACCTCCTTCTAGATGGGGCCAGCATGGACTCAATGGGCCAATGGGTCTCCTTCTTTGGTGTGATGACCCTATGAGTTGAATTTAATGGCCCCTGCCCGCCAGGTTTTTTTTTCGGAGGAAGGTCACGTAAAACATGAGGGGTGTCGAGTCCACCATCTTCCTGCTCACTCCTGAGCAGCAAGTGGGCGGGTGCTGAAATCGACAACCCACCCGCCATATTTAAATAAATAATTACAGGTAATTGAGCTTGTTACCAAGCCAATTAACTGGGATATTATGCTGCCCACAGCACACGGTTGGTATGGGCAGGTGGGCGGGGGTGGGCAGTCCATTTTTTGAGGCCAAGTTGACAAAAGGTGGGAAGGCAGTCTGTCCACCTGTCCCCCTCCCTGAACACCCCCCTGTACAATCCAGCCCTATGATTCTATAATTAGTTCTAAACATCTACCTGTTCCCCTAGCCTAGCAAGGATTGCTTGGTTCTTGGGTAATTAGCCTTGCCTCTAGGACCCGAACAGTCATCATTTGCTCAATTTTGAAGGGTTCTGTACATAAATGTGAAGCCTACAAGGCTGCATTTCCTCAGGGCTTTAATCAAGCTCTCTATCAAAATTTTGTCAAAGTTACAGGAGCCCAGCAGTAGACAATCTGAGGAAATTGACAGAGATAATTTTGAACAAAAATGGAGGATTGGGGAATTGTTTAGGGAATGACAGATACATAGAATTTCCAGTACTACCAGCTGGACAAATTTTCTGAAGCCATTTGTGCCTCACACACTGAGCAGTGTCATCAGCGACTATACAGGTCTCAACATGAGAGAATCTAACCATCGCCCCTTGATGTTCAATGGCATTACCATCACTGAATCCCCCACTGTCAACATCCTGGTAGTTACCATTGACCAGAAACTGGACTGGACTAGCCATATAAATACTGTGGATACAAGAGCAGGTCAGAGGCTGGGAATCCTGTGATGAATAACTCACCTCCTGATTCCCCAAAACCTGTCCACCATCTGCAAGGCACAAGTCAGGATTGTGATGGAATAGTCTCCACTTGCCTGGATGAGTGCAGCTCCAACAACACTCAAGAAGCTTGACACCGTCCAGGACAAAGCAACCTGCTTCAATGGCACCCATTCCACAAACATTCACACCTTCCACCACTGATGCACAGTGGCAGCAGTGTGTACCATCTATAAGATGCACTGCAGGAACTCACCAAGGCTCCTTAGACAGCATCTTCCAAACCCATGCCCACTACCATCTAGAAGGACAAGAGCAGCAGAAGAATGGGAACACCACCACCTGCAAGTTCCCCTCCAAGCCACTCACCATCCTGACTTAGAACAATATCACCGTTCCTTCACTGTCGCTGAATAAAAGCTCTGGAACTCTCTTCCTAGGAGCACTTAGGGTGTATCTACATCAAAGGGGCTCCAGCGGTTCAAGAAGGCAGCTCCCCACCACCCTCTCAAGGGAAACTAGGGATGGGCAATAAATGCCCACATCCTGTAAATGAATAAAAAAGAAAGATCTTAGCAAGTGGCCCAGCAACATCGCCTCAATGATTAGTTTTTGATTAGTTCAGTAGAGGCCCATACGCTCATAATGATTAGAACCCTACACAGGTCGCGCTGTTCACAGTAAAATGCTCCTTTAAGTTAGGTCAGAATTGCAGTAAAACCAAGCGGTGACCCATTCCCACACTCCAGAGAATACAAGACAATTCCTTCCCTAGAATCTTTATAATTGCATGGCAATGGGTCAAAGATTCAGCGCAACACAACCATGCTCTGATAAAAAACCTGCAAGAGGTGAATATGAAACGAGCTTCCTATACCATCCCTGCACAGCCCTGTGACTCATTGGTCTAAAGGCAATGATCTTGATCAATTGCTGACGTGCTTTTGAATGCGCTTCAATATATATTATCTCAAGCAATTTAACAGTTCAATAAATCTCATGTACTCCAAACAGAGCGTCAGTGCAGCAGTGTCAAGGTAGAAAAATTTAAACTAAAGCATGTTTAGTCCACTGAGAGAAGCACTTTTGCTCCATTTGTGGAATGTTGAATGTACTGTGCCTTTGTACATGGACTTTATTTCACCTCCTGTGCTGTATTTTGCCCCCTGTGCAATTTTGCACAAAAAAGTTATCATTTAAACTTCAGGTGGGTGTTTCCATGGGACTGCTCCTTTGTTGCTCCATGTGTCAATTAAAAGATTCCGGATATGAAAACTGAAACAGAGTACAAGAGCCAGAACAACGTTAATGATGGGAAGCTTCTTTTTCTCTTTCATGGGATATGGGTGTCACTGGCAAGGTCAGCATTTGATGCCCATCTCTAATTGCCCTTGAACTGAGCAGTTTGCTAGGCCATTGCAGAGTCAACCACATTGCTGTGGGTCTGGAGTCACGTGTAAGTTAGACCAGGTAAGCAGATTTCCTTCTCAAAAAGGCCATTCGTGAGCCAAATGGGTTTTTACAACATTCGAGGATAGTTGTCACAGTCATTATTACTGGGACTATATTTCAATTCCAGATTTTATTAATTGAATTCAAATTCCACCAGCTGCTCTGATGGGATTTGAACCCGTGTTCCCCTGAGCTTAAGCCTCTGGATTACTAGCCCAGTGACATTGCTACCACACCGCCATCTCCTCTGAGTTCACGCAAAGCTATTTGGGCAGCAAACTAGCAACATACCAAAGGTAAAATGTCCTGGAAATGGTATTTCTTCAAAAGCACAAAATGATAACTGCATTGCTTGGAAGACAGTAGGAATAAAATATTGCAGGGGAAAAATAGTCCCCCCGTCGGGATGATGGTCGGTATCCCACCCATGGATGAGGTTCCCCTACATCAGCCTGGACCTGACCTCCTGCCGAATCGACCTCCTCCCTGTAACTGTGGAACTTCCCCATGTCAGACTTCCCCATATCCTCATTCAGATACCCAGGGTTCAACATCCGACATGACAGAACCCATCCTTTAGGCCCCTCATTTTGCATTTGCTCACTGCTTCCCAAACACACTCATCCTGCCCGTGGATGAGGTTCCATGTTTTTTCTGAAGCCCGCCAGAGCTCCCGGTCTGCCCATCAACCTTAAGGTTGGACGGGCAGGTCCATTAATGATTTTAATTAAAAACAAAAACAGAATTACCTGGAAAAACTCAGCAGGTCTGGCAGCATCGGCGGAGAAGAAAAGAGTTGACGTTTCGAGTCCTCATGACCCTTCAGCAGAATTGAGTAAAGTTAGGAGAGGGTTGAAATATTAGCTGGTTTAAGGTGGGGGGGGTTTGGGGGGGTGGGGGGAGAGAAGTTGTGGGGGTGGGGGGTGGTTGTAGGGACAAGCAAGCAGTGATAGGAGCAGATAATCAAAAGATGTCACAGACAAAAGGAACAAAGAGGTGTTGAAGGTGGTGATATTATCTAAGAAAATGTGCTAATTAAGAATGGATGGCAGGACACTCAAGGTACAGCTCTAGTGGGGGTGGGGTGGAAAGACTAACAGGGTTTTACAGTTGTAGATTTAAAAATAATGGAAATAGGTGGGAAAAGAAAAATCTATATAAATTATTGGAAAAAACAAAAGGGAGGGGGAAGAAATGGAAAGGGGGTGGGGATGGGGGAGGGAGTTTAAGATCTAAAGTTGTTGAATTCAATATTCAGCCCGGAAGGCTGTAAAGTGCCTAGTCGGAAGATGAGGTGCTGTTCCTCCAGTTTGCGTTGGGCTTCACTGGAACAATGAAGCAAGCCAAGGACAGACATATGGGCAAGAGAGCAGGGTGGAGTGTTAAAATGGCAAGCGACAGGGAGGTTTGGGTCTTTCTTGCGGACAGACCGCAGGTGTTCTGCAAAGTGGTCGCCCAGTTTGCGTTTGGTCTCTCCAATGTAGAGCAGACCGCATTGGGAGCAACGAATGCAGTAGACTAAGTTAGGGGAAATGCAAGTGAAATGCTGCTTCACTTGAAAGGTGTGTTTGGGCCCTTGGACGGTGAGGAGAGAGGAAGTGAAGGGGCAGGTGTTGCATCTTCCGTGTGGGCATGGGGAGGTGCCATAGGTGGGGGTTGAGGAGTAGGGGGTGATGGAGGAGTGGACCAGGGTGTCCCGGAGGGAACGATCCCTACGGAATGCTGCCAGGCGGGGTGAAGGGAAGATGTGTTTGGTGGTGGCATCATGCTGGAGTTGGCGGAAATGGCGGAGGATGATCCTTTGAATGCGGAGGCTGGTGGGGTGATAAGTGAGGACAAGGGGGACCCTATCATGTTTCTGGGAGGGAGGAGAAGGCGTGAGGGCGGATGCGCGGGAGATGGGCCGGACACGGTTGTGGGCCCTGTCAACCACCGTGGGTGGAAAACCTCGGTTAAGGAAGAAGGAGGACATGTCAGAGGAACTGTTTTTGAAGGTAGCATCATCAGAACAGATGCGATGGAGGTGAAGGAACTGAGAGAATGGGATGGAGTCCTTACAGGAAGCGGGGTGTGAGGAGCTGTAGTCGAGGTAGCTGTGGGAATCGGTAGGCTTGTAATGTATATTGGTAGACAGTCTATCACCAGAAATTGAGACAGAGAGGTCAAGGAAGGGAAGGGAAGTGTCAGAGATGGACCATGTGAAAATGATGGAGGGCTGGAGATTGGAAACAAAATTAATAAATTTTTCCAGGTCCCGACGAGAGCATGAAGCAGCACCGAAGTAATCATCGATGTACCGGTGAAAGAATTATGGGAGGGGGCCGGAGTAGGACTGGAACAAGGAATGTTCCACATACCCCATAAAGAGACAGGCATAGCTGGGGCCCATGCGGGTACCCATAGCCACACCTTTTATTTGGAGGAAGTGAGAGGAGTTAAAGGAGAAATTGTTCAATGTGAGAACAAGTTCAGCCAGACGGAGGAGAGTAGTGGTGGATGGGGATTGTTCAGGCCTCTGTTCAAGGAAGAAGCTAAGGGCCCTCAGACCATCCTGGTGGGGGATGGAGGTGTAGAGGGATTGGACGTCCATGGTGCAGAGGAAGCGGTTGGGGCTAATTACTTGTTCAATGGCCTCAATAGGCCGTTGACAGGTCGGCGGGGGTGCAGCCTAGTCAGCTGCGCGTCCGCCAACCTGAAAATGGAAATGACGCTGGGTGACGTCGGGAGTTCTACCTGACTTCATCCCACGTCATTTTACACATCGGCGAGTGGGCCTCACCCCACCGGGAGATCCTGCCCCAGGAACCCAGCATGGAGATCGATATACATTGGGAGTTATAAGAATATTGGCTGTTTGACGCATAGTGAATCCAGCAAGTGAACAGTGTGAAGAAGCCAAGCAAAGATATGAGTACATTGATGTACACGGCTTCCATACAAATTGATGCTGAGTAATGAGATTTCCAAATCCTCACATGGACCACACCAAAAACTCCTCCCACTCCGCAGTGGCCTCCTCCCAATTGGACCTGCTAGCTGAAAGTGAGCTAGCAGAAATGGCCAACAACTCCATTAGACTGACCTTCCAACTGGAACCCATGACCCTCCACCCTCCCTTTATCACCTTCAAGTTTGTGCTCATCAACCTTGACCCTCCAAACATCACTGTGCATCTTCCCCCTGTCACCCTCGATGATGTCCACCATCATGCTTGACCCTGTGAAAATGGCAGTGAACATGCTATCTTTTCCCCTTGACCCTATCCCCCTCATAGCTGACATTCCTCCTCTGAACCTGGACCCTCCCCCCCCCACCCCACCACCCTATCATCCTTTACGTGTCCTTAGAATCCCTTGGCTTGCCCTCTGAGACCTTTGTTTACCCCTACATCAGCCTGGACCTGACCTCCTACCGAATCAACCTCCTCCCTGTAACTGTGGAACTTCCCCATGTCAGACTTCCCCATATCCTCATTCAGATACCCAGGATTCAACACCAGACATTACAGAACCCATCCTTTGGGCCCTACATTTTGCATTTGCTCACTGCTTCCCAAACACGTCCATAACCACTTCTCGTTGCAAAACTATTTGGGCAGTTGCTTCATCAATCATCTTCCTTCCATCATAAGATCACGGGTATGTTCGCTGATGATTGCACAACGATCAGCACCATTTGCGTCTCCTCAGATACTGAGGCAGCCCATGTCAAAATACAGCAAGACCTGGAGGAGGACAGATATCTTGGAGGGTTGTGGGACTGGAGGAGGCAACAGAGACAGAGAGCGCCAAGGGCATGGGAGGATTTGAAAACGGAGTTAGGGTTTTAAAATCGAGGCTTTGCCAAACTGGGAGCCAATTTAGACCAACAGGTTCAGGTGATGGGTGTCATTTTCTGCTACATGGATTTCAGTAGCACCATTTCCAGGGGCTGGACAGTCTTATAGCCTTCCCCAAGAGAAAGGTGCCGCTAGCTACAATTTTGTCACCATTCCATCACCTGATCAGCAGGAAGGACGATGTCCCACTAGGTGCTTAGATGTGTATGTGACCACTGGGTAATCATAATGCAAAACATGCTTGGTTTCCTGGAAGTTGAAATGTTTGTGAGAGCCAAGGTTTCTTCCAAATGTTTTCAGGATACATGCAATGCCGATAAGGCCGGCAGTTATTGCTCCTCCCTGGATTCCCCAAGGAGACGTTGGTGATGCCTTTTCTTGAAACACTGCAGTCTATGTGGTGATGGAGCCCCCACAATGGTGTGAGGGAGGGAGAGCCAAGAAAATGACTCACCAATTTGGGTATTCCCCTGTTGGATTCGCTCACTCCCAGGGCCTGAATTTAATCCAGCCTCCGGCAGCAAGAAACATGGTGGATGGGGGAATTGATTGGACGCGATGCGAAATTTTGGTTTGGCAACGGTGGATTGAGATGTAGAGGTTGAGCCGGTGGCATTGTAATGGCGGGTCAGGCCTCATGCCATTCAATGGCGGGTTCCAATTTTCAATACATTTGCATCCAGTGAATACTAATTATATTAAAAGTTTTTCAAATAAAGCTCCAACGTCAAGGTTAAGTCAACAGCACATAGGAAACTTACGCCTTCTTTTTCATATTCATTTAAGGATGGCATGCACCCACTGACTTTGTCCTTTTGGATCTGAGATGAGCAGTCGTCTTTGTTGGGCTGTGCAGCACAGGGGAGAGGAACAGGAGAACAGCAGCTTGGATGGAGGGGGAACGAGGGGCAAGGGTGATTCTGGGGTGAGGAGCATCTAAGGGAGCAAGAGGGCTTCGAGGAAGGTGAGTGGGTGGTGTTGGGGCGTGGAAGTGCCAGTCCCAGTCTATATTTCCATGTTGGGCGCCTGCAGTCTTTATTCCTACAGTGTTCCGTGCAATGTGGTTACCATTTTGTGCTTATTCCATTTCCAGGGAATCTTTACCTTTGGTAATGTTGCTAGTGTGCTGCCCAAATAACTTTGCAACAGGAAGTGGTTATGGGTGTGTTTTGGGGAGAAGTTAGCAAAGTACTAAGTCCTGTAGCTTCTTGGCATGTTGTCTCATTACAGACACCCTACTATAACCTTCTTTCAATTCGGGAATCATTCCTTTAGATTGGAAAATTGTGCATGTCACTGCTTTTTTAAGAAAGGCGAAGGAGGGAAATTGGGGAATTATGGGTCAGTTAGCCTGTTGTTGGGAAATTGCTATAGTATAAAGTTAAGGATATGGTGACTGAACACCTTGAAACTTTTCAGCTGACTGGAGAGAGCCAAGCTGGATTTGTGAAGGGTAGGCCATGTGTGATGAGACTGATTGATTCTTTTGAAGACGTGACTAAAGTAGTGGACAGGGAAATGTCTGTGAATGTTATTTATATGGACTTCCAGAAAGCATTTGATAAAACCCGTCATAACAGACTGTTGGCTCAGGTTGGAGCTGATGGGATTGAAGGCAAAGTATGACCTGGTTAGGAAAGTGACTGAGAAGCAGGAGACAGAGAGTAGGGATAATGGGCAGGTGCTCTCATGTGACTAGTGATGTCCCACAATGATCTGTGTTGGGGCCTCAACTATTCACCATATTGCTTAACATCGAAATGAGAGGACAGGTGGCAGACATCCTGTGGTGAGCTACATTGAGTACAGCATAGCTCTGACCTCCATATTGGGAAAAAGAATGATAAAGGGGCACTGGAGAAGCTGCAAAAAAATGATTCACCAGAATGATGCCAGAACAGAAAATATACTTATCTGGAAAAGCTGAGCAGCCAAGAAAAGAGAAGGCTGGAGGGTGACAGGATAGAGATCTTTCAAGTTATGGAAGGGTTTGATAGGGTGAGTGTAGAAAAACCGTTTCCATTTTTGGGGGTGTCCAAAACTGGAGGTCATAAATATATGATAATCACTAATAAATCCAATAGGTAATTCACAAAAAAAGCTTTTTTTAACCAGATAGTCATTTGATGAATTTAAAATTGATAAGGAGGAAGTATTTGATCGGCTGCTTGTAGTTAAAGTTGATAAAGCACCACGACTGGATGAGATGCATCCAAGGACACTGAGAGAATAAGTGGAGATTGGAAAATTATGGAGGCACTGGTCATAATTTTCCAATCTTCCTTAGACTCAGGGGTGGTCCCAGAGGGTTGGAAAATTGCAAATATTACGCCCTTGTTCATAAAGAGTGTAAAGATAAGCCCAGCAGCTACAGGGCCAGTCAATTTAACCTCGATGGTAAAGAAGCTTCTAGAAATGATGACTCGGTACAAAATTAGTAGTCACTTGGGGAAATGTGGATTAATAAAGGAAAACCAGCATGGATTTGAGGCAAAGCTGGAGTTCTTTACTGAGGTAACAGAGGGGGTTGATTAGGGTAATGCTGTTGATGTGGTGCACATTTTTAAAATGTATTCTTTCATGGAATGTGGGTGTCACCGACAAGGCCAGCATTTGTTGTCCATCTTTAATTGTCCTTGCACTGAGTAGCTTGCTAGGCCATTTCAGAGGGCAGTTAAGAGTCAGTCATATTACTGTGGATCTGAGGTCACATGAGGCCAGAGCAGCTAAGGAAACTCTTTTGAGTTATCAACAGTCACAGATTGCAACTCTTTCGAGTACAATCACAGTTCTTGGTTTCCAGGAGTGGGACATGAACCCACAATCCTCTGATTCAAAGGTGAGGGTGCTATGAACTGAGCCACAGCTGACACCTCAGAGCAGCTAAGGAAGGCTGACATCCTTCCCTAAAGGACATAAGCGAACCAGGTGGCTTTTTACAACAACCAATGATAGTTGTCATGGCGACAATTAGTGAGGCTAGCTTTCAATTCCAGATTTTTATTAATGGAATTTAAATTCCACCAGCTGCCATGCATTAGGCTGGGTCTTGGATTACTAATCCAGTGCGCCACTGTCTCCCTACATGGACTTCCAAAAGGCACTTGATACATTGACAGACAACAGGCTTGTGAGCAAGGTTACAACTCATGGAATAAAAGTGACAATAGCAACATGGACACAAAATTGCCTGAGTGACAGGAAGCAGACAGTGAGGGTTAATGGATGCTTTTCGAACTGGAGGAAGGTTTGTAGTTGAGTTCCCCAGGCATTATGACCCTTGCTTTCCTGGTGTACATTAAGGACGTAGGACATGGTGTACAGGGCACAATTTCAAAGTTTGCAAATGATATGAAACTTGGAGGCATTGTGAACAGTGAGGAGGATAGCGTAGAACCTCAAAAGGACATAGGCAGGTTGGTGGAGTGGATGGACAAGTGGCAGATGAAATTCAAGGCAGAGATTCATTTTGGTAGAAATAATGGGGAGGGACAATATAAAATAAGGGGTACAACTCTAAAGGGGCGCAGGAGCAGATGGACCTGGGCGTATATGTATACAAGTCATTGAAGGTGGCAGGACAGTTTGAGAGAATGGTTAATAAAGTATACAGCATCTAGGCTTTATTAATAGGATCATAGCATATGAAAGCAGAAAGATACATGAAACTCGTATAAACACTGGTTCAACCTCAGCTGGAGTATTATGCCCAGTTCTAGGCACCACACTTGAGGAAAGATTTGAAAGCATGAGAGAGAGAATGCGGAAATGATTAACGAAAATGGCTCCAGGGATGAGAAATTTCAGTAGATGGATTGGAGAAGTTGGGACTGTTTTTCTTGGGGAAGAGAATATTGAGAAGACATTTGATAGAGGTGTTCAAAATCATGACGGGTCTGGAGAGGGTAGATAGGGAAAAGCTGTTCCTATTGGTGCAAGGATTGAGAACCAGAGGGAACAGATTTATGGTAATTGGCAGAAGAAGCAATGACGACATGAGGAAAACCTTTTTCACACAACGAGTGGCTTGGGTCTGGAATGGACTGCCTAAGAGTGTGGTGGAGGCGGGTTCAATTGAGGCATTTAAGAGGGAATTGAATTATTATCTGAAAAGGAAGAATGTGCAGGCCTACGGGGAGAAGGCAGGGGAATGGTGCCAGAGTTCCCCCTTCAGAGATCCAGCACAGGCACAAAGGGCCTCCTTCTGTGCTGTAACCATTCTGCAATTCAGAGTGGTTAGAATGTGGAACTAATTACCACAAGGAGTGGTTGAGGTGAATAGCATTGATGGATCAAAGGAGGGGGCTTGTGTGGGGCATAAGCAACTACATGGGTCAATTGATAAAAGCAAAAAAAACTGCGGATGCTGGAAATGCAAAACAAAATCAAAAATACCTGGAAAAACTCAGCAGGTCTGGCAGCATCTGCGGAGAGGAACACAGTTAACGTTTCGAGTCCGAATGACCCTTCAACAGAACTAAGTAAAAATAGAATAGAGGTAAAATATAAGCTAGTTTAAGTGGGGGGTGGGTGGGACAAGTAAAGCTGGATAGAGGGCCAGTGATAGGTGGAGATAACCAAAAGATGTCACAGACAAAAGGAAAAAGAGGTGTTGAAAGTGGTGATATTATCTGAGGAATGTGTTAATTAAGGGTAGAAAGCAGGACAAGCAAGGTACAGATAGCCCTAGTGGAGGTGAAGGAATCAGCCCTTTTTGATTCCTTCACCCCACCCCACCCCCACTAGGGCTATCTGTACCTTGCTTGTCTTGCTTTCTACCCTTAATTAGCACATTCCTCAGATAATATCACCACCTTCAACACCTCTTTGTCCTTTTGTCTGTGACATCTTTTGGTTATCTCCACCTATCACTGGCTCTACTTATCCCACCCACCCTTAAACTAGCTTATATTTCACCTCTCTTCTATTTTTACTTAGTTCTGTTGAAGGGTCATTCAGACTCGAAACGTTAACTGTGTTCCTCTCCACAGATGTTGCCAGACCTGCTGAGTTTTTCCAGGTATTTTTGTTTTTGTACATGGGTCAATTGGTCTGAATGACTTATTTCTGTGCCATAGACCCTGGGCAACTCTATGCAACTCACCACAGGAAGCCTGCCACCCGTCCTGTCATTTAGAGTAAGTGGGCGAACATTAGTAAATCCTGAGTAAATTTGCATGTTTCACTGATTAACAAACAACAAACAAGCACTTAACAAACAAATCAATGTCAAAAACAAATATCTACAGAAACATGTATTACACATATTCACTCTCAGGGGCACTTTTGAATTATGCAAAGGTTACTATTAAATCATCAAACTATTGCCCCAAACCACAAGCTTCAAAGCAAACTAATCCTCAATGGACATACATGTTCTCTCATAAACAGAAAAGCACGCACTTATGTAACATCTTATCAGGTTTCAACGTATTTCATAGAGTCTGAATTCCATTTGTTATATTCCTGTTGGCTGCCACATTCAGTAAGATCCCAAAGGCAGAATGAAACAGGCAGAAATGAGGCGTGGGAAATGTTCCGAACTCCTCTTCAAACAGTACAATGAAACCTTTATTTGCGAGAATAGGCAAAGGGAATTATTATAATTTGCCATTGATTTTCTGAGCATTTTTTTCTCCTGGTTGAAAGGGAGAAAATCTATTTTCATGCAATCTTCTGTGAAAAGGCTTTTGATTTTTCAGAACATTTAGGTTGTTTCTGTCCTATTTCATTTATAACTCATTGTCTTGAATTTTTAATTCCGACATTATCACAAAGAGTTTTTGATAGTGTAAATAAGGTGAGACTGTTTCCAATGGGCAGAAGGGTCGGTAACCAGAGGACCCAGGTTTATGGCGATTGGCTAAAGAGGTGACATGATGAAACTTTGTCTATACAGTGAGCTGTTTTGAACTGGAATCCAATTCCTGAAAGGACAGTGTGTTTATAGGAACATAGGAGTAGGAGCAGGAGTAGACCATTCGGCCCCTCAAGCCTGCTCCACCATTCAAAAGATCATGGGTGATGTTCTACCTCAATGCCATTTTCCCACACTATCCCACACTATCCCCATATCCCTTGATATCTTTAATATCTAGAAATCTATTAATCCCTGTATTGAACATATACTCAATGACTGAGCTTCCACAGACATTTGGGGTGGAGAATTCCAAAGATTCACCCTCTGAGTGAAGAAATTCCTCCTCATCTCAGTCCTAAAAGGCCTACCCCTTATTCTGGGACTGTGTCCTCTGGTTCTAGAACCCTGCACACCCCCCCACCCCCCACCCCCTACCCAGCCAGGGGAATCATCCCCCCTGCACCTACTCTGTCGAGCCCTAAAAGGATTTTGTATATACTTCAGTAAGATCACCTCTCATTCTTCTAAACTCTAGAGAATACAGGCCCAGTTTCCTCAACCTCTCCTCACAGGACAATCCCACATTCCAGGAATCAGCCTGGTGAACATTTGTTGGACTCCCGCTATGGTAAGGAGACCAAAACCGTACACAAAACTCCAGGTGCGATCTCACCAAGACTCTACACAATTTCAGCAAGATGTCTTCACTCCTGAACTCAAATCCCTCCTGCAATAAAGGCCAACATACCATTTGCCTTCCTAATTGCCTGTTGGCTTTCAGTGACTTAAGAACAAGGACACCCAGGTCCCTTTGGACAAATTATGGGCCATAAATTCTGTGAAGTGAGAATCACAGTTGGGTTGCTACCCTGATCCTGTTTACCAACCCTGAAATGCAGCTGCACCTTCCCCGCCCAACCTTCCGGCTCACGCTGGGTGGGAAAAGTGCAGTCGGGGTGTCCAGGAACCCTCTCAGGGGAGTCGGGAGAAAGGAAGCCATGCCCCCCTTTTTTTACAACACTAGCTGCTGTAAAGCAGACAAATTTAAAGGTCCCAGCCCCTTTAAGAGGCCAGGGACAAGGTAAGTGGGCAGGATGGTGGTGTGGGGGTGGAGGTGGGGGGGCAGGTGCAGTAGGATGGCTGGGAGGGACGATGGGTTAGTGGGGGGTGTGGTCACTGGGGAGGTTTGGGTGGTCAGTGGGGGAGCCGGGCGATCTGGGGGTTGTGTGGTTAGTAGTGGAGGGGGTCGGGTGGTCAGTGACGAAGCGTAGGGCGGTCAGTCAGTGAGGGGGGTGCTGTGTTCTCACTTAGGTGGAGGTGATCAGTTGGGGGAGGTAGTCGTGAGGGTAGTCGAAGGGATTGTGGGGTAGTCGGGTAGGTCAGCAGGTCTGTCTGGGTGGTGGGGGGGTAGTCGGGGTTCATGGGAGCAGTCGGGGTGTGGAGGAGCGCTTGGGGAAGCTGGGGGTGCAGTCATGGGGGAGTGATGAGTGGGTGGGGGGTGGGGGTAGTTGGGGTTGGTTGGGGGTAGTCAGGAGGTTGGGGGGCAGTCAGGGGATGGGAGTGTAGTTGGGGGTTGTGGGGAGTGGTCGGGAGGTCCAACGCGGGGTCGGGGAAGAGGGGGTGCTGTTGTGGTAAGCGCTACAGCTACCCATGAGTTAGAAATGGTTTTAATTCTTCTAACTTTCCCTGGGTAACTATTCTTGTAAGGCAGTTGCAACCAGCCAAAGACTACAATTTAAATCAGATGGTTCCCAGTGCAGGGTAATTGCCCACAAGAAGTTTGAACTTCCTGGGCACTGGCGATACAATCCTCACCTGGGACCTTCAGGGGGGTACAATGCCCATGGAACAAGAGTTATGTGCCAATAACTTTCAAAAGGAAGTTGGATGAACACTTGAAGGAGCAAAATTTGCAGAATTATGGGGAAAGAGCAAGTGTACTGGGACTAATTGGTTTGCTTTTTCAAAGAGCTGGCACAGACTGTCAATAGGCCAAACGACCTCCTGAACAGTGTCATTCTATGATTCTATAACACCAATAACCACTTCACCTCTTAATGATGGATGAATGTCGGCAGGACACAGAGAGCTCATTGTTCCTCTTCAGACTGTGTCATGGCGTCCGCCTAGACTCAGGGGGAGCTCGATTGTGACTGAGCAGTGCAACACCTCCCATTACACAGTGTTCCCTCAAGACTGCACTGAAGCGTCAACCTAGGTGATGTGCTCAAGTCCCAGAGTGGGACTTGAACCCACAACTTTCAGTTTTAGTAGGAACAGAGCCAAGGCCGCACTTTGAAAGAGTAATTTGCTTCATTTTTGGTCGTGTTTAATGCCGCCGATCAATTTTATCCTGGCCGATTTGATGCAGCACAAATTCAATGACAGCAACGAGAGAGAAATGGCCAGCTCAGACTCTTCAATCACTCTCATTCACACTTCTTTACCGAGAGGTAACAAGCTACTTAACTGTTGGAAAGGAGAAAAATCAGATTAATTCAGTGATGTTTTGTCCAGAAACATTTCCAGCTGGCTCCCTATTGGGATGAAACTCTCCATTCTTTCTAAGTAAAATTTAATGCCACCCCACCCCCATAACTGGCAGTGAGTTTGGAGGTTGGGGGGCATTTAATCAAGCAGGTGGGTGAGAGGGCGGGGGCCCCATCGCCTTCCTGCCCCCGCCCGATTAAGACCAGGGCAGGGCAATGCAGCA